>NW_028324218.1:10111250-10752500 GCF_054372755.1 Phalangium opilio
TGTTTGTTTATTTACTATGCACTACGATGAATTAATTCATATACATATGAATATGGATGTTTACGTTATAGTTTGTAGTGATTTGCGAGATGTAGAAGTTAAAGCGAAAGAACTCAGAGTCTGAACTTTATATGACAGTGGTGTCAATTATCCTATAAGGATTCTATATTCATGAGTATTATGGTTCTAATTCATGGTAGCATTATAGTTGATCGGTATAAAGAGAAAAGTAAATAAGCTCATACAAATTACTCAGAAATAGGGACATTTAATGCGCGAACATTGGAGGTTTCTGAGGTAATTGCTGATCATACGTTAAATCATAATTAACTTAATGCAAATAAGTGTAATTATTTAGTAAATTTGAACTATAATCAACAATAATACAGTAATTTTGGGGGAATATAGTTTATCGTTAATTTTCAATTGACAAAATAATTTTTAATTTTATGGTAAAACTGCGAATTAGATTAATTTGATTACTAATATATGAAATTATGGCTTAAATAGCAAACTCAGTTTTACTTAACTTGCATGTGAAAACAATCATATTCATGGTGATAATATGTTTAATGAGAGAAAACGTTACGTATGTAAACTTTTCAAGTCAATTACTGATTTAATATTATATTAATTTAAGAACAGTATCGTTTCAATTATTGTGCGCCTAAAATACGAATGACGATTGATAATTTACCATGATAAACAATCGCAATTATTACCCTAATTCCTCAAACTTCCAACACATGCGCAGTAAGAGCCCCAATTGTATTAAAACGTGTTTTGTAATTACGGTTTACATTAATCTCGGTGACGTGCTCAGTTCAGCACCTAGCTATTTGTATCATTGTGCTCATTATTACATTTTTATAGTTACATACATATTAAATACTCTTAACATTGAGTTAAGGGAAAGATATCTTACAGGGGTTCTGACACATAAGCTTTACCTATGAACGCCTGTAGAAAGGTATCACCAGCCGAAGTGGTATATTCTGGAACAAGATGCCATTCAGGGGCTACTGTCAGTCCTATCTAAACTACATGCGGTGCAATCAATTTCTGTACCTCAGATAGAAATTTAAAACAATGTTCTCCACTCATAGATGTCGCTTGTGGACAGGGAGGAGTTTAAAAGGAGAAAAATTGTACACGATTTTTTGAATGATAACTGTGATCTTAACTCCTGCAACGATAGAAAGGGCATATGGGAGAAAAACTTTGTTATTACTAAACACGTGGCTAGCGGCCTCAGAGTTTCCGTAAAACTCGCACTACGAACTGCCATCTCGTGAGAATCTTGATAAGGAAAATAATCATCAGTTGACTGTAGTTACATAAGCAATCAGCACGAGACATTTTTGAAAATAGTACATTTTGTGTTAAAGAGAGGGCGTAAAATAGTAACTCAATATATACAAACAGGATCCCACGTGACAGAAGGAACAAATTTAACCCCTTCGACCCCTCTTTCTCTCACTGTGGGAGGAGTTTAGGCTCACGGTGTAGGATAGTAGTTCGACTCCATTTCTACTCCTCCCTGTTTTGGAATTATCCACTATAGCGGTAGACGGGAATAGCTTTTAGATTGGATTAGTTATTTCAGGAAATTTTATTACATATTTTACTAGGAAAAACGTATAACGGAAAGTTTTATATTAAAATCAATATTTGAGCAGAATTTTGTTTAAAATATTATTTGCTGTAACAAGTTAATATTGACATATTTAGAAGTATTTTTACAAACACGCTTAACATTTAAACTTGCCCAAAATAAAAATGGTTTAAAATATATATTTACAAAACAACTTTATGTACAAATGTGATATACATCCGAGGGGCTAATAACTCTCAGATTATATGTACATAGATTATGGATTATTATTATTTTTTATAGATTACACTTAGTAACTTTAGTACGGTGAATGTATGTACATCGTGAACACCTATTACGCTGAGTGACATTCTCCTCAGGGTCTAAAAGGGTTAAATTATGGCTATATTTAACTAAAAATCTTCTATATTTCTGCTCTACACATGTATAAAGAATAAATACAATTCTTTCAAGAACAATATTGTATCATTTACGACCTACAACCAACATTCGTGAAGTGTTATTTATACAGTTATTATAGTACACTATTCATGTGGGAATTGCCTTAATTCTTGAACAATAATATACACAACGATTTATTATAATATAGTATCCAGGATTTAACACTTAAGGGGAAATGTATTCGTATATATATAATATTTTTTTTGTTACATATTTTTTATAAGGTAACGTCTCTCCATAAAATTGGTATGACGAAGAGACTGAGATCACGTATCTACTATTGGGCCTTTAGCCAATCAAAATTAGCCTTAAAACCCACTACCTATTACATTGCTCCTTGGAAGCTTCCTGCCTAAAAACTTGATTCACCGTCCTGCAGCGGAAACAAATAATTTCTTTGAATGACTTCCGAAAGTCTTTGTGGAAAGTTACGTAAATCACGGGATTTAACATGGAATTCGCGTAGCCGAGCCAAAGTACCACGGTCTTTAACGCGTCTGGAACGTATAACCATTCCTGTAATAAAGCGCGTAACAACGCCACGGCGAAAAATGGCAACCAACACATGGTGAATGCCACCAAAATGATACCTAAGGTGAAAGAAGCCTTACGTTCCTTCAATAAGGCGGCCATTCGAGATTTAGGCACGCCTCTTTGACTCTGCACGAAAACGGAAGGTGTTAAACTGACGATTGATCGACGACTCGAATCGTCACCTCCCGTTTGGTCCAAGTGACATTTAGACGAGGATTTGCGTTTGACGCTGGAACTGTTTGCACTACTTGTTTTATTGGATTTATTACTCTTTTTGTTGTGTTGGTTTTCCAACGTTGCGCTTGAAGATTTCGTGTTGTTGGTGGTGGGTGCGGTTGTGGAACCCGCTTGGGATGATTCGTTGAGGTCTTTGTTGTTTTGGTGGTGGGACGTTAAGTTCTCTTCGACGGTTAGTTTGTCAGTGCTGATGTCGTGATTGTGTTTGGTCTGAAATCAATAGGAAAGTATTTTGTTAGCCTTTTTTTAATAATTATTGTGAATAAGGTGTTAGCATTTTACTGATTTATAGCCCTCTCCTCATTACTCAATTTATAAAAAGTAAATATTTTGAAATTCGCGATTATTCGAAAACAAATTCAATATTTGAATTGATATTAGTAAAAATTGTGAAAATTAATTGTACAATTCAAAAATAAATCCTACATTACTTCAAACAGCTAGTAGGAATCATTGTACCCATATAAATCCCATGTTCATTTCTATGCGGGTTTTCAGGGTGGGGCTTGAGAACTTAACCTTCCGTCAAGAATAATAATTTTGACGTCTTTCTTACTCTGATTTTAAAGGTTGGCAGTAACGCGAGGTCAGGCGCGCCTAAGGTGTAACAGGCAGGGAAAAACGTTATTCGCGAAGTAAAATTCGTCATACATAATGTTTAGTCTAGCCCTTCCCACAAAACCTTCTAGGTACGTTTTTAAAAAGACTACACGGTGATTCCTGCATGGTAGCTGTGAGAAAATAGAATATTTCAGATATCTTCAAAAATATGCTATTAAGTACACTTATTATTAGACTAATCGAGTGATTTAACCGACTAAGGCTCGATTAATCGCTTTTTTGGGCATTTTAATCAACTATTGTGAAAATTTCAAGTGTTCCACACATTTATTTTTCGATAAATCAAATCGAGTTTCAAAAAGCAATTTTCCATTCCAAAGTCGAATTGATTCTAGTCTAAAATACAACAATTGCGTACAATTGCCATAATAGTTTTAAATAATTAATGTTAGGTATTCGGAGCATGTAATGGCATACAAATCGTCGCGGATTTAGTGTTACATACCCTTTTATTCACCATTATTATTCGTAACACATTAGTAAAAAAATTCGTTGCCTGGTTGTTGCATTTCAGCATAAAGATATACTTAGTTTCTCAATATGACATCGTTGAAAGCAAAATTATACCATTTCAAGCCTTATCACCAATTCTCTCATAAACATTTCCATATGAAAGCCGTAGAAAAAACTTCCCCAATAAAATAAAATATGCAAATTTAATTTTTTTTTTTTGAAATAAACCGGAAAAACGAGGGTCACCGAGCTCAACCAATTCTTTATCTATAGTTTCTTACCAAAAGAATGTTTAGTGATACGAAATTTCTTCACCGTGTATTGAATAATTTTCAACGATAAGAAAGTTCCAAAGGAAAGGGTTAAATCGTATATTAAAAATATATCTATTTCCACTTTCTTCTTCAGTAAAATTTCGCATTGAAAAATCGAAATGTAAATTTGTAATATTGCCCTCTGATTCATTTCAAATTGAAATTATACTAGAGTCGAAAGATAGATCCTCATTTCACAAATATGGGTATAAAAGCAAGAAAAATGCCTTCGGATTCAGTACAACTTCGAGTTGATATAAAAGAATTGGAGTTTTTTGTATATCACTGTTGGTTACGCCATAACCGCAGGCCCGTGTTTACCATTTCTTTTTTACTGCACAGGAATGGTCCTTCAATATTTTTCTTTGCAAAGTTATTTTTTTTACTCTTCTATATTTTTCTTACTACCAAGCTGTGGTAGGATGGGCGGCCAAAAGCCTCCAGACCGTAATTCTTATTTGAAATCGATCTTAAATACATTTCACCTAGAGTTTTCCATATAAACCAAGCGATGTACCAATAAGAACCCATATAAGATATGAGAACGATTCTTGCATGGGTTCCATGAGCTCAAACTTTAAACTGGGTCGAAATGTGCTTGCCAATATGGCGGCAATGCATATGAAACCGGGAATACTGGACCCAACAAGGCCTAATCAAGAAGTGATATCTAGTTTTACTAGGGAGAAGGTATCTATTCGCCACATTTCCAGCTTTATCTAAAGTCCAAACGTAGGTCCAGCCTCTAAATTAAAACCAGCATCTCATTGGTTCTTGAAAACTCAAGTCAGCGCGACGCGAATGACGAAAATGACTTATTTTCCAACTGAGGAGAGGCGAAAATAGCTCTGCTTCCTTTTTCGTCCCCCTTGTATTTTGAAAGGGAGACTGGGACTATGGCGCGCGAATACTTAGGCATATTATACCTCCTCCCTAATAAACTAGATATCACTTCTTGGCCTAATTTTTCTTTCAAAATTCTTAGGTCCTATTTGGGTTCTTGGTATCACCTAGCATTAAAGCGAAAGTTTCACTTAAGTTCGTTGTGATAAGCAATATTTTCAAATTAATTCATGTATTGCTGTTATTGGCTAGATATTGAGCATGCGCACAAACTAAAATCGGTAACAAAATAAACATTGTTGTTTATTTTGTTCTTCGCGCTTGTTTTATCCGGAAGTCTAATAACATAATGAAATATTTTATTTATAAGAAGTTAAAATATTCATGTCAATCTTTGAAAAACTGAACTAGGTCATTGCACCCCAGTCAAGAGATTGAACACAAAAATCGCGAAATGAACTGGTAAAGACAAGCAATTTTCCTGAAACATCTAAAGGCTAACTCGCGCTATTGCAGTAATAAACCACGCAACTCAGAAAAGGACTATTTATAGCATTGTTTTTCTACTCAAGCTTTGCCTTATTGAAGTAGCAAATATTAGCAATGGCAATCTCATTTCCCAAGGGATGGATCAAACATTGGCCAATATATATGAAATGACATGACTCTCATAACATCCCACGTATGCAATCTTTCATCTCTCTAACGTAGAGAAGGAACGCCTACGATAGACTTTAATTTGGTTCAGTTTAGTTCTTTGGCGATGAACGAAGAATCACTTCTGAGGACTACTGTAGTCACGCCAATTAATATACTCGTAATTCATAGAATTAATCATTATTAAATCAGTTACTTTCGTTATGTAATTGAATCCCTGCAAAATCGAAAACACTTCTATAAGATCGCTGCGTTTCTCTTGAAATCGGAGTAGTTACTAATTTTACTAGGCATAGCTTCAAACGCAGTGTCATACTCGGTGTCATAGGTCAGAAACATTTTTGTTAAAAATAAATGAACGTCTGAATCTGTGTCGCCATAAAAAATTTTCCCACGTATGAAAAAAAATGTGGTTGTCTCCTGGACGCGCTCTCATCCCATAAAAAAGCGGACCAAATTTGAGGGCTCCCTGTGCCTGGACTTCACTTTTACACATAGGCTATGTCCTTCTAAACCTATCCCTGGCGTCGCCACTGCGTCTGATCTGTCCCACCCTTTAAATCTTCACTGTAAGAAACGCAACTTGCCGAAAACTCAACTTGACTCAGACTGAAGGTACAAGTCCGTTGCGCAAAAAGTAGTCCTAACATTTGACTTGCCTTTTCCCCATCGCGGATTTCTTTCTTCCGCTTGAGATATTCAGGGATGCAATTTAAAGATTTGTTCGAAGGGTAGGATTCAATGAAGGAAAAGGAAACTTTGGTAGAAAATGCGGAAGATGCAACAAGGTTTGACGATAACATCTTTAACTGTACGCTTGTACCTATAAACTGTTCATTCACGAATAAACTTTTATTTCTTTGGCGAACTTTTCTGTTACGTTTTATGGAGTTTTAATGCGGTCCATAATTTTCCTTGATAAGGAGGTATAACGTATATTGGTTTTGGGTCATTGCATGCTGTCTTCATAAATAAGGTCAATTTCTACTATATTAGGGTGAAGAATTTATAAAATATTTCGTACTTTTTTATTTATTACAAAGATTCCTATCGGATACTTTCTTTTTTTAGATATTTTCAAAGGGGTATCATTATAGACCATTTTATTTTCTACTTCATTATTAAACTCTACAAAATCGATATTTATTTTACCCATGAGTGCTTTTCCGAAAACCACGTAATTAAGGTTAGAGGTAAAACCACTTTGGCTTGGCTGACTCCCAAGTATTTATAAGTCTATTATACTGTTAAAGAGGTAGTATCACCCCTAACCCAACATTTTTATCGAATCGAAAAAATTTTTTAACGTAAGAATTAAGCTACGCTGACTCCCAATGGTCAAAAATAATCTATGACATTTTACCCTAAATATCACTATTTAAAATTTATGATTAGAATGCTTTACGGAAGACCCCTTAATTAAATTAGTCTTGTCTATCAGTTTATGATTTAAATTTAAGGGCTATCCATAAAACACTCCGATCATAACTTGTAAATGGTGGTTCTTCGAGCAAAATTTCAAAAACCACTGTAGTCCGGTCACACGTGTTTGAAGCCTTATCCGTTTATGGTCCTAGCACCCTTTCTGAAAGTCGCCTCATGAAACGTCTACATCACTACCCCGACAAACCGAAATCTCGGTGAGATTCAGGTGCTTGTTACAATTACTATTTCGTTGATCTATTACGAAATAGGTATGCTGCCTCTAGTAACATGCGGGTTGTTTTTACTATTATTTTTTTATATATACATATATAACTATTTTTCGAAAAGCCCAAATCAAATGGTTTAGCTAGCCCTTTAAGATTCTTTTTTATATAAGCTTATTTTGTAATTTTACAATTAACTTAAGTATACTATATACAAAAACAATCTCTTTTGGTTCGAGACGGGGAACTAACGAAGCATGCAGTTTGTATATTAGAAAATTTTAAAATCACAATATCACCTAATCTTTATTTATTTCCAGAACCGCGGTTTAAATTTATAAAAAAAACCCTTAGCTTCATCCACGGTTTGTTAAATCATAAAGAAGAAATTTAATCTACTCTGTCTTTTAGGTTAATCGGCCATGTTTAAAATAAAGACAAACTTTCCAGTTTAGACTGTTAAGTAGTTTTTTCAACTGTATACTGTGACCTCCAAGAAACACAAGAACAAATGTGGTTGCGGGTAGACTCTTACAACTTTGATGAAGTAATCAAAAGCAACTCGTCTTGGAATTTATACGAATATAGTCTTCATACAAAGTAACTTGACACCATATTCCAAGTTAAATCAACTCTAACTCTACCCTTTCTTTTAGTGTCAGGTGATATTGATTGGATGTAAAGTTTTTTTTCAACGGGAGTGTTCAATTTAATTGAAAGTGGTATTGGGTTTTAGTAAGCACTATGATCGTAACAAGTTTTAGTTTTAAACATATTGTATTCTTGAAATGGGATTAAGCGTTGGATCCCTTTTCCAAAAGTGAAATCGATACGAATCGATATCCAAGGCAAAAGGCCCACTCGATGTGTGGGGAAACTAGTGGTGTTGGTTCATTTTGGTAAAGTGAACTTTTATTAGCCTGGTAATTTACGAAATGGGGTTGAAGTTGTATGTTTGTGAATTGCAAATGGGCAATTTTTGTTTAAAATATGTGTAAAGTGCAGAAAAACTTCGAAACAGCACATGAAATTGTTGAAGTACATCGACGATGCTTACAGATGTGGGCAATTTTTGTTTAAAATATGTGTAAAGTGCGGGAAAACTTAGAAACAGCACATGAAATTGTTGAAGTACATCGACGATGCTTACAGATGTGGGCAATTTTTGTTTAAAATATGTGTAAAGTGCGGGAAAACTTAAAAACAGCACATGAAATTGTTGAAGTACATCGACGATGCTTACAGATGTGGGCATTTTTTGTTTAAAATATGTGTAAAGTGCGGGAAAACTTAAAAACAGCACATGAAATTGTTGAAGTACATCGACGATGCTTACAGATGTGGGCGGAGCTTGAATCACATCCCATTACCGAAGTGATTAAACTAACCATAGCCCGAGGCCCAACATTGTTAGCTTACCGATGAAGTTTCAATTTTTTTCTGATTCTAAAGTATTTACCTTAAGATAGTCATGAAATTAAGTTAAAGGAGAAATGATATGTAATTCAGTTTCTTCATATTTTTCAATGTCCAGAGATACGTTTCGCTGTAAAATGTTACAGCCGCGTTTACACGAGACACTTTGAAACCGTTTTAAACCGTTTTACGTAATGTAATATCATCCCACCTGTTACACGAAATGAACTAAAATAACTCCTTTTGAAGGCATGCGGAGTTTTTCGGGTAACGAAAGTCTTTGAGAAGATTGAATTAGGTACAGTACTTTCATCGAAGGCATAATTTCGAACTCAAAATATTGTTTTGGTTTGTTCAATGTTCGACATCGAAAGCCAGCTCTAGGCGAATTCTCGACTTCAGTTCAATTTGACATTATCACTAGCCATTCTAAGGGTAACTTAGTGAAGAGGTTCTTTTTTTGTCGGTGAAGTATATTCTTGTTGGGAATTATTTTCGAGCCAGTGCCTTCTTGTTCGATCAAAAAAAGGTTTTCGCCTGGATGCTGACCGAATCGCAATGACGCGTGTTATCTGCTGGTTATGACTATACTCGCTTTAGTGTGTAGAACAAGCTAGAACGGGACGGAGCCAGCCTGATACGTCTATCGGGAACCTTTCTGCCAAGTGCCACCACGCGTTACCGGTCTTTGGACGCAGAAAATCCCATAATACAAAACTATAGGATTTTGGGATTTCGAATGGATGGTCGAGGGAAAAGAAGTCTTATTTTAAATGAGGTTTCTTTTTCATTTTGATGATGTTTTCGTTTTGGGAGCGAAAGTATTGCAACTGTAATACTTTAAAACCAGACAGTATGTTAAGACAACCATGTGTTCCAAAAATAGCCCAGATTTGTTTTTTCGAATATTGTGTAAATAATAGTAAATAACGATACAAAGGTGGTAAATTATATATAAAATTTAGAAGAAGTTCAGAAAGACAATCAAATAAGTTACGTCTTAATACTTTTTGAGGTTTTATTGTTTCTCTCATAGTTACGTGTTTTTTCAAAAAAAATGTATGAAACTCGTAAATGATGGATGTAAATAATGCAATACATATTTGTTTGATTGTAGGTATGATCTAGGAGGATATAGGGGTGAAGGAGTCTTCGACTGCCCGTTCTTAGAGCTCAGGTTTCGGCCTCTCCCATGGGAGATTCGTTCACGCGCACCTTGGTTAGGCGCATCACGTGACCACGCAAATCCCAATTCAAAAAAGAGCGGGTTTTCATGCTAGCTTAGGCCTTAGAATTAAGCAACGCCGTCTATATGTAGGCGGCGTCGTAAAAAGTAAGAGATTTGGGGAAAGAATGACATTTTTTAATGTTATCGGGTGTTAACTCTACTCTCCCACAGGCTTTAATCCATCTTAAACACTTTTTTTACTTAAGTTTTTGGTTTAGGGATAGAGTAAAAAAGCGTACCCTCTACAACAGTTTTATCAAAGAAGAAATAATTTACAATTAATAAAAAATGAAATAATGATAAATGTTCCGTTAAAGCACTAAAAAATGCAGACTTTACCAAAAATGAAATCTGAAGAAAAGACGACGCCCGATGACGATGTGCGCAGAACTAGTTGCGCGGCTATGAATCTCCCAGAACGAGAGAGAACGGGGGGAAACCACGGCCGATAATCTGTAAGCGCGTTTCAATGGGAAATTGGGCAGTCGAAGACTCCTTCACCCCTATATCCTCCTAGGTATGATTTTTCTTAATGCCCAGTCACAATTCGTTACCAAATTTGACCAAAACTGCAAGGTTTATATATAGTTGGGTTCTTCAAATGGGGATTTGACAATTCGGTCTTAACTCCGCACCCAAACCCATTATGGAATGTTCTTTTTACAGAATGAAAGCTATATAAGCCCCTCCTGGTATGTTTTCAGCACTAGTGGAAGGTATCGTGACGTTGCATATGACGTAGTACTGCCAAGTCCCTATTGGGTACGCGCAAACTCCTAGCCATTACATCTGTTAGGAACTTCCTACTCTAGACACATTATGAATAACCCCTTAATTATGCACCGTTTTATATAATTGAAAGTTTAAAAAAAATGGTTTCTACAAAACATCATTATGCAGGTATATTATAAGGGAGAACTCGATTAGTATTTAGTGTCTAATTGTACAGGAAATGGTTCTCGGTTTGAGGCGTTTCAAAACTACCCTGGCGATGCATTGTAGCTTAAGTTAAATATAATTAAATTTATAATTATCATAATTAATCATTTGGGAATTTTATATCATAACGTTACTAACTACCTGTTGAACACCACTTCGTAACGCTGAGACAAACTACATATCTATAGTTCCCTTTCGTTTTATCGCAAAGTGCAGGATCACTTCAAGTTTAGGTTTGTAAGGCAATCGGAATCGTGGTTGTCTTTGAAGGCAAAATGTCCAAATTGTCAAGGAAGTTGTACAATATATTGCGGTACATCCACGCAAGTTGTCAATTAAGTTGTGTCCTATTTTGCCATACAACCACTCAAATTGTCAAACAAGTTCTATCCTCTTAAGTTAAAACCATTTGGCTCTCGTAGATGGGAATAAAAAAGGAAACATTTCGGAAATGAGCAGAAATACAAGAAGAAAGGGCAATGAGAAATGATAAGTAGTGGAGTCATTCTGAGAAATTGCCAGAAAAACCGTTCAAAACGAGGATATATTTCCTCTTTATTATTATTTTTATTTAGTCCGTCGAGGTTTCTTCCATCAGAGCACAACAGATTGTTACAGAAAGAAATAACTACGTCTGGTCAAACGTGAAAAGACCTAGTTTATCCGTCGTGATTCCGACTTCCAAACACCATGTTATAGACCATCTTTCCAGTTTAAAGAAAATAAAATATAAAGTCGTTCCAGACTAAAGAAAATTACCTACATGTTTTTTGACTTAGGTACCTTAAAATGGTATTATTATATAGTTTCGCAATGAAGGCGACATAGAGAAATTGTTCAATTAAATTTTTAGTGCTCTTCCTTCAGTTCCATATCAGTACATTTATACAGGGTGTTTCTGAAAAGTCCATCACAAATTAAGGGGCGTGTTTATGGGACCAAACTGAGCGGAAAGTACCAAAGAACATGGGGTGTACAACATTTTGTTACGGAGATATGGCCTTCCAAACATTCGCCCCTAAAACAAGGAAATATCCAAAAATGAGGAGTAACACTAAAGACCGACTAACCAGCTTGTTTAAAATTACTAGACAATTTCAATAGCCTTTAATCGAACAATTGATTTCTACCTTTACTAATCAGAAGCGTATAAATGAGTAGAAGTATGCCTACGGTGGTAATGTAAAATTAATCCCAAGTGACATGATGTTTCAAGATCTTCCCAGCACCAAGTAAAATGGTTCTGATTGAAGGGACTTTTATTAGCACAGCGTAAACAACGTTATTTTCAGGAATTAGTCCAAATGTCCACGGGCGGCATTACAAAAACGAGGCAGTCTTTCGAATGATACTTGGACATGTTGGAAGATCCCTGGCTTGTTCCTGTTATCTCAAACCGTAAAAAGCTACGCAAATCTTCATCATCACGGACAACACTCTTGTACGTTAGGTATGACCTTGAGAAAACCTAAAAGGACATCTCGAATGTATTTGAAAAACCCATCTCCAATTAAGGGGCGTGTTGTTTGTTTCCAACAGAGTAAACTCGCCCAGAGAACAATTACAATGCAGAGCCACGTTTCGGCGTTAATGGCCCACAAAGGTGGTCCCAAACAAAAGAACAAACTTTAATTTGTTTCGTTCAGTAAGTGTTTCATGTGTCATAGATAAAACGCCATGATTAATGCACAAAGAAAATGTTATTGACAAGTTTTCGGACCGCGATGCTGAAATGTGGTGGTGCACCATCGTGCATGAACCACATTCTGTTTATTAAACCTAAGGGTACGTCTTCGAGTAGTTCTGGTAAATCGTCCCGTAAGAACTACAAGTAAGCCACACCGTTTAACCTGGGCTCTAGGAAATATGGCCCAATTAAATTGTCACCCACAATACTACACCACACGTTTAAGCTGAATTGTACTTTGTGAATTCTAACGCAAGTTGCGTGTGGTTTTTTCTTAATCAGCAAACCAATTGGCGGCTGCTTGTTTTTGGATCGTCCTCGAAAATAGTGAGAACTTCGCCTATTCTTAAAAAACAGAGCACTAAAACAGAGCACTATGTTTTTTAAGAAAGGAATAAAAGAGGTTTCACGTACATGTGTTTGTTTTATTAAACTCATAATTCAACGAAGTCTGTTACAATGCCTTTCTTCACAAATGCCGAATATGCGGATATGCACCTAATGTATGGACTAGCCGAGGGGAATGCCGCTGCAGCTGTACGCTTGTATCAGGAAAGATTTCCGCAGAGGCGACTACCAAATCGACTGACGTTCGAGGCTGTGGACAGACGTTTGAGGCAAGATGGACGAATCCAACCGGCTGGACCTCAACCTAGAGCGAGAGCCATCCCAGAGGCCGTAGAAGACGAAGTTCTCACCATTTTCGAGGACGAGCCTGAATCAAGTACCCGCCAAGTTGGTCGCCGATTAGGCGTAAACCACACGCTCGTGTGGAAAATCCTCAGAAGCCACCGGTTTCATCCTTTCCATGTTCAAAAAGTTCAAGGTTTGAATCCAGCGGACTACCCACGACGCACGGCGTTTTGTCAGTGGTTTCTGGCTAAAGTAAACGATATCGATTTCCCACGGGATTTGTTGGTTACTGACGAAGCTAACTTTTCACGGGATGGTATTATTAACTTACATAATAAACATCAATGGTCCCAGCTAAACCCCCACGCAACTTGCGTTAGAAGTCACCAAGTACAATTCAGTTTAAACGTGTGGTGTGGTATTGTGGGTGACAATTTAATTGGGCCACATTTCCTAGAGCCCAGGTTAAACGGTGTGGCTTACTTGCAGTTCTTACGGGACGATTTACCGGAACTACTCGAAGACGTACCCTTAGGTTTGGTAAACAGAATGTGGTTCATGCACGATGGTGCACCACCACATTTCAGCATCGCGGTCCGAAATTATCTTAACGCGACCTTCCCTTTGCGGTGGTTAGGTCGAGGTGGACCTGTGGAGTGGCCTGCTCGATCACCCGATCTGAACCCTTGTGATTTCTTTCTTTGGGGCCACCTGAAAGACTTAGTTTATCAGACTGAAGTGCCCGATGTTGAAGAGCTACGTCGACGAATAATTCACGGCTGTCAAACAATTCGCGAAACTCCAGGCATTTTTCAACGTGTAAGGGAATCATTTGTAAGACGTGCTAATGTGTGCCTTAACGCGGGTGGTGAACACTTTGAACAATTTTTGTAACTAGTTGCAATTAAATGTTAAAACTTGTCAATAAATTCATTTTCTTCGTGCATTAATCATGGCGTTTTATCTATGACACATGAAACACTTACTGAACGAAACAAATTAAAGTTTGTTCTTGTTTTTGGGACCACCTTTGTGGGCCATTAACGCCGAAACGTGGCTCTGCATTGTAATTGTTCTCTGGG
Source organism: Phalangium opilio (assembly GCF_054372755.1). Lineage (NCBI taxonomy): Eukaryota > Metazoa > Arthropoda > Arachnida > Opiliones > Phalangiidae > Phalangium > Phalangium opilio. Next base: position 10,125,600 of record NW_028324218.1, read on the forward strand.
CGAGTTTACTCTGTTGGAAACAAACAACACGCCCCTTAATTGGAGATGGGTTTTTCAAATACATTCGAGATGTCCTTTTAGGTTTTCTCAAGGTCATACCTAACGTACAAGAGTGTTGTCCGTGATGATGAAGATTTGCGTAGCTTTTTACGGTTTGAGATAACAGGAACAAGCCAGGGATCTTCCAACATGTCCAAGTATCATTCGAAAGACTGCCTCGTTTTTGTAATGCCGCCCGTGGACATTTGGACTAATTCCTGAAAATAACGTTGTTTACGCTGTGCTAATAAAAGTCCCTTCAATCAGAACCATTTTACTTGGTGCTGGGAAGATCTTGAAACATCATGTCACTTGGGATTAATTTTACATTACCACCGTAGGCATACTTCTACTCATTTATACGCTTCTGATTAGTAAAGGTAGAAATCAATTGTTCGATTAAAGGCTATTGAAATTGTCTAGTAATTTTAAACAAGCTGGTTAGTCGGTCTTTAGTGTTACTCCTCATTTTTGGATATTTCCTTGTTTTAGGGGCGAATGTTTGGAAGGCCATATCTCCGTAACAAAATGTTGTACACCCCATGTTCTTTGGTACTTTCCGCTCAGTTTGGTCCCATAAACACGCCCCTTAATTTGTGATGGACTTTTCAGAAACACCCTGTATAATAAGAAAATGCTGGTGCATGTAATGGCTTGTTCACATAATGCAATAAATATCCCTTCATTGACGTCACCATGCCTCAAAGGTATTGACTTCGTTGTTTTCTTTTATAAAAGGACTGCTACTTCGAAGTAGCAGTCCTTTTATAAAAGAAAACAACGAAGTTTAGATCAACCATGGAACGAAAATTTAACATATACGATTCAAAGGTATTGAGTTTACTAGAGTACTTGCCCACATTTCCAAAGCCATGCTCACAATTACATTGGAAACCGGTTCGAAACGATTCAAAAAGCTTCCAAAGTTAAATGTGAACAAACCTTATAATCGAGCAAGTAATTACAAGTTGCGTCGCAAACCATTTTGAATCCCATGTGCCGCTTCGCCAGTATTTTTGGAACTTATTGTCGGCTGCTAATCTTTCCGTTTTAAGACGCAGAACATCCTCTAACACCCTATAAAGGTTATATTTTTGTTTATGGTGAACTTTAATTGGTTTAATTTCAATAGCTATTTAATTATATCGGAAATGTCAATTCAAAACGTGGTAGAAAATAGTAAAACCTAAAATAATACGGCACAGACACTGTCATTTTTAAAACTGTGCCCTCTATAGTTCTCTGAATTATGAAGCAGCTAGACTATTAAAAGTTACCAAAACCATGGCCACGTGTTCACGAATGCGATCAAGTTTGATATAGCAAAACAAAATATCTGTACCCATAAATGGCGGCCGATCACGTGATCATATATTTTTCGCGGATAGCACCAGAAGATACTTGAGACATATTCGGCGCTCAAATGGACTAATACTATGGTCATCTCTGCTCGCTCTTATGGTCCCAAAGACCCAAATGCTAACATCGCAGGAGCCAAAAAGCGGGATGGAGGTGTCTTTCCCTCTTAATTACATCGATGTGGGGCCATGCACACCTGAGATATTATCCTTTCAAAGGCAATATATTTCAAACGCTAACAGCGCAGGCGCCAACAAACGAGATGGAAGGCAAAGCTCTACCCCTGTGTCTTTCCCTCTATGCTACATCGAAGTGGGACCATGCTCACCCTAGATATTATAATATCAAAGGCACTATACTCCTGCGCTGAATATACTCTTGGTTACAATTACGTCTCAAACTGATTTAAAGTATATAGTAAACTTAAAGTCTAGTAAACAAAATCATTAAAATCAAGAGGGATAGGAATATTTTAATTGGATTAATTGAGTTGTTTGAGGCTTTGATGTTAGCAATTTTGATATTCTTCACACGCCCCGATGTTTGAGGCCTGGAGAAACTCTTTGAAGTTCGCGTGTCTTGTGGAAATTAGTTTACCTCTCATGGACATTGAGTTAGATGGATTAGAGTGCTGGTAAATTAAATTCCCTTACAACACAATAATGGCTTATCAGTATTTTACCTATCCGATTTCAACACTTATAATAAATTAAATCTGTGATGTACCATATGGATTTTCCCAAGCATGAAATATCGAACTAGAACGCTTTTTATAGTTCTAATTTTTTTTTTGAGTATTTAATTAGGCTGTCTAGACAAAGATAATGCATGCGTGGTCAAAACTCAAAAATTAAAATTGTAAATCTGCTTTCAATCTAAAAGATTAAATTTGGTTGTTTTAAATATGAATAAATATTTTAATAAACATGAGCCTCAATTTGAAAAACCAATTTCAAACTTTAGCTTAAGATTTGGGTTTGGAACTAGAAATAAAATTGGGTTCGAAAAGGATTACCCAAGCTAAAAATGTTAAATTTAAAATATTATTTTTAGCCACGAAAAAACACTTTTTCAAGGAGTTGTTTTTCAATTGAAAGTTTGGCTATCTAAATGAACATACAGTTAACACACGTTAAGTAATTCGATAAAACTATCTAAATATGCGGTTTTTGTAAGCAAAATTAACGATAATTATTTTAGTATGAAACTGAAAACATTTAAGCTAGGAGGACATAGGGGTGAAGGAGTCTTCGACTGCCCGTTCTTAGAGCTCAGGTTTCGGCCTCTCCCATGGGAGATTCGTTCACGCGCACCTTGGTTAGGCGCATCACGTGACCACGCAAATCCCAATTCAAAAAAGAGCGGGTTTTCATGCTAGCTTAGGCCTTAGAATTAAGCAACACCGTCTATATGTAGGCGGCGTCGTAAAAAGTAAGAGATGTGGGGAAAGAATGACATTTTTTAATGTTATCGGGTGTTAACTCTACTCTCCCACAGGCTTTAATCCATCTTAAACACTTTTTTACTTAAGTTTTTGGTTTAGGGATAGAGTAAAAAAGCGTACCCTCTACAACAGTTTTATCAAAGAAGAAATAATTTACAATTAATAAAAAATGAAATAATGATAAATGTTCCGTTAAAGCACTAAAAAATGCAGCCTTTACCAAAAATGAAATCTGAAGAAAAGACGACGCCCGATGACGATGTGCGCAGAACTAGTTGCGCGGCTATGAATCTCCCAGAACGAGAGAGAACTGGGGGAAACCACGGCCGATAATCTGTAAGCGCGTTTCAATGGGAAATTGGGCAGTCGAAGACTCCTTCACCCCTATATCCTCCTAGATTTAAGTTACCCAAAATAAAATATCTTTAAAATCCAATATAGGAATTAGATTTGATCAAGATATTATCATTAAGTCTTCAGCGCTGCGCATGATATTTCATCAGAATTACGGATTTCTTATCCCATAACTTCAGCATGGATATGTATTAAAACAACATATTATGGATTCCAAACGTTTACCATTCACAATGCATTTCGCTAAGGCACCCGTTGAGAGAAAAATATGACTTGTAATTCCCAAACCTTGTGAGTGAGACAGAAATCGTATTTTTTCTCTCTGCGCATGGGTAAATCTGAAACCCACCACTCGTAACTCTCCGGAGAGCTTTAGTTACTTTTCAGACGTGAGCTAACTAATTCCGCCTCATTTGAAAGTGGCGCCACATCCGATGGTATACCGTACATACATTGGATGATCAGCTTTAGGGCCAAGTTGGGAATCCATAATACGTAGTATTTATACATATCCATGCCGTCAGAGTAAACAAAATAAGTTAAGAAACAGTACCTTTTTTGGTTTCCTTGTATCATTTCCGAAGAGATGATCGTGTTGAGACTTCATTTTTTCGGATTTGACGATTCCTCGGGCCGTTATGTAAATTTTGCAGTACATCAACAATATGACGATTAAAGGAATGTAGAATGAACCAAGTGTGGCGTAGAGCTGGTAAGCCATGTTCTGACTGACGTCGCAACGTGGTTCTGAGAGCGTTCCGTATTCGTTCCCCAGCGTGATCATTGGTGGGACACTTATGAGAGCGGCTGAAAGCCAGACGATAGCAATAGAGAGCCAAACCCAACGGGCCTTCTTATTAACGCCATAGGTCAATGGCCTACTGATTGTCAGGTAACGGTCAATGCTTATTGCGCACAGGTTTAGAATCGACGCCGTGCAACAAGTCATATCCAGAGCTATCCATACGTCGCACATACGAGCACCAAGAGTCCATAAACCCGTAACCTGAAAACGAAAAAAAATTATTACTTCAACATCAATACCTAATAGATCATTTTCAAAGTCTATTGTCGTCTGATATTGAAATGAAACTGAACGTCCGTTATGTGGATACAGGAATAGATTTAATTTTAGGAAGTAGGAATAGAGAACAGAGTGATCTGGGCGCGCGTCAAAGTCCCGGACCCCCTTCCCCGGGACGGAGGAGATTGAAAGAAGAGGTGGGTCATAGCGACAGAGGTGAAGAGGAAATACGTATTTTTGGCCATCCCCGCCAGCAACGTCATAAAAACTTAGTTTAAATGAGCCTATAAGATAATTTTAACTTTTCGTTCGGGGGGTATGAAAGAAGAGGCGGGCCATAGCGACAGAGGTAGAAAGGAATTACGTATTTTTCACCGTCCCTGTCAGCAACGTCATCAAAACGTAGTTTAAGTGAGCCAATAAGATCTTATCGTTACGTGTTGGAGGGATGGGCTCTATACTGGGCTATGAGTCGGACTGAAGTAAATACTAACCGTTATCCATTCCTACTTCTAAAATTAAATCCATCCCTGGTGGATCCAAAGACGTGAGATAGGTCTTCAAAGCTATCAGTCCACTAAATTTGGTCAGTATTGGTTTGTTGTCCTATCTACTATATGTTCCGTGTTAAGACAAGGTGGTCAAACATCAGACTCAATTTTACTACCAGGGTGGTGGAAAGAGGGCAAATCGGATAGTTTCCACGGGGGTCCGGATTGCGTGTATAGGTAGCTGCCAGAGAGGTGTGGTTTAAAATGTCTCCTCCCTCTTCCACCAAAATGGCGTAAAACTTCACAGAGTGAAAGGCTAGTGGGGGAAGCCTCATGGTTGGATAAGTGAGGATCTGACGCTTAGTAGGGGAGATTTTCACCTCTGTGCCCACACTCTATTGCTGTCCTGGTGGAAGCCCGCTATTTCGTCATTTTCCCGTGACCCACAAACTTTCTGGACGGCCCTAGTGTTTACTACAGACTTTTGAAAAGGGTATATTTGAAACTTACGAATTCATAATATTTTGTTTGTCGTAGTTGAAAACTTACATTAAAAGTACATTTTATTGAGTTAATCTACTCTTTTAAGGTTTAGTCGTCTAAAACAATATATTTTTTTTCAAAAACTAATCAAAGTAATGTTTTGTTACCCCTTAAAACTAAGCATTATAGCTAATTAGGAGATAAGAGAACTCTTCTAACCACTGACGTAGACAATTATTCAAATTTAAATATGAATGGCTCCATCAAAGCCGAAATAACACGGAAAACGACCGTCAAGTGGCTTATACTGAACAAATCTCCCATTATTCTACGAATTTTTCGGTACACCGAGCTGGGAACCGTATTTGCTGTATATTTTACGCATAGAGAAGAATACCTTTTAGTGCTTCTACAAGTATAACCTTTTAAAGCTTTCTATGCGTTAATCTTAGTTGAAAGCATCATATATCGTCCTATCCTCGATGCACTCGGTTCGTTCAATAATTTATTCCATTTGTTCAAAGCCACATTTAAATAAAACGTGACATTTTAGCGAAGTTGCTTTTAAAGTAAGGCTCAGCGCTCCGTCAGGCGCGTATCTGTATACAACTTAAAGGGATGATACCTAGCGCGTTCACTTGTCAAGTGAATAGAAAATGTGATTTATAGCAGAGGTAATCGGTAAGGTCATTTTTGATTAGTGAACGTATAAAAGTTTTTTGTTTGAACATTCATACTTTGTAATGTCTTATTACAAATGGTGTTTCAGATAAGTCTGCCATGGCGTCTACAATATTTGCTAGATAATGGAGATATGGATAATAGTATTACCAAACCAGTACAATGATTGAAGGGAGAATATAAACCATTTTGATTGATTCAAGGAAATAACCTTTTACTGAAGTGGTTCATACTATTTCAATATAACACACAAATTGTTCCGGTGTGGCACACTAATCAACCAGAAGTCTCAAGTATTATAGCTGCGTACGATTAGAGCGCTTGCAAATCCCTAGTTCCTGGCTCCACCTTGCTCTGTTTCCTAGTCTAATGTTTAGGTCACTGATGTCAGTACCTCATTACGTTAAAACCCTAACTGCTTTCGTTCATTGAGCAGTAACTCAACCACTTCAAAAATAAGTTACCTCTGACGAAGCTGACAAGTGAAGTTCGAATAAACTCAAGGCTTACATTGGTAATTATGTTTCAGCTCGATCAAGTTTACTGTATATTTTGGATAATTTGGATTAGAAAACATTTAATTGTGAGCGATAAACTTTTTTTCCGATACAATATTTGACCCAAAAACTTACCATTTAAGGCATAAAGTTCTTAAATTTTAGTAGAGAGCAAAGTATGAGTTGTACTTACTTCCAAATGAAGGGCAAGTGGCATAACTAAAACGGCAACGCAGAGGTCGGAAACGGCTAGAGAGACCAGGAGGTAGTTGGAAGGGCGTCTGAGGCGGCGAACAAAGCAGACGGAAACGCAAACCAGGACATTGCCCACGATGGTGGCCCCGATGATGAAACCCAATGAAATACAGAGTAGGACGGTCGAGATAACGGAGTGCGGCAAGGGAGTTTCTAGGATGTCTGGATAATCGTCGGGGTCTATGAATGTTTGAAATGTTGTCGAAGGGGACGCGAATTCGAGCTCAGACATGGGAGAGCTCCGGACCCGTGATGATGAATTGTTTTCTTGGAGAATTATTTCTTGGTTGAGGGTAATGTCTTCATTTGGTAGTCTAATTGCACGATGCGTTCCACTTGCTTGTAGTCAATGTAACACCGTGTTTTTGTAATGGTAATGTGACGTGTTTAGCCATGAAGTTAACGATGTTGAACCTGGAATAAAAAACCAAAGAACACGCACTTTAATTTATTACAGAGGTATCAGAAACACCCAGTATAGAGCTATTTCAGTGGGGGAAAAATTTCGTCTGCTACGAAAATTGGGCTTGCCTTTGAGTGTAGGGCGGACATTTTGTGAGGGTTTTCTCTATGGGCAAATAGCATGGGTGACGTAGCCATTACCCCCTCTGAAATAGCTCTATATTTTATCTAAATCGGCATTATATTTAACCAAGAAGGAATATACTATAAGAAGGCATAAATTAGCGTCCGGTGCTCGCGTGATAGTTGACAATCCCCCTCATGGGTGGGGGTGGAAACGGAGGTCGGACTTAATATTTTATCTTACTCTATGTTTTCCACAATCTTTTACCTTTTCGTTAAGCCATTTGTTAGGTTTTTGGAAGTATAGTACACTTGATTTGGTTTAAAAATAATTATAGAACGAACGATTTTCACGTAGAGACACGTATTCAAAATCCATCAAGTTTGGTTCAAAACCTTTAACTAACTTGTTAATGGCAATTAAAAACCATTCGCTAACCTTTTCAGCACCGCTGGCAGCCTCCATTTTCTGTTTACTTTGCTCGAGCTTTTTATTCTCTAGTCAGAATACGTCATTCGCGTCTGTATGACCTATCCCCACGGGATCCAATGGGAAAGCGCAGAGCAATGACGAACATGAAAGGGGTGGGGCCTACTTATCCACTGACACCGGCGTAAGAGTAGAAGCGCAAATTCTCGCGACTTATGCCTTCTTATAGTATATTCCTTCTTTATTTAACCTTGCATTGAAGATAAAAACAATTGCCAATATCATTACGTAAAATACTGAGACGTCATTTATCAATGATGATAAAAGCTTAAAGAAAAATATTATTCTTGCTTGGTTTTGTTTTCAGACTAATGACAATAGTGCACTGATGGTCCCATATACTTTTCCATTTTTCGTAACAAAGTAGGGAGATATTGTTTTAAAGCTGGCTAGACAGGTTATTTGTTCAAAAATTGCTCTTAAAAAATATGGCTCCGTAACATTTTTACGATGATAAAAAAATATTTTACGATAAATAATAACCGTTTCTTAGAAGAACTTTAATAAAAAAAAAATGGTCAATGTATCCTTTTTTAGAATCCATCTAGCATCATAACAAAATACCTTAACATTTTAAGGTGAAATATAATACTGAAGATTACTCTAAAGAAAGGTTGAGTGTATAATCCGAAGTGAACGCATTAGATTCTAATATAACGTATATTTTTCTTAAAATAGATGATTCTATTTTCTGTTATATTGCATTCTTTCATGTAAGGATAGTTTTGACATCAGTTTTTCAGCTTAAAGCTCAGAAGTGCATACAAATATCTACATTGTATACAGAACAAGCTTAACTTTAAGCTTTTATATGTATATATAACAATAACAGTTATTTTGTAGGCAAAATATTTACCTAGAAAACGAACAAAAAGCTTTAGTTGGGATATCTGCTTAGTTGGGATACATCTAGTTACTTAAAGTCAATTCTACCATCTTAAGTAAATAACTTAATCTAAGTCTACAAACGCTATCAAAAATAACCGGTAATGAAATGTTTTCTGCTCTTATATCGCTTTCTTGAACGGAGCACATAGCAAAATCATGGACAAAAGAAACGTCAATACAAACCTCATTACCTAACAAGCCATAATTCTGAAATTTGCAATTTAACTCATCATTTTCTACCTTGAAACGACATATATGAAGTTTGAACTTAAATATTACGAATCCAAGACGCCAATATTTAGACTTCATGGCAGGAGATTTTGGAAACATTTTCCTATTTTTGTCTTTCAAAAACTTTTCCAAACTTGGGAGAAATGCCAAAACGTCGAGTTCAAAAGGAGAGAAATAAATAAAATTCGATCGTGAGACTCAAGAATCCAGAAAAAAAAGTGGGAGCCCATCCTATCTGCAATAACTGAAAAAGATTTTATATTCTTTGGAAAGCTTTAAACTTCTTCTCCATTCGCCCTGAGAATGTAAGATGATAATGGAAGTGCCGCAGTGGGCAGTATTCTCTAGTTGCTTTTGATGCTCCTGCCTGGCCAGGACAGCCAACGTGCGCCACAGGACTTAAATGGGCCGGCAAGACTCTAGAAACCCCGGAAAGGTACTCCAGTCTCGAAGAAAAAAAGGGTGTTTCAAATATAAAATGTTGTAACTCAATACGAATCTGTTTGGTCCTTAGTGTTTACGAAAGAATCTGTTTGGTTCTTAGCGTTTAGGAATAAACTCTTCGATATAATGAAGCGCAAGTTTGTTATTCTGCAGGTTCACGACTGTAATCATCGAATACTCTAAACTGAATATACTGCAAAAAAATCCGAATGGTTCCATTTATTTTGACATGGAAATATTGACGAAATAATAGTGGCTGAAGTGAGCGACTGACCTGACCTGGAGTGTATTACATTGAATCAAAAGGTTTTACAGTTTTAATTCATGCAATTATGTATGGAAATGCTTTGATTTACACGTTATCGTACTGAAATGATAGTGTTTTAACCTCTACTCCAATTGCAAAAGTGCACGGTGAATCAAGAGAAATTTGCTATCAAAGCACATATTCAAGGGGGACCTTCTATACGATGTATTTATGCTAAACAGAAACAATTACTCCATCAATTTCTGAATTCATATCGAAATTGAACATTAACAGTGAAGTAAAATTGTATGGTTTAGAGAAAGAAGGATGAATGGCGAATTGAAAAAAAAACAATGTTGTTCTAAAGTCACAAGTAGAGTTAGATTAGGTATAGTTTTATGTTATAAATTGCGATTGATCCTATTACTAGAATTACTTGTGCAAAACAAACGTTTTTTTTAAGTGAAGATGGCCTCTTTAGCATATAGGTTTAGGCACGTGTCTTCATAGAATGTAGAGTCTTGTTTATGTACACAACCTAATTTGGGATTCCCTTTAGTTTCGTGGTCCAACACGAAGTAATAAAGAACAAATTCTTTAGATAATTAACTACCCTTTCGAAGTTTTCGTCTACATTAAAGTCCCTGTAAATAGAGAATATATGCCTTGATCCAATTACGTCATTCTTGCCTTCGATTCACGAGCTAGGTATTGAAAAACCGCAAATGCGGAAGAGAAGAATATTTTAAAATCTTTGCGAAAAAATTCATAGTTAAGATATTTACGCACCGAGGGTATCATAGGCGCTCATTGAAGGGAGTAAGCCGAGCTGAAGAACTCAGTAGAGAGACGAGACAATTCCTAATCTTCTTGGTCTTCGACGTGAAAGAATGTGAAGAATTCTCTCGAAAGATGTGAAACCCAGTCTCTTCCTTTTCTCTCTACTTTACCCTCGAGAGTGAGAGAGAGAGAGAGAGGAAATGCCGCGATAATTCAACGCCTGAGAAGCGAAAGTTTAAACCTGGACCATCTTTCTTCTGAGAAAGGTGCTTGTATGACCCCGCTATTCCTTACAAAACCGACCATTCGAAGGAAGAAAAGAAAAGTGAAAGATAATGACGGCTCTCCCGAGAGAGATAGAAGCGTTTCAATACAAGGATATACGTCATACCTATAGACTTGTAGGCTATATACACTTCTGCCATGTATAAAAAATTTAAAGAAAAGTATTTTGGAAATAAAGGTTTGACATTTGAGGGTATCGTTCTCGCTTCCGAGAAGGCGTAGCATAAGTTCGTAAGATATGTTTCATAAGTTTGTCACTGGTTACTGAGAGATTGTCATGAAGTGAGTGAGGTAGGTCATAGATTCGAGGTAAAGAGACGCCTGGTGATGCGCTGTCAAAGGCTTAGGACAGACTGAATAGAAAGATGGACTGCAAACCCGAGTGTAGTCAATTCTCGCGTCGCTCTCAACTTAAGGAGTTAAGAACTCGAGTTCAGTGACGTCATACCTATAGACTTGTAGGGTACACTTCTGCCATGCATAAAAAATTTGAAGAAAAGTATTTTGGAATTAAAGGTGTATCGTTTTCGCTTCCGAGAAGGCGTAGCATAAGTTTATGAGATATGTTCCATAAGTTTGTCACTGGTTACTGAGAGTTTGTCATGAAGTGAATGAAGTAGGTCATAGATTCTCGTAAAGGGACGCCTGGTGATGCGCTGTCAAAGGCTTAGGACAAACTTAATAGGAAGATGGAGTGTAGTCAATTCTCGCGTTGTTCTCGAACTTAAGGAGTTAAGTGCTCGAGTTCAACGACGTCAACAGTCAATACACAAACAGTAGCCTGTTGTAGGCCTAATATTATGGAACAAATGTTATAAACCTACGGCTATAGTTTTACGTGAATGGAACGAGTATCGTCTCATTTCTATAGGCCCCGGAATATGAAAGGAAATTGCATTTTTATTCTTTGCAGGAGAAGTATGTTTCGATGTTGAGACTTTACTAAATAATAAGGCAAAAAAAGAAATAGCGTATGGTATTGTGTTTTCCCCGCTTAGAGTCTGCTGGTAAGTTTAGGTCTTAAAAAATCGCGTTGGAATAATGGCAAATACTTATCTCGCATATTATATGTCTGTACTTAGTAGTGAGTGTTTCGTTAAGATCTGGGGAATTTCCATTTATAATAAAGAGCAATGGAAACGTGGTCATATCAATTGCCATAGTTTATAATAAATGCTTCGTATAAGCGTAAGTTCATAAGATATTTTCCATAAGTTTGTCACTGGTTACTGATAGCATGTCTTGAAGGTGAAACGTCATATATTCTCGTAAAGTGACGCCTGGTGAAGTGCTATCAAAGGCTTAGTGGAGACTAAATAGGACCTAGATGGACTGCAAAATTAACTGAGTGTAGTGAATTCTCGTGTCGTTATCGAACTAGCTCGAGCTGTACGTCTCAAGCATTACGTAGTATAGATAGTGTCAAACTTATGGAACACAGCTTATAAACTTATGGTAAAAGCAAGTTACTTTGGATTGACCCAAATTCTACTAAGAGCTGGTAAACTTTTAAACTCTGAAATGTTTTTAATAACGATTTATTGGAGAAATCAGCCCGTTGGCTATATTTAAACCTTTGCAGGAACGTTTATTAAAAATGGTTTTATGTAAAACTCGCAAAATATCTAACCATAAACCTTTTATTGAATTATTTTGATTTTACGTGGTACACTGAAACCACAATATACAAATTTATATCACTCATGGTCGCAGAATAATCTTCGAATTAGAAGTTTCAGCTTCCATCAGGGATTATTTTAATTTTTGAAGTAGGAATGGAGAACATAGTAATGTGGGCGCACGTCAACGTCCCGGACCTCCTTCCACTGGACGGAGGGGTTTGAAAGAAGAGGCTGGTCATAGCGACAGAGGTGAAAAGGAATTACGTATTTTTCGCGGTCACCGTCAGCAACGTCATCAAAACGTAGTTTAAGTGAGCCAATAAGATCATTCTAACTTTTCGTTACGTGTTGGAGGGAGGGGCTCTATACTGGGCTATGAGTCGGACTGAAGTATATATTAACCGTTCTCCATTCCTACTTCTAAAATTAAATCTATCCCTGCTTCCATCCATTGGTTCGATTAATCAATTCGTATTATTTCTCGAAAATTAGCACGCTTCTATACCAAAATACTATTACATGTCGTAATACAGGTCGCAAAAATGCAATACCCCGAAGACACATACTCAAACTCGTATCTTTTATTCTACTGAACTATTCCTTCTATCAGCTTTTTCAGGTATACTGTTTCATTATACATAGGAAATGAAAGAGAAATATTTACTCCGTATCAAGTAATTCACATCCTATCAAAACAAAATATTGTTTAAGAAAGACTTTGCCCCGCGGGTAACGTTTTATCAACAATTCAACATATATTGTGCGTTTAGAAGTGCATACAGTAGGCGCTCTTAATTTTGAAGTCATTGTTCGAGGCACGTCGCTGTTATTTTCCGATCTCTTTGTGTTACTTGTGCGTGGAGCTCCCAAATATGAACGTGACTCTGTGGGGAACTGTTTATTTATTCGCTAGGCCTAAGTCTTCTTCTTTTTCTTCATGAATAAGAAGTGTATTAATCGAAAGGTTTAATACAGAAATTCTTTGATTAAATACGCGACGTTAGATTGTCCATAATAATTTTCAACACAACTTTAATGTCTCTAAATCGCAATCGCACTTCAGAAATATCATTTGTTTCGACGGTTGAAACACACAAGCGGAAGCCATAAGTTTATAAGATACGTTTCATAACTACGATACTACGTATACGTCGTTATGCCAGAGACTTACTGCGAGCTAGTTCAAGAACGAAGCAAGAATAGACCAACCAACAAATAAACAAGTTGGCTTGGTCTCGTCTCTATCTAAGGGATAGGATCACGTGGCTAACAAAGTTGACTGTAGTACCATGTGTCGTTGAGCGACGAAAATATTCTCTTATTTTTCTGATTGGATTAGAGTCTGACTACTGGGGTAAAATAGGTTCTGCGCATGGCAAAATCAAGCCTATCAGGTTATCCCATTCTCGCCTCAAAACCCGAGAACGAGATCTGAGCCGTTGTAAAAATTCAAAAGATTTCTTGGTTTGGTCTATTGACAACACTCGGTTTTGCCGTCCATCTTCCTACCTTTGACAGCGCCTCACTAGGCGTCGCTTTATGAGAATCTATGACCTACGTCACTTCATGACAAGCTCTCAGTAACCAGTGGCATATCTTATGAACCTTTGCTGAAATTAATTGTAACACAACGCTAAATCTAATTAAAGCAATGCCTATTTTCTAGAGCGTCTTAATTATGAGTATAGTTGCTGTTAATGAACTAAATGTTGATCGTAGATGGCGATACAGTATGGAGATCTGATTCCTTCTATACCTAAAAACTTCATACAATATTTGCTATCTTTAGCCTATGAAAAAGCACTACCAATATCACATATTAATAACTTATCGTGTGCCCTATTAATAAAGAATGAAATTCCCATACTATTCCCATTCGGTTTATAATAATTTTAGGTTTATCTCCTTTACTTTATTATTCTTCTTTTGTGCCGGGTTGTATGTTATTGACCCTCAAAGTAAATTGGCACTTGGTAAGATCTGAAACCAAACGACGAACAATTTTCCTCAATATTTAAAGACTATAGAGTGTGTCGCAACTTGCTCAATACGAAACCAAAATTTTGGATTGGTTTAGGTTGTTTCTTTATTTCTTCATACGAACTAGGCCTACCTCATCTGAAACTGTAGTTTTCTCTAGAGTTATTTCATTATAAATTGAAGTTAATCGAAAAATCGATGAAAGATAGACACGAATTGATTAAAGTGTGTTTACAGTAATCTAAATCTAGCGTGATATAATTTTCTTTGATCGCTTTCGTTCGAGACAATGTAATGAGTTTAACCTCTTATTAAAAGCTACAATTGTTGGAAATTTTTATCATCAATTGGGCGAGTCAGCGGTGAATTCAAGCAATTTTGTCTAAAAGATAATGATGAAAGGAATTGAATTTGGGTGAAAATATTACAGTTGACTTAATATTAAACGTAAAAATTTAAATCGTTAATATTTGTTAGCTTTAATTATGTTCGATTGTTTGCAGGCGATAACCGGCCAATCATAATCTACTGAACCATAAGTTCATAGGATATTTTCTATAAGTTTGTCACTGGTTACTGAGAGCTTGTCATGAAATGAAGTACGTAGGTCATAGATTCTCGTAAAGTGACGTCTACTGAGGCGCTGTTCAATGGCTTAGTACAGACTAAATAGGAGGATGGACTGCAAAACCGAGTGTAGTCAATTCTCTTATCGTTCTGGAACTAGTTCTGATTATGAAGTGTATGTGGTGTCATGGTCAACTTATGATGAACATATAGTTTTTCCAACTGAGAAAAATATCTCCTATATTACTACGGTGTTGTTTGTCAAGTTTGTTCAGAATTATCGTAGATTAAGGCTTACTGGGACATCGTATAATGAGTGCTTTTTTGTATTAGGCCTAATTGACCTTTAAATGCGAACTTTATAACAAACACTTCACTCAATAAAATTTAATTGCATAATGACAACATCAAAAACACTCGATTAAAATTGGATTAATTAAATTGGAAATTAATTGAATGTCCATTTATTTTAATTCCAGGGTATTTAACTTAAGAACCGTATTTTATTGTAGGTCATAGATAAGATTAAGCTTATAGTTTATGAAACTGAGAGACCATCGTCTAGACAATAGTATTAGGAGGACATTAAGTGGTTCATAGTCATTACCAACCCCTGTTCAGTTTTATTCCTCAAAAATCAATAAAAGGGATGGAGTCGATTTATCACCTCTGGAATTGATATATCGATGTATCGGAAACGAATAAATATAAATCGCGACAGCTCGATTTTTCAGTGACAGCGTTATTAGAGGAATGGTTGAGAAGTTTCTCTTTTCCTGTTCTTGGATTCTCAAGCAATTTTCACCGACAATTTTAATCTTAAAGGGATGTTCAATGTGTGATGTTCCATCAATTTGAGCTGTACTGGGCATGGGTGAATTTCGAAGCGTTATCAGTACACTGGAAATGAGTATCGGCAATTCCTTTTATCACGTGACAACGTCTAATCACTACCCTCGAAAATATGAAACACTACTACTTGAAAATAAAGTTCAAGACACGCCCCTTCCAAGAAGTGATATCTAGTATAATAGGGAGAAGGTGCAAGATGGCTAAGTATTCTCGCGCCATAGTCCCAGTCCCCCTTCAAAAATACAAGGGGGGGACGTAAAAGGAGGCCTGGCTGTTTCGCCTCGCCTCAGTCGGAAAATAAGTAATTTTCGTCACTTGCGTTGCGCTGACGTGAGTTTTCAAGAACCAATGAGATGCTGGTTGTAATTTAGAGGCGGGGATTAACTCTGGACCTACGTTTGGACTGGAGATAAAGATGGAAATGTGGCCAATTTATACCTTCTCCCTAATAAACTGGATATCACTTCTTGCCCCTACATAATGAATTGTACGTACGTCCCCTTAACCCGAGTTTACACTAAACACTTTGAAACCAATATGAACCATTTTATAAAACTAGAAATGTGTAATCTTGCTATTACCGATAGAGGATCGAGAAAATGTATTCTCTATTTCGAATAAACGTTAAAATGGTTGAAATCATGCTATTTCTCAACCATATAAGACATAAACCTTGAGTCAACTGAAGATTTGAGAGAAAACCTTTTTTGTTATTTTCTGTGCCTCATTGTTAAACGTATTCGCGAATAAGATAAATCTATTTCAGTTTCTGATTTTCCTGGACATTTCGTCAATTCCCTTAAGACAGTGCCATATATCCTGTAATTCATCTCAAGAACATAACTCAATTCATTGATGACTAAACCAACTACCATCATTCCTATGGAACTGAATATATGAAATTTACACTTGATTTGATTGAATTCTCTCTGTGGGATGAACTTAATGATGGGCCAAGGCCACTAGGTTTTTCCATCTAGGGATAATTTTTCCATGGACGTCTTGAAGATCAGTCTGAGATATTGCTCGTTGGCACTAGTAGTGCTTGCTTAGTGAGTAGGTCAATAATAGGGATTCAGCAATATATATCGTTTCATACAGTCGTGACTCTTAGATCTGTGATAGAAGATAAATCTTAGGGATATTTCAAATCTAAACGTTGTACGAAGGAAACGAGACTATAGTCGCAGACATACAAAATGCTCAGGGTCTTTCCTGACAATAGTTTGCTCAAGGAAATAAGATTTTCTTCAGACATTTGTGATATGAGGATGGAAAAATAATGGTGAAGACCTCCAAGGCACAAGTTTAGTTAGATATCGTATTACCAGGGATCCTTGTAATTTCAGAGGCAGGAATAGAAAACGGTTAGTATTTATTTAGTCCGACTCATAGCCCAGTATAGAGCCCCTCCTTTCAACACGTAACGAAAATTTTAAATTATCTTAATGGCTCACTTAAACTGCGTTATGATGACCTTAAACTACGTTATGATGACGTTGGTGACGGGACGGCGAAAAAACGTAGTTCCTTATTATCTCTGTCGCTATGACCCGCCTCTTCTTTCATACCCCCCCCCCGTCCCGAAGAAGGGGAACGTGGACTTTAAGACTCGCCCAGATTACTCTATTCTTCATTCCTGCTTCTAAAATTACACGGATCCCTGGTATTACCGAAGGAAAAACAAAATGAACAGTATATGGCAATGGAATTTACTTTTGAAATTTGCGACACAACGTTTCCACATGACTATTTTTTTAACTTCGGACAACATTATTTTAACAATTTCTATGATTGGCTTTGCCCTATAGGCCATAAAATTAATTCAAGAAGAGAAGCAAACACCTACTGGAGCGTGCAAGGTCACCTTCTTGTGTTATTTCCCTCGTGTCAAGAAGCGCCGCTAGAGGCAGTGCGAATCGGCTAGTCTAATGCATGTAATGAGCTCGGGCTCTGTATAACGTAAGAGGGTGGCCTCCCGCTTATTTGTTGGTTTCTTTGCAAGTAATACGTGAAATTGTCCATTAGACCAAAATATTCACATTTTGAGAGTGGACATAGTTGTTTATGTTAGTAAATACATTCGTGCTCCAATATTGTATTGACAAGAGTCGAATGACTCATTTTCAGTTTTTCTTGTGGAATGTGTACCGTACAATGACGTACACAAGAAGTGCAACATCATCTAAAGAATGGTTATCCTTCTGATGTTTTTTCTTGTAGTGTACAGCAAATTTTATACTTAGAAGAACAATCTTTATCAAAACTAAATATACAAAGCGCAAAACTCCAAAATAAAACCTAACACGATTCAGGAATTCGAAAGTGCTTGCATCTGCAGTTCCTTTAAAAACGAGTTTGTAAATAAATTGCAAAGACGCAAGAATTTCATTCCATGTATACGAGTGAAGAATCAGAATTTCAAGGCCTACTAGACCCTTCTCAAAAGAGGTGGGGGGGGGGAGATAGCGCGATATCGTCTGCTAGACTTAGGTTTAAGACGGAACATCCGGTTTGTGGTGGACCTACATTTCCACAGACATTATATCAGGTCTTCAAAGTTACCAGTCCTTAATGTTTGAAGTCAAATCTAACGTCTTTGGATCCACATATTGGATGCCTCGTCTTAAAAATATTTTGACAATCATGCATGGTCAGACAATCATGCATGGTCAGACAATCATTTTTACCTTTCGGAGTAACGATGACGTCATGGACGTGTCTGTGTGCCTGTCACCGCGTTCGCAGTTGGAAAATCGGAGCAGAAGTATATGCTATTTCCGAAACGCGTTCGCAGCTCTATTTTCGTCGTTAGGGTTAAGATGTACGCGGCGATCGGCTAAGGTTACGTCAAGCCTCCCAATGGCAGGGCTTCCATCAAAGGTTCACGCAATTGCCGGTTTTCTTATCATTTACTGTAAATCAATCGGCTTTATGCCCTAAATTTTGCAAATATCGTTAAAGAGACATACGCTTGAATTCAAACGTCAACAATAGCTATGTTTAAAATGATTTTAGGAATAACGTTTCTTAAAACGACTTAACTAATACTAAGATATTTAATTACTGATGATAAAAATAATTAATATCAATCAAATTTATTTAATTATTTTAGAAAAACGACTCGACTCGGAGAGGTTCATTTTGGTTTCCCAACTTGTTTAATGGACTTATCTTGATAAAATAGTATGCATCAAAATATTAATAAAACTTACCAAAACATTTCGGAAAAATAACTTTACATAACTTTTCAAAGTTCAAAGGTTGACACTTTTGGAAAAACAAAAAATATTTTTAACAATAATATTGTTTAGTCAAAGGTTGGTAGCTAATTAGTGACAGACACGTCAAGTGCTTTATTTCGGGATTATAAGTATGCCGTTTCTAGGAGTTTCTCTTTGTTAGGCCCGTTTTTCCATTTTAGTATTGTCTCAAATTTTTTTTTTTTTTAAGATTGAATAACAGAAGTTGTCGAGTGGGATGTAGTTTGACTTGGGGGTAAAATCATTTTTGCTTTATATTAAAAAAATAATAACCAGAAGGATATTTTTAAAGAATGGGTCCACAATATAATGCCTCATTGCGTCAGCCACATAATGTAACTTCCCCCCGCTATGGAATGGGGTTGTTATGCCTTCGGGTAACATATATGTTCATAAGATATGTTCCATAAGTTTTTCACTGGTTACTGAGAGCTTGTAATGACGAAACGTATTTGAAACGTCATAGATTCTGTCAAAGGCTAAGTTAGTACAGACTAAATAGGAAGATGGACGTACTCGAACTGGCTCGAGCTGTAAGTCTCAAGCATTGCGAAGTACAGGCAGTGTCATACTTATGGAACACATCGTATAAACTTATGTTTAAATGCATACATACTCGGTAAAAGCGAATGTTTTGATATTTCAATATTGAACAATTTGAGATTATTGTTGCAGAATATTAAACCGTAAAAGCCATTGGATTGAAAATGAAATCTCAGTGGATATTCTTTTCAGTTCACCATTTGATTATTTTGTACTACAGTACAAAATATACATGAAAAAAGAAGAAAACTGTGTACTCTTCTCTTCTTTTCATTTCGGTTTGTTTACGAACCAATTCTTAAAATCTTTGTGTCCCAACAGGAACGTTTTCACCCGAGGCGATTCAAGGATTAATATTTCTGAAATGAATGAGTAGGCCTTAAGTTTTGGAACTGGAGCACAGTTAACGTAGGGACAGAGGAAGAAGTACTGCCATAAGGACGATAAAGTGAGTATCGTATCTTCCACAGTTCCGGTTATTGCGTAGCAACTGAGCTAATAAGAAATGCGAACAGCCGGAATAGAAATAAGGATAACGAAATTTCAAGGTTAAAAGAGTCTGATGTTTGACCACCGTGTTTTATTAATACGCAACTTCCGGTACGTGGACATCAGAGACGTAAATTAAGATTATGGCTTCAAACAATGTGGAGCAAATTTGGTGGATTGGTGACTTTGAAGACCTATCTATTTAAAGTCTTTGTTTACGTCAGTTTTAACCTCTATCATGCAAACAATAGACCATTTCGATCAAACTAAGAGGGAAAGACACAGGGGTAAAACTTTGCCTCCCATCTCTCTTATGCTATGTTCACACTTGCACAGGAGTCGGTTGACAACTGGTTTGCACAGCTAGTTTTGAAACAGACTTTATTGTTAGTTCGAAGCGACTTCATAACCTTACCAATTAACAAACCGTTTCAGATATTGCAATTTTTCTTTATTTCTATTTATTTAATCCTTAATCACTATTTAATTCAATCAACTGATTTTACTGTTAATCGATCTATTCCATCTAAATTAATTGAAAAATTTACATATCTACGCTTTTTCAAGAAAAATTCCATTTTCCGAACACATTATCATGAAATAAATTTTTTTGAAGGGATTTAGTGTTGATGCTCAATAACTTGTAGGGCAAGCACCAGTACAAACACAACTGCAAGCACCAGTACAAGCACCAATGCAAGCACCAGTACAAGCACCAGTGCAAGCACCAGTACAAGCACCAATGCAAGCACCAGTACGAGCACAAATGCAAGCACCAGTACGAGCACAAATACAAGCACCAGTACAAGCAAAAATGCAAGCACCAGTACAAGCAAAAATGCAAGCACCAGTACAAGCAAAATTGCAAGCACCAGTACAAGCGCAATTGCAAGCACCAGTACAAGCGCAATTGCAAGCACCAGTACAAGCGCAATTGCAAGCACCAGTACAAGCGCAATTGCAAGCACCAGTACAAGCGCAATTGCAAGCACCAGTACAAGCGCAAATGCAAGCACCAGTACAAGCACAAATGCAAGCACCAGTATCAATTTTGTTCACACTTAACTTTGGAAGCATTTTGAATAGCTTCGATCCGGTTTCTCATGTAGGTGTGAACATGGCTTTTTTGGCGCCTGCCCTGTAGTCTTTTTTATCATGAGAGTGCGCAGAGATTTCAAAGCATCAACCCCCTAGTATGTCCCAATATATATATTGTTTGCTCTTATTTATTTTAAAACACTGAAAATTTGCACGTTTTAGCGATGGGTCTATGTACTTTCATTGAAAAAAAAAAATTATGATATCACTTTCCCCAATTCAGCCCTCCCTGCTATCGAATCTTATTTCGTTCGCCGTAGGTGGTCAGTCTGATTCTGAAAGGCCTACGCTTTTTTCCGTTATTTCTAATTTTCCACCCCCTGAGGCAAATAATTAGAACTCGGTACAAATTGCATTTTTTTTTGGCTGCAAGGAAGATAAAGAATAGAAAGTCACTAGTAGGGTATCAATAGACCAAGTAGCGTCAATAGGCCAATAATGACGTCATAGTCCTTATATTTTGGGAAAAGAAATAGGACACGCGTGATGTTCGTATGAAAAATATGAGCCATGCGTGCGTACATTATAGGATTGTTTAAAATAGCGCCATCTATCGGCCATAAACGGATATATGATGCGTTCCTATAAAGTGGGACGTTGACGTAATTTTTGCGTTATTGCTGCTACTGGGTTTATATATACTCTACTATCATGCATTACATCATTCAAATTTTGTCTTTTTCATACATAATTTTAAGACCAATACCATTTACACCAGGAGGCGAGGCTACTTGGTAATGCACTTTGTCCAACAAGTAGCCTGGCCTCCTGGTGTAAATGTTATCAATCCTCATAGTCTGAAAACCATGTATTGGCTGGTAAAAATCTGCCACCTTACAGCTGCGATCAAAAAAACAAAAAATAATTAAAAAAAAATCTCTGGAAAAGGCCAACGAAATATAGTCAAAGTTCGCAGGCTTTCAACTCCATTCCTTTCCCTTCTTATCTAGCATGAGATTAAAGTTAATTGTGAGTCATTTCCCGATGCTTATAATTATTTGAATTTCAATTTATTACGGGTTCGGTTTTCGGTCTCTTTCTTACATCAGAAAAAAACAATTTCGTGTAGTTACGAATCTGTTCGTGCTAGTGCTAGTATTTGATCATTTGAATTGAATTTATTATTGCGAAACATTAATTAGGACGCAACGTAGAACGTGGATTTTAATTGCAAAGACCAGCACGAGGAAAAAGAAATGGAAATTTTTAATCAACCTCATCTAAAGTAAGAAATATTTCACAGTTGCTTTTTCGTAAATCTCGCAAAGAAATTAATTTGGCTTATTGTGCCATTAGAGCGTTTTAACTCTTAAATGATATTCGTTTCCAGCCTTTTTTTCTTATTAATCAAAGTTAATTACACCTAGATTAATTACTCCTGGATAGGAAAGGTAAGCAAAACTAGCCTTTTTCTAATAAAATCGCCATATGCACTCGTTTCTTTATGTCAAATAGTTTAATTGCTTGTAAACGAAAATAAGCTGACAGCAAAACGACTTTTGTTTATACAAGCAAATAAAAGAAAGGGCTCTACATAAAAATTCCCCATCGTTATGTCTTCAGTTAAACCCTTTAATTGATTCATTAGCCCTGGAAAGCTGAAATACAAATAGATCCATTTACATTTGGGAAATACTCAGTGCTTCATTAACTAAGTTTACAAGAGTGGTTATGGATATCCTTGGCAATCTTCTTGCATGTATTGCAAGTGATATTTATGATAGGGTAGATTTCCCTGTTGATTTATATTCGTAAGGCGTTAAGCGGAAGAAAACCGGAAAAGACAGCAAATTCATTCAAAAGCCGGTTGAGTTTTGCTTGGAACCGTGCGTCTTTCGCGATCGACTATATATAAGCAAACTCCCGAAGGAGCTTAGGCCCTTCGAAAGAGTCAAACCAGATAACGCAGCTACCACATTGAAAAAAGGCGACAAAATCCTCCTCAATATCGATCCCATTGCGGACAACGAGCGCGACTTAAAACGGGGTCGCAAGGAGAACATACTTGCGGAGATGAAATATAATTAAATTCTTTATGGAATTCTTTGATCAATACATAATGCCTTGTAAATTTGAAAAGGGAATCCCATTTGTAGATCGAGAAACCGTGAAAATTACGCTACCCAACGTTTAGTACCGTCTGCTAGGGCTTTCACGTCAACAGGTTTAGACATAGGGCAAATGGCAGCCGACTCGGTCTTGATTGTTGCTCTAGTGTTCAAAGAACTGATATTCAACAATTTCTCATTGAAGAATTGTTTACTAGCTTTATGAGCCAAGTTTCTAACACGTGATAAATATGATATCATAAGATATGTTCCGTAAGTTTGTTACTGAGAGCTTGTCATGAAGTGACGTAGGTGAAACGTCGTATATTCTCATAAAAAGAGACGCGTTTTGATGCGCTGTCAAATTCTTAGTACAGACTAAATAGGAAGATGAATTGCAAAGCCGATTGAAGTGGATTCTCGCTTGTCGTTCTCGAACTAGCTCTCAGTAAGTCTCTAGCATTAAAAATATAGGTAGTGTCAAACTTATGGAATATATCGTATAAACTTATGCCAATACTTAAGGCTCTTTCAGACGATCTAAGCTTGATGGGTCAACTCGAGTTGAATCAAGTAGTTGGATCGTGTGAATAGACGCTGGATAAGTTAAGTCAAAAAAAATGTTGGCTAGGAAAAATTGGATCAGTGACCCAATTTTTGCTGACTCAACTTTTTAATTTCATTTCTGCAGCCAATCAAAGTGAATTACAAAAAGAGCTTTTTTCGCGGGTTATTTCGTACGTCCCAGGGTAGGTGGCGCTTATAAAGTTCCATTTGGCAGTAAAAGTTTAGTCGTGTGAAAAGGAAGGATTTACTTCACTTTTCCCTTCAAATGTTGGGCAAGTTGATACAATTTTTTGACCCATCGAGTTGAGTCAAAAAGTTGGATCGTCTGAAAGAGCCTTTAGTTGCAACTTCCCTGTAATTTTTCATCCCTTTTAGTAAAGCAGTTCGGGCTGGGCGTTGTTTATCAGTTAAACAGCCAGGACTTGTATAGAAATAGATTTTGGTTCAAAAATTAATTATTTACATTATTTTAGTTTTATTGACCGACTAGACGCATTCGTTTATAAAAGAGCCACATATTAACTTACAAGGGGTTATAAGGGTACCCCTTTTTAAGTAACACATCTCTAAAATCGTAACAGTTCTTCGTTTAGTCCAGAGTGATAACCTTCTAACCATATTTAATTTCACCTCCATGTATCAATCTACCCTTGTAAAAATAATGCTTAGACGAGCTCTCGCTCGCTACGTCTTGTCGAGGCATTGTCTTTCGATGCATGTTCGGTAACAGCGGGAGCCGTAAAACAAGAAAATTGGTTAGTTTTTTATCTTTAGATCGGAGGGGGGGAACAAAAGCTTAGTATTCGTGCAACATAGGCGTCTACGTAGGGGGCAACCCAAAGGGAACTTTGCCAAAAACATATACGCCACGAAGACAAAACCTTGTACTCGATCCCAATTCTTTTAAACTGTCTATATAGTTTAAGTAGAGCGAGCATTCCACGAACAATTTACTCCAATTTCACTCGACCTCCTTAAATTTAAATTGAATTTTCATTGTTATCTCCTAAGACTTAAAACTTGACTTTTAGAATTGAATGTGAAGGGAATGTTTTAAAGATTAAATTGGATTATGTCCACTATTTTCAATTAATAGAAAAGTGCGATGAGAGTTTAGTAGGAAAAATGTTCTTCGACCAAAATTTCGAAACTTTAAATAAGATTAAACTCAAAAAATCAGTCATGAGTATATTCAGGGATAGATTTAATTTTAGAAGTAGGAATGGAGAACAGAGTAGCGACTGGCAGGACTGCGCCCTTGAACATATTTAACCAGTTTCCCCTCAAACCTTGAACGCCATTTTAATTCTATATAAGCTTAGAGTCAATACAGGAACCTAATATTGTACTCCTTGACTGACACTAGCCAAGAAGTGATATCTAGTTTATTGGGGAGAAGGTATAAGAAGACCTAAGTACTCGCACGCCATAGTCCCAGTCCCTCTTTCAAAATAAAAGGGGGGACTTAAAAGGAGGCCGGGCTATTTCGCCTCTCCTCATTCGGAAAATACCTTATTTTTGTCATTCGCGTCGTGCTGACGTGAGTTTTCAAGAACCAATGAGATGCTGGTTGTAATTTAGAGGCGGGATTAACTCCGGACCTACGTTTGGACTGAAGATAAAGCTGGAAATGTGGCTAATTCATACCTTCTCCCTAATAAACTAGATGTCACTTCTTGCCCTAACTAAGATATAACCCAGTTCTAAGTATATTTATTTATTAATACTGTTGATGGCTTGTAAAAAATAACCATCGCTTATCGCGTTGTTTATATAAATAGGCCTATATTTTGGCAGTTATGGAGGTTAATATGTCACGGGTCAACGTCGACCTAAAAGCTTTAAAGCCCTATACACGTTTTTGACAAAATTGATTTTTAACTGCATTGTTTTAAGGACAAGCTTTTTTCAGAATTTTTTAAAAAAACTTATAAAATATATCCAGCTCTAACTGGCAATATACGAGGGAACATTTTTCCTTTAATGGATGTCAATTTGAAAACTTATCAATCATGTTGTAGATAAAACTTATGAAAGGCTTTCGAAGCTACAGTTTTTACCGATTAGTTGCAAACTTCTAAATATAAGTTGATGTTGTATGAAAGAAACTAGAAATAGGATAAGGGACTAGAAGTAAAGAGCTCTAGCATTGGTAATAGATCCTGGCACTAGTGAAAACAAATTTTCGAATTTTATGCCGCTTCCATCGCGCCTACACTAGAGAGAAAAAATTGGTCGAGTTCCTAAAACATTTCCTACCCCCTTCCCAAACAAAACGAGAGCGGATCTATAACAAACCTTTGCTAAGGTTAAGGGACCAGTTAATTTCACCCCTCAACTATGGGGGCATTTAGTGGCATCTGTTTAAACTAAACTACAGTCAAAAATTGCTTTAATAAATAACCCTTGCTAAGGTTAGAGGACTAGTTAACTCCACCCCTCAACTTTGGGGGCATCTATAGACATTTGTTTAAACAAAACCACAGTCAAAAATTGCATTAATAAATAACGTTTGCTAAGGTTAGAGGACCAGTTAACTCCTCCCCTCAACTATGGGGCCATCATGTGACATTTGTTTAAACTAAACTACAGTTGAGACTTGCTTTAATAAATAAGTAGTAGTAATCTCTGAAGTTTAAGAATATTGATGCTGGGTTTTGTTAACAGACATGTAGATACTGAAATAACGTAATCAAAATATCCAGCTTGTTTGTTATTTGCGAGTGACGAGGATTGTTTAGGAAACTTCCCTTTTCTTAGAACCTTGGGGAACAAACTGATGAAAAAGAATACATTACTCTTGAAGGCTGCATTTCAAACAGGATTATTGATTGTTTTTATTTACTCTAAATTGTATCCAGTACACGATCTCTGATACACTAAGTCTAAACTACAATCTAGAAAAAGCAATATACCAGAACAAATTTAAATTTATGTCCTTCCTCAGAGAGTTAGGTCTATGGCTTACACAAACATAAACAGTTGAAGCTCAAAGTATGTGACACGTAGTTCAATTTGGGTCATGCTTTTTCTTTTTGTGGATTATAAAGTGGATTATCTTAAACAAAGGCGATGCCGAGTTAACTGTGAATCGGCTGTGTTCACATCGAAATATTGGGCTAAGATTTGTGGAATGGGATGATGGATGCCTGTATCGAATCTTACATCACATTTTATTAATTGCGTTTAACTTTTCTGTAACGTACAATAGATAAACACGCATCTTACAGAGAAACATGCGAATAAACGAATTTTTAAGAGGGTATTCTAGACTTGGAGTAGAAAACCCAAAAAGAAACTTCTGTACCCTCATGTAGGACAATGATATCTTCCCAGCATCCTCAGTGGCGTTCTGGTACTAAAACAACGACGATACCGATGTGTCTTAAAAATGGAAGCTAATATCTAAGAACTAGATTATATATTTAAATGGCGCTACGCGGCAGAACTTAACAATCCCCTACCATAGGTTGGGGGCGTGCGCGTAGTACTCTGGAGATTTTCATTGCCGCACGTGGCCCACGAAGATTTCTTTTCCCCAAGTTGTAAATAAAACCAGATAGATGAGGCAAGGTGGAGCTGTTAGCTGTAAGGATGATGGGCGATCTCCCAGAGTACCTTGCGCGCGCCCATATCCTTCGGTAGACAATTCTTAAGTGCCATTGTATTTGTATGAGAACTAGCTTCATTTACGAAGACACAGAGGTCATCCTCGACGTTTCCGTTCCGTTCGACCCTACCGAAACGCTGAGCATGCTGGGAGGATTTTGATGCCGAAGATGGGGGTACAGACTGCAACGTTATAGTTATGGATAAAACAAGAGTTCCAACGTAGACAAGCAGGCTCGTCTCTGGCTCCATCGAGACACGTTTCGCGACGTTTCTAAGATTTTCTTTAATTGTCAGCGTCCATATATTATTCTCTATGCAATAAATTACACATTTTGGTAACTTAAACCTACAGCGTACAATCTGAAAGGAAATCTTACTCTGCAATGGAGCTTTTCAGTATAGGTCACTGAGTAAAATTTTTTATGTAGTTTTCCTTCTACCCGGCCATTCATGAATATATTAAACCATACTGAAATCCTCGCGAAATATTATATTTAAATCACTTTGAATTTTCTACTCGTACCTTAACGCAAATACCTCTACGATGAATTTTTTTTAATTCCATAAACTTGAATCTCTTGCTAAATCCCCGTTGGTTTGAGGTAGAAAGCGGAAAACGATGGGTTGCCGTAGTTTCTCGCCTTCAAGAGACTAAAATGAAGTATTTTAAATCCTTTCCCGGAATTGCTGGCGACCTAAAGCAAACTAAAAGTGGAGGAGGTTTAGGATTTAGAAAGGCTCTTGATGATGATGGGGTCTTTCATAATACCAAGTATGGGTAGTAATTTCCCAAGGCTGATGTTTTTGGCTAGAAACTACACGGACTCCGATTCTTAAGTATAAGTAGGTCTCCCCAACGCATGGTGATTTCGCAATATATTTCCGTAAAAGGCTCTATTGCATTTTTTATTGTTAAATTTATACACCGATAAAGTTGATCTAAACTGTTATGCAATGGGCACTTGAACAACCTCAGTCATTCTAATCTTGCAATGTGCTAACCATTTTTTATGGTAATAACCCGAAATAGTTTAATTGTCGGTGAAAGTGTATTAATGGGTTTTATTTCAAATTTATGTCCAGATTGAGAATAAATTCATTTTTAAAGTTACAATTTTGATAACGGACTGAAAGCTAATAAGCCTTCCCAGTCTAATCCTACTCCTAATGTAAAGCATATCAAGAGTTCAACTGCAAAGAATTGTAAGCTGAACTTCATCAATATTTAACACAAAGACATTTCTTAAACCATTATTTAAATTCGTGGTTACATCGTAACTTAATTAATACACATAGTTGAATCTTGCGCAAAAACCATTCATTTCAATACGGTCTAGCCAATGCCAAGTAGATTTTTAAGTCTAGCATTAGGTGGTCTGAGATTTAGACATCCATTTGCCTATAATGATGCCCTTTTATAAGCTTCTATTGTTGGTAGATACTCGCTTAAACCGAAAAAATGGATATGTATTAATAATAACGTATTATGGATTGCCTACTAGGCCGTAAAGCCGGCCACCAAATAGGCGAAACACACCCGCGGATGTGAGAAGGTCGCTTAAACCGAAAATTACTTCATGGATATGTATAAATAATAACGTATTATGGATTGCCTACTAGGCCGTAAAGCCGGCCACCAAATAGGCGAAACACACCCGCGGATGTGAGAAGGTCGCTTAAACCAAAAATTACTTCATGGATATGTATAAATAATGACGTATTATGGATTGCCTACTAGGCCGTGAAGCCGGCCACCAAATTATCGTTACACGCGAATGTGAGACTGCCATAAATCGAGGGGGAAATAACTAGGTCACGTGGGGAAAAGGAACTTTATCTCTCCGGAGAGTCCTGAGTGTTGGGGTTGAAATTTCGCCAATGAGCAGAGAGATAAAAGTAAAGTTTTCACCCCTCACTCACAAGATTGGGGGGTTGCTAGTCGTATTTTGTCTATGGTGAACTGGCGCCTCAGAAAAATGCCTTCTAGAACGCAAAAGAGGGAAATACATAATACGTTAGTATTTATACATGTCCACGATTAGTTCCTCTGAAACATTATTAACAAAATATATTACCCTTGTTTAACTAACGTGAAATTTTACAGGTATGCATATTTCAATTGTAAAATTAATTCCAATTAGAGAAGAGGTGCCTAATTAGATTTTAATATTTTGGTAACCTAGATTTCTCTTTCGAACTATATCCGTAGGGTATGCTCGTTTAGAATGAAAGGTAGATAATTAATTTTATGACAAACATTCGATGAGACAATGGTTTTCTTGGAAACTAATTTAAATATGTGTATTCAACGTAATCTTAATTATTCGAGTAAATAGATTAATTCTTTGTAGTAAAATATTCATTTACTTTAGAGGGTTTTGACGAAGTGACTCGAGTTTATTTGTTTCAGCTGTTTAGAACAAAGAATTAAATTCATAAAACTGAAACTTTAGTGGCCTTAATTTGTGAAACGATAATTAAGTCCTGTTTTAGCAGAGTAGTTTAGAAACTTTCATACCTCATAAGAGTTAAAATAAGCTTGACACATGGTTTTTTGTAGCGTTCAGTTTAAAAAATCCCGCCAAATCTTTCGGTATGGCCCGGACTATAGCGACATCTGGCGACGTTAGTCGTGCAGAAAAACGCATACCCTGCGCAACGATTCAAAACGCGATTATGTGTAGTAAGCTTAAAGTGTAGAATTTTAGATTCATCTAACTATTTCAATCTCCAAAATATCTACTTTTCCAGAAAGGTTCAAATTGAAGGAACTAAATGAAGACTTATAATATTTCAGATTCTTAAAATTCTGTGACGTATGTAAAATAATTTCAAAGTAATTTGACAGTATTTCACGAGCTAGCGCTAGTGAAACCATTTCTGGTTTATATTTTGATCACGTGACTTAAGTGATGACAGAATACTTGATTCAATTTCTATATCAAATACGTACTTATATTAGGAATCTCATTTTAATGATAGTTTCAAAAATAAAACGGTAACACTATATCTTTGAATAAGCTTTTTTGCTTGAACAATTCCGTGTGCATATGAACGATACAGGGGTGTAGTTATCTAGATAAAATTGTCGTTCGTGTCTGGTTTCTAGGCACGAGCCAAAAAGCAAATATCTTTTGTCGACGCATTATTTATTATAGAAAATGTATATATATGGTATATGGTAATTTTTCTCAACGATTTACATTACCGCATTAAAGGGAGAGTGAAATGAAATCAAGTGGTTTTTTATCGATTTTTCAACTAATTATAAGACCTATCTTCATAGTGAAACATCTAGAAAGTATCTCCGAATCATTATAAAATTCAAATTAATTAAAAACTTTTATAGAAAAATTTAAATTTGCGCCTCTGACCAATTGCGTAACGCCCTGCTTTCTTATTAACAAAATTCCCATGGCACACTCAATGTCGAATGAAATTTAGCGGGTGATTTGATAAAAATTGGGCGCTATGTGACAATCAATGCTCGGGATATAGTGTGCCACGAGAATGTTGTTAATAAGAAGGCAGGGCGTTACGCGATTGGTCTGAGGTGCTAATTTCAAATTATCTATGAAATCTCTACCTAATTTTAATTTTAAAATCATTCAGAGTTATTTGCTGGATATTTAACTATGCAGGTAAGTCTTATGATTAATAAAAAAAATCAATAAATATCACTTAATTTTCTATTTAACCCTCCCTTTAGAAAATGGAATCTATTTTTAGCGCGATAATATAATTGTCGCTGAAAGCCAACACGGCAAAAATCGCACGTAAAAGTTTCGAACTTTCTGATGTACGAAAGGCATAGTTTGAATCTAAAAGTAGAAGCAAAGAGGTAGTTTTCACTGTACAATATTTAATCTCTCATTCGGTGTCTCTAACGTAATGAAGATGAGGAATTAGGAGTAAGGGGAAATAGCGGTTGTCAAGGCCTTAACAACGCACGCTGCAAGAAGAGTTCAAAAAGTTGCTTGACCTCACTGAAAACAAAATTAGGCTGGTCACCAGTTTCCTTACTGGACACTGTCAACTCAATAGACAATTGCACTTGATGGGCTTTGTTGATAACCCGAGTTATAGGTTCTGCCTGGAGCATGAGGAAACCTTTTCCCATGTCCTCTGTAGCTGTGATTACATTGCGGCTCTAAGGTTTGAGCATTTTGACATGCATTCAATGAAACCCGAACAGTTCTCCGCTGTCTCGGCTAACCGGATTCTCCGTTTCATCGAAGCAACTGCACCATGGACAAAGCAATACTGAAGGACGGATGGCAGAGGGAGAAAGTTGAAAAATACTTGTTAATTGGCCTTCTAGCGGCAGATAGTAGCAAACTGGATAGTCGGGGCATATGGGGGAATCAACGTTCTAGAGAGAAAGCAACTAACGTCTTACTTTGTCTAGATGACGCTAGCTTTTTCCGCCATTTCACTCAGTATTTTTATAACCCCCCCCCCGTCCATTTTGAGGCTGAAAAGGGGGAAGTAAGCTAAACGTTGGTTGTTTAGTCGCTTAGTATGGGGCTCTATGGGCTGCCATCGGTCCTTCAGTATTGCTTAGTCCATGACTGCACTCTCCGCGATCTAACTAGCTCGGGGTGCACAATATGCATCTGGCAGAAGTAAATAGGGGGAAGTATCAAAGGTGGTTTCGTGAGGCGTCGAGTTATGACTTTTTTTTTCGTGCATTCTCAGAATCTCGTTTTTGGTGGAAACTCGCGGATGAATACACTTCCGTGAAACTATTTTATTTTATTTGTCTGTCAAGTTGAACGGTTTTAGTCGGCTTTAGCAGGGCCGGATTAAGCAATTTGGCACCCAGGGGCTGAGGTAGTAAGCACCACCTTAAGCCGAGAAAAAAAGAACAGTAAATTTTGCTGTGGGGGAATAGTTTAACTCAAAGTGCCCCAAACAAGCCTTGCGCCCGGGGCCAGTACCACCTCGCCCTCCCCTTTAATCGGGCCCTGAGCTTTAGGATTGTATGGTGTGCAAGATAATTCGTCTCAATAACTGCCTCTCTCTGATTAGATGAATTCAAATTTTGGGCCGCAAACAGTGCTTTATTTATGGGAAAGGGTCAACTTGTACAAACTTAAGCTGGAGACACGTTTGCTTCTGCCTCTAGGCTCTAGATATTGGTGCACGACGCGACAGCGCGTCATCCTCTCCAACAATAATAATGCCAAGACACTTGATAGGATGTGAATTCACTGCTGTAGATTATTACTTAACCCAAACTAAGTTAAAGTAGAACGTAACTTAACCTTAATCGCTTGGATAAATTTTTATTTTAAGACCAACCTAATTGATTGGTTTTTACTATAATCGACTTATATCATCATTCGAAATGTGTACGGTTAACATAACTTGACGCCCGTTTACGTAGTTAGTCTACAACTGCCACGTGACAGCCCTTCTATATGTTAAAGGAAACCAGTGTACTAAATATTTGTGAAACCGGTTGAAACGCACGGACTTTGTTGTATAGAGAAGATATTTTTACATTACTGGGCGTCATTTATTAAGATGGCAGTGGATTGGAAAAAGTCTTTTTTAGTACGCGCCTACTACTTATGAGTAACGTTCCTGCAAATTTTCAGCCTTCTAGGGCCAGCGGTTTGGGCTGGGCGTTGATTATCAGTCAGTCAGGACTTTGATTTATATAAAAATAAAGATAAGAGGACTTTAATTTTCTTCTAGTTTGGAGACTTTTCTCGTTAACAAAATTACATTTTCGAAATCGTTAAATAATACTCCTTTAAATCAAGGATTTAGTAAATATAATGAATTAGTTTCAACTATCGAATATGAGCGAAAACAACAGATCGTTGAAGTTACACCCATCACAGCACACTGTATTATTTAGTTTTTGGATTTACCATAGGCAAAGTTAAATTCAATATCCCTTTGTTAATACTTAATTGATAAATCAAGAATTAATTTTCTTTCCCCTGCAGTTTATTTTGATCTTTGGTAGGTTTAGTTTTAAATATATTTAAGCTTAGTTCCCACTTGACCGAAAACACGACCAAAACATTGAGTACCTCTTGGGGAAAACTTTTCTGCTGAACCTGAAATTCGCGAGCACACAGCGTTGTTGTTCTATTTGCGTGTTGTGAACTTCTGTGCTTGAATTCCTGACCAACTTTGATTGCGCTGCGTGCCGCTGTTATAATAGTAAGTTCCATGATTAAAATGCCACCGAGGCCCAAGTTCTTAGGACTCCGAATCCTAATCCTACCAGTCGATAGCGCTTTATTGGTCGGAATTCGATCTTATGTGTGAACCAAACCCCTTAGGACGTCTGCTTATAAGCCAATCTTTTGACGCAGAACTAAAATTTTCGACCAAGTGATAACCTAGCTTTAATTTAAGCTTTGTTGAAATTTAGATCTAAATTCAATTTGTAAATGTAAAGGAAACTTTGACTTTCAGATTAGAGTTTGGAATGTCTACATTTTATTTGTAATTACTTAACTTACTTTCAAATTTGTCTATTGCTTAAGGCACCGAAAAATAACTAAGTTAACTACGTACGTGAACGGTTTGAGTATTAAACCGTATCCGAAAGTAACCCTTTCCAAAATCAATAAGAGTTACAATGCCTTTCAAAGTTTTGGACTTTGAAAACTCCGAAGTCTGTTTGCTATCGCTACATTATTATCTTTATTCCCGGCAGAATTTAATTAAGAAGAAAGTCCCCTCGAGAACTGCAACGTCGAGCGAGATTTAAAAGTTCCCGCCGAACAAGTCAACTCCCATTTCCAACTTTACCCTCCCACAATGGGTTTTTCCTTCTAGCTCGCTAGCGTTTAGGCTTTTCTTTACTTTTGTTACCCGCGTCTAGCTAAAAAATCTAATCAGTTTTTAATCTATTAGAAGTACGCCCATTTTATGTATAAAGACCAATCAATAACATGGTAGAATATTAGAGTAAATAATCAGGGATTTCGATGGAACAAACTTGGCCCAGCACCAAGACCCTAACCATGACATAAGTAATCAAACCTTTTACCTTAAGCAGGGATAGATTTAATTTTAGAAGTAAGAAGGGAGGAGAGAGTAATCTGGGCGCGCGTCTAAGTCCCGGACCCCCTTCCCCGGGACGGGTGGTATGATAGAAGAGGCGGGTCATAACGACAGAGGTAAAAAGTAATTACGTATTTTTCACCGTGCCCGTCAGCAACGTCATCAAAACGTAGTTTAAGTGAGCCAATAAGATAATTTAAACTTTTTGTTACGTGTTAAAGGGAGGGGCTCTATACTGGGCTATGAGTCGAACTGAAGTAAATACTAACCGTTCTCCACTCCTACTTCTAAAATTAAATCTATCCCTGCCTTAAGCTTACCACACATTAGCGCGTTTTGAAGCGTTAAGTAGCGTATGCGTTTGAAAATTCGCGCCAAATCTGGCGTTACGGCCATAGTAGCGACACCTGGCGACGCTATTCACACAACGTTCAAATGTCACTTTAGTCAGTAAGTTTTAGACACATTCGACCTATTCCACAAACTCTTTGCGTTTAGTGCGCACGCGTACAACGTCATTAATATTCCTGTCGTTTTACGAAAATAACAGTTGAACTTAACGAAAATACGTGTACTAAAACTTCTAGTGCAATCTCAGAAGCCTTGGTGTGACATCACACAAGCTATTTGCGCATAGAACCAAAGCGGTACCAATTATTGCCGCCTATTTCCAGAGCTAAGCCTGTGACGTTTTACCTAGGCACTGGCGTCACAACTGAGATAGCTCTATACACGTAAGATCTTTGGGGACAAAAGCATGACAAGAAAATTACAAATTTGGCCTAGCGAGATCCTACAAGTTAAGTTTAAATTTAACACAATTGAAGTTCGAAACATCAAGGCTGTTACACCTTTTCCGTTCATTTTCTTTACCATTCTTTTATCTAGAACTGAACTGTCAATTAAATATAACTTAATCCGTAAATTCTTCGATTATAATTAGTCCGAAAGCTGTACTTTATTCGATTAGGGATATCTAATGCTTCTATTGAATATATTCAATTATCTTGGTCCCTCGGGGGAAATGCGTATTTAATTTATCTAAGGTTGAACTGGATGGAACTAAAAGCGAAAGAATCGAATAACCCATAAAAGACTAGCAGTCGTGCACCACCACCACGTACAATAGTTTGCGAGAAATCGAAAAGGCTCCCATCAAATTCCAGAAGAAAAGATCGAGCATAAAAAGTGGAACGTTGGTATACTGCATGGAAGTGTGTGTATGTGATGGGGGAAAAGGGAGTTTTCCATTAAATGAAAGAGACTTTAATGGTGCCACGATATTTTTGGAAAATGCTTATGTATATACCGATCTATGATCGAATGGGCGCAATTAAAGTGTGAGATAAGCTCTATCTTGTCTTGCTTCACAGCGCAGGGAGAGCTCAAGGCTTCGGAAAGTCTGTACAGTACAATCAATGCGAATTCTCGCCTGTGATAATTATATTTTCTATTCTGTATTTTCCCACGATCTGTAATTACACAACACCGACTTTTGCACGCAACCTTAAGCAACCTATCATTTCAAAATTAACATAGAAATTGGGAAAATAATTTCCCACAAGAAACATTTCATTGGTAGTCAAAGTTTAACAAAAAAAATATATTTGTTTCTGAAAGGTATATGGGGAAGTTATTTGGGCAAGTTGGAGTCGAAACTGTTCAAAGACCGTTTGACATCTAGGCCACAGTTTTCATGCTATGTTTGAAGTTTTACGGATGACCCCTTATATAAATTAGAAACCATTGTCTTTCAGTTTCTTAATTCAACACATGGGGCCCATCCGTAAAATAGTCCAATATTAACTTGAAAAAACTGTGGACAGGACGGAAAAATTTTTCAAACAATTTTCGACTTGAAATGGCAAAAAGAAAATCCCCAATTTCTAGCAGACCTTTCAGAAACAATGCACTGTTTAATCGATTGCCCACATGTCGTAATAGTTGTTGCTGTATTTTTGACTTCACTAAAGGGGTAACGCGTAACCCTCTCATGCAAGCTGAGCTGTGAGTGTATGTTGTCCGCCTTTGAATTTTCATTTCGAAGCTGGTCTATCAATTGGTAAACAAAAAACCTATATAATTCGTTGCCAACCAATAACCAATATATTTAAGTCAATCAATCGCAATAACATTCACTTACGTAATACAACAACAAATGTTGGCAAAAACCACGAAACAAAAGGTTCCAAATCTGCCTCGATGCATTAACTTTTATGTTTATACCAAAACCGATATCGACAAAAAGTCGATAAAATACGGAGACAAAATGCGCCAAATTCTACGCTTAGAGTTCACAAGCAGTCGCGATACGTCAAGAAACTTTTCCGTCATCTTGGAGCAAATTGATAAAGACTAGCAAAAATCGTTTACCGGAAAGGTGTAACGGTCTTGGCTTAGAATTTACCAATTTCTCCCAAGAATATTCAGAAGAAGTCAATAGTAGAAAGTAGATCGTTTGACTATAAATGTGAGTCGATAATTTACCGTAAATTACCGGTGGTGTCAACCGTAATTTTGAAATCGTAACTTAACGTGGTAAACTTTCGTTATTAAGTTACTTCGGAGTCCGGTTTTTCTCACAACTAAACTTGGTTTAATATACACGTGAAAAATATATTACCATAAATTACAATTTAAATCGATGATTTATTACCGTTGTTAAAAATTTCAGAAATTACGAATCTCTACTCTCTACTCGGTATTTAGAGAAAATGTTGTAAAAATTTTCTAAACTTTCAATGAAATTACTTAATCGTCTTTCTTAATTTCAATAAGTTAAGTTGGGGCTCGCTTTTTTTTCAACCAAGTGTTTCAAGACATCGGGGCCTGCAATGCATGATCTCCTATATTTCGTCAAAGTACCACAAAAAACCGATGATTTGAGTGCAGTTTTACCGATAAGAACTTAAAGTACCCAAAACTTTTACTAACAGCAAACATTTCCTTAATTGTATGGGTTGAATTGAATAATTTCATGGCGTTAACAGCTGATGCGACGCTTCCCGTGTCAAATGTTTAGGGTGGGGGTTAGAGAATGGGATGGACGTTGCCCGAAGTATTAAAGAAAGTCGTCATGCAGCGCAACCCCTGTCAACTAGGCTGGAAAACACATCAGAAGAACATTTACGTCAAACACGCCAAATGACGTGAGGGAGGAAGTTGGGTGTCAACCCTTTTGTAGGCGATTGCGATAATGAATTTCCGTTCGGTAACGTTAAAGTTGCCAGTTGGTGCCTCTGAGTAACGTCTCACCTGGGTCTCTAGTCTCTATTGACAATGATTTATCGTACCTTGGGTTCTGCTGAAAAGTGTTCTCTGCACAAGTAAAAAAGTCTGAAATATATTTCACTTCAATCTTTATATAACTAAAGAGTAGTTTGTAAATTAACTGACTTCATTTAGGAAATTTAAGTGAATTTATTTTATGTTTAAAAGTACTCAAGGTAGCTTAAGATTGAAGAAGGTGTTTATGGGCGAGATTGTAGTCAGTGCCATCTAACACGCGCTTCTTTGAAATTGTCTGCTATTTGCACATCCATCAAAAGGCAAGAGCTAACCTATAGTGACGTTAATATACTGCAGTAAGGGTAGTGCCTCTAACTAATTAATCAATCTCTTGACACAAATTGTTTCCCCATACCTTCATACATTAAATTTCTTCGGGAAATTTATTTTGTCGCCCTAGACCAGCATCCTTCTTTTGGTCTCTTGGGGGTTTAATGGGTGGGTTAACGCAAATCAGTTGTCGTTTTGCTTCTCAGAGCCTTTTTCGAATTATTAGCAGTAGTTATTGCAACGAGCGAGGGTTTCGTTATCGGCTTACGGATAAGAGAGAGCGTATTAAACTCCTTCAAGAATATTGAGGCTAAGTATAGATAGATACGTGCCTTTTCAGCAGTCTAACTAAGCTGAACTAAGTCGCGTCATGACCGACTGAGATGGAAAACGAAAGATCTATTGGGGAACCTCAATCTGAAAGCCTTCCTATGCAATTTTTTAAAGCAAACTGCATGTGCACAATATGGGATCTACACAATTTTTGGCGACTAATTGAAAACGATGCACAATATGGGACGACATTTTCTAATTTTAGACTAACTTATAACGGTGCACAATAAGTACAAACATTTTGGCATCGTATGCAAATTTAAAAATGTGCACAAATTATAGATAGACTTTTTGAAATTGTAAGCTAACAGAATACAGTCCCCGATATGGAGCTTCATTGTCATGGACGAACTGAACACTATGCACAATTTGGGCAGACATTTTGGCATTCAATGCATTGTAAGCTATACTTTAAAATT
Organism: Phalangium opilio; assembly: GCF_054372755.1. Classification (NCBI taxonomy): domain Eukaryota; kingdom Metazoa; phylum Arthropoda; class Arachnida; order Opiliones; family Phalangiidae; genus Phalangium; species Phalangium opilio. The sequence goes on from NW_028324218.1 coordinate 10,164,100, forward strand.
TTGCACAAAATGCTACGAACACTTGAATTTGTAAGGAAGCAGAAAACAATATGGAGCTTCATTGTCATAGGCAAACTGAACACCATGCACAATTTGGGGAGACATTTTGGCATTGTAAGCTATGCCAAAAAACTGTGCACAAAATGTTAAGACCTTTTGAAATTGTAAGCAAACGGTAAACATTACACAATATGGGACTGTTTTCATAGGGGAACTGAAAACTATGCACAATTTGGGAAGACATTTTGGCATTGTAATCTATACCTTAAAACCGTGCACAAAAGGATACGACCTTTTGAAATTGTAAGCAAACAGAATACATTGCTTAATATGGGACTACATTTTCAAAGGTGAACTGAAAACTATGCACAATTTGTACCAACATTTGAAATCCTAAACCTATCCCCAAAAATTTTGGAAAACCGCTTTTCACATTGTAAATAACAATTTCACATTGAATTAGCCACTTTCTTGTTTTAGGCACAATTCCTTGTGAGATTTTGAAAGCTTAGCAAACTGGACAAGTGAATAACTTTCGTAGAATATTCATGGAACATTAAAAATATTCTTGCTTATAATAATAAGGAATTAGCGGTGATATTTTCTTTGGCAACCCTATCCTCCCTTCCCTCATATTCCCAAGATTCGACTCGCGTCCGCCTTTCTTATTCTTCGGAAGTGTAATTAATGGTCGGAAATTTTTCGAGCGATTAGCCCTAAGTACCTTTCTTGCCAAACGACCGACCGTGATATGGAGCGAATATTATTATAAAAATTTATTATTTTGGCACCGTATTAATGTCTTATTGCCTTTTTCGGATAGTGGCGCAGTTCACTCTGGGTTTAATCTCAAAGGAGAAAATTAAGGAATAGAAATTTTCAAATATTTTCAACAAAGTTCTGAATCTTAAATTAAATTTTCCTATATGAGGTTTCTCACAATATTAAAACAAGTTGGGAAACCAAAATGAACCTCTCCGAGTCGAGAAATAATAAAGAGGTTTTTCTTAAATAATTAAATAACCATAATTGATATTAATTATTTCAATCGGCATTAATTCACCATAATTTTAGTTAAATCGTTTTTAGAAGCTTTATTCCTAAAATTATTTCAAACATATTTATTGCTTGACGTATTCAAGCGTACGCCTCTTTAATAATTTTTGGAAATTTAGGGTTCACTATAATGACAAGAAAACCCGCAATTGTTTGAATCTTTGGTGGAAACCGTGGTATATTGGGAGGCTAGAAGTTTCTCGTAACCCTAGCCGATCGCCGCGTACTTCTTAATCATAGCGATCGGAGTAGAAGTCAAATATTGCCATCTACGAACACGTTTGCTCCGATCTGTCAACTGCGAACGCGGTGACAGACACACAGACACGTCCAGTGTAATACCTCGCCGTGACGTCATCGTCACTCGGAGAGGTAATTAACACCAATGAGGTCGTAACTAGCAAAAAAATACAGAGTATAGCTGTTATTATCGAATTCTGAATCTCTTTCGTTTTCATGTGATGGACACTAGATTCAACCCTTCAGTTAAAAATAACACCTATTACCATAAAACTAAGTAAAATTTGACGAATATACCAATTTTATATTGATAATTAAATTAAAAAAACAAGTTGGGAAAACCAAATTATTACCTCTCCGTGTCGAGAAGATTATATAAACTTAAGTATCCAATGAAAACGTCGACCTTTCTGCCCTCATCCTTTCCCGAGCTTTGCGCTTCCGCATTTCATCCTTACTCTCAACATTATCTTCCTCCATTTTACATACAAAAATCAAATACTCACCAAAAGAAGCGGAAAAAACCTGCTGGCTCTTTACAACCACTTAATTTGACTTAATATCCATCACTCAAACACAAATATTTACTGGTAGATAAATTGACAACCTACAAGCAAAGAAACATTCTCAAGAATGGCTCCCGCAAATTTAAAAGGTCTATTTTCAACTAGGTGGGCGTATCTGATTAGATTTAAAATATACATTTTAGAAATTTTTGGTCTGGCTGTTATCTACACCTAGATGGTTTTCAGTCAAACAAACAAGGAGCATAAACACAATAGTAGAAGCTTCAGTCTTATTTAAAACATGTAAAACAATTATCATCTCTGCAAATAGCTTACACATGTCTTTTTTACCAATGCCTAACCGTTTGGATTTTTCTAAAGCAATTCCAGCACCAAAAAATATTTTTTGATACAAAATAAATGTTTTATATTCTTATTAAGAATAAAACGAGAGGATAAAAAAGGTCTGTCCTCTCGTAATTTTTTAAGCTTTTATCATGATTACTCTATACAACAGTAACAAGGAGTATAAACCCATTAGTGGAAGCAGTATTTTTTTCCCGAAACAATCTCGCTTGTGTTTATCCTCTCTAGACTTCGCTAAAAACGTATTACTCCTACGTAAAATATTAATAGACAGGCAAGGATTCATACCATTAAAGAAGAAGCGCAATATTATCCATATTTTCATTTCATATACAGAGAAAAGAAATTATTATGTTTCTGAGAGGAGCTTCCCATTTTGGTGGTTGTTTTGAAAAATATATCACAATGCACGGGCCTTAATAGATATAGGAGGCAATGAAGGAAATATATCGCATGCACGAGCCATGGTAGATATAGGAGGCGATGATAATCTCTCTCTCTTTGCACGAGAGGTTTATCTTTAATATTTAAATAAATATAATTATTTTTAATTATTTTAATTTTCAATAATTAACATTAATAATAGTTGAATCGTTTAAAATAAAGTTATACATATTATCATCTCAAACTTTGCTAATATTGGCGTTTAAAGTGAAGGGTACCCCTCTTGCCCGCTTTCTTCAAATTTTGGGGTATATATACGATTCGTTTCCATTATAATAGTAAGGAAAAAGCGCAATTGCGAAAACCTTTGGTGGCGATCCCACCTTAGGGAGGCTAGACGTTTCTCGTAACCCTAGCTGATCGCCGCGTATATCCTAAAACCAAACGATGATAATGGAGTAGAAGCCAATGATACAGATTGGTGTCTATGTGGAATAGACGGAAGACCAGTGGATGGTGGTGTTAGAAGCCAGTGTAAGTGCAGACTGGTGTCAATGTGGTATTGACAAAGAACGGAAGATGGTGGTGATTAGAAGCCAGTATGTACAGACTGGTGTCCAAGTGGAATGGACGAAGACCAGAAGATGGTGGTGATTAGAAGACAATATGTACAGACTGGTGTCCAAGTGGAATGGACGAAGACCAAAAGATGGTGGTAATTAGAAGCCAGTAAGGACAGACTGGTGTCCGTGTGGGATGGATAACGACCAGAAGATGGTGGTGTGAGAACTCAAGTAGAGGAGCCATTTCCGTGACTGTGAAAGCAGTTCGGAAATGGCGAACACGTTTGCTCCGATACGCAAACTGCGAACGCGGTCACGTGGGTGTAACAACGGACAGACACACACACAGACACGGTCGTTACAGAACCTCTGCTGGACTACGTCACACGGAGAGGTAAAAACTTTCATTTGGTCGACAGCATTCAATATTTAAAAAGAAACTGGTGTAAAATAATTATACCAATTTTCTTCGTCTTAAAGGCGTTTATCGTTCAACGCGCCATTTTCTAAGCTGATGCGAACAAAGCCCTGTCATTTTGACGTGTCCTAGGAAGTAGAAGAACTTCCGGTGTTATAAAATTTAGCATTTTAAAGACTGAACTTCATTTCACGATATCAGGATTTTATTTTAAAAAAATGTTTTGACGTTCAGCTCTACAAAATTAATCTTTCATTTTAAATTTATAATGATAAATTATTTAGAGGGACCGTTTTTAGTTTTAAATTAGAGCAGTGAAATTACCAAATATGATAAAAATTGAGTTATTTTATTATACTGAATATTTATGAAAGACACAATTATTGACACGAGAAGTTCTACTCAACAATATAAAGATGTTAAAAGAACAGCCAATCGGAGGCTTTAAAAATTACATTAGAGTTCAAAAATTTATAAAAATTAATTACTTTTGATGGTTCATCATCCCATTACCATCAACGCGTAAAAGTTTAATAACATTTATTTAAATGTTTCTATGTGCTTGAATTTGAGCTTTCCCTACTATGGAAAATCCTTTTACAACTGAAATAATATTTTAAAAATATTAAAGTGAGTAAAAAGCAAATTTGCCTTACATTCTCTTGCACAGGACTACCTTCCACGATCAAGTCTCGGGGCGCTCGACTGAGATTATCATGGCAATTACATTAAGGTTATGTTACATTTTTGTCTACCCTAATACCTAAATCGTTTAGATGTAAATTTAACGATGCTGTGATAAAATGACTCGGAAAACTCGGTCATGGTTGAACAATTATCAAATGCATTTAGGGCACTTAAGTGAACATATGGAAATTTCTAATGAATAGTTCATTCTCGTCAATAGAGCTTGGGTCTTCCTAAGATAAGTGCACGGTAAATAGCAAAATTCGGCCATAAATTGCGGTCCGTAGACGTGTGAGGGCACATGATACGCATTGCCATTTGTTAACGCGGGTTTAACACAGCTTTGCCTGTCCGTGATTAAGTGGTCTGAGAACTAAAACCCCTTAGACCCTTACTTTTGGGGTATCATACGTTTATGATATTATTTAATCCAACTTCCTCTCAAATGACATTATTTACAAATAGAGCAGTTCACTATTCATGCTAGAGTTTATTCAACACGTGAAAGTGGGTTTGGATTTCATGTACAATTCTTATGGCTTTTGTTATAATCATTTTATTTTCGTATGCAAGGGTTGATTACCTTAAGTACACCTATGGTACACCAATGGTACCTGTGTGTGATGTCACCTTGAGCTTAGCCATTTGAATTCTATAATATCAGAAGTAAGATAAGAGACTGTAAGTAAAGTGCTCTAGCATTGGTAATAGATCCTGGCACTAGTGAACAAATTTGAAAATTTTATGCCGCTTCCATCGCGCCTACACCAGCAAGCAAAAAATTGTTCGAATTTCAAAAAAGCATTCCTACCCCCTTCCCCTCAATCTAAAGCCGCGGAACACGGACGCGGGTGCTTGAATCTATTTCGGCCGTCTACCGCCGCGAGCGTCTCACGTTTTGGAGGAAAATTTCAGAAACCGCTACCAGAGGGCCAACCGTTTGTGTCTTATCAAGAATATTCACTTTCGCCAAGTGATGAATTTGGTTACCTCGATACTTCTAGTCGCTTATCTTACTTCTGATAATATCCAAGTCACAATATTTATGCCTTATATAGCGGATTAGTATAAAACGTTTTCCACACTGAAGCCTCAACAGTCAGCCAACGGCTCTGTTGTTATGACGTACTAATTTTATCAACTCTTCTTAGGTTTAGTATATATTTGCGTTTATGATGTATTAAAACTGTATGGTAATGACCAGCCTCCCGGAACGGTTTTAATATACTTATTTCCAACGTCTACTCCGAGCTGGCTTCACTCAGTGCACGGTTAGTAAATTCTGTTCCAACTAGGACACACCCAATTAATTAGAGAGAAATATTCTTTAGAAAACGCCTTTCCACTTCTTTTCAGATCAAAATCTGCCTATTTTGGCCCTTTTCTCACACTTATTCGATATTGGACCGAGTCATTTATAATACTTAAAATGAACGCCTGATAAGTGTCCTTTCGTGAGTGACTAGATATTTCCAAAAGTTGTCTCTCTGTCAACACCTCTATAACAGTTCGATCATCGACTTTCAGAAGTTGCTAATACTTTTTATTGTTATAGTGGATGTGCCTGATAAGTCTGACATAAATTGAAGTGTGTGTTATTTAGATCAAATTTAGTTTAAAATGTCAAACAACATGAAGTCCACAACCTTAAGTTTGAGAAATGTGTGCTCCCAAACATTGAAGTGTGTGTTATTTAGGTCAAACCGAGTTTAAAATGTCGAAGAACATGAAGTCCACAACCTTAAGTTTGAGAGATATGTTCCTTAACATTGATTTTTCCCTAAAACAAGTATGTATCAACACATGTGGAGGAGCTAGCTATACTTTACCAGCTTTTGGCCCATTTAATTGTACACTTCTTCTAGATAAAATTTCAAAAAAACGTTCCAAGATTGAAGACTCTTGAAGGCTGATGTCTTACTCCACATACTTGAACTATTTTCTTGTTTTAGAGGTTAATCAATGTGTCTAAACGTTCTGTGACACTTTCCATTCAGTTTTACCCTACTAAAACCACAATTAATGTATGGCACCAAAACTTTTGTGTTTCAGATATTAAGCCATGTGGGGTGCACGGGCTTCCTAAGCTCTTCTTTGGAATATTTTATTTAATTAGTATCGTGTGAAAGTTAATCCTCTCCTTGAAAGGCGTAACTGGACCAGTTCTCTAGTGATGTGAACTGTACTGCACAGGCAGTTTCGCTACCCCATACTATCGCAGCATAGGCAATATGACTTTTTGAATGTTCCAAGTAAAGGCTTTAAATTCCTGGTATCGATCTCTAAGGACTTTATCTTTGTAACGAGATGTATTTAATACAGAAATGATGACAGAATTGCCGATAGAGACAATAAAGAGGATGAAATTCTAAAAGGGAATCTCCTATCTTTCGATTCGTTATTTTACGGAGATACCAAACTTAACCAGTGACTTTGTTTATCGCTCAAAGTATATCTAATTCAGCCCACACCTTGGGTGGGCATCTCGGCAGTACATTAATATTCATTATTCAAGCGAAATGATCAGCTTTAATTAACAGTAAATGTTAAAAGCAGGAAATCCTTTGAAGTTAAAATCCATAAGATGTGTATATAAAGTTTAATAACCTCAGTGATGTAAAATACTGAAAATCTTAAAAATTTAGTATAAACTATATACGAATATTCAAATATTATAGTTTCATGTAGGATATGGACTTATTTAAAATTCGAATTATTTGAAATTCAAGATATTTGAACGTTTTCTTACAATATTCCAAGAAAAATATTGGCCATTTGTGGGTTTAAAAAGACAAACAGATTGGCTTGGTCTAGTCTCCATCTAAGGGATAGGATCACGTCACTAACAAAGTTTACTGTAGTACCATCTGTCGTTGAGCGACAAAAGTAAATCTCTTATTTTTCTGATTTTTTTTTAGAGTCTGACTCTTGGGGTAAAACGGGTTCTGCGCTTGGCTTGGCAAAATCAAGCCAATCAGGTTATCTCTTTCTCACCTCAAAACCCAAGCTCGAGATCTGAGTCGTGATAAAAATTCGAAATATTTGTTGGTTGGGTCCATTGTGTCCACGGTACATCCGTAATCTACTGTTACAGATAAATCATAATCCTTTCCCTTATGAAATCACCAATGACCCAAAAAAAATCACCTTAACACTACCACTCTATTTAAAACGCGACCAAAAAAAACACGTTACAACATCTTCTTCTACAGGCCTGGTGAACCTAATAGCCTCATTGTAGATATATGTGACTAAAAAACGAAAAATAATATTTAAATCAGCTTTAAGATTTAGTCCGTCTCAATGGACGTATTGGAGATTTCCCAAGGACGTAATGTATTGACCATATGGTCAATTTGAAGTCCCTAAGCTCCCATTATATTTTCTCAATCTCTTATCCTCGAAAATATAATCGAGAGATCCGCGAAATGGTCCATAGCCTGGAAAGAAAATCGTAGAAAAATCGTGAAGCTCAGGCTACTAGTTCCAATTCCAAAGCTGTAAGGGATTTTTGTGTCGAAGAGGGATTCGGAAAGAATTTATATGTAAATCTTCTCCTAACAAATTCCTATAGATATATTGTAGGCGATAGCTTGTGTCAGATAGAAAGAGTACTAAGGTGAATGTCGTAGCACTGTAATATGCAATGTTAGCCTCTATTGAAAAGAAAATAGTCCAAATATTTTACGACTTGACATATACTATAAATAAATATGAATACATCTTATTTCGAAGTTCCTTATGAGACAAGTAAATCCGCTTTGAATTCGAATAGCTAAACTGCGACTGGAATAATTCGACAAGCGTATTTGTCTAAACTGTCCCTGATAGGACCATACCATAAGTTTATCATGCCTCTAAATACAAAAATATACGTTACAACTGGGCATCTTCCGCAGGCTACTGTGACGTCAGAACTCGTATAGCGCTAAGATCCGAAGAGAGAAAATTTTGAAAAATCTATCGCGGTGCAGCCACCAAGCGGTCGAGACGATTACTAAATGGGTCACATGAAAAAAATCATCCAATGGAATAAAGGAGATTTTTACGTTTCGTATAGGCAGGCATTGGGGGGAACGAATTTTACTTAAGCAACCCCGAAGTCCCTCTCTCTCTCTCTCGTGAGATAGAGGCGGTTTTCGTCCTGAAACATTCTAAAAGAGATAAAAGAAACGCTAGGCTAGGCGGTACAATTTTGTATTGAAGTTGAGGTGATAAATGATACGGAGAGAGTATAGGGTTTCATTAAAGGGAGCCAAACAAACACTATTGCCATAGGAGTAGCAGCCATTTCTCTACTTAGAGGCATGATAAACTTATGACCATACATATAACTAAATTCCCTCGGTTCAGTGAATGTTTCAGGGCTCATTGAAGTGCATCTCGTTAGCACTGATAATTTAATTGCATGCCGCCTGTGTGAACTTGGATTTCGATAGCAAGCAGTTTATTTGAGAAACTGTTTTAGCGTATGATGAATTATACTACGGTAAATGATCGTTATAGTAGTGTTCTAAATTTCTTAGTCTATTGAAGCATATTGCATAGATAATAAGATATGTTATATAAGTTTAACACTGGTTACTGAGAGTTTGTCATGAATTGCTGTAGGTGAAACTTCATAGATTCTCTTATAACGACGCAGGGTGAGGTGTTGTCAAAGGCTTAGTACAGACTAGATACAAAGACGGACTGCTAAACCGATTGTAGTCAATTCTCGCGTCGATCTCAAACTATCTCACATGTATAGGAAGTGTCATACATGTAGCATATCTTATAAACTTATGAAAGATATAATAAATTTAAATTCACTATATTCGTTTGAATAAATTTATGGAAGTTTCAATCTAAAATCCTTATTATTGGCCTATTTTATTCTTTTTCCGGTAACTGGTTGTTTGTGACAAGAATATTCAAGATGATATTTAAACCTTCAAATATTGACATAATTTTAATTTGAAATGTTCAATCAACCGCATATGAGGAAATAAGCATCTCAAAATACACTTAAAACAAAAATGAGTTATACAAAAATTACTAAACCTTCTGCAAGAGTAGAGATAAATAGAATTTGGTGTTTGACTACCTTAATTTTTTATGCTAGAAAATCCGGTAGTTGGGTCCAATAATGCTACGTATGGTTAAAAAAACCAAAACACCTTGGGTGGACTGGCGACTTTGAAGCCCTATCTAACGCCTTTCGATCCACACACCGGATGTTCCGTTTTAACCCTAAATCAAGCAGACGATAATGCCCCCCCCCTTTGACAGGATTTACGTCATAGAAACTTCAAAAATTCTAAATTTTTGGCAAGAGAATACATCCTTTATTCGAGTGTATGTAATTTTCATGTAAAAGCAGATACAATCAACACATTATCGCATTTATCTTTGGATTTAACTTTTTATTGAAATAATTATAATTGCTTTATCCAACGCGGCGGCATATGGTGTTCGTAGTAAGATTCGCTTTGAAGCAAACACAACAAATTAAGACTACGATTTCAAAGCTGGCCTGGCTTTGCGACAGGTCAAGTAAAGCCTTTACAATAGACCGTTCTAATAATTACTTGCAGAGAAACAAACACACCAAAGAGGGTATAAAGAAGGGGAGTTGAAAGCTTGGCTGGAGTGTTCTCGCTGTTTTCCTCTAAGCTTCCGTTGTGCGCGCGTACATCTTTCTCTGCCCTTTTATTGGTTGAAATACGGTGAACCGGATATTAGAAGGAAAATATAACGAATAAAATCAGAGAGAATTTAGAAGGGGAGTGGAAGGGGTGGTTTGGAATGTAGCGCAACGTCGTCTGCTAAACGTTATCTAGGCAGGTCGATTTCCGGTATGATGCGTTTGTAACAGAGAGATTTTAGAACACGTGACCGGAAACTCGCCTACCCCAAAAAGCTCAACGCGACATCTTGTTTGGGCGTCATCACGTTTAATAGAGTCAAAGGGCGGGCCTTCTTCTCCCCTTCTAAATTCTCTCTGATAAAATGTAATGAAAAGCGAGAACTCCCAAAATGCCTTGCCAAAGATGCTAGCTTCAACTCCCCTTCTTAATATCCTCTTTGATCACACAGACTGGAGGCTGTCTTCCCCCGCGCCAAGAGGGCTCGCGCTGCCTCAAGCGGTGCTTCTTAGCGCAAGAAAAATAACCTAAGAATTGGACTGTGGTGTTGTCTTCTATTCTGGAATTAATGGAATGGTCTAAATTGAGTTTATTTGAATATATAGACCCTCGCATGGCACTGCCTTACAATTTCGGAAGGATCAAGGCGTAAGATACGGAACGGGTGTACCGTTAATTTTATTTATGGCCCCTTAATTTGGCCTTAATTAGTCAAAACTCAAGGTATATATTTACGCAATATTTCAGGTAAAGTATGCATACAACTATGGTTCCGAGCAAGTGGCCATGTTGATGAAGGTATGGTAAACAAACTGAAAAATCATCTGCTAATACGCGAAGGAAATATTGGCTTATTTTTTTTTAGTGTTTAAAACATGGCAAATATTTACATTGTAATGTGAAATTGCACCTTGGGGGAGGGAATTTTGATTCTGTAGTAGAATAGTTTAAGCAGAAGTAAGATAAGGACTAGAAGTATCGAGGTATTTATTCTTCACTTGTCAAAAGTGAATATTCTTGATAACACACCAACGGTTGGCCCTCTGGTAACGGTTTCTGAATTTTCCCTCCAAAACGTGAGACGCTCGCGGAACTTTACTTCTAGTTCCTTATCTTTCTTCTGGTTGGACCTATCCATAGCTTTTTATAAATCCCAGCATGCTTTTCAAGGTTGGGCATCAGTGAGTGCAGCCATCTCTCGGTAGAAATATTCCAATAGCGAAGGCACGTGTAAATAGAAGTTCTTGTTGCTATAACCAGGTGTCACCTAAAACTTATGCCCAACTAAAAAACCGGGGTCATATGGGTAAATTTTACTTCCATGCATGGTGGGAAAGGCCTCTTGTCTTAGCATTGTAGACTTTGCTACGACAAAACAATTTCTTCTAGTAGATTTTACTGTTCTCTTTCTAGTGAACTTTCTCGCTACGTGAAAAATAGCTTCTTCGTTAGATTGAAATCGATCGAATAGTGTGCAGTTCATCACTTGACCTGAAAGTTACCAAGCTGAAGCTCAGAAAATGATATCTTGCCAAAGGTGCGTGAAACATTGATATTACAGTATATGTTAGGCTTTGCTGATTTCAAAATTATAATATTGACACATTTTTCCATATACATATGTTGCAAATATGAAGTGATATATACGGTCTCGGTTTGCCTAAATTAATAATCCTACGTATATACATTTTTATTTTAAATAAGGTATGAATTATTGCAATCTCAGCTTAGATTCAATTTTAGAAACAATTAATATTAAAACTGTTCATTTATTTATCCGTAACGGCTTCATAAAATCTTTTATTCTCCTATATTAAATGCGAATCGTTTTGAGCCCAATATGCAATAATTCTATGAATTTTTACCTAGCCTCGGAGAAATTCTCCGCGAAATGCCACGGATCATTTATATTAAAACCTCCTCGGTTTCGACGTATTAATAAAATATTAGACATTCATATTTTAATTACGTTTGAGTTTCAGACTTTTATTTGCTACCTTTAGAGGGCTTTATTATACCATCTGTTATTATTTAGAACCAAAATATTCCATGTGGGATAAAATAAATAATTAAAAATGTTTTACCAGGTGTCCATAACCCTCCTCACAAGTGTAATGGACTCCTGGAGTCCTGGTTTTACTCATAAAATGGTTTTCAGAACTATAAGAATTTAAAATCAAAATGCTTATGGCCCTAAGGTAAACAAAGTCTTAAACATTGCTTATCCCAAAAGTCAACTAATCATACAATGGCTAAACAGTATCATCAGATTGCAACAGGGAGTAATAGGGTAAAATGGAGTGGAAATTATTATGGGCGACCTGCGGCACTGAAACTCTCCCAGTGTACCTTGCGCACCCCCAATACCTTCGGTAGGCGATTGTTAAGTGCTGCCGCGTACATTGTATATGTACGAGAACTAGCTTCTATTTTTAAGACAGAGAGGGCGTCCTTTAGAATTCCGTACTGTACGACCCTACCTAAACGCTGAGGATGCAGGGAGGACTTCGATGCCGTCGCAATAGGTATGTGGGTTACCACTCCATCCCTCTGTCTTTCTAGATTTCAATAAGCGTTTGGATCCTTACTATTTGAAATAGATTTGTTTTCTCTATTGCCGAATATTTATTATGTTAATGAAGTTCGATGCCGAAGGTATATTTACCTAACAAAATCATTTCAATAAAACTTCCTGAAAAACATTTTACGGTGAAGCAGTTCCCAATTGAAGCTTAACATATTATATAAAAACGTCTTGGTTTGGACCAAGGCCGAAAAAACAAACGATATGTGTGAGGTTTATCAATTGACTGAAGTATCAGATATTGAAATTTTTTCTAGTTATTTTTATACACTCAATCCTTAATCAATATTTAATTCAATCAACTGATTTTACTGTAAATCGACCTAGTCCCTCTAAATTAATTGAAAAAATTACATATCTACGCTTTTTCAAGAACAATTACATTTTCCGAAAACATTTTATCGTGAAATTAATTTATCATGTTGAGGATACAGTATTGAATATTTGAAATGTTCTACTGGATGTCTAAAAAAAGCAAGCGAACTTTGGCATAACTCGAATGGAAAATGTAAATATTTGATCGTGGATGCCAAACAAGGGTGTTGCGCGAATTTATACATTTAATTTCGTATATCGAAATGCTACATTTCTATTGTCGCCTCTTTGATGGTAAAGTTGCACTGGAACTTCCTTTTCCGTACTTAAGAATTTCTTGGTCATAACTCAGTCTATGGTAATATTGGCTGAGTGTGTTGCGACGGCTCAGATGACCCATATACTGAAACCACTGGTGATTATAAAATGCCATATATTTTGAAAATAGAGGAAGGGAGGGGGTGTCGGAGTTAAATGTGACCTTCTTGGCATAACTAGTAATGAATGATGTGTTTAACCATATTATTTCCGCGGGAAATGAATATAACAAGTCTGAGAAGTATTTCTGTTTATGTGATCTTTACCCTTTACCACACAGGATAAACTTTGTTGCTTTGTCTTAAGTAGACGACATTCACTCTAAACGACAGTCTTATCAACAACTTAAAACAGATTTAAACTTCTTTTGGTGCAAACTTGAAAATTTGTCAAGCCAGCAACAATTAAAACTATGTCGGTCAAGATGCTCACAAGTTAGTGAGCATCGACACGAAATCCCTTCAAAATAATTAATTTCATGATAAAATGTTTTCGGAAAATGTAATTGTTCTTGAAAAAGCGTAGATATGTAATTTTTTAAATTAATTTAGAGGGACTAGGTCGATTAACAGTAAAATCAGTTGATTGAATTAAATATTGATTAAGGATTGAGTGTATAAAAATAACTAGAAAAAATTTCAATATCTGATACTTCAGTCAATTGATAAACCTCACACATATCGTTTGTTTTTTCGGCCTTGGTCCAAACCAAGACGTTTTTATATAATATCTGTCGCTTCAGTCTTAATGTAATTAAATTTTGAGTAATTATGTTTTCTTTACCGCTTATTATTATGTCCAATTACGATGGTCAAAACATGCATCTAGCAGGGCCCGAACGTTGCACCTTCCGCGTGTTAGGCGGATGAGATAACCACTACACTACACATACCTGGTAATACTGAGATTCCTAAGAGATCTAGCTTATTATTATGTCCAATCACGATGGTCAAAACATGTATCAACCAGGGCTCGAACCCGGGACCTTCCGCATGTAAAGCGGACGTGATAACCACTACACAATGAATACTTGGTTATTCTGAGTTTTCGAAGAGATCTAGCTTATTATTGTGTCCAATAACGATAGTCAAGTCATGTATCTACCAGGGCTCGAACCTGGGACCTTCCGAGTGTAAAGCGGACGTGATAACCACTACACCATAGATACTAGGTTATTTTGAGTTTTCGAAGAGCTCTAGCATTATTATTATGTCCAATCACGATGGTCGAAACAAGTACTTCTGTAATTAACTAAAATTAACATACTTAGACTTAATTGTTTCTGATTAGACTAGCCGATCGCACACCCTGAATACTTAATTGTTAAATTAAGAGTATTCCGAAAAGTAACTTCGCTCTAGTTTTTCAGTTAGAGGTGGTTAAATAACACGAAAAACCCCATGTTAATCTCCATAGGAAAATTGGTAAAAGCATGTGAATTTTGCTTTAACGTTACAAAAGAGTATCAAGTCATATCTACAAGGGCCTACCGGCCCTGTAGAATTTTTACATGTTAAAGTTTTCGTTAGAACACTTATTTGAAATGTCATCTGGGCTAAAAAGCTTTCAGACTTAACCCTATTCATATGAATGTAAAATTATTTTATGAAAGATCATTGAGGTGTTTTACAAAAATACATAGAACATTTTTAAAACAAACTGAATCGTGCTTAAAACTTTAAATAAACGTCCCAGCATCATCTTCAGTAATATATTTTTTTGTGTCTTTTAATAAAGTGGGTCAAAATATTCGCTTGATATTACATAAAGGCAAAAGCAAAGGCTTATATTTTCGAAGGCCATCTCCGTAACCTAACACTAACACTTTGTCATAATCCTTTGTTTAATCTTAAAACCACTTATGAATATGAGAGAGCTGAAGTTCTCGTTAAACCTGTTTGACTTAGCGAGTACATGCATTATTAAAACCCTTATTTTATAAGATATATTCCATAAGTGTGACACTTCTTATAATTTGTAACTCTGAGAGCTAGTTCGAGAACACAGCGAGAACTGACTAAAGGCCCTTTTGTAGAATCTCTTCCTATTGAGTTCGTACTAAGAATTTGTCAGCCCCTTATCAGACAATTTATGACGTTTGACCTACGTCAATTTACGACAATAAATGATTTGTAAAGTCCTAAGAGGTCAGTTTTTACTGTTTCGTAAACTGGCAGCCGTGTTTTCGGAAATGGGAGGCCAACAAAGTGTTATTGACGGCGTACAGCAAATAAAACCGATTAAATGTGCTTTCACATGATCAAACTCATCACTGTAAGCACTGAACGCACGTCGATATAAACCGTAAACCCGTAAAAAAATCTGTGGTGTGCCCAAACCATTTTACGAACAATCTAATCTACGACAATTTACGTCGTTTCATCTACAACACTCCAGGACAGTCTCGTAGTTATACTTCTATCAAACTTTCTAGAACATATCTTCCGCATGTACTTATGCGAAAACTAATGTCGTCGTATGTAAGGGATTTAAGAGCTAGGATGATGAGCTGCTATCTGAGTTTTTTTTTCGTTCCTAAAACTAAAAGTTTATACCACGTGCAATCGCTTAAAGTCTTTCAAATTAGCAAAAGCGAAAAAAGAAAACCAAAAGCAATCTTTCTTCCACTAAGTTCGTGACTGTAAGACCATGACCATAATGAGAAACGGTGAACTTTGCTTTAATTTCGAAATGAAGTTTAGCTCCAACCAAGGCCTAACTACCTTGTACGAAGACACAAATCTTTTACGTATTACTGTGGTTAATTTCCTAGCCTTTTGGATCTTACATAGAAAGTATATATTTGGCGTAACCGCAGAACTTTCTTCACCAGGCGGAGAAGATATCAAAAAATGAAGTTAGGTTAACTTGTTGGCGAGAAACATTTTACTGGTATTAGAGATTTAGAAGCCTGATTTTGTTCAATATTTCAAAAGTACCTTTTATCATTTTGCTCAAAAGTAAATAATCCTTCTCTTCGAGGGAAGTGTACCACAAAGCGGGGTAATTGTAACATGATTTTTTCCAATACCAGAACATATGGAGCAACGTTACAAAACCGAATCACATACACGATAAATAGTTCCCTCATCATTACACTATTATCACTTAACTATAATGCCGAGGCGGGCTCGTGGATTTTGGTTCCACGTCAAGACAATTAAGGTTTGTGGGTTGATTACTGAGGATTTAGTACCCAACAGTTATAGAATTCACCCCATCTGAAGTTTGATGAGCTGGAAAGCAAACAAAAAGGGTGAGCCTGGGAAGAATCATGATACATAACTAAAGTATTAAGAGGATGTCATCCTTCTTCTATTATCCCCTTCGGTTTTTAAGTATCTTCTTCAAATTAATGTTAAAAATATATTTTTCTCTGTACCGTGTTGTTATCTTCAATTTAATTTCGGAAGTCTGACAATACCCTAAATCCTCATAATAAACAGAACTCAGTCTTACAATTTTGTTGCCTTGTAACGGTACAATCGATTACAAGCACCCTTTGAAACTGATACAAATCCATTCAAACACGACGTTTTCCTCTCTGATGTTGCATTTACACATACCGTACGCGTAATTTAATAAACGTGGTTACAATGCGTGCATGTGACACACAAAAAGCTAAACAATTAATTTTCGCCTTTGAAAATACCCCAAAAATATATTTTTAAAAAAGGATGGCCAGCTAGCTATTCGCCACTTGAAAGAATTCTTTTTTTATTTCAAAAAAAAAGAAAAGAAAAGGTAAAAGTGGCACTGCAAAGCGTTAGTGGAACCCAAGATACAAAAAAGGGGGATTCTTTTCAAAAGAGGTGGGTTTACGGAAAAATAAAAGCGCTTTTGAAAAACGATCTTTCCAAGCGCAAAGCCGAAGCGGAAACTTATATTTTTTATTTAAGCTAAAGGACGTAATTCACTAGGGAGGGGAAAAAGGTCTTCTTCTCTAACAAAAAACATAAATGCGAGCGTGGTTCCATCTTGGGAGTACCAGAAGTAAAATAAGGGACTAGAAGTATCGAGATAACCAAATTCTTCACTTGGCGCAAGTGAATATTCTTGATAAGACACCAACAGTTGGCCCTCTGGTAGCGGTTTTTGAAATTTCCCTTTAAAACGTGAGACGCTCGCGGCGGTAGACGGCCCAACTAGATTCAAGCGCCGGCGTCCATTTTCCGCGGCTTTAGGTTGAGGGTTCGAAATTTTATTGGAACTCTACCAATTTTTCTCTCTCTAGTGTAGGCGCGATGGAATCGGCATAAAATCCTCAAATTTGTTCACTAGTGCTAGGATCTATTACCAATGCTAGAGCACTTTACTTCTAGCTTCTCTTACTTCTGGGAGTACGTATAGATGGAGAGGTTGACACTCGTTAGACACTGGGGCGTTTTCTTTTCGTTCGCAAGTCTAGTGTACAAGAGGAGACGCCATGTTTAACGCGCATGCTCACTGCCTCGTGTGGTGTCTACCGGTCTGCCATTGTTCTCATGCTCAGAGCTGGGCTGCCTCATCGCTCCCATAACCACGGCAGTCAAAGTAGTTCTAGTATTTGAACTTTCGAACAAAGAGTTGAAAAGGTTAATTTTTCTTTTTTTCTGCTTTGAAAAGAAACTTTTTTGATCCATAGACCACTTCAATGTAACTAGGAGGGAAAGACACGGGAGAAACTTTGTGCGCCTGCGCTGTTGACTTAGACGATGATGCCAGTGGCAGTACGGTTCGCGGCCGAGTTGCGCAGTAGAGATCTTACTAGTACACATCACATTTTCTCCTCGCCCCCAAAGGACTTGAGAAATTGTTAACCCCCAGCATACTGATTTCCTCTCCTTTTATGCGTCCTCCCTGTTTCTTTTAGGGAAGGCTATTGGCTATTCGGGCCTATGGAATATTTGGCTGGAACTTTGAGAGTAACTCGGGGTATTACCATTGCGCCTGCGCTATAGGCTGTACTCAGCTCTAATTGTGCTAGTTTCCAGGGAGCTCAAAAAAGAATATGAATGTGTAGTTTAAATGTCAAATAAAATCATGGAAGAATCTGAAATTGAAAGGATAAGGATAAGTAGAAGAATTCGAAGGTAATCGGAAAACTAAAGAATGTGAAAGTAAAAGGATGAGTAGAAGAATATGAAGCACTCATGTGGAGGTTTTGGTTTTCTATATGCACTCTTGCGCATGCGCTGTAGGTTGTAAAAGAGAAATATGAATGTGTAATACATGTTGTAAAAGTAAAACCTTCAAATCTGATTGTGAAAAGATAAGAATGTATACAATCTAAATTGTACAGAGATACGTTCGAATGATAATGGTTAAGTGAGTACTTTCAAAATTCAGTTAAGGGGTTATACTCTATAGGTAGAAGCCGAAACATTATATTGAAGTGTTTTATTTTGCTTTTGAATATTATGATTGTTCATATTTTATCTAAAAAGTATTTCGCTTTATGTGATCAAAAGACGTCAATTCTAATAATATTGTCAATTCTAATAATATTGTCAATTCTAATAATATTTATTATTTATATATGGAAATTCCCTTTGTAATTTAAAATTCTTGAAATTGATTACATACAAAGGTTTTCTAAATTAAATTTTTCGTTGCGGGATTTTTCGTATTTAAATATTAAAGTTAGCCAGCCAAGAGCTTATGGATTATCTGTGAAGTTTGAAATTGAAAATCGTCGTCAAATCCCTTATATCAGGGTTTGGTTAGACTTAATTTTAGAAGTAGGAATGGAGAACGGTTACTATTTACTTCAGTCCGACTCATAGCCCAGTATAGAGCCTCTCCTTCCAACACGTAAAGATCATTTTAAATTATCTTATTGGCTCACTTAAACTACGTTTTGATGACGTTGCTGACAGGGACGGTGAAAAATACGTAATTACTTTTTACCTCTGTCGCTATGACCCGCCTCTTCTTTCGTTCCCCTCCGTCCCGTGGAAGGGGGTCCAGGACTTTAACGCACACCCACATTACTCTGTGCTCCATTCCAACTTCTAAAATTAAATCTATCCCTGCTTATATAAAATATAAAATATCAAATATATAATGCACGTCTATATATTAGCATCAGGCGAGGGTGTGGGATCTTATTTACAGGACTCTATAGAATTATAGAATTTAGAGACCGAACTAAAAATATCGTACGGTGTTGTCGTAACATAACGCTTCAGTTAGCTTTCCCAAGGGTTTTATTGAGTTTTAGGTTTTAAGTTTTTATTCGTTCCCAAGGCAGGCGAAAGCTCTTTTAGGTTCGCAAGGATTTTCCCATGTTAGTTGCTATATGAGCTTAAAGATAATTTTTAAAGGTGAAAGCTAGGATTAAGTGTAATAGTCTTTAAAGACAGGTTGCGCAAGCCAAGTTAAAAATATTGTCACTAAAAACTTTAAAATTTTGGTATGATATATTGGGTCAGGAGTAATTAGAAGCGACAAAGGAAATCTGTATCAGTGTAAGATCCTTAGGAATTCCATGTGTCCCTTCTAGGTTTTCTTGGTAGCGGCAAGGATGATGAGGTAAATCGGTACGCCAACTGTAGAACGACTCAGGTCCGGTTGGACGTTAGAAATGGGGGAGGAATACCCGGAAAAATGGCGGGTTGTCTATGTCAGACGAATCAGGACAACCGCCCGCTATTTTCCCGAGTATTTCTCCCCCATTTTCAAGCGTCCCACCGGACCTAAGTCGTTCCACAGTTGGCGTACCGATTTACCTCAGATTACGCGTAACAGATAGCAGATTTTGACATTTTGCTGTCGAGGCCACCGTTTCAAGTTAAGATTGGAGAGTTTTAACGATGACCCCTTATATTTAGTTACGAAACTGAAAGGCGTTGCAATTTAGTTATGGGGTCATCCGTTAAGCACTCCAATCATAACTTCAAAACGGTGTCCCAGATTGAAAAATTTATAGAACATAGACTCGAAACCTCCAAAAATCTGAGAAACCATTCAGAAACACCCTGGATAAATAATCTTTTTGGCAGATGTCATCTGGTTTTTCTTCCAAGTACTTTTATCCAACTACCGAGTGAGATAGTAGTTTGATATTCTACAAGGGGTTTCCTAAGAAAAAATTAAAACTCCTAAAATGTTTTCTTGTAATCGACTTTGGCCTGTTTGAAAGACCGTAAATTAAAAAAAAAAACTTTCTAAAAGCACGAAACGTTGACCCCGTCTTAACTGTGTAATCCCACCTTATCAAGTATATCAACTGAACTCTACCTTCCTTGCATTTCGGAGAAAGGGTTAAACACTAGTTCTTACATAGCCTTCAGTTTATATTTTTATGGCAGTATAGTCGAAAAGTTTAAAGTTCTCTGGGGTTTAAAAACTTTACTTGAGTTCATGTGTGCAATATACAAGCACGTTTTATTTTATAGAGCCTTTCTATACTGTACAGCCCAGTACTTTTTTAAATCATAAGCTCTCTATAGCGAATCGATAAAAACACATATAATATCTGTGATATACTAAATATAGTTACCAAAAATATTTCTCTTAATTTTGAAAAATCTTCCCTTCAGCGTAGAGGTTGCAAGATAAAGAGGTTTCTGCGCGTTGTTATCCGGTTTCTCCATCAAAGCTTACTGAAGTTCGGTAACACAAGAAGTATATATTACTTCTCTTCGACAGAAGTGTACCACCAAAAAGCAGGGTGGGTAGTTGTAAGATGATTCTTCCCAACATCCCTTAACATTTATTATAGCAAGGCTACTAAACCGAATCACATACACGATAAATAGTTCCCTCATTATTACTCTATATGCCAAGGCGCATGCGCTAGTGTATTTTAATCCCACGTCAAGACAATCAAGGTCTGTGGGTTGATTGCTGAGGATATAGTACCAAACAGTTTTAGAATTCACCTTGCAGGCACAGTGCGATGCCCATCTGAAGTTTGATGAGCAGGAGAGCAAACAAAAAGGGTGAACCTTGGAAGAATCATGTTACATAACTAAAGTATTAAGAGGATACAGAGTGTCATCCTTCTTCTATTATCCACTTCTGGTAATATTTAGTATAGGACGCTGTCAGTTAGCTTTGTGCAAAGGGAAAACCTGACGCTAGTTAATTACGGAAACTAAATGTCCCAAGGCCTTATTCTTCATATCTTCATATTGCCTTTAAACGAATTTTCAAAAATGTTGTTTATTTAAAATATTTGGTTCAGAGAAATCGGCACTTTAAAAAGCCCACGTTTCGTATTGATCGAGCCTGTAGTTCAGAAGACTTGACAAATATACCATATTTCCGAGTCCAATTAAATTATTCCTCTTCCATGCACATCAAAATTGCCGCACACAAGTCCATATGTCATTACCATTTTAAATAAAGCCAAACGTGAAGTAATTTGAGATCTGAGGCTCGCAGCAGCCTATAGCCGTTAAGTCCTCGTCTCAAACGAGCGCCTCGACTGAGCCCTCTTCATTTTTCACAATTATAATTTAATGTCATTTTAGAATCCTAGTAAAGGACCTTTCACACGACAAAATTTTCACTTTAAAACATATGGGACCTACTTCAATTATCCCATACGAATAAATATTAGACCTTTCACACGACAAAATTTTCACTTTAAAACATATGGGACCTACTTCAATTATCCCATACGAATAAATATTAGACCTTTCACACGAAAAAATTTTCACTTTAAAACATATGGGACCTACTTCAATTATCCCATACGAATAAATATTAGACGAGTTTGGTGAAATTAAAATAAGTTCCATTTCTAGTATCATTTATAATTGAGATTTTCCTTGGAGAAATTTTATAATAGCAGGACTGCATAGATTGCTTCAACCAGAAGTAAGATCAGGGACTAGAAGTAAAGTGCTCTAGCATTGGTAATAGATCCTGGCACTAGTGAACAAATTTGAGGATTTTAGCCGCTTCCATCGCGCCTACACTAGAGAGAAAAAAATTGGTCGAGTTCCAAAAATATTTCCTACCCCCTTCCCCTCAACCTAAAGCCGCGGAACACGGACGCGGGTGCTTGAATCTAGTTCGGCCGTCTACCGCCGCGAGCGTCTCACGTTTTGGAGGGGAAATTCAGAAACCGCTACCAGAGGGCCAACCTTTTGTGTGTTATCAAGAATAGTCACTTTCGCCAAGTGAAGAATTTGGTTACCTCGATACTTCTAGTCGATTATCTTACTTCTGCTTCAACTTAGAATCTTTAAGGGGCCTGGTCCTTTCTGCTTTAATTTAAGGTGAGGTGGTGTAGAAACCGTCACCCTGATGTCAGGCATTATTTATTTGAGCGTCGAAATCACGTCATATCGACGCTGCTGGCGACAAGTGCAACAGAGTTATCCAAAACATCACATACATTCAAATACCCAATAACATACGGGTTCTTTACCTAGGTTGACTTGCAAAATAATTTAAATCGATGATTCTGAGTGCGACGCAAAACCTATTAAGGAAGATGTCGCCACAGTATCTTTAATTTTCTTTCGCATAGAAAATGATCATACTATAGCCTCTATGGTAGACCCATACTTATGGAATATGAGTTGATTTCATATTTATGTTATCATCATTAAGACCCAAAATTCTGACCCCTTTTATTAACGACCATATATATTAACATTCACAAGCACGTACAATATTTTATCGTACAGCTTGATTTGGGGGAGATTTTCCGCTTGCCATTTAATATATTAAGTAATTAAGATTCGAGTAATTCCGGGAAATAACAAAGTACATACATCTACATGCGATACAGAATGGCGAAGCTTATTAGCTAATGCGTGAAGCTCGATGGTCAATGCGAATCAAATTGTATGTGACACGTATCTGCTTTCTGTCGTTATTTACGGTTTGTTGGAGACTCTGTTACTATATGGTTAAAATTGGTTATTTCGTGCTGTAATTACAGTTCATTCATAAGTGTAGTAAGTTCGAATCAATATTATTTTAGCGACATTAAAAGACCGCTTTCAGAGTTCAAAGTCTGGTATTTGACCGCCTGGTTTTCTTAAGACCATAAGTTTATTATTATAAGATATGTCCCATAAGCATGACACTACCTATACTTCGTAATGCTAGAGACTTACTGAGAGCTAGTTCGAATACGACGCGAGAATTGACTACCATCAGACTACTTAGTCTGCACCAAGCCTAGAGATGTGAGTCGGTAATTCATCTTACCGTAATTTCAATCTGGTAATTTACCGGTAAATTACCGCGGTAATAAGCCTGTCAAAATATAAAATACCATGAATTTTAGTAATTTTTGTTATTTCAAAATTTTAATCGGCAATTTAGCATTTTTAAAAATTACGCTAATTTCACATCTCTAACTAAGCCTTCGACAGCGACTCACCAAGCGCCACTTTACGAGAATCTATGACCTACGTCACTTCATGACAAGCTCTCAATAACCAGTGATACTGATAAACTTGTGGAACATGTCGTAAGAACTTATGTTATGACTGAACGTCCGGTATGTTGGCAACAAAGACGTTACACATGGCTTTGTTGTGATCTTGCCTAGTGTAATAATGATATATCAACATGCTTTATAAAGTTTAATGGTACCAGGAGTTCATAATAGCCCGAAGTACGAAACTGGTTAAAAAGCCCGAAACAACAAAGTTTCCCCGTAAAGCTCAGCGGATTCATACACCGCTTAACTCCCAAAGAAATAGTTACTCCATTTTTTAGCGCCCATGCGCATTAACTTACACACTTCCGGTTTAGCACTATTTTTATCTTGTGATTTTGGGAGCGAAAATGGCTCACGTCTGCTTCTGTCGGGACGGTGTAAATTAAACCTTGGCTAAGAAATAGGCTTTTAGAAGTTTTAGTCGGGGTTTCTAGTTTTCTACAAAACATTTAAACGATCGTCAATGATGTTTTTTTGTGATATGTGTGAGTGAGAATTCCGTGGTTAAATTAAAACGGTTTGGACAAATTTATTCCCAGTATCTTTAATATAAGAATTGCAACGTGTTTCTACGTCCACCATATCGCCATTTTTCTTACCGACGGAGATTCCAGCCAACGGAAGTTTTGGAACGAAAACCAAGGACCATAGATACCACTACGATATACCGTGAGGTTGTATGTCCATAAACAGGCTAATCCATTCTATGCGCAACGACAGAATCTTGTTGTTCGCGATTTTTACCATTAGCTCTATGGCCAGTTTCATACTTCCCCCCGAAGGGGGGTTATTATGAACCCCTGATGGTACTTAGTATACATTACCAGTTATTGACAACAAAACTTGTGTTAATCTATACAAAAGGTCTTAATACAATTTGTTATCAGAGCGTTGAATTTTAGATAAAATTAGGTGGAGAGACTTCAAACAACAAGGTCTTTGTTGGACTGGTAACGTTGAAACCTCTTTCTAGCGTCTTTGTATTTACACACTACCGGATGTTTCATCCTTAGCAAACAATACTGTGGCACCCTTTTGAAAATGGAATTTCTGATTGGAAAACAACACTAGTACAATTACCGCTAAATTCAATTTGTTAAACGAGTCTGACTTACGTTAGCGTTACGTAAATGGTTTATGATAATATATATATATATTGAGTAAGTTTAAACCCTATTAGATAACTTTAGTAAATTTATTCACATTCCATCAGGCAAATTAGGACGGTAATAATTTCCCAAGTTAGCGACCGAAATTCAGAATTTTAACAATGGACCTAATTTAGACGAGAAACCGTAGAAATCGGGATATTCGAAACTGCATGGCTCTAACGATTTTCAGTATATCAAATATCAATATAGTAAATTTCCTTGAATAATACCTGGAATTAATAAAAATAAGCACTTGTCCGTAATTCATGGCATCTATTACATGATTAAGTCTGCTATACAGTGTCTTTCCAATAAGTCTGCCATAAATTAAAAGGTGTCTTCTTTGGATCAAACTGAGTGAAAAGTGTCAAAGAACATGAGGTCTACAAGCTTGATAAAGGTACAGTGACGTTCTTAGATTGAAGACTATTGAAAGCTTATATCGGAGCCTCCGAAATGAACTAGGCCCATGCGTGTCGCGAAGCGAGAATGTTTTTTTAACCAATTTAGTTCGGCGTGGTTTTACGCTTGGGGGCGCTTATATTACCGTAAAATAAACAAAGTTCAACCCCGTGGCCCTGTCGACTGCTTAAGTATTTGGGTCAAGGTCGCGGATTCTAAGTATACGTTTTTAATACTCCCTCTGAATTATTTTAATTGAAATAATATATTTTGTTGTCATCAATACAATCTAACCGAAAGATTAAAAAAAAAGTGAATAGCCCCAAAAACATTTACGTTAATTTTAGGATGAAACTTTTCTCTATCATAAAAATTTTATGACTGACCCCTATAATATCAACGATAATTTAAGGAAGACCCCTATCACAACGGTAATATAAGCGCCATCTCGTACACGTATATGGTGAAAATATTTTCATTAACAAACTGGATATTTCCCCACGTAAAATTTGATATGCATGGGCCTAGTTCATTTCGGAGGCTCCGCTTATATGTTTTACTCCCAGGGTTAAGAAACCCGGGTTTTTTTTTAAAAAAAAAAAGCCCAGCCTACCGCGTTTTATTGGGTATTTGGTGTTTTATTAAATTTTTTATCCTTAACAGTTGCGTGAATGACAGAAATTGTCATTCAAAAGTAACTGCTTAATAAAAAAATTCTTAAAATGTCTCATTAAAAATTATGAATAGTACTTTTAAAATTGATCTTAAACTGTCTTTAAAATGAAATTATTATAGCATTCAAATTCATCAAAATTGAAGTTCTCAGTGATGGGTTTTATTAACTGGATTTTTAATGGGTTTTTTATGGTGGGTAAAACCCGAGCTATATTTTGGGCTGGGTTTTTTTAATTCGAACCCTGCTTACTCCACATGTGTTACTATAGTCTTGTTTTAGGGGAAAATCAATGTTTGGGAACCAATATATCTGTAAAATCCACGGTCTTCGATGGACGCTAAGAACACACCCTTCAATTTATAACAGACTTACTAATCGGAAACACCCTGTATAATAGTAATTTCAGCCACCCAACGCCTTTGAAAATGTTGTTGACTCTGCTGTTGACTCTGCTGTTGTTAACATAAACTTTCTTGGTTCGACCCAAACAACGCTTAAACTTAATAAGTAAAGCCTTCGCTCTGCAAAGAATGTCCTCATTAAACTTTAATACCAAGCTATGAAAAAGTAACTTTTCGCAGACTTTCAATAGTCCGCCAGCGACTTGGAATTCGTCAAAATATAAGTAGTCATTGCAAAGCTTCAAGGAAGGAAAAATAGATTCTGGAGTAGCATAGCTGGTGGCCATCGGTAGCTGTTGAAAAATCCCAGCATTCTTTTCGTGCAGTCACCTCTCGGTTGAAACATTGTAGTAGCGAAGGCACGTGTAAATAGTTCTTGTTGATATAATCAGGTGGTACCTTAAGCTTATGTCCAACAAAAACCTGGATTCTATGGGTAAATTTTACGTCAATACTCGAGTATGAGATGTACTCCAGAATCAATCTTTCCTTCTCCAAGTTGCAAGGCAGTTTACAATGTGATTTATACAAGAATTTTCGTTTACTTTTCTGTTTAAAAATTCAATATTTATTGCATTCGAGCCGTATTTGGTAAATAAGGTGCCAACTGACTATGTTTTCACACCCCGTGTTATTACAAATGGAGAATTACTTAGCCAGTCTGTAATCTCCCCAGAGGCTAGAGGCGACAATATTTTTGCCTTATGTCAAACGAGAATACATTAAAATCCCTCATACGAACCATTAGATTTATTACATCTTTAAATAAAAAGGCTTACATAAACCTATTAATTTATTTATACGGAATTTACGAGTAGCATTTAGCATTTTCGTGTCGTCACCATAAGCTACAGTGCAACTTGTTATCCCTGATTATTTGTTTAAGATTAAGCTTTTTCTCTTGGAAATGTTTTAGATAGTGCAGACAATAAGTCTATTTAATCCAACAGAGAGGAATTCAAATAGGATGAAACAAATAGTTAAAGTTGAGAAAGTTGTCTAAAATATCAGAAGGGGACAATAGAAGAAGGATGACACTCTGTATTCTGTTTATACTTTGTTATGCAACATGATTCTTCCCGGCTCACTGTTTTGATTACTCTACCGCTCATCAAACTTCAGATCGGCATCGCACCGTAAGGTGAATTCTATAACCGTTCGGTATTAAATCGTCAGCAATCGACCCTCAAATCTCGTCTTGACGTGGGACAAAAATAATTAAGCGCTAATAGAGTAATTATGAGTTAACTATTTATCGCGTATGTGATTTGATTTGGTAACCTTGTTCCAAATGTAAAATGATGTTGGGAAGAATCATGTTACAATTACCCCGCTTTGTGGTTGGTACAATTCTCCCGAAGAGAAGTTTTATATACTTCCTAAAATATGTATAAAGAGGGTAGTTAAATTTTTGCATAATTAAAATAATCCTTGGTCCCAATGTCTGAAAGCTTAAAAAATACAACATTTAGATCCTTTTGAAAAGTCTATAGAATCTAGTGGTTTTTACACCTTGTTATCATAATATCAAACATACGGTATGTGGTCACCAGGGAGATAATGTGACCAAATTTGGTGTACTGGTAACATTAAAGCTATAAATAACAAATTTAGATCCACATATCGGACGTTCCTACATAATCCTATATGAAGCAGACGATATGGGGACGACCCCCTTTTGAAAAGGGTATACCTTTTTTAAGTGCCGTAAATTTTTATATCATCGAAATATTATAACCAAAAATGCTTTGTACTATCTTTTATCTTTGAACAGCTTATTTTGTCATAAAACTCCCATAAACACAAGATTTTCAATTGGCAGTTTGGGGCAAACAAAGAAGGCGCTTGGAAATTATTAAACTTAATTTTCATCCTCTTTTGTTGAGACCACCATTGTTTGAGTTTTACGATGGATAAAGGCAAAATCTACACTCTTAACCCATAATCCTTTCAAACAGGGAATTGCTAGTGCCTATCTCGAATGTATATATCTGAAAAACTTTATTCACAAACTGAAGAGGTGTATGAACTAACTGAGTTAGTAACTTCTGTGTGTATCGACATCTTTAGTGCATATTTAATGTTATAATTTTTTAATTATTTAATTTAAGTGATTTATGAGAAGCATCTAATGGAACCTGACCTAACCTATTGTTAGTGGCTGACGTTTTCTGTCACCAAACAAAACAAATCTCTGAAACGCAATGTAACATTACCCTTCGAACCTTTCCTCGAAAATATACACGGTCGACTTGGTGCTCGGTTTTCAGTTCACTAAAACCCTTTTCGTTGGATAAATGGCCGATGGCAAAAGGTTTATAGTATATCGCATTTTACATAAGCTGCTTATGGCGAAAATACCTCGGTGATACCTGTAGAAGATCAACAACAGAGAAGACACCTTTAGCTCCTTAATCTGCCAGCCTTTGGAAAGACACATGTTTTATAATAAGCTTGGAGCAGAGGCGTCTTCTGATACGGAGAAACATGCCCATATAACCATTAAGGGATATTGCAAGTTTAGATGCAGTACTGTCCAAGTCCCCAGAATGCAGAGATAATTAAACGTCTTGTATCTCTATTAATACCTCTAATGGAAGGGTCCGAATGCTCCTATGCAACTAACCCGAGATTTATTGTAATCCTCCTTATTAATAAATAAGATAATTTCAAAATACCAAGAAATTTTAAGGTTCTTGATAATTTTCTACAATTCTGAGACCTATGTTGCGGGCCCGACTTCATTATCAGGCATACCTTGACCCCGACCCCGACCCTAATTAATTTTTGACCTGTTGGAACTCTAGTATGCGCATGTCTTGCTGCATGTAAAATGTGGAGACTTTCCTTAAATGGACCCTTGAAATGTATTTTAAAGCACAATAAATAATAATAATAACCAGGGATAGATGTAATTTTAGAAGCAGGAATGGAGAACAGAGTAATCTGGGCGTGCGTCTAAGTCCCGGACCCTCTTCCCCGGGAAGGGGGGTATGAAAGAAGAGGCGGGTCATAGCGACAGAGGTAAAAAGGAATTACGTATTTTTCGCCGTCCCCGTCAGCAACGTCATCAAAACGTAGTTTAAGTGAGCCAATAAGATAATTTAAACTTTTGGTTACGTGTTGGAGGGAGGGGCTCTATACTGGGCTATGAGTCGGACTGAAGTAAATATTAACCGTTCTCCATTCCTACTTCTAAAATTAAATCTATGCCTGTAATAACAATATATGAATTTGACAATAAGAAATCGAAACGTCTCAAAAGTATTTGAACTTCTAAGCTAGAATTATCCGTAGCTCACTGCATTTTAGCAATAGTAAGTATTGAACACGTGTTTTAACAACATATGCAAAATATGACATATGTTTCCCCAAATTATATGTTTTAATAGTCCTTTAAAGTGTTAGTGCCACGTTTTTTGAAAAGTGGCTAATTTTCGTTTTAAAACATCAATTGGGTTATAATAACAGTAGATCCAAAGTAAAAAGTCTTATAGAAATTTATTCTTTTTGTAATATGAAATAGAAAATTGATATTTCACATACCTCATTAAGACGGAATAAATATACCCCTGGTGACGTCATAAGAGGTTGACCAGCGCGAGACAGATTTCATTACGAGAGCTAAGCCTAATTTTTAAACATCGCGCGCGCGTCAAATTCTGGATATAACCCCGCCTCGCGGAGTCGCGGTTCAACTCCGCGGTTCACGCGCGCTCGAATTGTGACGTCACCAGGGGTATATGGAGTACCGCGAAATTTAACTGTCAAAATAATTTGAAAAAATTCTGCGAGTAGGTTCCGAAAGCCGGGGTTTTAATAATATTTGAAAATTATAATGCATTATATAAATAGATATTCTGAATCAGAAAGATTTGATCTTTCAGATGGGAATAAAACCTTTTAGTTTAAAAAATAGCGATTTTTGGTGACTCTAACACTTTAAGATGCGAATATACTCATTGAACCTAAACATTTAAAGTGGAGCTCCAATGTTTGTAATGATCGTCTAAGGTTTACCAGTACGTCAGTGACGTGAGAGAATCTCGAACAGTAATGGAAGATGAGATCAAGGGACCAAAACCAAATTTTCTCTTGAACATTCTAAAGACTTCAATGGGTTCAAAAAACCCTATTTACGTGGAAATTCATATCACCATATAATTCTATGCAAATATTTTTTCTTTTTGAAATTATTAAATGCATTCGCCCATGTAAATTCGTCTGCAAATATGATGGTAGTGTATGACCTCATTCTTCCAGCAGCCTGTACGATGAATAAGAACGATTGTGAGTTTGTAAAATTTATTTTCGGTGACTGTTAGAATTCGACTCTAGACTAGAGTACCGCGGATTAATTTTCTTGACCTCAAAATGTCTAAAGAAATGAGGGACCCAAGTCTTCAAAGAGTGACGCCAAGGTTTCTGAATTGGTGTTAATAGCGATTGTCTTTCAAGATTTGACAAAAGAAAAAAAAGGAGTGACCTTATTTCTAGAAGGTATGAATTTTTCCAGGCTAGATAAATAAACCATCGTGACAAAGAGCCTCAAGTTCTTAAGACGCTTTCCTTCAGTTAGACATTGGCTACTGAGAGCTGTGCAAAGCGCGAGACTGATCTTCGTTTCGTCAGAAGTCCATTAAATTAGCCTAGGAAGTAACCAAAAGCGGGGTTTGGGACTCCCCTCTCTTGTGTAGCAATTCTGAAGAAGGGCGACACCTTCGCCACCTCGCGGTAATTTTTCTCAGATCTCCGGTTTAAGTGCGACTCGTACGCCAAAATTTGCCCTATCGAGAGAGAAAAAACTATTGGCCGAAAACGCCCCCATCCACTGTAAAACCGAGCTCTCTTTAGCATATAGGAGAAGGGATGGGGGTGTGAATTTTGGAACAGTCAAGGTCATTCAGTTTTTTTATGACTCTTCATAAACCTATTGAAAAAAAACTATTTAAAGGGAGGGTGAAGTAGAAAATCAAGTGATTTTTTATCGATTCTTCTACTAATTACAAGACCAGTCTGCATAGCCAAACATTCAGGAAATACTTCCGAATGATTTTAAAATTCAAATAAGGTTCAGATTTAAAGGATAATTTTAAATAAGGACGTCCGACCAATCGCGTAACCCCCTGCCTTTTTATAATTAGTAGAAGAATCGATAAAAAGACCACTTGATTTTCTACTTCACCCTCCCTTTAACAACCGTGGCCGTTCCTTTTTTTAATTTTTTATAAAGCAAACAATCTACCCTTTAAAGATCCAGCGTTCATGGGCTGAAGAAGTCACGCCCCGCTCACGTCAAGAAAGACTTCCTAGAGAGGAGCTCGAGATTTCTAACTGTGTTAGGAAAGGGGGAAAAATTTAAGCCCCTATCCATGGAGCTAGAAGGAGTTTTTATCCCAGCAGAGACGTACGCTATACCAGCCATTGTAATTGTTCACTTCCTAGGCTAATTTAATGGACTTCTGGTTTCGTACATGTATATTTTTGCTGTTCATTTCCCCGGTGATATAATTCCCACATTGTTCTTAATCACCAAAGTGTTAAAACGTGTAGTGCGGCCGAAGCACAGTGGGTTCTATGGGAATTCAATTTTGAGTAGGAAATGTTCTGTGACAGTTTGCAATAAGGGCCACCCTGAACAAGTTATGATTAGAGTGTTTTACGGATGATCCCTTAAATATGCGCAAGTAACAGAAGGACAATTAAGGGGTCATCCCTAAAACACTGAAATCGTAACTCGAAAACAGTGGCCCGAAAGGAGAAATGTCATAGAAATTACATTTTCGACTCAAAATCGTCCGAAGAGCATCCCCCTTAATTTATATCAGACTTATAAAAAAATTTGTGTACTGCTTTAAGACACTGTTATAAATATTTTATTATATAATTTTATGATTAAATTAATTATTATCGAAAAAGTTTGTGGATAGTTTTTGGCTAAATTTCCAATTGAAAAAGCATAGGATTTTTAATGGTCCAAAATATTGAATAACTTCAATAAACTAAAGCGAAGTTATCTTTCGGAATACTGTCAAATTTTAAACACTTTAAACATAACTTGTTAAGGGTGGCCCTTAGTGCAAATTGTCTTAGAACATTTTCGACACAAAATCGTCCTTAGAAGTCACTCTGCTTTGGCCCTATCTTTTTGGAAAAACCTGCATATATAAAACCAAATTGCAACACTCCATCCTGATTTTACGTTTTATGAAATATCCGTATTTATCCAATAACACTACTTCAATTTTCAAAACTCCTTGCTGTTCATATTTTTTGTAACAGCACATGACAATACTTACATTGCGATACGCTGACTTCTAATCTATTTTTCTTCAATCAGCATAGCAATTGTTTTCAGAAGACCTTTCTTAGTTAACCATTGGATTTACCTTTAAAGCACTTGAAAAATGTAGTAATTTTGGAAAGTGTATGCCATATTATCGTAAGCGTTATGACCTTTGAAAAACTTGCATAATGGGAACCCAAACCGGATCTAATTATTTGAATCGTTTTTCCCAACTGGGCAGCTAAAACTGAACTAATCGAGGCACCCAGAGCACGCCGGCTAAAGGAAAGGAACGTTTTACCGTAATTACGTAAAGCAAACATAAAAAGCATGAGTTTTTTAGTATTATTATTTAACCTTCGAATTTCTTTAAACAAAACCAAATGCATGCATATACATTTGAAAAACCTAGTACGCATTGAAATTTCAGTTATGCCATATTTCATGGCGATCTCGAGTCTCACCTGACATATTGAAATCGGAAATGCAATTTGCCTAATGATGTCTTATAATGATATGCAATATTGATCCAGACGCGAAAGTCATCAAGTCTGCATTATCCAGACGTGGTGGTTATGCATTAAGTTATTTCCCATTTTCCATATAAATATACTTATTTCATAAGTTTATAAGATATGTTCCATAAGTATGACACTGCCTATTCTTGACTTACTGAGAACGACGCGAGAATTGACTACATTCGGTTTTGCAGTCCATCTTACTATTTAGTCTGTACTAAGCCTTTCACAGCGTCCATTCACCAGATGTATCTTTACGAGAATCTATGACCTACTTCACTTCATGATAAGATCTTAGTAACCAGTGACAAACTTATGGAACATATATTATATTTGGAGCGTAATTCTCCTGATAGTGGAGTCAATGCAGAGAAAGTTTGGATTGTGACCCAAACAATATATTTTCAATAAGTTAATAGTGCTCAAAAAAGTTACTGAGTTTGGAAAATAAAAACCGGGTTTAACTTCTGAAAATGGGCGGATACTTTAGTAAACAAACGACTCTTGTACCATGATGACGTCAATTAGGGATATTATCACGCATCTGTAATTATTGCAGTGGCGCTAGAAGCCTTTCCTGATAGTTATTATTCTAAAAAGGGGTATTCACACTAAGCCTTGGCTTTTTTACAGATGGGTCGCCTTTAACCCCCACAAGGTTTGATGGGAATAAGAAACGGGGTCAGACAGCTTAGCAACCTTTCCTTAAAAAAGTGGGGATATAATTTTTGCAAACTATACGCAGAGTTAAACGTTACAGTTTGTTTTCACCCGGTGCCTGCACGGTCCGGGATAGAACCCGGAGAGTACTGAAAGGCGAGTGCTGTAGCTGCTATGTCTCATAAATAGCCAACTCGTAGGAACTATCTGCATCATGGATTAACTAACGCTAGGGATTGTTCACTAACTGGGTTTCCCATGTATTGCTATCGCCAACTTCATGTTCCGAATTATTCCGTGATTCCCCTCTTCATTCCCCCAATTTATTGGACCAAAACGGATGTAGATATAGCGCCATCTCTCGGCAAAATAAATCGTTTTTGCCCAATTTAGGCAGTATTTCAATTTTGACGTCATAGACCACGTGATATTTGGTCCAATTTTCTTATAACTTCCTGGTAGGGATAGTAGCTGCTGCTAGGGGGCGTTTGGAACATGCATGCGTTATATTTTTGGGCGAACGAACTATCCCTAGCGTTAGTTAATCCATGTCTGCATCATGATGTTTCTTTTAATAAACTAATCTTCATGTAATTTTCATTTTCAATAAAACGCTGGTGGATTATGGGATAAAGATAAAGCTAATGAGCCTAGGTCTCTTCTATGCGGATGTAATAGATAGCTTGAGGAACTCAACAGTGAGCACATATAAGGATAGCAAAAAAGGTAACTATAACGGCACAGCCCTGTATCTCTCTCACGCGCACCTGCCTCGGCGCACAGCCGAGGAGCCAGACTTCACGTTATTCGCATTGGCCGTAAAAAAAAAGTGTTGGATTTTTTTCCCTCTCTGTTGTGCCGAGTGCGCATGAGCGGAACTCAGATACCGAGTTGATACTCGGTACCGGTTTTGAATTAACATTGAATTTGGTCTCTCCGTGATATAAGTGCTCACTGAACTCAACCAGATCACCTGTGAATTCTTTCAACTTCCCGTGTTAAGGATAACAAACATGCAACTTGGTCAAATTCAGTATCGAATTGTGACTGCATATGCAAACTTTCTGTAATACACGCAAGACAGTCGTGTAATTACGTTTACAAATTTTATTATTTTTTTCTCTGACAAAAATGAATAAATTCTTCGTGTAATCAGCATAACACTAAACGTTTTTGCTATGGATAACCAAAGAGGGCTCCCAAGGGTTCACTTTTAGGGTGCTTGATGCCCGGAAATCCATAGATCACGTTATAAAGCGTAGGCTGTTAGCCTTTGGAGGATCAGTCCGGACGCGTGGTGGCGAGGGAGCCGTTAAACATCCAGCAGGTCTGTAAGGTATTTCGTTCCTCTTACGGTAAGGCTCCAAATTCGCTCACCCGCAACCGCCCGAAATAAATCTCTAAATGTTCGGGGATTCCGATATCTTTCGGCGTCTTTCTTTCGTGTAACAAGAGCCGTAACGAATTAAGGTCAAAAAGAACGACTAAAGATGCAACCGGTGTTAAAATAATATTACGGCCATTTCTATAAGCTGTTCAGACACTTTTATTTATGAAAATTGACAATTTATTTTCGTATGTTTTGGCCAATCTGTGTGGTTTATGTAACGAAATTATTGACCTGGCGTTAATTTCAACTCATTCCGCTATCTTAGATTCACTTTAAACAAATTCAATCGTTCAGTGCATGTATTTAGATAAATCCAAAGTGCTGTACACCAAATTTGATTTCACTAGTATCCCATGTCTTATTTTTTTCCATGTGTGATCTGGAGCAGCAAAATTGGCAAGGATATTGTAATAAAGCGAAGGAATAAGAACTTATTATCAAATTGGATTGCTTATTTAGTCTCAACCATCAGAAGAGCGAGAAACTTGACCTCAAATTAACATTATCAATTTCTGCTGTAGAGAAAAGAGATGGTTGTCTATTTGACCAAGCCAAATTTTAAAATAACCTTAGTCTGATCTTGTATTTCAGACACCTGTTCTTTAGTTTTGATGTTTGTTTTTATCTCACCAAATTGTGAGTTCCTCAAAGGTTGTATCTGCGAACCCATAACCATTAATAACCTTCTTAAGACCCGTAACATTTTTGGGTTTATGTCATTAACCTCTTATAAAGCAACGTTACATTGAATTGAAACTACGTTAAAAACAACATCATGCAGATGTTTCATGGACTGAAAGAATATTCAGTGTTTAGTATCTAAATAGACAGTAAACACTTCCCAGTTTCCTGACCCTTAAACTGAAAGACTATTCAGTGTTTCGTATCTACGCAGACAGGAAACTCTTCGCGGTCTTCGACCCTTAAACGTCTCAGCAACGCTGGCTATAACTTCTAAAATATGAAGGAAATCTTTCTTAATGTAAGAAAATCCCTTAATTTCATCCTAGAAAATTTTGAAGTCCTTCAGTTAAACAATGCAAAAATGCGTGTCCACCTAAGCTTTAGATAAATATGGATGAGGTTTTCATTCAATACGGTAAAAGGAAAATACAGGCCATTATATCATAAGTTTATAAGACATGTTCCATAAGTTTGTCACAACCTATACTTCATAATGCTAGAGATTTACTGAGAGCTAGTTCGAGAACGACGCTAGAATTGACTACACTCTCTTTTTGCATTCCAGTGTGTACTAAGCCTTTGACAATGCCTCACCAGGCGTCGCTTCACCTCGAATCTATGACCTACGTCACTCACTTCATGACAAGCCCCAGTTTGTAACCACTGACAAACTTATGGAACATGTCTTCTGAACTTATGTTGTATTTTATGACCGCATTGTCCACGGAAAACAAAGTTTCAAATTATGAGAGGAATTTGTTTTCAGATGTATTAGCCGGATATTACTCAAAACAATTAACTTTCTCTGCCTTCAAAGGGAAATTATTGTTTCGAACCCAGGTAGTCACGGACGCAATTCTAGTTCCGACTTTTGTATGTTAAAGTCATTTTAAATTTGAATGAGAACTAAAGTTTGTTTCAATATACGTTTTGGAAATGAAGCCAAACAATTTAAATTTTATTATGTTTACATAAAGCGTACTAGACGAAGCCTATCTGGATGTTTTAAATTTTAAAAGTAATGAAGAAATTCATATATGTCTTGAATTAGTTATTGTGAACTGTTTCATGGGAATTTATTATTTCTTAATGAGTGAATTTAAATTGCATTTACCTTTAATTTATTACGTAAATTTGGACACAAAAAATTAATGCTGAATATTATATTGGTATTTTTATAAATGAAATACGAACTCTGCCTTTATTTTCAACCGAAATTGAATATCTGAGATAAGAAGTTCGTACATTTTTTTCGACGCTTAGCCTCTTAAACGTCAAAATTTTTGAAAATCTTTGGAATCCGTTAGACTTAAATATTTTTGATCTATAACTCAGTTCTGACTGACTGACTTAACTGTTAATCAAAGCCCAGCAAAAACCGCTTTAAAGAAAAGGCTGAAAATTTGCAGAAATGTTACTGTTAAGTAGTTGGTACGCACTAAGAAAG
Source organism: Phalangium opilio (assembly GCF_054372755.1). Classification (NCBI taxonomy): domain Eukaryota; kingdom Metazoa; phylum Arthropoda; class Arachnida; order Opiliones; family Phalangiidae; genus Phalangium; species Phalangium opilio. Next base: position 10,201,172 of record NW_028324218.1, read on the forward strand.
ATTTTTCCCAATCCGCTGCCATCTTGAAAAATGGCGGCCAGAAATGTGAAAAACCCTCGTTTAGAGAATAAGGCTGATTGCGCGATTCAACCAATTTCAATAATATTTAGTACAATGGTTCCCTATATCCTATAGACGGCCTTTATGACTTTTGGGGTTCGATTTTCCGCCATTTTTAAAATGGAGGCCTGAAAAGTAATAGAAATGTCCCGACGGGCTGACGGATTGACCGGCAATGCCTGGTCCGGTCAAACCCGTCAGCTCGTTGTCGGGACAGGCTCCTTAGCTAAATTCTTAAGCAAATTGTATTGCCAAGAAATTGTTTCTCCGTTCAAACTAGGGTTAATCATTTTATTTTATCAGAAAATAAAAAATAGTCTTACTTAAAACTTTTATACCGAAATTATATTATAAAATACTAAGTATCCAATGACATAATTTTATATTAAAAAGCTAGATTTTTAATATGATTCATTGACTACAATTTACGAAAATATATGAACATTTATCTTACTTTTATTCTGATTATGAGAAATGGGACCAGAAAACATACCTTGAATTGTAGGCCTATATAACAAATATAAAACTTCGTTTATAATGATTAACGATTTACCTGAAGATAAATCATGCTACTGTCTATTTTAATTAACAAGCTCGCCTAGAATAATATATATAAATTCAATAATGTAGTTATTAATAACGATTTTGAGCTGTATTTAAGCGACTGAAAACAACTGAACATTGATTGATATATAAGAATCTCACATACCTACCATTTTCCATCATACTGAGCAAGCAAACCAACATCCAGATATTCATAATACGAATGTCAACATAATATAATTATTTTTTTTTCTTTTTCAAAAACCGGTGCTATAATATTATATATTTAACGCACATCTGCTGGTACAATCAATCTAATTGAATACCATCTTCCTGGAACCGTAATAATAATAGGAGTAAGAGTTACGGAAGCCGAAACTTTTCCTTTCGACGCGGAAAAATAAAATCGTCCAGTCGTGACGGGATAACTAACTTTTCTGTCCTCTTCTGGTAACTGCAAAAGAGTACGTCCGGTGCAGTTCTAGATCTACTCCATTCACTCTCGTCTTTGTCGCGAGCGCGTCACCAATTCGTCCGAAAGAACAGTAAAAGAGTAGAAAGGACGTGTGCTCTGTTCTTACTTAGAGCGAGTGGAGTGAGCAGGGAGCGTTCTCTCTTCAGTCGACGAAGAGAAGTTTCGACGGACTTTACCGCCTAAAAGGATCATGCCAAATGAGAGAGACTGAGAGAGAGAAAGGCTATGGCCTTGCTACGTTTTTCCAAAATATCGAGCCGAACATATAGTGCAACGACGACAGAGTCTCTGGCTCGCTCCAGCGGGGGAGTAAGGCAAGACCTGGTCAGGAATTCTCAGCAATTCGCTCTCTCACTATTTGTATTATGGGAACGTGAATGAGAGAGAAAGGCTAAGGCTACTTGTACAGTTAGGACTTATAGGAGAGAACTTGGACTTGGAGTGTTAATCAATGGAGGTGTGTTTAGGCTTCCTTAAAGAAATGGGATATATTTAGAACTATATAAAATTGGGAAGCCCTCATATAAGCGGTTCTCGTAGGAGTTGATCTCACCATAGCGGTTTTCATAACTGCGGTTCCCTAAATAGATTTAACGCTGAATAAGGTTATAGTCATGATTTTAGTGTTATCTGTTTTAAACAAAACTTACCTATGTAATAAAATAACAAAATCCATATCTATATCTATATAAATCAAAGTCCTGTCTGACTGATAATCAACGCCCAGCCCAAACCGCTTGCCCTAGAAGGCTGAACATTTGCAGGAACGTTACTCATAAGTAGTAGGCGCGTACTAAAAAAGATTTTTCAAATCCGCCGCCATCTTAATAAATGACGCCCAGAAATGTAAAAAATCTTCTCTATGCAACAAAGTCCGTGCGTTTCAACCGATTTCAAAAATATTTAGTACACTGGTTTCCTTTAACCTATAGACGGGCTGAGTGATCTTTTGGGTTCGATTTGTTGCCATCTTTTTAAATGGCGGCCTAAAACTTAAAAACCCTTCTTTATGGAATGATATCGGCGTGAAAAGTAATAAAAACTGTCCCGACGGGCTGACGGGCAACGACGAGTGCCATCACTCCTAGGGTGCTACAAAAATAAGTCATCAGTAAAATCTACCCATTCTTTACAACATTTTGATGGAAGTTCTTATTACACGCGAGCGACGCCGCGGGTAACTGATAGTCTTTTTATATTCTGCAAATTCTAATGAGAAATAAAAAACATTGGAAAATGAACGATAAATATTCCTCGCAGTTCATTTTACATGTATATTGGTCCTGACTTTGGCATTCATTGTGGCACGATGACGGCAAACCACCACCAATAAACGAAGCATAACTTCACCTAACGCAAGAATTCATTTTAATCCTTGTATGGTAGCTTTTCGATTGTACATACGTGCCTCGGGGTGCTAGCAAAGAAACGAATGAAATATTTTCCGGTCAAAATATCTGCGAACAGAATACAGACATGTCGAAACAGTCAAATAACGTCTGTAATAATACAGGGTTCTTCAGATGAAAAATTCAATATTTATAAATAAACTCAGTTTTTCCAGCTGGCATCATTACAACCAGATTTTTGCACGATAAATATCCCTTCTTTCGTTCTTCAATGGTACTTAGAAGCAGACTACAACCGCTGATTCTTTTCATCGCCTAGTAGAACCCTAAACAGTCAAACCTTATGAAAATGGATAACTACAAGTCACGTAGTTAATGGTGTCCACCTGGGAAGGGAAAAAATGGGCGTTAGAAGAAAGTTTTTGAAATTCAAAGAGGGAGTTTTTGATCTGAACCACCTGATTTATATATCTCTGAAAAAACTCTCTGATTCTTTGCGAGTACGTCAAAAGTACGAAGTGAAAAATTCTCTATATTTACATATAGAAATGGGATATTTCACGCCTATTCACAAAAATAGATCTGCGGTTCCATTTTTCTTCCAAACTTTCATATTTCTTTGAAAACAACTAACAGCAAAGCTAACAGCAAATCTCAGGGAGCCCAGTGGTCCTATAATTCCTATGAAGTCCTATATTTGAACCCATTTCATGAAAGGTCCTAAAATATCCTATATTTTTGACTTAGTTTAAGTTTTCGCAGTTTTGCATCAAATATATCAAAAGTTAGCTATTTTTATCGAGATCACATTTTTACTAGACACCGAAATTGCAGAGTTAGCTCAGGATTTCCTATATAATATATTTTAAGTTCCTCTTTTCAAAGTAAAATCCAATTTATTTATTTAATTTTTTTTCATTTTTTTTGAGATTTTTCTATATACTTAAATACTTTAAGCCAAAACAGTATTATATATGAACATTTTTAGTCCTATATTTTCTATGAAAACACTTTTTTTCTCCTATAAAATCCTATAATTCTGGAAAAAAATATATTTTTCCTATAAGGAATTTCAATTTTTGGCTGGACACCCTGCTTGAAATCTAATCTAACGCTCCCTCTGTCTAAAATATATTAGTCTCATTATTTACCAAGGAACGTCTATGTCTCCTCTCGTTTATAAGTACTCCTTGGTTGCCCATATACGGAGGACAGTGTGCTAACAGGTTCAACGCAACGCTTAGCTTAGTGACTCTCTTTCTTGTCTATATTATATATAGTGATTCGCCCTAATAACGATTTTCTTTTCCTTTAGATGATGAGCAGCTATTTTATCGCGCAATTTAAAGGGAAACCCCCGTAGTTGCCTTATTATTAGCCCTAGCTTCTGGCTTGGTCGTTAACTCTTAACTTTAAAAGTACCACCAAGGCGCGTGGCTATTTCTCACTGAAAACAATTTTGAGCTAGTCCCAAATTTACGGCTAGTGTAAGAAGGTAAAAGCTTAATTGCAAAGATTTCCCAAGTTAAAAGGATAAACTAGTTGAGGTTAATGTCAAGTAATTTATAATGTCATGACTTCACTTCAGCTGAAAACTTGATTTGTTTTGTAAATTAAATTATATTGAATAGGTTTAAATATATGCGTTTGAAACAAATTTTAAGTAGGAAAGTGAGTTTCTGATTTACCGTCCGTAACCGCTGTAAATTACCGATTTACATCGTACCGAAATATACCAAATACCACTGTAAATTACCTATTTATATCATAACATAATTTTCCATATACCGCTGTAAATTATCAATTTTTATCATACCGTAATTTACCAAATAGCGCTGTAAGTTACCGATTTATATAATACCGTAACTTACCATATACTGCTGTAAATTATCAATTTTTATCATACCGTAATTTACCAAATAGCGCTGTAAGTTACCGATTTATATCCTACCGTAATTTACCAAATGCAACTGTGAATTACCTATTTATTTCATACTGAAATTTCCGCATAACGCTGTGAATAACCGATTTATTTCATACCGCAATTTACCGTCTGTAACCACTATAAATTACTAAACCATATCATACCGAAATTTTCCAAATACCGCTTAAAATTACAAATTTACATAATACCGTAATTTACCATTAAATAACCTAACAGTGCCCAATAAAAACGCTCAGAGGCATATCCTTTTTGAGTAAGTGTACTAGCTAGACTGCCAAAGACTATAAATATTAGGTCATTTTACATCGGACTTCGGTTTTTCCTCAATTTCCCATTAATTCGCGCTTTTTAAAGCACCACTTAAACTAGATATGAAGTGCTCACAATTGAACGTCTTTTAAAAGACTATATACAGGTGAATAAATAAATTACCGACGGAACGGTAATTTGAATTCTCCCAAAATTTGAATCGGTAATTACGGCATTTTTACATCTAAAAAATTAAGGCTCTTACAAGGCATTTATATGTACAGTACTTTCAGGTTTCTTTATTTGACGAAACGATAAATTTTAAAATATTCATATTACTCAAAAACATTTTACACGTTTACATGAAAGACTCTCTTATATTCAATCCAAATTTAATGATCGTTCAATATGATCCTGGCCCTTTAGAAGAATTTTGTGACTGCTTAACAGGTCGGCAAAAATCCTTTAAATTCCTTTAATTAAAATTCCTTCATTTTCGGCGTTAAATTTTACGCCCTTTCAATTTATATTGTACTTACCTTTTTTTTACAACTTTCAAAACGGTGCTTAATTAGGGGTTATTCATAAATTCCAAAATGTTTCGGGTCTAGAGTAGGATGTGTTTTACGAAATTAATGGCTAGGGGTTCTTGGATCCTTCCTTGACGAACTAAACCGAACCACTTTTAAAACCGTTCCTCTAATCTCACTGATATCAACCATAATGCAGTTTGGTCCAATTTGGAAATTAACGAATAATTCCCTGTACTTCGGTCCTCAGAAGTACTTTATACATTGAAGCTTTGTAGAATGTGCTGCCATCTATTAGCAAGTTAATAAAGCTCATTGGTTAGGTTTAGCCGATACCATTAACCATTTTATTTATCCATTATCCACGTAATTTTATCTTATCCATACTATTAATATAGTACAGGAAAAATAGGTTTTAACCCGCAACAAATTGAAACAAAGCTGAAAATTTCAGATCTTATAGATTTTTGGGCGCTCTTTAACGTGGTGTGGTCTCCCACACTCTCCCATTGGAGGAATTTCCGCCATATTGGAAAATGGCGGACAAAATCGAGAAAACGTTCAATAACTCCGGTTCTACTTAACCGATTAACACGAAATTAGGCTTCAATTGTAGATCGCCTTCAAACACATAATTCACCTCTTAAGATATTTTGTCCTACAACTAACCGGAAGTTCACAATCTGACCCTGAAGATTAGCCTCATATAAAAAATGGGGATTTAAAGCATTTATGGTTTCTATTTTCAGAATACGTTTCCAAAATTAAACATATAGTTCCTATTACTGACAAATTTTGTTTATTTTCTGACAAGAGCTATAATGTATAGTACGGGAGATGGTAAAACAGCCTTTTTACCATCATAGAACTTAATGTTTTAATATATACCATTGTTCGCACACACTTGTCAATACGGCTAAAGTTGAGTTAAAGCGTGTGAAACAAAGTTGACATAACCAAGTGTATACTTTAAATGAAGATTATGGAATTGAGCTTTTGAATTAGCTTCTCTTCCACCAACAAGTGCGGCAGCAAAGCAACATTCAAATAGAGTTTATCACCAAGTTCAAACATGGCTTGGAAGCAGCCTAAATGCTAGAGAATGGGGTTGGAGACAGGTAGGATCTGAACTCAAACCAATCGTTACAACCTGCTCCAGCTGAGCTTCTGCAGATGATCCCTCGTAAATGCAAGGAAGTCTGTGATTTGAAATGTGAATGCGGTAAAATTGTAGACAATGCAAGGGAGTATCTTGTTCAAATGAACATAGAGATTTTGAGGCTCAACCTCAAGTAGAGGACTATGATTAAACTTAAGCTTAACCAATATTGATAAATATTCTAATATACAAGTTTCCTAAACCAAAATAAACCTCTCCGATACGAGACGCAATTAATAATATTAAGAAAATAATTAAGAAAATATAATTGATATTTATTACTTTAGTCGTCAGTAGTTTAACGTAATTCTACTGAAGTCGTTTTAAGAAACTTAATTCCTAGAATAATTTTAAACATAGCTATTGTTGACGTTTGAATTCTAGCGTATGCCTCTTTAACAATTTTTGGAAATTTAGGGTATATAAGGCGATTGATTCACAATAAATGATAAGAAATCCGCAATTGCACGAACCTTTGGTTGAAGCCCTGCAATTGGGAGGCTAGACGTTTCTCGTAACCCTAGCCGATCGCCACGCAAGAAGATCCTAACGTTGGGAGTAGAAGCAAAACGTTTGCTCCGATTTGCCGGTGACCGACACAAAGACAGACAGACACCCCCCACACACACGTCCAGTATAATACCTCTCCGTGACGTCATCGTCACTTATAGAGGTAGAAATATAGTGGGAATAATATATTTTAGGTTTAAAACCCTCTTTGCATTTATTTCGCTTGAAACCATTTCGAAATACTCAAAAGTTAGATTTTCCTTACCTTCCGGGCTGGATTGTGAACTTCCGGTTAGTTGTAGGACAACATATCTTTTGGATGAATTATGTGTTTGAAAGTAATCTACAATTGAAGCCTAATAACATGTTAATCAGGTTAGTAGAACCAGAGTTATTAAACTTTTTCTCGATTTTGGAAATGTATTCTGAATATAGAAACCATAAAATGCTTTAAATTCCCATTTTTATATGAGGCTAATCTTCAGAGTCAGATTGTGAACTTCCGGTTAGTTGTAGGACAAAATATCTTAAGAGGTGAATTATGTGTTTGAAGGCGATCTACAATTGAAGCCTAATTACGTGTTAATCGGTTAAGTAGAACCGGAGTTATTAAACGTTTTCTCGATTTTGTCCGCCATTTTCCAATATGGCGGAAATTCCTCCAATGGGAGAGTGTGGGAGACCACACCACGTTAAAGAGCGCCCAAAAATCTATAAGATCTGAAATTTTCAGCTTTGTTTCAATTTGTTGCGGGTTCCCTCTATTTTTGGGCTAAAATGACTGTACTAATAATCGGTTATCCACCAATTTGTGGATAATGGATAGAAAATGCCGAGCTCTATTCACAGATGGACTAGAATGTGCGGTGCGTGGTTATTTTAGCGCAGGACCTCTCTAGGGCCACGCAGCGACCAATATTGAAACTTCTTCGACTCAAATCATAGCCATAAGCCTATAACACGATCCATGAGTGGAAAGGTTTCGATACTCTCCCGCTAGGGGCGACGACAGCCGATGCCATTAGAAGAACAGGGGTTTTAGCTTATCATTCCATTCCATCTGTGTTTGATGGTATTAGGGTTTAGATAAATTACAATATCTGACAATCTTGAGGCTAGTATCTTTGTTTCAGTTAAAACGTAGAGACTCCCGGAAGTAACTTCCGCTAGGGATGTATATAATCATGGCAGAGTGTTTCCATGCATTTGTTTTAAAATGGTGAAAAAAAAACTGGAAATGTTTCAACTTCTTTTTGCAAATGACCTCTCGTTTTAAACGATGGTTTAATGTTCCGGCTATACAGTACATACGCCATTATTATGGTATTCCTTTGTTTTTCTCTAATCTGTCTCTAAAGGAAATGTGAAAAAGATAATAAATATTTGTATCGATTCTTCTACTAATTATCAGTTTAAAATTAGAAAACGGCTACGTTCAGTAACTGATAACGTACGCAGCGCTGGTCGCGACTGATTTATGCTAGGTGTGGTTATGTAACCAGAAGACCAGGCATTTTGGTGCTGAGCTTTGTCGGCCAAGTGGCCTAGCCTCCAGGTGTAAAAGGTCTGAAAACAAGGTTTCATTGGTACATTAAAATTGGTACACCAAATGTGTAACTCAATTTAGCGCTAGATGAGATAAATCGGATATTTTATTAGCTGAAAGCCAAAGGCGCAGTCTTTAGTTTATCAATGAAATCTGATCTATTTTTAAAATCATTCACTATGTAGAAAGGCCCCATTAGCAGAAAATATTTTATTTTTCTCTGCACCCTAACTTTAATTACAACTCTTCGCAGACGTTTTTGAAAACAATCTGTTTAATCTTGGCCTTTATTTTAGAAATCTTTCATTAGTTAAACTATCATTAGTAAACAAACAATGCTTTTACTTTCTCATTTTTCTATAATGGCCTTAATTATTTGTTAGAAGCTATTATGGAAGGCTTTCACCATAAACCTATCACACCCTCCGTAAGTCTCGGTCTCGGCCTTGGTCAAAATGATATTTTCTACTGGAGAATGTTTTGCGTTTTTCACGAAAAGAGGCGAAAACTAACAGTGGATTTAGAGGTTTAGAATCACACTCTCTGTTCCCAATGACCAAGAAAGGAAATCATAGTAGGCCACGCCTCTAAATCGTTTAGTTTAAAGGAGCAACTTTTAACCAAAGATGGCGCCAAAATCTTGTGGTATTATCTCTCGTGCAAAAAAAAAACCGATATTATAAGCCCTTAAGGAAGACTCGTACTTATACGATATAGGGTTATTCTCACGCTAAATCACTCATTGTTTTGAAAGATGGCGCTACAATCTCTTCATTTTGTCTCTCATGGATAATGCCGACACTATAAGCCCTTAAGGGAGACACGTTCTTATACGATATAGGGTTATGTTAACACTAAATTGCTCTTTATTGTTTTGAAATATTTTAAAATTCATTTGGAGATAACGATTTTATGCCTTCTCACACAGTACCGAATTTGAAGTGAGAGAAGAAGCCATTGTTTCTAAAATGTTTAATTATACAGGGTGTTTCTGATAAGTTTGTCATAAATTTAATGGTGTGTTCTTAGGGTCAAACTGAGTGGAAAAGGTCAAAGAACATGCATAGGCTCTAAAAACTTTTAGTTTCGGAGATATGGGTTCCCAAAACAATGATTATCCCGGAAACCAGGGAAATATTCATGCAAAGTCTTAAAGGCCGACTTCCAGCGGTAAGGGTTCTAGCGAACTGAAAACCTAGCATCGAGACCAACAATGAAGCGACCGTGCCGATTTTCGAAGCCCCGCTGGGTCAAAAGTTGGAAGGGTTCTCGCTAACTGAAATCCGTGCAATGTGGTTCTAGCGAACTGAAGATGAACAATAGAAATCCTTTTAAATTTATTTCCTCTCGATTTTTTGCTTTCCCCTGAAGGAAATTCTCTATTGTGTATCTTCAGTTCGCTAGAACCACACTGCACGGCTTTCAGTTAGCTAGAACCCTTCCATCTTTTACCCAACGGTCGCTCCATTGTTAGACTCGATGCTCGGTTTTCAGTTCACTAGAACTCTTTTCGGTGGAAGTTGGCCTTTAAATTTATTGAACGTTTATCTAGCAGATGTGTATTATTAAATGGGTAGAAGCAGGGATAGATTTAATTTCAGAGGTAGGAATGGAGAACAGAGTATTCTGGGCACGTGCCAAAGTCCCGGACCCCTTTCCACGGGACGAGGGGGTGTGAAAGAAGAGGCGGGTCATAGCGACAGAGGTAAAAAGGAATAACGTATTTTTCACCATTCCCGACAGTAACGTCATCAAAACGTAGTTTAAGTGAGCCAATAAGATAATTTAAAATTTTCTTTACGTGTTGGAGGGAGGGACTCTATACTGGGCTATGAGTCGGACTGAAGTAAATACTAACTCTTCTCCATTACTCCTTCTAAAATTGCATCTATCCTTGGTAGAAGCCATTGTTTCCAAAATGTTAAATATATTGAAGCCTGCATCTGTGTCGATGATTTACAATGCTTTAGGTCATTTCCTATCGTGATCCAAAATTCCAAATCTACATTGACCATGTTTTTTTTCACTCTCAATTTTATTTTAAAACACTCTGTCAAAGTATACGGTTCATGCCCATATCGAAACGACAGGTTAAAGGATTATTAAGCTATTCTTTAAAAATCAAAGATTTATTTCTCGTCCTAGTTTCAAAGATGGATTACACTCGCTCTTTTTTAATACATATAAAAGCAAGGAGCCGTAAAGATTGGATTGAAAAGAAAGATGTTATAAATTATACAAACGGAGGAACGTTAAATCTTAAAACACTAGCTATGCAACGTTGTGTTTTAAGGGTCCGGAAACCGGGAAGTTGTCTGTCTATTTAGACACAAACACTAAATCGTTTTTGGTGTTCGCCCTCAGTAAACCTCTTCACTATGTTTTTAGAGATAAAATGTTTTTAACTAAAACACCAACATGTAAAACTTCGTTGATACTGAAACATAAGTTCATAAGATGTGTTCCATAAGTTTTGTCACTGGTTACTGAGAGCTTGTCATGAAGTGGCGTAGTCACAACGTCATAGATTCTCGTAAAGAAAAATGTTAACAAAACACAAACCAGTAAGAATACGTGGTTATTGAAACATAAGTTCATAAGATGTGGTCCATAAGTTTTGTCACTGGTTACTGAGAGCTTGTCATGAAGTGGCGTAGGTGCAACGTCATAGATTCTCGTAAAACGACGCCTAGTGAGGCGCTGTCAAAGGCTTGGTACAGACTAAATAGGAAGATGGACTGCAAAACCAATAGTCAATTCTCGCTTGTCGTTCTCAAACTAGCTCAAGAGCATATCTTATAAACTTATGCTAATGTGTATAAGATGAACCTAGTGAAAATTATATTGAAGTAGAAATACTGAATCGTTATTATACAATAATGTAGGAACAAAATAAGCATGCAAAAATCTCTTTTCTTTTTTTTAAACTAAAATTTGCATTTTTTAAAATCAGTAGAATTAGAACTATTCGAATGCGTCATATGACGGACTTATTTACTTGTGATCCTTTAATCTATTTTAAGCTCAAATAAATAAGTTAAATCTTGCGGAATCATTACCAATCTCCCTTGTTAGTGCTTAATTAACAAGCAATAAGTTAGCTGTTCATTTCAAATCGTAAACGGCGTAACAGGATTACTGTCGACTGTGAGAATTTCTAAGCTTAAGGCTACGCCAAGATTAACAAAGAATTTATTAGCTTGAGGTTTGCGTTCCTTAATGCAGTGAAACCTTATCTTGAATAAGAGAAAATTAAGGAATCATCATCCGTGGCAGTTTGCCTAAGGCTTAGAATATTGAGAAGAAGCTGGAAAATCGTTTAAAATTTGGTTTAGCTAGCACTGACTTTCATTTCTGCAGAGATCGTTGGAGCCTGAGGAAAGTGTGGTTACGTCGAGGGTCTAGTCACTTATCGTTGCACCTTTGACTGTTGTAAGTCGATCACGTGTTATCTTTTAATGGCTACCCTTGGCAGCGCTAAAATTATTAGAAGTAATCCGTAATCTTTGCATGAAATAAGAAAGTCACTGACCCCTCGGTTTGCGGTTTAGAAAAGAAAAAGACTAATTTCACTATCTTTAACTTCAAAGATGTCAAGCTCGGCTGGGACATGCTCCCTAATGGAAGAAAGAAGGGTTCAAATAAGTTTATAAGTTCATTTTATTCGCTTCAAAGTGATAAAATAGGCTTAAGAAAACTCAAATCATTTCGCATCTTTTATGCCTTTTATCGAAAATTTGAAGTTGAAATGATACACCGGACTATTTTCTTTCTTTTTTAATCAAAACAGCGTATAATCAGGGATAGATCTAATTTTTGAAGTAGGAATGGAGAACAGAGTAATGTGGGCGCATCGCCGCATCCCTCAGTCCCGGACCACCTTCCCCGGGGTGGAGGTGTATGAAAGAAGATGCGGGTCATAGCGACAGAGGTAAAAAAATTACGTATTTTTCGCCGTCCCCGTCGGCAACGTCTTCAAAACGTATAGTTTAAGTAAGCCAATAAGATAATTTAAACTTTTCGTTACTTGTTGGAGGGAGGGGCTCTATACTGGGCTATGAGCCGGACTGAAGTAAATTTTAACCGTTCTCCATTCCTACTTCTAAAATTAAATCTATCCCTGCATTTATACACTGGCATCACTGTAACCTTAGAATTCTAAGCTATTATTAACAAATTTAATATCCTTCGGTCTAGTCCTAGTGCAAGCCTATCTGTAAACGTATTTGAAACCTCATAAATTATCGCGTTCGAATGTCGAACATTTGTAGTCTCCTAAAATCCAGCCGGAATTAGTTTGGTGAAGTCATTCGAACTGTATATGTGAATTTATACTAAGCAGATCATAAATTGTAAATTTTCAGCGCCTTATCGGATATAATCATACTTATTGATCGTGTCTCACGAAGAGATGGGTTTCAGGACCTTCTATCCACGACAGTGATAAGATTCGCGTTGTGTATGACCTCTATATTCGACCAGGTACTTGAGGTGACATAGCTATTTCGAGAGAAACGGTGTACGGGCACTAACACTCGTCTGAAAGCTTTTGAGATGAAGATTCCCAAATAGAGTGGGAGAGTTTTCGGGTATTTTCGATTTTCCAAAGACCCTAAGACTTAGTACTTTGCTCGTCGAAGCTGGAAATCCTTTCCTTACTGCTTGTATTATCTCCACAGCCAGGGGATGAAACTTGAACACACAGAAGGCGGAAAATATTTTTCAAGTATTTGAAATTTAAGGCAAACGTGGTCGGGTAAACTGTGAACATAATTTTATTTAAGCTTACATTACAAATTCGTAGGGTTCCCCCTATGGAATCTGAACTGAGATAGAGGTATTTCGAATAACAACAGCAATGCATAGAGAAGACTTAAACAAAATTATTTGGTATTGCAAATTATATTATATTTGTAATACTGCTGTTCGTTTTATTTTGATGTATACTCTTGATGGTGAGACGTACATTTCGAAAGCCATGAACTAAAACTTGCATCGTTGGTTGTTTTTTTAGCCTACCCTAAAATGGTTCAGATTCCACTTGCTTATTTTATGAAAAACTGAACTGAACTGATACGCGTCATTTCTAGTCTGTTAAACTTGAACATAAATTACAAGTGATAGATTCACAACTTACAAGTGATAGACTCTTTTCAAACGTCGGTGGTAAAGTAGTGGCTGATGTTTGATTGCCTTGTTTCTTGGGGAATGTCAGTGTCCCCCAAAGGTTTCTCCAAGTTGTGACGTACCCTTTGCCCAAAAATATCTGATATATCCTTCCACGCGACTGGTGTTTTCGATTTTAGAAAAAAACATATTTTGAACAATCTATATATTTGGCTTTTGCACTAAAAGACAAAATGTTCGAGGAAAATATAACTTTATGTCCTGTGATGAACTTCGTCACCATACTAGACTTCTAGATCAGCAATAACTTAATGGCATATACGTTTTCTGTAATATATCATGTATATCATGTCTATTGTGGCTATTTTTGACTCAAGATTATTTGAAAATTTTGCGATAGAGTTTTAAAATCAGGTTGAAGACGTTAGATATGACTTGAAACAACAGTACTTTGTTGGACTTGTAGCTTCGAAGCCCTATCTAACGTCTTTGTTGTCTACATACTGGATGTTCCGTCTTAAGCAGACGATTCTGCAGTCCACCTTCTGAAAAGGCCTGGTCTATTGCAACTATCAAATTACATTAAACGTATAATCAGGGATATATTTTATTTTAGAAGTAGGAATGGAGAACGGTTAATATTTACTTCAAGGAATGGTTCACCCATAAACTTTTTTTGCTGTAATCCCTTTAATTACACCCAAAACCAAGATTTCGAGAGTTGAAAAAATTTTACATTAAGTATATTTTAAATTAAATCAGAAAAACTAATTGCATTGAGGACCTTATAGCGCCTGTAAGGTGCTTTTCCGCAAAGCCAGAGAGAGTGCGATACGTCACTCTCATATTTAATTCAGTCCTCCATCTTATTGGCCGAGGTATCTATAGGACAAGCTTCTACTAAAAAGTAAACTCGACTATTACGCGGTTGAGCGCTAGACCGGCGACAAGGTACGTTGGCAGCGCCGGTAGACCCGTTGTCAAGCCTGCTCGTAGACGGCCGTAGCAAAGGCCTAGCTAGTACGCTAGGTAATCGTAACCATTTTTATGTACTATAAGGGTACTTACAGTGATCGGGAACAGTATAAAAACTAACCGCACACCTAGAGTTAACACTCTGACAGTCTTTTATAATACAACTTGGCATTTCGGCAATTAATTTTGATTCAAATTGATCAACGAAACGACTAACGAGAGTTAAACATACTTGAAGACGGAAATTGTCAGACTCAGACTCAAAAAAAAACCCGACCTTAATTCTTCTGCTTGGAGTGCTAAAATCTCATTGGCTAAACGCTATTTAAACCAGCCAGTCATCTGGCAGGTCTGGCCAAGCACGACAGTGAAGTTTAGAGATAGGGGTTAAGGGTTTTGTCCATATAAAATTTTATTTTAATTATAAAATGAAAACTATCGCTAATAATTTAATTTCAGTAGTACCACTATCTTTATATAAGTACTATTGACGCTAAGAGACAAAAAAAGTTTATGGGTGAACCATTCCTTTCAGTCCGACTCAGAGCACAGTATAGAGCCCCTCCCTACAACACGTAACGAAAAGTTTAAATGATCTCATTGGCTCACTTAAACTACGTTTTGATGAAGTTGCTGACGGGGATGGCGAAAAATGCGTAGTTGTTTTTACCTCTGTCGCTATGACCTGCCTCTTCTTTTATACACCCCACGTCCCGGGACGCGCGCCCAGATTACTCTGTTCTCCATTCCTTCTTCTAAAATTAAATCTATTCCTGGTATAATATATTCAAACAAACGCTCTCTCAAGATTTTCGAAATTAGACTTTAACTTCTACCTGTACGCTTACGTGTACCGCATCCCCTTTAGTTTTAACACCGTCGTTGGAGAGGATTTATAACGATTTCTCCAAATGTCAAAGCTTCATCCGTTTCAGCTAAATCTGATATATTCCTGGAAAAATATCTCGCGGGCGTTTCAGAAACTCGAACATTTTTTTTAAACGATAAATCATAAATTTCCTATCTTGAAGTAAAGCTTCCGCATACGGGAAAGGATTTGAAAAATTTAATAACACAAAATAACAAACAAATATTGAGAATATCGTATACCCCTTAGCTCAAAATGTCAACACATTTTCGTTAATCAAATATTAATATACTTTAGATACATAATACGAAAATCTAACAATATATCGTGTTTATCTTTAAACATCGCTTATTCTTAAAATCGGAAACATATTTAAATCTTTACATGATAGCGCTTAGGAACATTTTAATATTGAAGTTCCGTTCCATGGTTTAATATTAACATTTTATTTTATAGAATAAAGTAAACTTAGTATTGCTACATCTTGGAGTTATCCTTTATTTAAAAACTATAACTCCAGTACCATAAGTTTGTGAGTTATGTTGCATAAGTATGAAAATTTCTATTCTTCTTACTGAGAACTAGTTCGAGAACTACAAGCGAGAATTGACTACACTCGGTTTTGCAGTCCATTTTCTTATTATGTACTAAGCCTTTGGCAGCGCCTCACCAGACATCACCTTACGAGAATCTATGACGTTTCACCCACATGACAAGCTCTCAGTAACCAATGACAAACTTATGGAACACGCAACTAAAGACTTCTATTTAAATTGAATAACTTTTTAAGTAAAAACCAACTGACCAATTACATATAAAGAAACATGAGAATAAGCAATTAGAAGTAATAATGCTAAATATAAGAGACAATCATAGATGGCGCCACAGTTCCGGAATGCAGTAGGCTAGAGGATTCTGGCGCCATCTAGATTGCCTCGAGACATTTCATTACTGCTATTACCTATAATGGCTAGCGTATCCTTCTTACCATGTTTCACTTATTTTGATTAACATTTCAAACTAGTTTAATAATTAAATTTTAATATGGTTTGATTTATGGCAAGGTTTTTTGTTATCCGGACCATTCTTTAAATTTCACTCGTGGATTTTTGTTGGATAGGAAAAAATCTATAAATTTTCGATGAGTTTTGACGTGCATACGACAGGGTCGAGTTCCCAAACCGTTGAAAATAATGAAAATGGAAAAAATACACAACGACAAAAAGTAAAAGATGACGTCCAGCCTGTGTGGCTATGTTATTATAAAATTCGAAAATATTTCACGGCACCTGACAGCCATCTTACAATATATATGAATACAAAATGGGGTTTATAATATTATCAGCGATGAAACTAAAGACATGGCGCGTATGTTTACTATAATTATCGGGGGTGCCCAATTGTAAAAGACATTTTAGACTCAATTCTAATTTAATGAATTTTTTCAGTCAGTTTTCATATTTTTAATCATCTTTCTTTTTTAAAACACGTCTACACCAAGAAGCGATATCTAGTTTACTAAGGAGAAGGTATAAGATGCCTAATTATTCGCGCGCCATAGTCCCAGTCCCCCTTTCAAAATACAAGGGGGGACGTAAAAGGAGGCCGGGCTATTTCGCCTCTCCTCAGTCGGAAAATACGTGATTTCCGTCAATTTTTGTCAGCGTCGCGCTGACGTGAGTTTTCAAGATGCTGGTTGTAGTTTAGAGGCGAGAATTAACTCCAGACCTACGTTTGGACTGCAGATAAAGCTGGAAATGTGGCAAATTTATACCTTCTCCCTTATAAACTAGATATCGCTTCCCTATTTCTAAAAGTTACAAGTTAAGAACAAAACTCAGATCTTCTACATCTTTTATTTCAACTTGTAATTGGGTATGCTTTGTATAGTCTTACTTTTTCACACAGTTGCTGGCAATGTCTGAGCTCGAAACCACTTGAAAAGACACTGTAAGACAAGGAGAAAATTTAATTAACGGAGTTGTTCGCCTCAATTACATAAGACTATTTAGTGAAAGCGTTTCTCTCTCAAGGCAAAAAAGTTACAAAAGTGTAAGCCGATTAAAAGTCTCTGAAGAAAAAGAAACCATTTTATTTTATATATACAGGGTGTTCCTGGTAATTTTAGCATAAATTAAAGGGTGTGTTCTTTGGGTCAGACTGAGTGAAAAGTGTCAAAGAACATTAGGTCTAAAATATTTAGTCTTGGCCCCCAAACATTGATTGGCCCCTAAAACAAGGAAATTGGCACAGATGTGGAGTACGACATATCAGAGTGCCCATCTTGTTTAGACAATTTAAATAGCCTCCAATCTAAGAACGCTAATGAGCCTTTATCTAGCAGAAGTGAATGTTTAAAGGTAGAAGTGTGCCTAAGCTTCTAATGTAAAGTAGTTCAAAGTTTATAACAGCACAAGAGTTCTGAATTTAATGTTTCTTTTATTCGAACGAAGTTAACATCGTTATTTAAATGTATAGTTCAAAATGTGTTAAACTTTGAACTACTTTTACATTACCAGCTTAGGCCAACTTCTGCCTTACGTACACTACTGCTAGATAAAGCTCATTAACGTTCTTAGATTGGAGGCTATTGAAATTGTCTAAACCAGATGTGCAGGCTGATATATCGTAGTCCGTGTGTGTTCCAATTTCCTTGTTTTAGAGGACAAATGATTTAGACCCCATGGTAATTAACAGCATTTACTCAGTCTGACCCAAAGAAAACACGCCTAAACTTATGGCAGACTTATCAGAAACACCCTGAATATTTTTTACTTTTCTACGATTTTGAGCAAAATTTAATTTTTTACATTTGGTATGTGCAGGGATAGATTTAATTTTAGAAGTAGGAATGGAGAACGGTTAGTATTTATTTCAGTCCGACTCGTAGCCCAGTATAGAGCCCCTCCCTCCAACACGTAACGATAACTTTAAATTAACTTATTGGCTCACTTAAACTACGTTTTGATGACGTAATTCCTTTTTACCTCTGTCGCTATGACCCGCCTCTTCGTTCATACCCCTCCGTCTCGTGGAAGGGGGTCCTTGACGTTGACCCGCTCCCACATTACTCTGTTCACCATTCCTACTTCTAAAATTAAATCTATCCCTGGTATGTGCAGAATTTGATACGTATAAAATTCCCTATTTTGTGTTATTGAGATGAAGCTTAAATTTTTTTATCCGTGGAATTAATTTATCTTCCATCTTTTATTATCATAATAAGTACCCAAAAAATTTAAAGATCTTACTAGATAGCTTTAAACTTACGAAACCGTAATCCCTTGGAAAATACAACCGTTTTTTATCTGCCACGAATATAGCAGCAAAACTAATTTAAACCCGGAAGCTATTATACTTTAGACCAAAGACATCCCTATAAAAATATAAGTACCCTGAAGGCGTTGTTAGTCCTGTCTCTTATAGGCTATAACATAACTAAAGTTTTTCAGTTTGGCTTCTAAAAGACAAAATAACGGTTCTCAAATGTTTGAGAATATTTTTCTAGATATAGCTTAAATTGGGCAATTTTCCAATTGACATTCCAGACTTGACAAACAAATAAAAAGTTAATCTTCAATAAAAAAAAACCTCTTTAGCTTTTACAATGACGGGAAAATAATCCTCTTATACTAAAGCTTTGTGTGATGTGAAGACCTTTAATACAGGGGTTTAGAAACGATGGTTCTGTATCGAGAAAACAGAGGGGATTAAGTTTCAGGATAACCGTTTCCCTGGATGGTGTTGTGTAAAGTATCGGTGCAAAGAAAATCCCAAAAATATAGAGTTCTTGGCCACCATTAAGGGGATAGGTCCAAGATACTTCATGAAGGATACAATGGTAGGAACTAGTAGACAACTACCATATGACACTGCCAACGGAGAGTTCCTACCAAATTTCTTTGATGGTCTTGCAACAGTTATTACAAAATACTGTTACAATAACAGTTCTCAAACAAGTCTTTCATAACTCCATCTGTAATTTGCAAAAATTATTAAAGAATAGTTTTGTCGCAATGACAGTTATCAAAAATAGTGTTTCATAAGTGGTTATCACTCTTTTAGATACGAAATTCTCAATCTGAACAGCATGATATTTCAGCGTACCTACCACTTGTGGCTCGATCTGTAGGTCTTGCAACAGTTATTACAAAAGACTTTGTCAAAATAACAGTTCTCAAAACAAATGTTTCATAAGTGGCTATCACTCTTCAAATTCAACAGTTCATCGTACTCGCAAGTTCTCATTCTGATAAGCACATTTCAGATATGCCATATGCCTACGTAGGTGAAGTCCAATTGTGGTTGTGCCATAATTGTTTTCCATCCTTATTCCTGCGTAATTCACAAACCTGCTTCGAACAAGACATCGTACGAGAGTAAACCCTATCGATCCTATTTAACGGTTGCCCAGTGTTCTCTAATCTTGTCCTTGTATTCAAAAGCTTGCAAGGCCCATTTAGCAATACCTAGTAGCAAAAAGCGGTGGTCCCCTCACGGTTCTCGATGGGATAAAGACCTTTTTTTACGTCCTCTTTAGCTCCAAAATGTCCGTCAGTTCCGTATTACCCCTGAGAGGCTTTGCTGCAATGAATTTTCTCACACTTTCCTAGTTGGGTGAGGTGGTAGATTAATGCTTAACACGAGGTTTTGTGTATTGGGCTTCGTTTTTTGGATTTAATTAAACCGTTTAAAAAGTTTCCTTACTTTGACATTAATTAATTTATTACCTTTTCTCTCGGGTACCTTAGCACGTAACTCCAAAAGTTAATTACCCCGTAGTTGTGAAGGATTGATCACGCAAGTTGAGTTACAGTTATTGAAAGAACAGAAATTTGAGAAGGTTTAAATGCAAAAGAATAGAACGTTGGAATAGATGATAAATGGTTTTAAGTCTGGTTTTCATTGGACAATACCATAAATTTGAAAATTCTTTAAAGGTATATTCCACTATAAATTTATCTTCTTTTTATTCAAAGGAACGTATAAAATTATTAATATATCAATTGGAACCACGTTTCTATATGTTATATTAATGAAGATACAAAACAATTAAGTTTCCTTTGTGGTACTTATGCGTTTGGCTACTCCGCGAAGCACCCACCATACGAAGGACTAGAGGTATACTATCCCTATTGGACGACTACTACCACCTAACGGATTCGTCTAATAAGGAGTTCCTCCAAGTACTTCCGTCTGCTGGTACGTACTTCGCGGAGTAGCCAAAGGCCTAAGGGTCATTAAGGATTCTTAATTGCTTGTATCTTCCAATTGATAAATTTATTATTCTGTACATTCCGTTCTTTCGAATACAAAGAAGAAAATTCTATTCTGGAATTTTTCTTGAACGATTGGTGAAAGACACAACGGACATCGATTATATTCATCGAAAAATACCTTCAACGAAAGATACGAACAATTCTGTCGCAAGCGCCAAGGCTTAACATTCAAATCGAATTTTCATTAATAACGATCCGTCTAATTTTGTTGACTTTTCTACCTTTGTAATAACATCGTTTCATCATGAAAAATTTGACGTTAGAAGTATAGCCACGACATGTTTTATTGAACATTTAAAACTAAAAACTTTGAATCCCTCAAAATATCCTTTTTTGCGAAGAAATAGTTGTCTTATCTTAATAACCCTTTTGTCACAAACAAAGTTTAATTTCCTATATCTTCCAGTTAATGAACTTTCGCCATTGGTACCAGACACGTTCATTGATGTATTAAAAAGCCGTTCAAGGGAAATTGAATTTTTGGGGAAATTCGGTCGAAAGGAGGTCCTCGTAATTAAACCCTTTTGGTTAGCTAACTCGATAATAGAAATCTCCTGTGTGTAGACGTTGTAATAGGCGAGTGGAGTGACGAAGTGCTGCTTAATTTCAGTAAAAAGTGAAATTGATTTATTCTTACACTAACTACCACAGTTGAAAGATCTTGCAAGGACGATGTTTTGAATTTCGTTCAATTTTACTTGATCATCAACTGTAGAGTGTTTCTTTGAATGGAATTATACTATTCAATTAGAGAGGTTTTTTGAATCGTTGCTTCAGTTCGCAACTCCTTCTAAAAGGAAAATAAACTTTAGACATCAACATTACCAGAAATGAGATGAGACTAGAAGTACTGAGCTAACCAAATTCTTCACTCGGCGAAAGTGAATATTCTTGATAACACACCAACGGTTGGCCCTCTAGTGCCGGTTTCAGAATTTCCCCTCCAAAACGTGAGACGCTCGCGGTGGTAGATGACCGAACTAGATTCAAGCACCCGCGTCCGTATTTCGCCGCTTTAGGTTGAGGGGAAGGGGGTAAGAAATTTTTTTGGAACTCGACCAATTTTTTCTCTCTAGCGTAGGCGCGATTGAAGCGGCGTAAAATCCTCAAATTTGTTCACTAATGCCAGGATCTATTACCAATGCTAGAGCCCTTCACTTCTAGTCTCATCTCACTTCTGACATTACTAAAGAACTTGCTCACAAAATATTCGTTAAAGCTTTATAGTTCACTTGCTAAGCCTAACACGCATTTTTTGAAAGAAAAACCTCTCTCTATAAGGGCCTATAACCAATCAGTGACCGCGAAACCACGTACGCTTCCGACAGACTGCGCGGCTTTTGCATTTTTGAAAGACCATCGTGCTGTAATTGGTTAGTTGCACGCGGTATTTATCAAGACTCATCGTTAGGGCGGCTTAATACGTCAACTTTTTAAACTTTGAAAATATATTGAAAATCAACGGATGTTTTGGTTAAGTTTTTATTAATGACTTTGTTCTTTTCTAAATAAATTTAAAATATTTTTCTGCAGTCATTTTACGCTGCCTTTAACGATGAACTTCGTTGATTGGGGAAAATTTACTCAAAATACGAAAAAATACAACTAGTGCACGTGATGTTCTTCTTAATTTTCTGCTTCCGAAGATGTTACCAATTTACCGGTACTCTCACATCGGCTTCCAAATTGCAACTGTCCTTTGAAGTTAAGGAAGCAAAACATTGGGAACTTGTTAGCAAAGATCGAGGGGCTAAACACTCTCCGAATACATTACATTACGAATTTTAAAGATTACACGTAATCCTATTGCTACAGATTAAATGTTTAAGCATAGTTTTAGCCTCTGGTACCATACTCGCGTACTTCAGTGAGAAACATCGTCTGCTTCTATTTTGGCTTCACCTACACACACTGTATAACGCGACTTCTAGCGGTTAGAATACGTATCTCTGTTTTCCGAGTTAAAATAATTCAGTGCAAAATGATGGTGAAACAAATGCTCTAAATTTACTGAATTAGTTTTTAATCTGTCTATTCTAGAACGTATTTCATTCACACTAGAACTCATTGACTGTAATTTCTTTAAGGTGAGTGATGTTGCTTTCAATAATAGTTGCTTCAATCATGTGGTTATTCTTACTGTATAGAGTGCTGTCAGTTGTGACGTCAGATCCAAGGTTAAACGTCATGAGTCTGCCTTTAGCAATGGGCGGCCATGACAGTTACCGTTTTTTCTTTATGGGAAAACAGCATGGGTGACGTCACACCGACGCTTCTGACAGCACTCTATATTGAAACTTGAAGAAGAGAGGAATGGAGTAGAAACCCCCATACCTATAGCATTGCCTCTGTACGGCACCGTAGTCCTCCCAGCATCTTCAGCGGTTAGGTAGGGTCATACCGGACGAAATTGTAAAGACGCTCCCTCTATCTTAAAAATAGAAGCTAGTTCTCATACAAATATAATGGCGCTACGTGGCAGCACCTAACAATCGCCTACCAAAGGTAGGGGCGTGCGCGAGGTACACTGGGAGAGTTACGGTGCCGCACGTCACCCATCGTCATTACCAATCCATCTCACCTCCCTTATCCCTGATTGAAATATTTTCCTTGCCTTCTACCAAAAAGTAACCAAATCCATCTGTAAAGCCTAAGATATAAGTGGATAAGGCCGATAGATGACGTGCGCGAGTTTCGAAATTATGAGCCACTTTCTTCAAAACCTGCAAATTAGTCTAGGATGGGTGGAGAATTCGCTACGTCCGAGGTTCTTACAATAATCCGATTTTGTTACAGATAAATATTAGGCCTACAGCGTGTAGAAGGATTAAACTGAATTAGCAGTCCCTCGGATTCTCGGAAGTTTTTAATTATTTCCCCCAGTGTATTCCTCTTTAGGTTTCTAGTTTTTAGAATTTTATTATCATTATTGGCAAGATTTGCTTGGGTCACGATTGATTTAGAAAAAGAAACCGTAACCTTTTCGAGTTTCTCTTCCGTCTTCCGAGTAATGGCGTCTTTGTAATTCGTTTTCAATTTAATTAGAAAATTTTGTAAGTTTATTCGAAGGAGAAGCTCATTAGCGTAACTTTCCTCAGAAAACCCCAGAAAGAAAAATCCCTTGATTCTCAAAATTACCATGAAGGAGGATTAACGTCGCGTCCATCACTGCTTCGGATCAAGGAGCGAGTATTGAAGTTTCCTAATTATCTAATCTAAAGCATTGTGTCCAATAACTTTCGCAACAATTCACCAATTAAATAGAGCTAGGGGGCAATAAGGATCATTTGGACTTCATGGAAAATCAGGGTTCCCAAAAGGCTTGTGCCAAGGGGACTTTAATGGGCTTAGTTTATAATTACGTTAATTGCCTTTGATCAAATTCAACTTAATTGAATAATATTTAAACAGTCTAATGAAAAGTCTCCCCAAAACAAACGTAGCTTCACCTTTCCTCACATTGATTTTTTTAGGTATATATTTGAAATACAATTATCGTTATTCTCAATTACCGAAAAAATACAGAAAAACTTAATACAAGTCGCATAGATCGATACTAGCATAAGCGATAAATCGTCTTTAAGTATCCATCTCAGGTCTACTTTCTCCAGACCTTGTTGAACAGCGGCTTCCTTGCGAAACTCAGTAGGCTTTTCCGTCAATCCATATGCTTCAAAGCAGGAATGAATGTCTTGCCATTGAGCCAAGTTCCAAAAGTTGGGAAAGGAGATTGAATACATTTTGAATGACGGTATTACACTCTGCCTTGATAATCTAAAATCACTTTATTGACTTAAACATTAAAAGGAATGTTAGGGACAAATACAAAGGTGACTATATATATTTATGTGAAATTTTTGATGGATCATGGCCATTCCTAGGTGCTACCATCTATATTTCTGTTTCAGTAACTTTTATTAAAGAGTAATATTAAACAGCATTCATACTCATTTCACTGCCCTTGAGTTAAGCTCATTGTCACACCCATTTAGCCGTTTTTCTTAAGGGCGTCTAAGCCTCCTCAACATTTGTTCAATATGCCCTTAATTAGAACTTTTTAATTAACAAAGAAGGAACTTACAAAGTGTAATATCCGTAGATATATGAAATATATTTGCGATAATAATGGAGGAAATCCTTGTACAATATCATCGCAATTACAACCCTTCGTTTTTAACATTTCTTTTATGATTTTTGCCGAAGGTTGGTTTCAAACCCTGTTTTGTTCCTTGTGTAAGCTACGGGTATTTATGGTTAGAATTTAGTTCTCTATTTGCTTTTTATATCGTGTTTTGAGTGAAATACCAAGGACTTTCGCATTTGTTTCTTTGAGAATTATCATTTATTCCACTATTACCGACAGGTAATGATGGGAGAGACAACAATTAATGAAAAATAATATAATGAATATAGTTAGATGTTGTTTTGATCGTATGCGTTTTATGCTTATAAATTAGTCTGAGTGATCCACTTGGTCCTTCTATGTGTTTATACTATGTGACAGCCGAAATTTGAAAAGTATTAAATGCTTGAAAAATCCTGAAATGTTATAAATGATATCTTGGAAGATCTATTATAACATATCATATTGTTCAAAAATGGAATTAGACTGTAGTGTCGTGATATCCGGTTTATTTCTCTACTTTTGGCGATCCTCGTATACATGAACGCCATATTGCCAAGTAGTTAGTACCGACAAAGTGCAATTTTGAGTCCTTGAAGACACTCAGAGACACGTTAGTATAAATTATAGATGAAATGCATCATAAATTTCAAATTTTGAGTATGCAGTTGCTAAGAATAGTTACAATACGCAGTTATACTAGCGGATATGTTGATTACTGCCAATAGAACTTCTTAATCATGAAGATAAACGCCTTTGTCTGAACAGAGATATGACTAACTGACACTGATAATTTCTGCTTAGATGTGTTATATCTATGGTTATCTCGGTTCAGGTTAAACCAAGCTCTTTCAGGTGGAGGTCCAATACCGTTTCTCGGGGCAAAATGTTTAATTAAAGGAAGAACTCTTTATCAAATTCCATAAATTATCGGAGCACATAGGCGTTTGACATATTCAAGCCAAGGCTATGGACATTATGCCAATAACGTCCATCCTTCTCCTCCGTAATTAGGACTAATTGTCTTCGACGTTTTTTATCGCGAGGATGAGAGAATTAGGAAGAGGGGGAGGATTACTACCTGAGGAAGTAGATTTCACCTTGGATAAAATATAGAAAGGTTTACGTTCTTCAACAGTTCAAAGAATTTTCTTCGAACACAATGAAATCGAAATGTTCAAGTTGAAACTGATCAGACGATTTTGGAGTATAATGTCCGTGTGCTATTCGAGAAATGTTACTTTGGTATTTTTTCGGGCTGTCAGCAATCTGCCATCACGAAGTGATATCAGGGATTGATGTAATTTTAGAATCAGGAATGGAGAACAGAGTAATCTGGGCGCGCGTCAAAGTCACGGACCCCCTTCTCCGGGACGAGGGGGGTACGAAAGAAGAGGTGGGTAATAATGACAGAGGTAAAAAGCATTTACTTCATCAAAACGAAGTTTAAGTGAGCCAATAATATAATTTAAACTTTTCGTTACATGTTGGAGGGAGGGGCTCTATACTGGGTTATGAGTCGGACTGAAGTAAATACTAACCGTTCTCCATTCCTATTTCTAAAACTAAATCTAACCCTGGTAACAGTAAATGAAACAAAGAAATCTTACTTGAAGAAAAGTAGTCGTGAGGTTCATAAGCGGAAGAATAAAGGTTATGTCTTGGAGTTCCTCGCTTTCTCGAGTCCATCTGTCCCTGGTAACACTAAATTAGACATATATTCATTTAATGCAATTTTAATAGGACTCAATGCAAGAAAATTACTCCATAGAAAATGCCAAAGGAAAACGGAATAAGTGCCATGGATATGACCTCAAACTTTAACTATTGGAATAGTAAAACTAAAAATATAAATCTGTTAAACGTTTCTGGAACACATCTCTTCTGCAATTGTATTATATGATTCTCGGAATATTTTAAACTTGAAATTTAAGCACTGAATGACCTGACGTAAATTAAGTAAAGCTAGATTCCCACTTGACCGAAAATACAGAATGAAATCACGAAGCCGACGGTAGAAATCTGTTCATGTTCAACTTACATTTCAATGGTCGAAAATGTTCCTGTAAACCCCCGTAGTTACGTAATCCAAGATTGTTCGATATCTAGTACGCAGGATATCCGTTACGCTGGTGGCGGAAACACCGATAAAATGGGATTTATATATTTAATCAATAATGTACCTTCGAAGCTTAACACGAGGATAAGGGCGTTTAGGTTGAACAAAGGGAACCCCGGTATACTAAACTTATTCATTATGAGATAAAGACGGGGCTAAGAAAGAAATGAGGTTTCTAGGGCTTTTCTTGAAATTGGATGCTGACAGTTCTCTGAAATCAATTCTGAAGCAATGTTGATTTTGTTTTGGGTTATGATTTACAAAAAGGTGGTTAATTACTATAGTGATGAACGTGAAGTTGTAAAATAACTTAACAAGGGTATTTCTATCGAACATTGAGCAGACAGATGTATTTCTTGCGCTACACCAATTCCAAAACTGAGATTTACACCAATAACATGGCGCACCGATTTAATTTGATTGTGTAGTCATATAGTCTCTATGTAATCAGTTTTGTCAGAAGGGGATAATAGAAGAAGGATGACACTCTGTATCCTCTTGATACTTTAGTTATGTAACATGATTCTTCCCAGGCTGACCCTTTTTGTTTGCACTCCTGCTCATCAAACTTCAGATCGTGGGATGAATTCTATAGCTGTTTGGTACTAAATCCTCCGTAATCAACAAACAAACCTTGATTGTCTTGACGTGGGACAAAAATCCACAAGCGCATATGCCTTGGCAAATAAATCAGTGCTAATAGAGTAATGATGAGGGAACTATTTGTCGCGTATGATTCGGTTTAGTAACCTTGCTCCAAATTTTCTGATTTTTTGAAGAATCATGTTACAGTTACCCCCCCCCCTTTGTGGTACACTTCTGTCGAAGAGAAGTATTATATACTTCAGGTTTATTTTAAAATTACGGAATTTTGACTCTAAGGGCATCAAACGTCTGAGTACATAGTAAACATTTGTTAATTAGTTATTTATTTACGTTTGCTTCGAAACTCTTTGAGGCGTTTCCAGACGCATTTTATTAATCAAAGCAACTTTCACGTGTGAAGATTTTAATAAGTTATATTTCAAAGTTCAAGAATTAAAATAACAAAAATCAATAATGATGTGAGAGCTTCTAGGACCACCATGAAGGCTATGTAACCAGACTATATTTTAAACTTACATTACTTCCTTGGAGGGTAATAACATATACTGTCACAATGGCGTCACTGTCTTCTTAGCTTTACTTGGTACATTTAAGATATGCGGGAAACTGTCAACCGTCTAAACATTGCACCATTCATTTGGGTTTGGTTTAATATGTACCTTAAAGGAAAGATTCAACCTAGAATTTTCTTAGGCTAAAATCATTCATTAATGCTAATTAATAACTTATAATTCTCAAATTGCATTGTTAATTAGATTCTATAGATTTTATTTAGCAAACCCGTTGTGCAGAGACTATCCTTGTTTGGCAATCAAGCAGGTAAATTGCTGGTAAAAGCGAGGGAATTTTCCAAAGGTAATGTGTAAACCCAGTGTTTGTTAATTATAAGACATAGTTCAAATTTGATAATTATTAGCAGAAATACATGATTTAAAATCCAGATAATTTTAGACTGAATCTTTCCTTTAAATCAATGAATAAGGGCTTCAATCTGACACCTTTCTAGTGCAGCAATATGGTTTCACAATAGAAAAGTAGCCTCGGGGCTAATCAAACACACACGGTATGTTTGATGTTTGTACAAGTCAGTCACCTTGACTTGAAGGCCAAATTTACCAAATAAATTTCATTGTGTACGCCTTGTCTCAATCCTCAGGCCTGTAAAGCGTCTCCCTTTTAAAATTATTTGACAAATTTGTCATAAAACTTGGTATTTTGTAAAATATCTCTTAGAACTCCTGTCTGACTTTTCAAAGTGTGTTTAATTTTAATTTAATGTCGTGGGCCGTAAATAAGAACTTTCAGTTGAGTAGCCGGAAGCTTCTATATATTTTAATGGTATTTAATAATTAAATTTGTACTTGGCCTACACCGTTACAGAGCATTACTTCATATAAGCCATATCAAAAATTCATTCATGAAGAGACTAAGATTCTAAATTCTCCCTAGCATATTTCATTATTCTCTAGCTGGTTGGTTATCTTTCATGATATATTTAACGTAAGCATAACATAATGACATGACATAGTCTCTATGTCTGAATGAGGTCTATTGAGAACTAGTCTCTCCCCCCCTGCAGCCTATAATTCGTTTGACCCTAAGCTGGTATTAAATTATATGAGACACTATCACCGTGAAAGCCTTCCTTTAGTGTACTCTTGGTATAAATCACGAGAGGTGATAAAAACATTCTCCTCGGTTACAGGCGAGGTTTTCGTTCTGTAATTTTCTCTCCCAAAATATTCTATACAAGAGCTTAAAACACGATTGTAAAAACACGTATTAGTTTTTTGCCCTGTTTTTCTTTCGAAACGTAAGCAGTGGCAAAGTACCACGTGATCCACGTAAAAAATAGTGAAAGAAAAAAAAAATCTCGTGGTTTTTTTGGAACCAGATCTCTTGGAAGCGTTGAAGTGAAGAAAAGGGGCAGGAAACGTTTCAGATGGATACTTAAAGAGGATGATTCGCTTATGCCATATATATATACTAATCATATCCTCGAATGAAAATTTAATATTAAAATGCCCTAGTGCAGTTTTAGAACAAAAATTAAGCAGACGAATTTTCGCTACAAAATTTAAAAGTCTGGTACTAGATTCTAACTAAGCTATGTCCATTAAAATAATGATCAATTCTATATGCTCTTTTTCGACCTCTGGTATTAGATGCATTCTTTTGAACCACGCCTCCCCTTGGTCGTGTGTGTATTTCTAATATACACACCATAAATGGATTGAACTAAAATGGAAGTAGACTTACTTCACCGAAAGATGTATTATGTACTTCCCATCTTATTTACCCGAATAAGACGTAACCACATCCTCGTGAAATTCCTTTATTTTTTCCTTATGTAACATTTGTTCGTTTTATACATAAATACAGTAGAACCCAAGGGTTACAACTAATGATGGTGGCTACATTGGTTTATCGGATATCGTCCCACTTATATTGATCCGGCTACTTAACGCTCCATGGCCACAGCCACGAAGATTTTTGGTAGACCTTCAGATTTGAGACAAGGAGTATAAATATACATATAAGAAGCCTTCTCTAGACTAGTACACAAATAGCGTCCAAACTTTGATAATCCAAAACTAAGTTAGCTAACCATTTGATGGATGTTTCTTTTGCACATGTACATTTCAACCTCACGTTCGCCATTCTTCTTTGTCCTGGCGTTACTTGATAATACAATAAGTTCATAAGATATGTTCTCAATGGTTACTGAGAGAATGTCTTGAAGTGACGTGGGTGAAACGTCGTAGGAAGATGAACTGCGAAACCGAGTGTAGTCAATTATCTCAGTAATTCTCTACATACGTTTATAAGATATGTTCCATAAGTATGACACTACTTGTACTTCGTAATTCTAGAGACTTATTGAGAGCTAGCGCGATAACAACGCGAGAATTGACTACAATCGGTTTTGCAGTCCTTCCTATAGACCCAATCAACAGTTCTTTTGAATTTTTATAGCGGCTCAGATCTCGTTCGCGGGTTTTGAGGCGAGAAAGGGATAACCTGATTGGCTTGATTTTGCCACGCGCAGAACCTGTTTTACCCCAAGAGTCAGACTCTAATCCAATCAGAAAAATAAGAGATTTATTTTCGTCGCTCAAGGACAGATGGTACAGCAGTCAACTTTGTTAGTCACGTGATGGACTAACCAATGGAGACGATACCAAGCCAACTTGTTTGTTGGTTGGTTGGGTCTATTTCGTTTGTACTAAGCCTTTGACAGCGCCTCACGAGAATCTTTGACGTTTCACCTTCGTCACTTCATACCTGTAGTATACAATAGGAGGATAATTCGTAAATAATGCATGTTGGAACACTTTAGATCTATGTGGCTGACCCTGGCTCTTGGTCTTTCAGTGTTTGCCAGAATTTGTAAAACAATCTATAGAAGAAAATCGATAATTCCCTTTTCGGCCGAGGGTTGCGCATCGGAAAATGCGCTGACACGTAAGTCTTTTATTCCATTCGACTGATCAATCTGAGATACCTAGGTTGCTTATATCTTGGCCTTACATAAGAGAGAGAGAGAGAGGAGGCGAATATATATATTCAACTTTTCACTGACTCTAAGAACGAACATTAAAATTGAAAGTTTCAGCAACTTATAAAGTACTTACTAGCTGTCTAGTCTAGCCGGGCGTTCCATTGGACATACATATTTCAGAAATTGCTGTTCGACTTTTACCGGAGTTTTATTGAAGATCTTGGCAGTTTCGACAGCAGAGTCTCATCTCTCGTATTATTAAAACGTTTGCTAGAAAATTAATCCATAATACAGGCCTTTCATTTAATTCGAGGCGGTAGATGCATCTTGGAGTTCAGAACCAACTTAGGGCTTTCATTAAGATAATTGTTCAAGGTTATGATGGCATTATTTTCTCATAATAACTTTTTGTAGTTGATGTTTTGTACTTTATAAGTGTTAGAGGGCAAATACACTTAAGTCTAATTTAATAAGGTAGGGAGTATTTTTCTTTAAATTAAGACAAGTTTCGTTAAAATCGGTTTATGTTTCACCAAGATATAATTTTTTGAAATAATGTAAAAACCAGTGGTTCACACATGGATTAACTAACTCTAGGGATTGTTCACAAACCGTGTTTCCCATGTAATGCTATCGTCAACTACATGTTCCGAATTATTCCTTGATTCTCCTCTTCATTCCCCCAATTTATTGGACCAAAACGGATGTAGATATAGCGCCATCTCTAGGCAAAATAAATCGTTTTTGCCCAATTTAGGCAGGATTTCAATTTTGACGTCATAGAACACGTGATATTTGGTCCAATTTTCTTATAACTTCCTGTTAGGGATAGTAGCTGCTGCTAGGGTTCGTTTCGAATATGCATGCTTTATCTTTTGGGGGAACGAACTATCCCTAGCATTAGTTAATCCATGGTTCACACGTGAATCAATTGTGACACTCAAAATGCGTGGGAGTTATTTTCTTTCCCCTTCTGCGTCATAATTACGTAAGAGGTTGCTTCGCACGCTTGAATTTTAAGTTTCAGACTAGGCTTAGCAATAACATTGTGGTCCCAGCGATAGATAAATTCATCGCTAACTCCGGGCTGCGATAGGAGTCTGATTTGAACTTAGAGGGAGGGTGGTTAAACTTCTGATAGAGGTTAGAGTATTTCACTTCCGGTACCTTCCAAAATCAGGAACCGTGTAAAGTTAAAATACCTTTAAGATAATATTGATATTTCTAATAGAAGTAAGAATAAATACTAATACAACCCTATAATGCTTAAGTATGGGTCTGCAATTAGCTTTAAATCAAGTCTCGGCAGTGGTTTAGTTTAAGCAAATGCCACTAGATGTTCCTCTGGTCGAGGGGTGGAGTTGACTGGCCCCAAAGCTTAGCAAAGTCCAGTTTTAGCTCCGCCGTCGTAGACGAGTTCTGATTGGTTCCTTCCTTTGGCAAGGTAAAATTGGTGTGTTTAAGACATCTTACGGACTGAGATGGAGTTCAGAATAGACGCTGAATAGTGAAATTTTCACTAGGAGACATATGTAGACATACAAGAAATATTTCGCCAAGAAACATCCTTCATTTAACATAAAAGAAGGGTACTCCTAGCAATTATCCTTACGATCTATACTTGTGGAAAATATGATAGCCTTATGAAACTGAGCATTTACTTGTCGTAAATTATCTTTTTAACAATTTTAATTTGAAACGCTTTCTCTATATAAAATATGAAAATATTCCGATCTTCTTTTGAACTTTTCTTCTTTGTCTGTCTGCTTTTAATTTTCAAATCTTGGAGGAAAGGTTTTCTGCCCTTTGGTAAGTAAAGAGTTAAATTTATGGTTTAAAACTTTAAACTTTCCAAAGTAACAGACAGTTTGAAGCTCTGAAACTTTTATAAAGTCAGTTCTTTTATTTTTGATTCTGCAGAAGCAGAAGAACTCATTAAAAGAGCCTAAAGTTCTAACCCACGCTTGAAATATGATTTTTCACAATGACGCGAATTAACTTTTCTCGAACAATTTCCCAGCTTATTAATTATGTTCGTAAGTTGTTTCATTCAAATTTAAGCTTTAGTTTATAGTGAAATCAGTAGGCCTAAAGGATAATTGTATTCGAATTAAGCTGAGAGCTTTCAACTCGAAATCCAACAGGACGTTGTAATGATGCACGGGTTTAGAATAACCATCTTTTAGATAATTACCAATGTACATACTAATCTAGAGGTTCTTTCTTTTAAAATAATAATAATAAATAAGTTTTGGTTTATTGTGTACAAACGTTAGAAGAACTCACGTGAATGTACTTAGAAAAATAAGAACTAAGGCGACAAACTGAACAATAGAAGTAGTCTTTATTGGTGTAGCTTTCGAAATATATTGTTAAAATTGAAATAGTACTGATCTATTTATCGTATATTCTCAATACTAGAAGAACAGAAACTGTTAAATGTTTAGGCACGTAAGTTAAAATAATTTTGCATGCGATTAATAGGTATTAAGTGTTTACTACATAAAATCGGGGATAGATTTAATTTTAGAAGTAGGAATGGAGAACAGAGTAATCTGGGGGGCGCGCATCAAAGTCCTGGACCCCCTTCCACGGGACGGAGGGGTATGAAAGAAGAGGCGGGTCGTAGCGACAGAGGTGAAAAAGAATTACGTACTTTTCGCCGTCCCCATCAGGAACGTCATCAAAACGTAGTTTAAGTGAGCCAATAAGATAATTTAAACTTTTCGTTACGTGTTGGAGGGAGGGGCTCTATACTGGGCTATATGAGTCGGACTGAAGTAAATACTAACTGTTCTCCATTCCTACTTCTAAAATTAAATCTATCCCTGGTACATAGTAATCGAGAGGTTGTTTCTTTTGAAAAAATAATAGTAATAATGATAAATAAGTTTTGGTTTATTGTGTACATAAAACGTTACAAGAACTCACGTGAATGTACAGAAAAATAAGAACTAAGGCGACAAACTGAACAATAGAAGTAGTCTTTTTTGGTGTAGCTTTCGAAATGTATTGTTATAATTGAAATAATACTGATCTCTTTATCGTATATTCTCAATACGAAAAGAGAAAATGTAAATTTTTTGGCAAGTAGTTAAAATAATTTTGCATCCGATTTATAGGTTTTAAGTGTTTACCTACTACATAAAATCAGAGATAGATTTAATTTTAGAAGTAGGAATGGAGAACGGTTAGTATTTACTTCAGTCCGGCTCATAGCCCAGTATAGAGCCCCTCCCTCCAACACGTAACGAAAATTTTAAATGATCTTATTGGCTCACTTAAACTACGTTTTCATGACGTTGCTGACGGGGACGGCGAAAAATACGTAATTCCTTTTCACCTCTGCCGCTATGACCCGCCTCTTCTTTCATACCCTCCAGATTACTCTGTTCTCCATTCCTACTTCTAAAATTAAATATATCCCTGATAAAATGTAGAAGGGTTAATCCTAAAATACCTAGGAACTAAAAAGTTTAGTTTTTGCTAATAGTTCTGGTAGTGGTATGACGTTATTAATTAATTTGAAAATAAATTTAAAATCAATCATAGAGTAGTAGTTTTTAATTGTTGGTAAGCTAAGAACAGATAAGATGTTTTCATAGCTATACTCAAGACTGTTTAAGAAATTATGGTAACAATATTGATCAAATTTCTTCTGGACACTATGAAGAACATACTTTCCCAAGTATATATAAAAAACAATCATACAGACAAACAAACAATACAGTTTCTCAAATATAAATAAGAAGTACCAGTACCTAATATCGCCGACTACTTGTTTTTCACCTTTCTATCTGATTTTCGTACTATGTTGCTAGCAGAATATAGTAATAAAATTATTATTTAAAAAAATGTGAATTAGGTTTGAAGCGGTCCGAGTATACGCTGAAAGAATTGGAAAGAGGTTTAATCCCAAAAAGTCACGTCTCAGATTTTTAAGAAGCATGGGAGCATGCTATGTTTCTCCGAGGTGTTCCTTAATATGTCTTTCTGTTTTCTGCGGCTTCGTGAAACATTTCTTTTTCGATCTTGTAAATTCCTTACTCGCTACTTAGTTCTGAAATCTACTTTTTTATGTGAATTCACAATTGGAAAACCTGATTTTGTCCGCATTCTGTGTGAATGGATCAAGTTTGAAAGGTATTCACGGATTTGTCAGTGAATTTGTCTTTTCCAGGTGATTGCAACGAAGTAATATTTGAATTTCTTTATTCAATGATTTTAAGTGAATTCTATTCTAATTTGTCATTTTCTGCTTGAAATTATCGAATTGGTTCAATTAATTTATATAAGAATTTACGTAATTTATCAGTATACTTTGTTTTTCCTTGCGAATATTTAGGAATTCACTGGAATTCATGCGAATTTTTGGAAATCTCCTTGGATTATTGTTTTAGATGTAATCATCAGTCTGTGATTTTTAAATAGTTGTGCAATTCATGAAATTTATGCACATGATAATAGTTGGGGTATTCATGAAATTTATGCACATGGAAGTAGTTGGGGTATTCATGAAATTTATGCACATGGAAGTAGTTGGGGTATTCATGAAATTTATGCACATGGAAAAAGTTGTAATATTCACGCAATTTATGCACATGGCAATAGTTGTGATATTCATGCAATTTATGCACATGGTACTAGTTGTGGTATTCGTGCAATTTATGCACATGGTACTAGTTGTGGCATTCATGAAATTTATGCACATGTAATTAGTTGTGGATTTAATACCATTTATGCACATGGAATTAGTTGTGGCATTCATGCAATTTATGCACATGGAATGGGTTGTGGCATTCATGCAATTTATGCACATGGAATGGGTTGTGGCATTCATGCAATTTATTCACATGGAATTAGTTCTGGCATTCATGCAATTTATGCACATGGAATGGGTTGTATCATTCATGCAATTTATTCACATGGAATTAGTTCTGGCATTCATGCAATTTATGCACATGTAATTAGTTGTGGATTTCATACAATTTATGAACATGGAAATAGTTGTGTAATTCATGAAATTTATGCACATGGAAATAGTTGTGTAATTCATGAAATTTATGCACATGGAAATAGTTGTGTAATTCATGAAATTTATGCACATGGAAATAGTTGTGTAATTCATGAAATTTATGCACATGGATATAGTTGTGTAATTCATGAAATTTATGCACATGGATATAGTTGTGTAATTCATGCAATTTATGCTCATGTTATTAGTTGTGGCATTCATGCAATTTATGCACATGGAAATAGTTGTGTAATTCATGCAATTAATGCACATGGAAATAATTGTGAAATTCATTTATTTTCATTTTGGGAAATTGGCATCAATTTGCGAGTTAGAAGCCCCTCGTAAGTTTTCTACCAAACTAATTTTATGTTAGTTCAATATGTGTACCATCTTAGTCGAGCGGTATCTTTGATTAAGACCTCAAAGACTTGGATCAAGAGGTTCGTTGCTATAACTCTTTTTTTATTATTTCCTTTTTTATTTTTCCATCTTTGACATCCTTCGATTGGAAAAACACTCGCCCGTACCAGAACCAGGGTATCTCCTTGTATTAAGGAAAACTAATCAAGCTTAAGAGCTCGTAGCGGCGATTCCTCTTTCTTTACATCATCAACGCGAGAGCCTGCAAGTAAGCTTGAAAGAAACTCCGATAAGTCAATTCCCGATCCAATTTTTTTATTTCCATCGGCCTTGATTCTAATATTCCGGTGCTATCTATACTTGATCAAAGTTATGTCACTTTTGATGTCTCGTAATATAGTTCATGGCCATAGCGATTGATTCAAATCAGTCGATATGTATTGCAAAAAATGGTTGTGATTCCGTGTTTTTGCAATTAATGCAACTGATTAAGTGATTACATTAAACTTGTTGATTCTTTTGATCCCTAGTTTGGATTAAATTAGTAAAAAAAGAAGCTTATTTATGACTACATTCAGAAGTATATAATACTTTTCTTCGAGAGAAGTGTACCACAAAACGGGGTAATTGTAACATGATTCTTCCCAACATCCCTTAACATTTATTACAGCAAGGTTGCTAAACCGAATCACATACGCGATAAATAGTTCCCTCATCAGTACTTTATTAGCGCTTAACTATTTGCCAAGGCGAGTTTGTAGATTTTTGTCGCACATCACATGATTCTTACCAACATCAGAGAATTTGGAGCCAGGTTACTAAACCGAATCACATACGCCATAAATAGTTCCCCATCACTATTCTATTAGCGCTTAACTATATTTGCCAAGGCGTATGGGCTTGTGGATTTTTGTCCCACGTCAAGGCAATCAAGGTTTGTGGGTTGATTGTTGAGAATTTAGTACCTAACAGTTATAGAATTCACCCCCACGGTGCGATTCCCATCTGAGCCAGATAGCAAATATTTCACATAACTAAAGAATTAGGAGGATACAGTGTGTCATACTTCTTCTATTATCCCCTTCTGCTATATTGCAAAGCGCATTAAAGCAATTTAAACTAGACGTTTTGACACCTTTTTGACTCGTTTGGAAACTTCCAACCCATTTTTAAACATAATAATTGCATTTTCCACATAAATAGTAACATTCAATCTAGCCCTTCCATTTTAAGGAAAATGAACGAACTATATTTTCATATTAAAGTTTCTTAAATATCGCTAAGGTCTTTCATCTTAAATTTTAAACTTCTGGCAAGTTTTGAAAATATATCTGTTAATTAAACCAAAACCGATGTATTAAGAGACACCCTCTGTTTTGAGAAAGTTGTATAAGATTTCACCTTCACCAGAAGTAGGATAAGGGACTAGAAGTATTGAGGTAACCAAATTCTTCACTTGGCAAAAGTGAATATTCTTGATAACACACCAACGGTTGGCCCTCTGGTAGCGGTTTCTGAATTTTCCCTCCAAAACGGGAGACGCTAGCGGCGGTAGACGGCCGAACTAGATTCAAGCACCAGCGTCCGTGTTCCGCGGCTTTAGGTTGAGGAGAAGGGGGTAGGAAATGTTTTCGGAACTCGACCAATTTTTTTCTCTCTAGCGTAGGCGCGATGGAAGCGGCATATAATCCTCAAATTTGTTCACTAGTGCCAGGATCTATAACCAATGCTAGAGCTCTTTACTTCTAGTCTCTTATCCTACTTTTGCCTTCATATATTAAGGTTTTACGCTCTTTGCCGCGGCATGGAGTTTCGAAATCTAATATCTGAAACAAAAGAAGACAAAAGAATGAAAAATATTCTTACCATCCAAGGCAAACCTTGAAAGGTCCGAAGACTAGAATAAAGTGCATTTTCGTGTTCGTAAGTCCGTGTTTTATGAAAACGAAACGAATCTACTTTGACTTTCGCCCTCTCGCGGCCACCAGTAAGGAGATACTTTTTTGTTGTATGCGAGACAAAAGTAGCAAGGTATGTAGATATGCCTTAACAGTTGTAAATTTGTTGGGACACCAAGTCAAAATTTGCAGCAGATTACCATAAATATGGAGCGTCTAGGACTACTTTTGATAAGAATTCGGTGCATTTTTGCAAGTACAAACAGGTTTTATGTTTATAAAGAAAATAAATTAAAATCAAACCTTATTTTTTCTCAAAATATTTCGCAATATGTTGTAAGTTTCTGGTAAGTCTGCCATAAATTGAGAGGGGTGTTTTTTGGACGATTTTGGGTGGAAAATGTTCTATGACATTTTTCCTTCCGGGCCAATGTTTTCAGTTAAGATTGTTGCATTTTACGGATGGCCCCTTAAATTTAAGTAAGAGACTGAAAGATGTTTATAATTTAATTAAGAGGTCATATCTAAAACACTTAAATCATAACTCGAAAACAGTGACCCGGACTGAAAAATGTCATACAACATTTTTGACTCAAAATCGTCCAATTAATTTTTGGTAGTCTTACCAGAAACACACTGTACTGCTTTAAAACATTATTATAAACATTTTATTATTATTGTTTTATAAAATTAATTATTTTTTGATCGTAAGTTATCGAAAAAAGAATTGAAGTATTTTAAGAATTACTTAGGGTCTGAGAGTGTGTGACTGGCAGTAGTTTTCCACCAGTACACAGGGGCTAAAATGGGAGCCCAAACTTTTTCGACTACCCTGCGTTGCTAAGAGTTTCAAAACTACATTTTTAGCGAAGGTAAAATATGCCTCAATTCGAACTGCCAAATTTAGCTGGCAAAAATATATCGACTCAAAACGCAAATATCTCATCCAAGTAATGTGTTCCACAACACCTTGGTAACAAGCAAACGGATTTTCCAGTATGAGGTTAGCATTATTGTATAACTCCGCATAGCGTCGGTTTTGGTGCACGTTTTCGCTGTTTTCGAATATACATTCATTCATTGGTAAATTTTGGTATGTGTAGGCTTTGAAAGGTATCAGGAAATGTTTATAAGGGATAAATGAAGTGATTGGTGCCTTGGCTTCAGCCTGCCAACATTCGGTTGGGTAACTTGTAATTGGCTAAGATGGATAGTGCTGAATCTTCTTAAATATATACGATACATCGAAACCCACTTTGTCTAATAAGATGAAATAAGTCCTAGTGCCTTTATAGATCTGTTATACAGTTAGATAGTACGTGGGCTGTACGTGTTTTGTAATTACCGTTCATTTAGAACTAGAGGCGTTATTTATAGTATTGAAAGCAAAGCTGGATAATCCCAAAGATGTATAGTATAATCCCTTGTATTATTGTCATTTTACTTTGTCCCGAAAAAAATCAACGATGACGATTGACGCGAAATATTTGTAAAAATTTAAAAAAAAATATTGTACCAAGAAGCGATATCTAGCTTACTAGGGAGAAGGTATAAATTCGCCACATTTCTAGCTTTATCTCCAGTCCAAACGTAGGTCCGGAGTAAATCCCCACCTCTAAATTACAACCAGCATCTCATTGGTTCTTGAAAACTCACGTCAGCGCGACGCGAATGACGAAAATTACGTATTTTCCGACTGAGGAGCGGTGAAATAGCCCGGCTTCTTTTTACGTCCCCCCTTGTATTTTGAAAGGGGGACTGGGACTATGGCGCGCGAATAATTGGGCATCTTAAACCTTCTCCCTAGTAAACTAGATATCGCTTCTTGATAGTACCTTGATAGATTTTTGATTTTTTTTCTGCTATTTGGCCAATTGCGGCATAAAATTATATAATATTAAAAATTTCTTATCAGATTTCTTGTAGATTCGGAAGTACTACAAGGCCACTCTCTGCTATGCTTGCAAAGGGAAACGATGGTACTTTTAAAAACTGGATTATGCGCGAGATAATTCTATACAATTTCACCTGGCTGATTTGTGGCAAGTCAATTGATCGTCTTCAATTGGTAAGTCCAAAGTGAATCTGATATATTTGATTTGTCCGAGCGTAGTCCGAGTTAATTGAACTTTAGAATAAGAGCTACCTAGTTCCACAAATTTCAAGCTTAATGCTACCTATTTCGTTGTTTACCGCTGGAATCATGGCAAGGATCCCTGATAGGCCTCGACCTTATCAATTCTTTATCCAAAAATTTGTGAATATTTGATAAATATATACTGGTAACGTTTAAGCATTATCTAACGTTTATGGGTCTATATGCATACCGGATGTTCTGTCTTAACCCTAAAATCAGGATACGATACTTTGGCCCCCTTTTCATCAATATTTTTTTATGGTAATCAAAAAATTTTATCGTACAATAAAAAAAATCGATGTGTTGTCCTATGCAGTTACACTTTTTACAATTTTTTTTAAGTAAAATCGCGTTT
The DNA here is from genome assembly GCF_054372755.1 of Phalangium opilio. Taxonomy (NCBI): domain Eukaryota; kingdom Metazoa; phylum Arthropoda; class Arachnida; order Opiliones; family Phalangiidae; genus Phalangium; species Phalangium opilio. The sequence continues at coordinate 10,241,904 of NW_028324218.1, forward strand.
TTTCCTTGTGTAAGTGCCAAATGAGACTGCGCATTAATATTTTTCCCGTATTATTTTCAGATTACGATATTAATATATGAGTCATTTGTGCTGTAAAGTGTGATTGATAACTACGTAGACCTTATTTACTGAATTGTGTGTACGATTTTGCCAAGTGTTAGTGTGGGACGGTTTCATAAACAATAAATAATTGTAGAAATTGTCGCAAGTGTAGCAGACCCCGGTATTTCAATTGTCCATGCGATGAAGTTTGAAGGAATAATTAAGACGCGAACAGAATTAAACAGAAAAGCTAATGCCATTGTGATTGGATTGGCGTACGTCATGTTGGAAGTGCTGTGCGATTTTGGAAAGTGTTCGTGAACTATAATTGTACACATCGTCGTGAGTGGCAGACCCCTGTAAGGGCAATGAAATTTGAAGGAATAGTCAAGACTCTAACAGAGTTGATTTAAAAAGCCGATGGAAATGTCGGATTGGAAGTACTGTGCGATTTTGCAAAGTGTTAATGCGGGGCGGTTTCATGACCAATGATTGTAGAAACTGTTGCGAGTGTGGTGGACCCCCTGTATTACAATTGTGTGGGCAACGAAGTTTGAAGGAAGAACCAAGAGGCTAACAGAACTAAATAGAAAAGCCAATGGAAATGTGGGATCGGTGTGCGTCATGGTGGAAGTACGGTTCACGCAAAGTTCACCAGAAAGAAACACGTCGTTGGATCTTACTTGGTGAGTAATGACATTTCTCATTTCTATTAGAAATTTGATACTACGGAGTTATACTTACGGAGACCTAGATGCGTTTTAATGCACATTAAGAAAGCGATCCTTATCACTACGATAAAAATAATTCATGGAAAAATGTTATTAAACGTAGGTGTGGTTTTGTTCAATGACTTGCATTGACCATTTTCTATGGTTGAGAACTTTACCGTGCAATGTACTGCCATGCAAAGCATTTTCTGTATAGCAATTTTTTAACATAAAAAGTGTGGAAATGATGAAACAGGGAGCAACTCGGTGTATTTTATGCTAGAAAATGTTGGTGTTACCATGAATTCAATTATTTAAATGGGCTAAATAACAGGCCTCATTGGGCCAGTCATGGTTTTGAGACGTGGGATAGAAAGGAAGGCGTCATACGCTTAGTCTTGTTTGTGGCAGTGCTAGTTAGACACACCATTAAAACGTTGATTTTTTTAGAGAGTTAATGAGTTTTTTATTAATTTTGAGTACAAAGGATGTTTAACTTTGTTTGCAAGAAAGCCTGTTTCAGGAAGTTTTTTTATTCATTTTACGATTTCGTGAAGTTGACGCGATAGAAATAGAAAGCCTGGGACATATGATACAGCTGCTAGTCCAGCTAGTCCACTATTTTCTTGCCCTTAAAGGGGGTACTTGCAATTTGCTTGGCGAATTATACTTTTATATTGTTTAGAAACCTATATTCAACTATGAATAATAATAAGTTGTTTTAATTTTAATCAATTTTAGTCCATTTTTTATATTTTTTCTTTTTTTTTACTTTCATAAAAATATTTTCAGTAAATTTTTCGATAAATTTATTTTCCCGATACAAGCGGACCTTAACAAATGCTTATAGTTAGAAGAACCCATAAGAGAACTAAGAACGTGAGAATAGTCACTCGATGTTAGATGAGTACCTTCTTCTTTCACAGGGTCGTTATAAACTTGTCCAAATCCCAACAACATTTTAAAGAAAATCTAACATTTTCTACTCTTTCTTCCAATACTGTGACTAATTTTTTGGTGTTGGGAGGGTGAATGGCAGACTAAGCTCGGGTCTTCTCGTACATGACACGCTAATGAAAAGATAACGCGCAAATTTCCTAACTTGTGTCATCCACTCATTTCTAGTAAGCCCTCCCAGGTTTTTCATCAAATACATTTATGCTTATCTCTTAAAAATATACTTCAACTCAATATGGGTTATAAACATTTAAGTTAATGTCCAATTTGGGATGCATTTTAAGCAACAAACAATAGAGGTGTTAGTCACTTGAATAATCAGGTGTACAAAACCGCAGAAATCGATTACTTGATTTCTAGAATTCTTAGAAAATCATAAGTAATCGAAATCATTTTGTGGGTAATAAACGGTTATCTGAAATCTCCGATAATCACTGGAAATCACTTGAAATCTTGAGAAAATCGGAAATAATCACATGATTTTCAAGTAATCTTTTGAAAACACATCGGAAATCATTCATTTCATGAAATAATCACACATAATCAATCGAGGAATTCGAAAATTCAAATAAAAATCTTAATCAGTTGAAATAGAAACAATCACTGTATTCATCGTAATTAATTCACGAAGAATCCAGTCGTAATCACGGCATTCACCAAAAAATCTCAGGAATTCATTGTAATTCAAACAGAAATCACACGTAATCTGCGGCAATAATGGGAAATCAGTGTAAAGATTATGGAAATAATCGTAATTACGGAAATCAAGGAATTCATTCAGTAATCACATAAACATTCAGAAATCAGGTGTACAAAATTTTGGTGAATGACTAGCTCCTCGCAAACAATATATAGGCACGCATTATATTTTAGAGTGTAGTATGCTATTCTATCTTTGAGCGTTCTCAGCTCTCACATGGGTTCTTGATATTTACTTCGCTCCCTCTAGTTAGACACGGACATAATTTGAAGTGTTTGCTAATAAGCCATGAAGCGAAAAATCGGGGATTACATAAAAGCCTAGCTCGAATTTTTAATCAAAAGAGACTCTGCATCGAGTCGGCCATACTTAAGTCCTTACGAATATATTCTTTGATATAAATCCTCCGATCAATAATAGAGGGAGTACCGTGCTGTATAACTATGGGGTAGTTCTATTGGGAAAATTTAGTTTCCAAAATATGTTTTCCCATGGTTTTGAAGTGGAGAGGTTATAGTTTTACCTCACAGGCTAAAATTGAAATAAAATAAGGAAAGCCGATGCGTATCAATACGCTATGATAACTATCATAAGAAAGAAGGTAGTGCCGACCAACGACCAAGAATATAACTTTCAGGGACAAGCCTACATACTGGATAATTTCCTCTCACGCCTTGAGCCACCGTTAGAGGCATTACCGAGTAGTGAACTTGGGCTACCTCTAGTGGTGTCTCGTGGTTTGAGGATTAGCCGTGCTGCTGGAAGTTTGTTTCTCTGCATGTCATATTTGCATTTGTCTAGTGAGATGGCTCAACAGTATTAACAAACACGAAAGAATGATTTACCCACGTGTCACGAAGACGCAAACATTATCCCACTTTGTTCCACCCCATGGTGATTCATCAGAACAGTAGGGTGTTTTGTTAATAGACCATTGCTTAAAAACTAGCACACAGGGATAGGGCTGCTATTGGAGGCTGCCAAGAGGCAACACCAGACGGAGCCCGCGCTCAATACACGAGGAGTCTGGCCAAGTACTTTGGGGGGAGGATGCGTAATTTGAGAGAGATCGGCGCGCTGTGGCACAGCTCACGTCGGGTGGAACTCCAAAAAATGGGGGATGAATAGTCGGACTCAATTGTAATTGGTTCGTCTGTAGCCCTTCTTAGCCAATTACCATTGAGTCCCACTATTCCTTCCCCATTGTTTTGATTCCCACCCAACCTTAGATATGCCCGGTAAGCGGGCCGATTTCTCTCAGATTCTGCATCCCCCCCATCAAACTTGGTCTGGCCACTGCCTCTTTCGGTGCTTCTTGGTGCGGGGAAATAGTTTTCGAGGGCGTCTTCGCCACTGTAGTGTTTGCTTCTCAGCATTATTGGAATGGTCACCCCAAATAGGCTCAAATACTTAAACATTCAAACACCATGGGTGCGTTCAGTAACGCTCAACGGAGACCAAACGCGTTGAGCTCCGTTGATCAACGTGATTTCATGTGACGTATTAGGCTATTGAACGGTTTTTTGCAAACTTTGCGTTGTATCGTCTGCTTACAGTTCATGGAAATTGATATGCGAGGGCCTGCTAGCCGAAATAAGAGCAAACTCTGACCCGTAACTTAGCCAAGGCTTAAGCTTTAAAACCCAATAACTTTTTAAGCTTCATAGATATAATCGAAAAAATTTCATAAAATAATTAACAGACACTATTCATTCGCATTCAGTCGCTGCTACACCGATTTTATAAATAGTTCCGAAATTATCCATCAAATTAACTTCTCGAAATCGTTCAGGGAGATAAGTTTCCTCCATTGCTGCTACGTCACAAATTCGTTGCTCAACGAAGTAATCGGCTCTTACAGCCGATGACTTCGATGCCTCTTCGCTTACAATCGTGACGTCAAACCGGAAGTTCCGAAAATCGTTCAGTGGCGAATGCGCATTCAACGGAGCCTCCGTTGAGCATTACTGAACGCAACCCATGATTATATTATGACTGCTCTATGATGAAAGTTATGGTAACTTCAATCTTATGCTACAGTAACTTTGGTTTATCACCATGTGTCCCCATAGAACAAGAGTTCTATAACCCTGTTGTATTTTACTATTCTCCACCGCGATGAAATGTAAATAATAGAAGCAATTATTGGAACGACAGTTTCCCAAAATGCATCACAAACATTTATGAAATTGATATTGCAGCGGCAGTGGTAGACATTGATGTATTATTATTGTGCAAAAGTAAGCTATTTAACCTGCCTATTAATTAACACCGTTATTGTATAGAAAAGTATTTTGGGTTTGTTTTAATCTGAGACAGTTTTTCTTGGTTGCACGGTATATTTCCCAAGCTTGGATTTACTTTAAAAATGGGTTCGAGTATTTCGCAAACATCGGGTTTCTAATTAAAACAGATACTGACTTTTCGATGTTTGCGAAAGTTCAAATTAAAGGGGTAGTAGCGTTTAATTTTTGACTAGTATGAGGTTTTATAGCTAAATACTTGAAAGTGTGAAAACTTAGCCCGCTGATATAGTTCAGTTACTTGAAAATCGAAAATATATTTCGAGAAGAGAAACTAAATAGGGACATAGCTAGTCGTATGACTGTGTAATAATGGTGTCGCCATCTTCTGGAGAAGACATGAAGCTTGGACTGGCGTTTGCTCCATATAGACTCTTAAAGAGCGGCATCGTAACTTCAAAATATCGCAAAAGATAATTCAAACCAAAAATTATGGAACAGATAAATATATTTTTTCCAAATAATTCTGGTTTTATTTTTAGTTATTCTAATTCTTCGATTCAAATTTAAATGATCAATATAAAGCTGTTTGCAGTTCAAGTATTTAGGCACACTGATTCGCTGCTCCTAATATGGGGTAAATCTTTTCTTCCTTGAATATGTGGTTAAGGTAAATGAGGTACCTGAAACATTCAAATTATACACATCTTTAATTGGACCATTCTGGGAAAAGGTCTTGAAAGGCTGATGAAGGATAGTGGTCAGTAAAAGTGTGGCTAGGTTTAACGGAATTTTCCTGTTTGTTGACATTTAAACGATCTCAACGCGTCCATTTTTTGTATTTTCCAAAATTAAAATACTGTAATTAATTTATTACAAAATTACCACTCCTTTGAAAATTTCGAGGATTTAGCAATGCCATTATCATTATTTGCCTATTTTGTGAACATGGTATACATTTAAATTTCACTGTGATGTTTGACATTGAGTTTTGATAGTAATAATAATCTAGCTTTATTTCGTGTCCAAACTGACGGTGCCCTTTACTAACTATTAGCATTTAAACACAGCAAATTTTGATGGATACGAGCAAAAGTCCTCTTAACATTTGGGGAGAGAGGTTTCATACTGGACGCAGGTTTTTTGATAAAGTAATTTTCTGTCTTACTTAGTAGAAACTGTTCTTTGGGCGATATGGTAGACAATAGATCAAGAGCTCAAATACGCAAATAATAGCTGAAAATAGGCATCCGGAAAACAATATGCCTATTATGAAGTACACTTCTTGCAATTCCATCACAAAATCTTCATCTTCTGGCTTGATCCATGAATTGGTGTCCCAGTGCCATTTACCTTTCATGTCTCCGATTTGAAAGCATTGAGTTTCAAATGTCCGGTACAGTCTGCGAAGAAAATCGAAAAAATTACCTTTGAACCTTAACCCATATAGATCGTTAGTAGCAGAGACTACATAGCTATGAAGAATCGGTTAAATGTAAAGGCCTGTCCAGACTGACACATTTTGCGAGTTCGCATCTTCGCTTTGCTACTGTTCACATTGGGTTTTCGCTACTTTGCGTCCTCGCCTCGCGAAGATACAAATTTCTTGCGACTTTGCGACTAGGCCAAGAATTTCGCGCCTTCGCGAGAAAAGCACCAATCGCAGACGAGAGGAAGGCTGGGGCAATTAGTTTCGTTTTTCTCTTTGTACAACGTCGATGGAGAAGGGCAGATGTCGCATGAAATAATTGCTCAAACTTTATTGGCTCTCAGAATGGGGAAAGCAAAATTTTTGCGTGTATCAGAAGTGCAAATGTTTTTAGTGATCTGTTGCGAAGATGCGAATAGAAGAAGTCGCGAACGCGAGTTCAATGTGGCCAAAGCTTAAGACTAACGTTATTCTGTATAGGGAAGGTTTTTTTTTACATTTCTGGCTGCCATTTTTCAAGATATCGGCGGATTGTAACAATGTTTCGTAACGCGTACTACTTCCAAGTAACGTTCCTACAAAATTTCAGTCAAACGGTTTGGACTTCGTAGAGAGATATACTAATTGACCTCTCGCAGTCTCGGTGTTATTTCTTACCCATAGTTTACAATTTCCATGCAGTCCTTTGAAAGCGAATGACTAAACGGTAAAGATATCATGGCGTCTACAACGTTTTCGGTTCCGATGTGAAGGTAATCTACACCTTGTCTCAAAGATGGGAGGATGTACTTGAGCTTGAAGTTGTAGTAGAATGGAAAGGCTAAGAAGGTTACAAACTCGGATACTCGCATTAAATTCGGGATTCTGTTGTACACTTCCCTGGGATTATGAAGGCCCTTTAGCCGTTCTGCTTTCTTGAAAACATCTTGTCGAACTGGATTTAGCGAATTCTATTTGAATTTTAAAAAATAATAACCCAACTAAAATTTCTAGTCAAAACATAAAACCTAATTCTAGGGATTAGTGTTTTCAAACCATATTTGAGGTTTTCCATACTCTGGTGAACTAATTATGTAGAGTTTAGAGAAAGATTTTTTTAAGTGACATAAATAGAATTATAATCTAGGCTTTATCTACTAAGAGAAATTCACACTAAGCCTGGGGCTTATTTGCGGGTGGGTCCGTTTTCAATGCATACCCATATGCCAAAGCTAGCCGTCAGTGCCCTAAACTAACTATTACAGTTTAATTCAGGCTTGGTGCAAAGGAGAAACGACCTTGTTTGGTTAAATATTCTTGATAAGGTTAAATCTGCATTGCGTGAACCTAAAAACCATTAACTGAAGATTGAAATAGAATAATAAGTTTGTACACACTTTCGTTACCTATAAAGGTTTTAGCGACGCCTATTGTAACGAAAGAATTTGAACTCGACAAAACATTTTTCATTTCACTAGGGATCGTAACATTTTGTTATTGTCTCGCGAGTCGAAAAAAAAATGTTTTCGATGACTCAGAAAGCCCAGTTTTCTAGTATTTGAACTTTTACTCCCAGCCTTAAATCCGGAACTCACGCACTCTACGGTTAGCCTAGATACTAGATTGTAGTCCCCATTGAAGCTATTGGTGTCAAATATCTAAGTCACTCATAATCAAGAATTCAAGCCCCAAAGTTTCGGAATGATTCTAGACTTCTAAACTTTCTAAGCCTTGATATTTATCATATTTACTTTAAGCATTTCTGGCAAGTAATGATCTAACGAAATCAGAGGGATCACTCCTTCCATATTCAGTACATCGTTTAGAGTATCAATAATTGCGTACTCTTTCGGTATGTTCGAAATTTGAAAACATAAAACAGCCATGGTGACAAAGAAACATGTAAGCAGCCAAAACCCGAAAACCATGCGAGATAAAGAATCCAATGGGTCAATGGTAGAACCTGAAAAAAAAAATACAAAAACATTTTACCACGCGTGGTAGGAACATGGATATGTGTAAACACGTATTATGAATTCCCATTTTGGCAAAACGCTGTACACCGAATGTACAGTACACCTTGACTTTAAATTGAGTCGGAAGTAAATAAGTCACTAGGGGAAAGGAACTAAAGATCTAATAGGAATCTTGACTTGTGCACAGTTAGAAATTTCTAACATGTTCGGAGAGAAAAATTCGAATATCCGTCTCACTCACGAGGGTGGAGGATTAAAATTCATGTTCTTTTCTCTACTCAACGGACGCCTAAGCGAAATGTCTTGTGGAACGTAAGAAATGGGAATTCATGAAACGTAGTATTAATACATATCCATGGTATTATTAATAATAATAATAATAATTATTATTATTATTATTATTATACACAAGATTCCAAGTAGTTTACCGAAGAAAAACCATGAATAGAAATCGGTTTTATAAAGAAGTTAATTAATAATTTTAGTGTTATAACTCGATAACCGTTATTTCATAAACACTCTACCGACCTTTCAAAAGCAGCGAAGGAAACAAATTGATTAGTGAAATAATTTGCATCTTGAAAGTTTCCATTTTATTCTTTAATATTGTGGTGGTTCGTCGAAAATGTATGATGAGCGACGTGAAGACAAATAAAACCATAATTAGTGTTGAAACCTTTTAAATTAAAAGTCTAATTAGATATATAATAGAATTTTTTAAGCACAATGGTCCTGAATAAAATAAGATACCTCGTTTTCAATCATGAATAAATTAGCTACAAGTTTTGGAGGAAGCTGTTTTGGGTTTAAGGAAATCATCTTCATACTTTCGGCATAGAAACCAAGAGAAAACTGTGCTTCGTGAAATGTATCATACGTAATATAGTGTCCTGATACGATGGCTTCGTAGCCCTAAACGTTAGAAGGTGTTTAGCCAGGAATGGATTAGGAACTACCGTAATCCGTTGTCTCGCAGGTGGAGACAGGTGTGATTGTTTCTCGGATTAGAGGGGGAAAATGTGAATAAAAGCTGAGAATTTTCGTAAAAACTTTAACCCCCAAAACCTCGATGACTCAAAATCCCTAGTCCCCAATTTTGGCCACTGCAGTGTACACTGTACAACTCGATAAAGTTACACGTAGTAACAAAACCTATTTTTCCATTCCTTTTTAACTAAATATCTATCTAAACTTTATTAACGACATATGCGTGTGAAGCAAATTATGAATAGCAGATATAATTACCTCATTTTTCAGCAAATGACCTGCAACTGTTGCATTGTTGTTTATGATATTCAATCCCTTTTTTGTGACCCTAACACAACGTAAAACGCAAGTTAACTTTTTGTGAATAGTATAACAGTAACTGCGTGGGTATAAGTTCGGCACTTTTATAGCCCTGTATCTTCGTTATGGGTAAAGATAGAAGTCTGACATTTCACTCACCAGGAGAGGTTACTGGATGTACCATTACCTCCTAATTACAAGTGCGCACCTAATATAGTTTATGAAATATCTCAAGACATAATTGCCTTATTTGGTCCCTGACTGTATGTCCCCGTATGTTTTTTATGCAAAGTCACAATTGGTTACCGAATTTCACCAAAATGCGTGGTTATTATCAGTAGCTTTAGAGGAATGTTTTAAAAGTGATTTGGTTGAGTTACTCAAGGTTGAGTCCGAGAATGCTTAGCCATGGAAGAAGGGTGTAATGGAATGGTGAGGTGAATAGGCAGACGGCTACGCGAAATGTAGGGTCACGTGGGAAAACTCTCCTCTCCTCTCGGCCCTAGCTGTAACTCGATTACTGCTCTGCGCAATATTGGCGCGCAAGCAGAGAGAGGGATACACTGTTTATATCCGCTCTCTACCGCCTCTACTACTGCGCAGAAGCTTTCAACGTTGGTGATAAACTCGGGAAGGAGGGGATGAAAAGGGGGAAGTTACGATTTTTCAACGCGCTCTCTTTAACACTATAGGACCCTTCCATACACCTTTCTTCCATGACTTAGCCATAAAGCCCGTAAACAACGTCACATTCTAAACCCATAACATTTTAGCTTTTTGAATAACCTCCAATATAATTGTAATTCGTAAAAAGGTTTAGTGTCTTTAAAAATAACATCGTGCAGGTGAGCCCAAACACTAAATTTAGTGTTTATACAGATATAAACCCTCCCCGATTTCCAGTTCTATAAAATCTCGGGTAACGCCCAGCATGGGAAATAAGGCGGTGGCACAGGGCAAATGACCAGTTTAATAACTGCCTGGTCCAGTTTAAAAATAAAATCGGTGATTCAAGAAAATTCAAGGGTAACCAGAGGCCAGACATAAACTCAAATATTCTAAATATCCACTTCTTGGTTTTTGCAGACAACGTGCCCTGGTCAATGATCATGGACCAGTTTATTTTTTTTCAGGCCGGGGGGGGGGTCACTGGCCAAATGTCCTGTTTAAAAAAATACTTACTTCCCAACCTGGTAACGCCGAGTAGCTTAGCTAGTACGCTGATAATTTAGATCATAATATGCTTATGGTAATAGTAAGTAATTTCTATGCTTGGTAATATACTTCTTACGTCTTGTTACACTTTCTTAGAAGATTGATTACGTGATTCGTCCAGTCTCGGTACACAGGAGCGTACGTTGCTAAAATCTGAAGAAACAGTGTATTAACCTTTAGACGGGAACATTTAAAAAAATTTATCGTTATACTATGCTGTATTGAAGAAATGACGCAGATAAATTGGTTGCATTCATGATTATTTCCAATAACCTAAAACAGAAAAACTTTTTAAATACTCAAGTTACACGTATACATCATAAGATGTGTTACAACTGGCGAAAATTCATGGAAAGACGAATCCAATAATTAATTTTTAGGCTAAATTAAGAATTTTACTTTTGCTATATGTATTAATTTTCGGTTTGTAAAAGGAAAAGTTTTAACCCAAAGTGTTAGTTTAGACTTTCAAAATATCTATCCTCTTTCATAGAAGTTCACTTTCATAAACACTTTAAAATAGTGGTTGGTATAAGATCACATTTCCTTACTTAATGTTCAAGAGTTTCTTACTATTTTTCGATGAAGGATGAATACGGCAATAGCTTATCTCAATACCTTGCGAAGTCGACAGTTGAAGTTCTAACGCGCTAAACTGAATGTTATTTAACATTATATTTGGTGAAATATTTGATTTCCTTATTGCGTGTTGCAATATACGTTACGTTACGTTGACAACGGTGTCATTAAGTTAAGTCATAATCAATACTTCATTTAATGTAACATAATAGTTACTTTTCCATTTTTGCGTTTCTCATTTAAGTTAATGTGCTTTCCGTCAAAACCACGTTTGCGAAACGTTAAAAATTCATGGTACAACGAATCCAATAGTTTACTTTTAGACTAAAATAACAAATTTAATTTCATGCCCTAAGCTCTTTTAAAAGTTTCATACAAACATAAGTTTGTGATTTGAAAATGTTAATTGATATATTTAGAAACCACACGTTCTCTCTTTGGGAAATATTTTTCAGAATAGCTTGGGGAGAACATTAACCCAATTTCACTTCATTAAAAATTTATATTCTAACAATTCGACATGCTAAGTAAATTATTAATTAATTGTAAATAGAAACACGTTAAATATTAATACCGGTATAAGCGCTACCAGAAGTAATATATTGGACTATAAGTATCGAGGGAACATGCAAATTCTTCACTTGGCGAAAGTGAATATTCTTGATAACACACCAACGGTTGGCCCTCTGGTAGCGGTTTCTGAATTTTCCCTCCAAAACGTGAGACGCTCGCGGCGGTAGACGGCCGAACTAGATTCAAGCACCCGCATCCGTGTTCCGCGGCTTTAGGTAGGAAATATTTTTGGAACTCGACCAATTTTTTTCTCTCTAGTGTAGGCGCGATGGAAGCGGCTAAAATCCTGAAATTTGTTCACTAGTGCCAGGATCTATTACCAATGCTAGAGCACTTTACTTCTAGTCCCTTATCTTACTTAGGCGATACCGAGAAATTCACGAAAAGTCTGATAATTATCGACATTTATGACGTACAACACAAGATAGAAAATGCCCTCTGAAAATTTAGAACAAGGGTAGTAATTATTTTGCAATACTGCGTGTGGTTTTCAATGTTCTAAGGTTGTACAGAATCCAACAACGATCTAAGGCCTCGCTGCAACACTTCAAAAAGACAGTGTGTTTAACTTTTATAAATCGATATTATGACTTCTAATAAACAGACGATTGTAGATGCTATTGATCCCATGAGGATGATACCCACTGGCAAAACCATTTCCTTAAATTCCATCACATCTTCATGTTCTTCTGGTTTTACCCACAAATACCTATCCCACTTGTATTGTGCCTTGATGCTTTTAATTTCGTATGATTTGGTTTCGAATGTTCGGTACAGTCTGAAAAAAGAGTAAAACATAGCGCTAGAAATATCTTCAATCTTTTGCAATGCATACCCAATGTTGATTTTTTCCATGCATAGCTTTGAGAATCGCCAATGAAACGGCATCACAGTCATTGAGTTGAATACGTTCTTGGATATGTAGAGATAATCATATTTCGGCTCAAACTTCTCGATTAGTATGTTTACGTCGAAATTATAATAATAAGGCAAGGCAAGAAATAACGCGAACTCGGAGTTTGCCATCAGATCGGGTGCTCGTTCAAGGGCCTCATTTCCATTAATGAATATGCTCTTCATAGCTTCCGCTCTTTCGTAGATGTCCCTCATATTTTTATCCCGTGAAATCTGTAACAGATATAAACGATATCCTATAGCTAGATGAACTCTAAATAGTAAATACCCCAAACGATTCGTTTCAAAAAGGTTAACTGGTAGCAAGAGAAAATAGAGAAAAGTATAATACTTAAGTCAAAATTTAACTTTACCTCGTTTGAGGATCGTCCTGTTTTTTACCCCCCTAAAACTTCAAGTAGCCAATCAGGAGCCTAGAGGTTAGATATTGTGTTTTAGGAAAGTAGCCCTGCTCAATGGATTCTGGGGGAAGGAGCCGCTCCCGGTCCGCCGCCTCTAAACCCGTACTCTGCTTTGCGGGAACTATTTTCTCTCTCTAAAAGCTGGGAGGGGGTCGGACCTATAGAGGAGTAGAAATCAAGAAGATATATCAGTATCTCAGAGAGAAGGTATAAGATGCCTTTGTATTCGCGCGCTATAGTCCCAGTCCCCCTTTCAAAATACAAGGGGGGACGTAAAAAGAGGCGCTGGGCTATTTCGCCTCTCCTCAGTCGGAAAATATGGCTGTAATTTTCGTCGTCACGCTGACGTGAGTTTTCAAGAAACAATGAGATGCTGGTTGTAATTTAGAGACGGGTATTGACTCCGGACCTACGTTTGGACTGGAGATAAAGCTGGAAATCTGGCGAATTTATACCTTCTCTCTGAGATACTAGATATGACTTCTTGTAGAAATCTAACTCTTCAAACGAAGCGCTTCATCCTCTCTTATTTTCTCATGCTAGTAACCAATGTCTTCTAAATTTTAGAAACATTTTCATCACGATTTTGTCTATATTTATTAGTAGTTTAGAATTGTAATTCCCGTATTTCCTTTTAACAGCTTTAACAATGTTGAGGTTAAGCTACTATTTTCTCCTATAATTACTTACTTCAAACATGAAATACATCGCGGTTCCATAGTATACAATTGGAATAACTTTGGGATTAGCTCCGACGTCTGTCATATCGTCTAGAGTTGCGTACTCAACAGGAATATTCGATTTTTGGTAGCAAAGAAATCCATTTGTAAAGAAAAGACAAACAAAGAGCCATGTTGCTAAAGCGACAGTAGCGATACTACCCAATTTAGTCTTTGATTTCAGGAACGTAGCTATTAGAAACATTGACACATTATCATGGATATTGAGCAAAACATTTCTGGCTTATTACCTCTCATAAACATAGCTGGCAATAATCTAAATACAAGGTCAAGTTGTTTGCACATGGCATATTTCAATCGTTTTTTTGATAACGCGACAGTAGCGAGACTACAAAACTTGGTCTTAGATTTCATCAACATACCTGATAAATGCAAGATTTATCAACAGTGGAAAAGGCATGATTGAAGCCTTATCGGCTTTTGCTTTCATTTCAGTATTCATAGATTTAACATAAATACTTTTTGGGCCTTACCTTTAAAAAAATTAGCAGGTGATAATTTGAAAGTAAGGTCAAGTTGTTTACGCACAACATTTTTCACTCTTCGCCTTCTTCTTTTAGTATTTATTTGGTTTAGATACAAAATAACAACGGTTCCGATTAATAAAAAGAGCATAATGTAAGCAACCTGGAGAAAAATAATTTCCATAGCAAAAGCATTTAGCTAAACAGTGCAATTATGCAAATAAAATGAAAGAGGAAAATGCGTTAAACTTACACTTCCGTCTATCGTATATTGTCTTGCAATCACTCCTGTTGGTTTTACCATGGGATTGATTGAAACTATTTTCACTTCATCAAGATAAAAGCCAGTAGTATACTGGACTTTTTTGAAACGTTGCAAAGACACGTAATGGGGCGTCACTACGCAGTCTAATCCCTGTTGTAGAAAAGTCATTCATAGTTTATGAGTCTTGATTCATATGGCCTAAAATACTTAATTTTTCGTATATAGTTTCAATTTCTGCTTGCGGATCCAATCCCAAGGAATCTTCTGGTTCACTTTCGATTATTCTAAGCATCAGAAGTAAATATTACTTCTATTCGAGAGAAGTGTACTGTACTACAAAGTGGGGTAATTGTAACATGATTCTTCCCAACATCATTTTGCATTTGGAGCAAGATTGCTAAACCGAATCACATACGCGATAAATATTTCCCTCATCGTTACTGCATTAGCGCTTAACTATTTCTGCCAATCGATTTTTGTCCCGCGTCAAGACAATCAAGGTTTATGGGTTGATTGCTGTGGATTTAGTACAGTTATAGAATTCACCCTGCAAGGTGCGATGCCCATCCGAAGTTTGATAAGCGGGAGAGCAAACATAAAGAATCATATTACATAACTAAAGTATTTAGAGGATACAGAGTATCATCCTTTATTGTTAAAAAACGGATTCACGAAAGTCTTACGTTTTGTTACATATTTTCAATAGGTAGCAAACTCTATCCGCCCAATCGTTGTAAATTGGTATTTGATCTCGTAAATTCTACTTAAAAACTGTTAATTAAACTCAATTATTATAATATTTCAGCTTTGTTTACCTGGCTGATTTCGACATTTATTATGTTCTCGTCTTGACTTGAATTCATTTTGTCTTAATCTTTTTAAATGATTTCGTTTGGTCTGATCATGAAATCGCATTTATTTCAGTTGAATTTCTTCACATTAAAAACGTCTTGCATACTTATTGACAAAACGCTACCGGTTTCTATATTTGATATTTAGTAACAGTAAACTTATACCAGAAGTAAGATAAGAGACTAGAAGTATCAAGGTAATCAAATTCTTTACTTGGCGAAAGTGAATATTCTTGATAACACACCAACGGTTGGCCCTCTGGTAGCGGTTTCTGAATTTCCCTCCAAAACGTGAGACGCTCGTGGCGGTAGACGGTTGAACTAGATTCAAGCACCCGCGTCCGTGTTCCGCGACTTTAGGTTGAGGAAAGGGGGTAGGAAATTCTTTTGGAAATGGACCAATTTTTTTCTCCCAAGTGTAGGCGCGATGGAAGCGGCATAAAATCCTCAAATTTGTTCACTAGTGCCAAGATCTATTACCAATCCTAGAGCTCTTTACTTCTAGTCCCTTATGATACTAATGCTTATACTCCAATGGATCCATTACTAGCGTCAATATGTCAAACATGCGTTGAATGTGTTGAGAACTAAGTGTTGCTGAAATATTCACCTTCGACTCCAGCTTCCTTTGAGATTTTTTAAGACCTATTTCAACTTCAAATACCGTTCATATGTCATGTCACTTTATATATGCTTATTCACTTTTTCTGTTTTTGGTTTTCAAGTTATCTTCCTTCAAGCATTTAACACCAGGGCAACCAACGAGGCGGTTTTGCGCGGTACTGGGCTGTTGGCAGTAATACGCTCTACTTCTGTACTGTCTCGTGCGTGCTGTAATTATAGCTTTTAAATAAATTAATAATTGTTTATTTTGTTTATTTCTTCCATAGCAACAGTTTGCTTTGAAGAAATTTTTAAAGGGATGGTGGCTAATGTTGACCGCCATAATGTTTTGATAATACTTACTTTATAATTGAAAATTCGAAAATTGCTCCTGCAAATTGATATTTAAATAGGCACTCAACCCGTTGTTCACAACAGTCTCCTTCTAGTTGAAAAAATCTGTAGCTTGAAAATAGATATTTATTGCTTAAACAACAGCAACGGCCGATTTGCGTGGCATCATTAGTGTGAAGCTTTCTTTACAATATTGTTTCGAATTTTTAAAACCGTAAATTTTCACTTAGATAATTTTGTGAACATATGACCATCGTATAAACACGGCTTCTTCATATTCCATGTTATGAAAAGGTTTCCATACAAAACGTAATTACCGTTTCATACGCTACGATCCCTTTAAGGTACTTGTAATAGAAATATTATATTTGTAGATCGTGCAGAGTTACCCAAATTAACCTAGGAAAACTTCAATAAAATTAAAATACACGCCTTTTTCACGTACACTGCTTTAAATTTCAACCTCGGACCAGCTAACTATAGAGTAGTGGCACTCCATGTTAACTACCCATAGAGCTTAATACAGTCAAAGGCAAGTAGGTGCCATTACTCTATAGACCGGCAACTGAATAGGGAGCTAGGTTTGTTTAGGGCAACACCAGACGCTTGCGTTGTGGCGGCCGGTGTCGCAAGCTTACCACGAAATCTTAAAAATTAAAATTCGCCGATAAATTGGGGTCAGTAGATGCACGAGGGCACGTGCTACGCATTGCCATTTATTAACGTGGGTTTAACAAGGCTTTGTCTGTCCATGGTTAGGTGGTCTGAATTTCAACTAAGTTTAATTCCCCTGGGTTTAGGAAAACTTCGCAATAGCGAATACTATTCGCCCCCGGAAGTAAGGATATCACCATAAGTTAATAAGATATGTTGTATAAGTATGACATTTCCTATACTTCGCAATGCTAGTGACTTATTGGGAGCTAGTTCGAGATCGACGCGAGGATTGACTACACGCGGTTTAAAGTTCATCTTCCTATTTAGTCTGTACTAAGCCTTTGACAGCGCCTCACCAGGCGTTGCCACCTAAGTCAATTCGTGACAAGCTCTCAGTAATCAGTGACAAACTTACGGAACATGTTTATGAACTTATGATATCGCTAAGGTAAGAGATTCAGGGTTACGACGTTGCCCTAGATAGGGAATAAATTACTATATGTACCAATTTAAGTATAAAAGTGTAACTAGGCCTATAATAAACTTAACTTTTCGTGAACGCAAAGGAAAACTTGCTTTATAGTATTTTTATTCACATAGAAAGAGAATAATTATACTAGAAGTAACTGGACCATTTCAAATGTGAGCTTTATATAGCTAAACCTTATGTGGAACCAAAAGAGATGAAAAAGAAATTAAGAAATAATCATGCTCCCCTTCTTGGCTATAGATGGTACTATAAAGCCACGTTCACACTTACATGGGAAACCGTTTCGAATCGATTCAAAATGATTTCAATGTTAAGTGTGAACAAAATTCACACTCGAGAAACCAATAACAAAA
Organism: Phalangium opilio; assembly: GCF_054372755.1. Classification (NCBI taxonomy): domain Eukaryota; kingdom Metazoa; phylum Arthropoda; class Arachnida; order Opiliones; family Phalangiidae; genus Phalangium; species Phalangium opilio. Next base: position 10,259,687 of record NW_028324218.1, read on the forward strand.
GCGGTTTCTTGAACCAACTTAAAGCGGCTTCGGAAGCTAGTTTCTAGTTTTCAGGGGTATTTCACATGAGATGGGACTAGTATTAAGTATACTTTCGCCGGCCTGAATTAGTAGAAGGCACCAACGAATAGATAAGCAGACAGCACTAACAGAGGCTGTTGAAATCGCTTCGAAATAGCAATAAAAAGTGTTTCAAAACAAGTTGGGCAAACGAGTTGTCAGCCTACTCTTGTGCAAGTGTGAACATGGCTTAAGTTGGTTCGCGAAGCAACTTCAAGAAACCGCGTTTGTAATTAGCTTCTCGAGTATGAGGTTTGTTCACAATTATCATTTGAAGCGTTTTAAATTGCTTCGAACCAGTTCCTTATGTAAGTGTGTACGTGGCTTTAGTCTCGATACCTGGTTTTTAGTTTGTTAGAACCCTTTTCGTTGGAAGTAGGCCTTGGTTTCCACGTTTCGTGCATTTAACGCGAGAGCAACAACAGAAGCTTCTTTGTGCGGTTTGGGAAGTTGGCATTTAGAAGTTAACTATTAAAGTTTTCGTGCGTGCAATAAGAAAACAAAAGCTCGTAACTAAACTATTCTTTACTTTTCTTTTCCTTTCCCTTTATGTTAATCCGGAGCCTCCGGGATGAACTAGGCCCATGCATCTCAAATTTTATGTGGGGAAATATCCAGTTTGTTAGGAAAAATATTTTCACCATAGATGGCGCTTATTTTTCCGTTGTGACAGGGGTCTTCCTTAAATTATCGTTGATATTTTAGGGGTCAGTCATAAAGTTTTTATGATAGAGAAAAGTTTCATCCTAAAATTAACGTAAATGTTTTTGGGGCTATTCACTTTTTACTGAATCTTTCGGTTAGATGGTATTGATGACAACAAAATAAATTATTTCAATTAAAATAATTCAGTAAGAGTTATAAAAACGTATACTTAGAATCCGCGACCTTGGCCCAAATACTTAAGCAGTCGACAGGGTCACGGGGTTGAACTTGGTTTATTTTTCGGTCGTATCAGCGCCCCCCAAACGGGAAAACACGGCGAACTAAATTATTTAAAAAAATATTCTCGCTTCGCCACACGCATGGGCCTAGTTCATCCCGGAGGCTCCGGTTAATCGCAATAGAAATAAAAGTTAACGTTTTATTACTTCGCAACGTGCAGGATTTCTAGTAAATTTCTTCATGCTTATAATTGCGAACCTCAAGAATAATCAATACTTCTTTTTTCGTTCATAAAACGAGTGTTGAGTGTTAATTATGAATGTGGGGCAATATAATGTACACCTCTAATTAAGTACAATCAATTACAAAAAAATTAGTAGGGAAAGTGCAAGCATCTTTGAAAGTGAATTTCAGTTTGATATTTTCTAAATTTTATAGTTGCATTCTTTATGCTTTCTCTTTAATTTTATTTAAATTAATTTCGTCTTGGTATTTTAAAAGGATTGTTTTATTTTCTCTCACCTTACATCATTTACTTCAATAGACTTACTTTAGTCCTTTATATTAAAATTCATGTTATTTGGATAAAACGTATTTTTACTTGGAATTACTTTAGAGAAACATGTTTGATTGCTTCAGTTGTTTGCATCTGTTGAATAATAACTTTATAGAGGTTGCAACATTATCTATCTACTATCCACAAAACTTACATGTTAATTCATATTATACCCACAACCAGTGATAGATTTAATTTTAGAAGTAGGAATGGAGAACAGAGTTATGTGGGCGCTCGTCAACGTCCCGGACCCCCTTCCACGGGACGGAGGGGTATTAAAGAAGAGGCGGGTCATAGCGACAGAGTTAAAATGGAATTTCGTATTTTTTGCCGTCCCCGTCAGCAACGTCATCAAAAAGAAGTTTACGTAAAGTTTAAATTATCTTATTGGCTCACTTAAAGGGTTGGAGGGTGGGGGTTTATACTGGGCTATGAGTCGGACTGAAGTAAATACTAACCGTTCTCCATTCTTACTACTAAAATTAAATCTATCCCTGCCACAACCTTTTTATGAATAATCGGTTATCCAGCAATTTGTCGATAATGGGTAAAAAAATAGGAGCTCTGTAACTTTATTTTATTTACTCCTTAAAGGGGTATCAGGCAGTTCAAATTTTGGTGGCAACTTTGCTTGTTTGTAACTAAACCCATGTTACCCCTAGCATTTATTAAACATAATAATAATAATAATAATCTAGGTTTATTTCGTGTCCATAACACCCAGTGGTCTATATTTCAATGGGTCACGATTTCAATGCATAGAGAGGTGGTGGCTAGCCCCTATGCCACAGCTAACCGACAGCGCCCAATACTAACTATTACAATTAACCTCGGCAAGTTTTGATGGAAAGGAGAAACCGGGTAAGACCGCGGAGGAAAACTCCTTTAACAAGTGGGGAGAGAACTTGCAAACTCTACGCAGAAGGGTTTGTTCCCAGGTTTTTCACCCGGCACCACAGTCAGGATCGAACCCGGGACCCTCTTGCTGCGAGGCGAAAGTGCTAACCACTTCACCACCCCACCTCACATGGTGAGATAATTTGTTAAAAGTTAAACTGAACTTGGTATATCATCTTTGAAGCAGTTTAATATTTCAAGAATTTATATAGACCCAGAAAAACTAGATGAGCGCCCCTCTTGTCAGTGCAATTGAGCATTTTAGAAGCTACTAATACAAAGGGTGTTTCTGATAAGTTTGCCATAGGTGTGTTTTAGATTCCCTCCCATTGGACCGAAATCCCATTCAACCGAAAGCAAAGAAGGGAGGTCCCATTGGACCGAAATCCCGCAACTTGGGCGGTTTACGAAAAGTGGAGATAGCCACGAATGGCTGCACTTAACGTTAGTGTACACTGCCTAGTTATCTTCGATAAAACGAAGTAGCAATGAGTTAACCGTGGAAACGGTTTTAAAGGCTTATGTAAATTAAAGGGAAAGCGAAAATAAGCCGTAAATCGTAACATTTTCTTTAATGTTACTTTAAAATGATACTTAAAACGAGAGATTTATATATATATCAAGGTGAATATACATATTACACTATATTGTTTATTCTAAAATTTTATTTTATGTTTTGCTTGTAATACAAGTTTACAGCAACAGAATCGAGGAAGAGACGTCCTCCTAAACAAACCAAACCTAATATAACAGTAATGTTTTGGAAGAGGCATATTATTTGAGAAGTCAATGAAGCTAAACATCAATATTTTGGAAAAAGCGTAACATTATTAATTGATTTAAAAAATATTACTAAACTAACTTAACCAAACCTAACCTAACATATCAGTAATGTTTTGGAAAAGGCATATTATTGGAGAAGTCAATGAAGCTAAACATCAATATTTTGGAAAAGGGGTAACATTGTTAAATGAATTATAAAATATTACTAACCTAACTTAACCTAACATAACAGTAATGTTTTGGAAAAGGCATATTCTTTGAGAAGTCAATGAAGCTAAACATGAATGTTTTGGAAAAGGCGTAACATTGTTAAATGATTTATAAAATATTACCAACCTAACTTAACCTAACATAACAGTAATGTTTTGGAAAAGGCATATTCTTTGAGAAGTCAATGAAGCTAAACATCAATATTTTGGAAAAGGCGTAACATTATTAATTGATTTACAAAATATTACTAAACTAACTTAACCAAACCTAACCTAACATATCAGTAATGTTTTGGAAAAGGCATATTATTGGAGAAGTCAATGAAGCTAAACATCAGTATTTTGGAAAAGGCGTAACATTGTTAAATAATTTACAAAATATTACTGAACTAACATAACCAAACCTAACCTAACATAAAAGTAATGTTTTGGTATAGGCATATTGTTGGAGAAGTCAACGAAGATAAACATCAATATTTTGGAAAAGGCGTAACATTGTTAAATGATTTATAAAATATTACTAACCTAACTTAACCAAACCTAACCTAACATAACAGTAATGTTTTGGAAAAGGTATATTATTTTGAGAAGTCAATGAAGCTAAACATCAATATTTTGGAAAAGGCGTAGCATTGTTAAATTATTTATAAAATATTACTAACCTAACCTAACCTGTCCTAAATCAACGTCACCCCGTTGCATTCGAATCGATGGGATCTCCTTATCTTACGCAAATCCCATTGGTTCGAAAACCCGCCGTTCCGCTAGTTTCTTATCTAGTTTGGCGTGTTTCGGTTGAATGGGATTTCGGTTCATTGGGAATTCGGTCCATTGGGAGGATACCGTGTTTTAAGGGTCAAATTTAGTGGAATGTGTCAAAAAACCAGGGGTCTACAGCATTTTTTACAGGGGTATAGGATCCCAATCGTTGATTAGCCCTTAAAACAAGGACATGGTCACAAGTAGAGTAAGACAGATTAGCTTTTAATGGTCTTCAGTCCGATAACGGTATCAAGCATTACTGTACACTTAAATTCTTAGAAATGTGAGTACCCTGGATAAGTAAATCTAATTACCCCACATGAGTTATTATTTTTGTTATATATATAAAGGACAATCAACGTTTGTTAGCACAAACCTTTATATTACCTTTATATATTTTAGCTTGCAATTTTATCTCTATTAAATATTAACTATTATTATAGTGAGAAAATCATTTATTTACCTTTCGAGAGCTATATAAGCGTGGTCGAAAGCCAAAGTTGCATTGAGCGGTACTGCGCGTACCTCACGTTTAAATGCTAAATTTGTCAGAGTTATGCGTGCGTGAAATAAGCCCAGCGAAGAATATATTTAAACTTTTGCTTGAGTTACTTTGTTCCTCAACATCAGAAAGCTGTATAGAAATCGTTAGTTAAAGTGATACTTAATTTTCTTTCTGTTATCGTAAGGTACATGTTGTAATAATGTGAAACAATAGCGTTATCAGGTTTTATTTGCTATTACTGACATGCACGTTGTTTCATTATGCGATGTCACAGTTGTCGTCTTAAAATTATTTCATACAAAATTGTATGATTGATTTATGTTTTCCGCTACTATCCCTTTAAGCCTAGGTACACTTAATATGAAGAAAAAATAAGGCGGCTTTTTTTCGGACCTATTAAACAATCAATTTTTTACCAGCGCCAAATAACAAGAAAAAATATAACACGCTACTTTTTACCTCTCCGAGTGACGTATGTCACCAAAGAGAATATACCAAGAGGAGCAGAAAGTCTAGCCTTTCACAAGGCTTTTGAAAAGCCTGGCCACGGTTTTGGAGTAACTAGATTTGGTTTTTGTTGATTGGCTAAGCAGCGACGCCTTTTATTGGTTAAATTATGTCGACCGCTTATTTTTGGTGGTGGCAAAGCCTGGGTTGATCTCTGGGTTGAACGTTGATGTACGAAAGGTAATTTTTAAGCAGACAACACGGTCACGTGAACAACCGGAACTAGTTTTTCCAAATTCAGAGCCGGTCCCTATTTACAAAGTTTCTACTCCTCTTGGTATATTCTCTTTGTCACGGAGAGGTTCTAATTTCGACGTGTCTGTCTGTCTGTGTATCTGTCTGTTGTTATTGACTTACACCCCAGGAGACCGCGTTCGCAGTTTTCAAATCGGAGCAAACGTTTTCCCAAATTCCGGACCGCATTTACAGTTCCCGGAAATTTGGAAAATTGAATTCCACTTACCATAGCTATTATCCATTACCTGTCTAACACCACCATCCTCTGGCCATTTGCCCATCTCATATGGACACCAGTCTTTACCCACTGTCTTCTATAGTCCACCATCATTTTGGCTCTTTTTCCACGCCACATGGACACCAGTCTGTACACACTGGCTTCTACACACCATCATTTTCTGGTCTTTGTCCATCCCACTTGGACACCAGTCTGTACACACTGGTTTCTACACGCCACCATCTTCTGGTCATTGTTTTTGTCCATCCCACATGGACACCAGTCTGCACACCTGGCTTTTACTCCATCATCATCCTTAAGATTAAGACATACGCGGCGATCGGCCAGGGTTACGAGAAACGTCCGGCCTCCCTAAGGTGGGGCTTCCACCAAAGGTTCACGCAATTGCGCTGTTCTTATCCATAGCTGCGATTCGAAATCCTTATATACTACCTATTTGAGTAAGGCAAAGCAACCGGCGTATGCTTCATTTCAAACGCCAATATTAGTCGAGTCTCTCAAGAATGTTTAATTGTTCTTTTTTAAAACGATGTAACGTTCAATAAGGCGAATAACTAACGAAGAAAATATTAAATATTAATTATATTTATTTTAATATTTAAGATAATCTTGTTTCTCAATTCAAAATTAATACGGAAAGAGTTAAAAAGCAGTCTATGTTTTTGTCTGCGTGTGTCCGTCCGTTGTTACACTAGTGCGCTGCGTTAGAAGTTCGTTTTATTTTGATGTGTAAAGAAATCCTACAGAACCATAATATTTCTTTTATCCTTAATATAAAATGAATATGTGGAAATATTTTTCGTAATTATGATGCATTTAGTACTTTTGTAGCTTTAAAGCTCTGTTACATTTTGATATTCCAAAGATCTTTTTTAATATTATTATTTGAAATGGCTGTTTATATTTTACTTAAGCTATACTACATCTATATATAGAATAATCCTTGTATTCATGATTTCTTGAAGAAAGCTAAGGTCTAGACTCCGGCGGGTATATCTAATATTACCCGCAATAGGCTTAGTGAAATAAAGAGTAAATAATTGAGGCCTGAGGTGAAGTAAACTTTGGGTTTTGATTTTCGTGTCTGAAATGAAGAGACATCAACGGTTCAGAGTGAGCCGAAAGTTAAATACACTCTCAAATAATCAGGTTAAGATTTTATAATAGAAGAAAAGATTATGGTGGCAATTAGATTAGTAGGGCTAAGCTACAGAGTTTTTTTGTTCTCTTTATGGTGCGCATTGACTATCAGTGCGTCTAGCTACAATTTAGCTTTGGTATTATTTAACGTTAACGCTCATGTTGGCAAACTAAGAATATTGTTGAAGTGAGACGAAACGATAGTGTTTACACTGCTAACCAGTTGTGAATGTAGCTATCAGAATATAGGGTAAACAGCTGAAGCGTAGACTTCATTTCCTGTTCTTTTTGCCATTGACTGATTTCCATGTGTCCAAGATTTATCCTTATTGGATGTAAAATGTCGTCTGCTTTACCGTATATTCGCTATGCTTGGAATACTGCTTCAATATTTCGTAAATTTTTACTTCAAAAAAGAGAAAAAATTCCATATCTAGGAAAATAACTTTGTAGTAGTAGACCGCTTGTCTCGGAGAGGTAATATTTTGGTTTTCCCAACTTGTTGGTTATTGAACTGATAAACGACCACCCAGTATGGAGCCATTCCCCTTTTTTTAGATCACTATCTAACCCTAAAAGTTCGCTTGTTAACCTTTTTCGAATACTTTAAGCTAAAAATAGGAATGCCTCCCTGGTTTTTGAAAGAAGAGAGGATTTTTTACTTTGACCCTCTCTAAAAATATCACTCTTGTACTAGCCACCGAGCTATAAACATGTAACCAATTTTTGCTCAATAAATTTACCTCATTTCCTAGTTTTTACAATTAAACTAACGTCTAATAATTTCCCTGACGACTCGAATTACAACAGACATCAACGGTTCAGAGTGAGCCGAAAGTTAAATACACTCTTAAATAATCAGGTTAAGATTTTATAATAGAAGAAAAGATCATGGTGGCAATTAGATTAGTAGGGCTAAGCTACAGAGTTTTTATTCTCTTTATGGTGCGCATTGACTATCAGTGCGTCTAGCTACAATTTAGCTTTGGTATTATTTAACGTTAACACTCATGTTGGCAAACTAAGAATATTGTTGAGGTGAGACGAGACGATAGTGTTTACACTGCTAACCAGTTGTGAATGTAGCTATCAGAATATAGGGTAAACAGCTGAAGCGTAGACTTCATTTCCTGTTCTTTTTGCCATTAACTGATTTCCATGTGTCCAAGATTTATCCTTATTGGATGTAAAATGTCGTCTGCTTTACTGTATATTCGCTATGCTTGGAATACTGCTTCAATATTTCGTAAATTTTTACTGCAAAAAGGAGAAATAATTTCATATCTAGGTAAATAACTTTGTAGTAGTAGACCTCTTGACTCGGAGAGGTAATATTTTGGTTTTCCCAACTTGTTTCGCTCCTAAATTATATTAAATTTTGGATCGAATTTTAGCAAGAGCAGAGATAGATTTAATTTTAGAAGTAGGAATGGAGAACAGAGTAATCTGAGCGCGCGTCACGGGACGGGGGGTATGAAAGAAGAGGCGAGTCTTAGCGACAGAGGTAAAAAGGAATTACGTATTTTTCGCCGTCCCCGTCATCAAAACGTAGTTTAAGTGAGCCAAGAAGATAATTTAAACTTTTCGTTACGCCTACTCTGTCTTTAAAATTGAATCTCTACTAACAAATAACGTAAGAAGAAATATATTTACGAGACAAATCTTACCATTTTATACACATGTTTTCCACCTACCTCAACTATACAACCTTTAATATTCCTATAGCGAACCCTGTTTCTTTCATCGAAATTATTTCATTCGGACACAAAAGCACACGCACATTCTCCAAAACTATACGTGAGATATACGTTTATAGACATTCGTTTATAGAGCAATGACTGTAAAATGTCAACTTCGCGCGACGACAGTACGATATAATAGTATTGAAGATGAAAGTAACATTTTTGCAGAGCTGTATACCTAATAAACTTTTAGAAAAGTTTAAAACCATGCAGCTTTTGTTTCGTACTTTTTGAACCATAGACAATTAGAGAAACCAGAAGTAGGATAAGGGACTATGTGTCGAGGTAACCAAATTCTTCACTTGGCGAAAGTGAATATTCTTGATAACACACCAACAGTTGGCCCTCTGGTTGCGGTTTCTGAATTTTCCCTCAAAAACGGGAGACGCTAGCGGCGGTAGACAGCCGAACTAGATTCAAGCACACGCGTCCGTGTTCCGCGGCTTTAGGTTGAGGGGAAGGGGGTTGGAAATGTTTTTGGAACTCGACCAATTTTTTTCTGTCTAGTGTAGGCGCGATGGAAGCGGCATAAAATCCTCAAATTTGTTCACAAATGCCAGGATCTATTACCTATGCTAGGGCTCTTTACTTCTAGTCCCTTATCCTACTTCTGGAGAAACCAAAATGCAGGGACGGAAGGGTTCCTTCCTATTCGCCAAGAGGCTACACGCAGGAGGATTGTCAACTCGCACTGCCTCTAACTTTGCTTCTTGACGCACCCCTACACCCTGTGAAGTTCTCTTAACCCGTGTCAATAATGAAATTGTCTATTTAGAAACATTTCCGAGATAATATTTATTATTCACATTTGATTGTACACAAACAAAAACAGTATGTTTTCAGGGAAACAAACAGTATATCAGAAGAAAACCTTACTTATTTCTTAAGAATTCTGACCACCCCAACTCATAACGTCAATCATCAACGTATTCCCCAAACAATCGAGCTATTCTGCCACTACTTCCTTAATATAATTACGTTCTAAAACATACCGTATAGTGCTTCTCTGCCCCATTATATTTCATATTTCAACCATTTGCTGATCGGTGTTGTTTTGCGTGTTCGCTTCTACGTAGTCACAATCTGGTTCAATTTCTAATTCAACGTCCTTGTGTTAGTTGCTTTCTCTACCATTTTTATTCAATGAATATGCATTGTAAAGGCATTAGATAAGTGGCAATAAGTCGCAAGATGACTTGGTCCAATTAGCCAGCTGAACTTTTTGAACTTTTTAATTCCAAAAGACTTTCTTGTAATAAGAAATAATTCTTGCAAAGATATACATGTTTATTCAAGTACAGTAACAACATATATCGTAATTAAAAATCATAATTACTTTAACTTTTATAAACAAATACGGTAAACTCTAATATAGCAACGATTAAAGATACTACTGATCCAATAAGAATGACACCCAAAGGCAAAATGAATTCCTTAAATTCCATCACATTTTCCTGTTCTTCTGGTTCCACCCACAGATACCTATCCCACGTGTATTTGGCCTTGATACTTTTAATTTCGTATGATTTGGTCTCAAATGTTCGATACATTCTATAAAGAATGTTAAAATTGTCATAACAACATATCTAATCAGTCCGCGATGCCTACCCAATATTGATCTTTTCCATGCATTGCTTTGAGAATCCCCAATGAAATGGCATTACAAGTATCGTGTTGAATACGTTCTTTTGTGATATGTAGAGATAATCATGCATTGAATCAAACTTCTCAATGAGCATGTTTATATCGAAATTATAATAGTAAGGAAAGGCGAGGAATAACGCGAATTCCGAATTTGCCATCAGATCGGGGGCTCGTTCAAGGGCATCATTTCCGTTCTTTAGAATGCTGTCCATGGATTCTGCTCTTTCATAAATGTTCCTCATATTTTTGTCCCTTGAAATCTGTAACAGAAAGAAGGTTTAGATCACTGGAAGGGATCTGTATCGCAGTTGTTCTCTGCCGTATTTAACAGCACTTAATAAGGTTGATTTATTTTACTATATTTGCTCAAGGATAGATGTAATGTTAGAAGTAGGAATGGAGAATAGAGTAATCTGGGCGTGCGTCCAAGTCCCGGACCCCCTTCACCGGGACGAGGTATGAAAGAAGAGGTGGGTCATAGCGACAGAGGTAAAAGGAAATAGGTATTTTTCGCCGTCCCCGTCAGCGACGTCATCAAAACGTAGTTTAAGTGAGCCAATAATATGATTTAAAATTTTCGTTAAATGTTGGAGGGAGGGGATCTATACTGGGCTATGAGTCGGACTGAAGTAAATACTAACCGTTCTCCATTGCTGCTTCTAAAATTACATCTATCCCTGATTTACTTCAAACATGTAATGCATAGACGTTCCACGGTATATAATTGGAACAACTTTGGGATTAGCCCCGACGTCTATCATATCGTCCAGAGTTGCGAATTCATGCGGAATATTCGATTTTTGGAAACAAAGCAGTCCATTTGTGAAGAACAAACAAGCACAGAGCCATGTTGCTAAAGCGAGAGTAGCGACACTACCCAATTTAAGCTTCGATTTCAACAATACTCCTGTTAACAGAAAATTGTACATTAATTTTTGCATTTAACATGAATGTGTTTCTAGTATAATACCTTTCAAAAAAATTGCTGGTAACAATTTGAAAGCAATATCAAGTTGTTTGTGTATTGCGTATCTCACTCGTTTCCTTTTACGGTTTCTTCTGGTTAGATACATAACAGCAACAGTTCCCATTAACACGAAGAACATGATGTAAGCAACCTGTATGAAATAATTTCGGTCTAAACATTAATGATGAGAAATGTTTGCTGTATAGTTCTCAAAACTGCGTATCTCTGGTCATTCAAGCGCATATTGCAGTAAAATATGTCAGAACTACTCAGAAGGATTTTTAATGTTTATTCCATTTCACTATGGACACAGTGCTCCTGACGTTATTATAGAAATGATATAAGCCTCCAGATAGTATATATATATGCGGCATCGAAACTCTCCAAGTGTTCCTCGCGCACGCCCCTACCCTTGGGTAGGCGATAGTTAAGTTTAGCACCATTGTATTTGTATGAGAACAAATTTCTAATTTTGAGACAGAGAGGGCCATTAAGATTCGGTACTGTTCGACCCTACCTAAACGCTGAGGATGATAGGTGGGGTACAGACTGCAACGTTATAGGTATAAAGGTGTCCACTTCATCCCTCTCTCATTCAAGGGCCCATACTTGCTAATCCAACAATTAGATAAAATATTGTATAAATATTAATAAAACGTGTTTGGAATACATAATACATATTTGTGATGGTAGATACACGTGCTAGTCTCACGTCTAAGTGTTTGCAAATATTTTTTGAACTATTTAATAACATAAAATTTGTTTCGCATTAACACATACTGTGCTTACGTGAATTGTGTTAAACAATTATACTTACAATTCCTTCGATTATGAATGGTTTTGAAATCACTCCTGATGGTTTTTCCATAGGATTGATGGAAACTATTTTCACTTCATCAAGAAAGAAGCCAGTCGTATACTGGACTTTGTTGAAACGTTGCAAAGACACATAATGGGGCGTCACTACGCAATCAAGCCCCTGTAACGATTAAGAGAAACAGTCCATTATCTTCAAAAGGTTTTTACGCAATTAATGGTTATATGGTTTAAAAACTTATTTCTTCGTATATAGCCTTAAGTTCTGCATCCATATCCAATCCCAATGAGTCCTCTGGTGGACTTACAAGTATTCTGTAGATAATTTATGTTAAAAATGTGATAGGGCCCAAGTACAATTTAATGGGCAATTTCGAGTACAAAATGTTGTATGGAATTTTTCCGTCGGGTTCATTGCTTAAAGTTATGATTAGGGATGATAACTTAATTAATTTAGCAGTGTTTTTCTGGTTCTTGTATAAATTTAAGAGGTCATAACTTGTAAAGGGGGAAGGAAAAATGTCATAGAACATTTTCGACCCAAAATTGTTCATTGAACCTACTGTACAGTCTTACGTTTTGTTGCAGCTGTTCAATAGGAATAAAACTCTACCCGCCCAATCGTTATAAATTGGTATATATGCTTGCAAAGTCTTAATATTTAAATAAAATAAATTAGAATCTATAATTGTTGAACCGAAAATTAGTAGCACCTTGGGGAAGATAACTTAATTCTTAATTGATTTTAAAAACAACGATTTTTTTTCAAGTGCGTAAAAAATTATTTTAATTAAAAACTCGCCTAGTCTCCGAAGTCTCGGTCACGTTATTTTACCATTACACAATTTTCCTGTGCACTTATAAAAATCGTTGTTTTTAAAATCAATCGGGGATAGATTTTATTTTAGAAGTAGGAATGGTGAACGGTTAGTATTTACTTCAGTCCAACTCATAGGTCAGTATAGAGCCCCTCCCTCCAACACGTAACGAAGTTTAAATTATTTTATTGGCTCACTTAAACTACGTTTTGATGAGGTTGCTGACGAGAACGGAGAAAAATACGAATTCCTTTTTTTTACCTCTGTCGCTATGACCCGCCTCTTCTTTCATGCCCCTCCATCTCGTGGAAGGGGGTCCGGACGCGCGCCCCGATTACTCTGTTCTCCATTCCTACTTCTAAAATTAAATCTATCCCTGAATCAATTAAGAAATCAATAATTGTGATATGGTACTGGTTTTTACAGAGCTTATTTGAACTTTGGTGATCTTTTCTTCTGAAGTTGAATTCATTTTGTCTCGCCGTTCTTTTACGCTCCTTCTTGGTTTGAAGTTCTTAAATAGTTTAAGCCCATAAAAACTTCCCTTAAACCTATAAACCTTTAGGCTTTACGAAAACAAAACTATTAAAACAAAATGTAGGTCTCACGAGTGAAGATATAACCGCTCGATTAAATCTGTCAAATGTTTATCTTCAACTCATATAATGATTCTCTTTTATGTGCTTAATGGTTTTCAAATTTGAATGCGCTTTGGAATCCCAGCAAGACAATTCCAATGCTTCTAGAAATGCAGTGTGGACGAGATCAGGCCAACACTTTATATTGCAATACTGCTGGTGAAATAAATCGGTTTACCAAACTGAACAGCTATGAAACATGCTGTTTAATTAGAAAAAACAAAAGATATACTTGATTGGATAATGAACCAATTACTACAATTAAGGAACATCGCTTGAAATTGTACAATTACTTTCATATGACACGATAGCAAAAGTATGTAGATACAAAAACCAAAAGTACACTTCGTTGAAATTTGCTCGCGCTGTGTATATGAGAAGCCCTCCTTTATCCCAGAATTGTGTCGACCCCCCTCTGCGACCGTGTTACAGGGAACAAGCCGTGAAAAGGTTCATAAAGTAGCGGATACAAGCTCTAGTACTAAAAACTAAAATTTGGACCGCAGGCATCCTGCACTACTTTCTAATAACCTATGACGTCAAGAAGCTCCTTGGAAGCTGATTGGATAGTTCGTGTAGGTAGGCGGTTGAGAAGAGGGTAGTTTCTCAGTTTACGTGTCGTCTACAGCCAAAGGCATGGAATTTTTAATGAAGTCTCAGACCACTTAACCCATGGACAGGCAAAGCCATGTTAAACCCGCGTTAAAATATGGCAAAGTGTGGCACGTGCCCTCACGCGTCTACCGACCACAATTTATCGCCAAATGTCCCTAAAGAAAAATTCGTCTGTAATGGTTCGGGATAATTTTTAGCCAAGTCTTAATGATAAACAGACTTTATAAACAATACCAGAGTGATATTTACAAAAACTAATTTGATTGATCGCTTATGAAACTTTAATGAGAGAGAGGCTAAAATAAATAAATAATGAAATTCAACTCACTTTTATAATTTAGTCAGATTTTCTCCCCATATCGGTGACTGGAGACCTCTACTCCACAAAAAACAAAATGGCACGAATTTTACAAGAGTGTGGTGTAAAACTTCCAGCATCCGTCTCCATACAGCGCTAGTGTCAGGCGTTGCTCTGAGCAAATCTAGCTCCCTATTTAGTTAACTGTCCATGCATGGGTTAGGTGGTCTGAGATGAAGTGTACTTTTTGATTTTATTTCTATATACTTTTGACAATAGGATGTATATCGAGAAGGCTTCGCCTGAATAACCCCTCAGATATTTCGAAGTGTACTCTAAGACATGAACATACTCTTGAAGAGTGCTTACTGTATACATAGACCAAGATGGTAGACACATTTGGAATTAACATTGATCACTAATTTAAAACATAGCCTAAGTTCAGACAGATCCACGCAATTATTGTACCTTTTTAAGCGTTGTTCCCTTATTTCTTGGTGAAATTGAAGACGCTTGGGTTATTTCTAATACTAGAGAATTTTCCTTTATGGTTGAATTTACCTCTTCCACACTCAATATGTACTCTAGTCCGAGTACATCAGCACAAAAAACAAAAAGAAAAGCTAGAAGTCTTGTATAGCACACGTTTATTTTTGCTTAGTGGGAAATTTGGAGTATTTTTCTTAACATGATATACGATTATAAAAAGCACTCTATACTAAGTACGTTTTCGCTTTCGGTAGTCAAATACTATTAAGCAGGTCAAAAGGCGTGGATACACGCAAAGAGCCTTATCGTCAACAGTTCATAGGCATTTAAACCTAGTTTTTATTCAATCTTTCGTGTAAGTGTAAGTGCTATTATCAGTAAACAGTTTTAATATGTTTTTATTGCAATTTAGTAAAGAAGTGACACGCACAGCGCGCCTATGGACCCAGTTTAGTTTTCGTTATTAAGGATTCTATATTATTATTGGGTCATTTATCCTGTGACCTAAGACCATAGAGAAAGGAAGATGTTACTGTAGTAGCCGTGTTGACGCTCCATGAGCGGCTTCAACTTGGGTTGGTGCGTCATACATCGCTGCCATCTGTGTGCTAAACCTTGTACTAAAATATTTCAAAATTCGGTCATGGGGTCAAGGACAGTAATAGTTTTTATTTAATTTAGTTATCAAAACAGGAATATTATTATTACACCATATCACTCGCGTTAAGCGGCGTGCCAAAGCCAAAGATACGCGACCAGTTAAGAAATTTGTTTGAATATTTTTAAATTACTTTCCCTATAGAAGACGCTATAGTCGTACGCACCAACCTTAACATGTAGCGCCTCTGATGGATCCTGTGCTACACATCCTTACCATTTACGTGTGTTGTAGGTATTGTATCGGCCACTCCAGTATAAGTCCTTTCTCAATGCTAAGACCATTAAACACAGATGGACTGGAATGGAGATACGGCACTTGGTTCTTTTAGAGCAGCCCCTTTCTAGCGCCACAGTGCAACAGATATTGGAACTTTCGACTCAAACCAAAGCCATAGCATTATTTACGAGTAGAAAGGTTTCGGGAATCTCCCGCTAGGGACGACAACAGGCGATACCATTTGAAGAGCAGGGGTTTTAGCTTATCATTTCAGTCAATCTGTGTTTAATAGTCTTAGACGTGACAGTGTGAAACGATAAAATACCAATAGTGAATATTGAGTCTCATAAGTAATTGAAGCTTTCATTTACCCTGACCGAAAAAAACGTTTCACCATGGATATGTATAAATACTAACGTTAGTAGGCTGAAAAACTGCAGGAACGTTAGCCATAAGTTGGTGAAAAAACTAAGATAAGAATTTTTTCAGATAACTGGTGTATATAATTATGTCTTCAAAATAGGAAATTTGAATATCTGCCACTTCAGGCAATTAATTTTCAAAACTTATCTTTTACACTTTCCTGTCTTTGTCTGCAAAGACAGTTTTTATAAATATTTACTATGCCCTGGTTTCCTTTATATTATAGACAAGCCTTATGGTTTTTTTGTAATCTTTTAAAAATGGCGTCCCAAAATGCTATAAAAATGAAAGGGCAACGATGAGTGCCTTTGCTACTAGCAATTATTACAAATATTAACACAAGTAACTTCATGTCTGTATGATCGCTTAATTATTAAGTTCAAAGAGACATTTAAAGGGTTTGTGATTTTTCCTGTGGTAGCTACTTTGCGTTCCTGTCATTTAATAATTGAACGTAATTATTTCCAAAATGCAGGCGATTATGGATGCCATTAACCCAATAACAATGATGCCCGCCGGTAGATAGAACTCTTTTAGTTCAGTAAAATCTTCCTCCTCTTCCGGTTTGGCCCACAGGAAACTGTCCCAAGTGTATTTAGCTTTGATACTTTTAATGTCGTAGGATTTGGTTTCGAATGTTCGGTACAGTCTATTATGAAAGTAGAAAATAGCATCCAGCACGTATTATAAATGAGCAGTTCTTACGCAATACATACCCAACATTTATCTTTTCCATACACTGCTTTGAGAATCCCGAACGAAATGGCATTACAGTTACTGAGTTGTAGACGCTGTCCTTTGACATATACAGGTAATCCTTCCCTGGTTTGAAGTGTTCAATGAGCAGGGTCACATCAAAGTTGTAGTAATACGGAAACGGTAGAAGAAAGACGAATTCCGAGTGTAATATCATCTCCGGTGTTCTTTCAAGGGCCTCCATTGCATTCATGAATATGCTCTTCATTGTATTTGCTCTTTTGTAAATGGCTTGCATATTTGGGTCTGCTGAAACCTAATAGCAAAAGTAAATAGCAGAAGTGGCCCTTTGTACCTTTGGCTAGTGCAAGGCGTCGCGAAACCCCTCAAAAACGGTTCCCGCGCTCAATATTTTAAATAAGCCAATCAGGAGGAGCCCAGAAAGTTGTTCTCATTTTCATTTTATCGCTACC
This sequence comes from Phalangium opilio, assembly GCF_054372755.1. NCBI lineage: Eukaryota > Metazoa > Arthropoda > Arachnida > Opiliones > Phalangiidae > Phalangium > Phalangium opilio. The sequence goes on from NW_028324218.1 coordinate 10,276,962, forward strand.
TGGTGATAAGCTTCTCAACTATTTCAGTCGTCTGTCGTGAAATTCTATACTTAGAACTCGCGTGCCGTTCGTCAAATCTAACTATGAATATTTCAACGCAATGTGATCTTACATACAAAGTGTGAAGAAGACACAAACTGTATTTAAAGGAAAAACTAAAGCAAGTCAAACCAAACAGGTGTGAAAACTAAGAATATCTCTACGGAAGACTTAAGCCTTGGCGAGCTTGCAGATAGGGAAGACGGGAAGGGGTTGAAATTAAGGATAATAATTTGAAAAATCCTGGAACTAATTTGGAAATTGGTGTTCTTGGCGCTAAACAACATTCAGTGGCACAGATTGTTAAAAGAAAACTACAAGGTACTGATTTGTCTGATGAATGTGCAACTCCTCTGAAATATATGCGTGAAAATAACCCTATGGTTGGGAATGAGGCAGACGACTACTACCAATCATGGAAATCCATGTATTCATCCGCGTTTTCCCGCCAAAATCACCTAGTTAGGACGGCGCGAAATTTTCCAGAAAGTGACGCCTCGCTAAATTAGTCTATTGGGCCACTTCTGCTATTTACTTCTGCTAATAGAAAGTAGAAGAACCAGAATTTCATTTCCTAGGTGAATTAAATTTGTGGGGAGTTTCTGATAGTGCATTAGGTATTTACTTAGAAAGCGGTTCAATCCCACTATACTATCTTCGAAAATAAGTCGTTGCAGGAATTTTGCAAAGTGATTAATTTTATCATAGAGCACAGCTGTGTAATATTTTTTAAAGGGAATTCACTTGAATGCACTACCCCGCTTATTTGTTAACGTAACTAGAGCCACTTTTCCCTAACATCATGAGTTTATCGTGCCTCTAAGTACACAAATATGGGTTACAACTGGGCATCTTAGTCAGGCTACTGTGACGTCAGAACTCGTATAGTGCTAAGATCCGAGAGAAAATTTTGAAATTTCTGTCGCGATGCAGCCACCAACCGGTCGAGACGAATAATAAATGGGTCACGTGAAAAAAAAAATCATCCAATGGGATGAAGTAGATTTTTACGTTTCCTATAGGCAGGCATTGGGGGGAACGAATTTTACTTGAGCAACCCCAAAATCCCTCTCTCTCGTAAGATAGAGGCGGTTTCAGTCCTGAATCATTCTAAAAGGGATAAAAGAAACGCTAGGCTAGGCAGTACAATTTTGTATTGAAGTTGAGGTGATAAATGATACGGAGAGAGTATATAGTTTCATTAAAGGGAGCCAGACAAACACTATTGCCATAAGAGTAGCAGCCATTTCTCTACTTAGAGGCATGATAAAGTTATGCTAACATCTATTAAACATGATGTAGTAATTGCATTTGACACCATCTATCCTAAATTTTGCTTTTTACACTCTCTTCTAATCAAATGAAAGAAAAATATAAATAGATAGATATAAGGGCTACGTTGGTTTTTGTTTCAATCTGGAATCGTCGTTAAATCACTTATATAGCAATTCAAGATTTATAGCGCTTCAAAAGGTATGTCTGTTCACCTACTTGAAACATGTAATACATTGGAGTTCCGTAATACACAATCGTAACAACTTCGGGGTTAGCTCCGACATCAGTCATGCCATCTAGAGTAGTGTATTCGATGGGGATATTAGACTTTTGGAAACAAAGCAATCCGTTTGTCAGGAAAAAGCAAATCAAGAGCCATGTTGCTAACGCCAGAGTACCCAGCTTAGTACTTGGATTTATCAAAGTATCTGTTAAGATTAAATTGCAAAAAATTAGTTCTGCCATTGATATTTCTATAACCAGGCATAAATTTAATTTTAGAAGTAGGAATGGAGAACGGTTAGTATTTACTTCAAGGAATGGTTCACCCATAAATTTTTTTGCTGTAATCCCTTTATTTACATCCAAAACCAAGATTTCGAGAGTTGAAAAAATTTTACATTAAGTATATTTTAAATTAAATCAGAAAAACTAATTGCATTGAGGACCCTATAGCGCCTGTATGGTGCTTTTCCGCAAAGCCGGAGAGAGTACGATAAGTCACTCTCATATATTAGTTCAGTCCTCCATCTTATTGGCCGAGGTATCTATAGGACAAGCTTCTACTAAAAAGTAAACTCGACTATTACGCGGCTGAGCGCTAGACCGGCGACAAGGTACATTGGCAGCGCCCGTATGTTAGAGCCTAGTCAAGCTCGTAGATCGCCGTAGCCAAGGCCTAGCGAATCGTGGCATATCGTAATCATTTTGATGCACTATAAGGGTACTTACAGCGATCGGGAACAGTATAAAAACTAACCGCACACCTAGAGTTAATACTCTGACAGTCTTTTATAATACAACTTGGCATTTCGGCAATATTTTTAAAACTAAACTTAAAACTCATTTAATATCCACGTAAATTTAATATCATTTAATTTCTTTTCGATAAACAAAACTAAAGGACATTGACCATCATATTCTCCCCTAAAACAAATAATTTTTAATATTCCACCCTATCAAACGGAGCTGTAATGGCTTACCAAGCCCTAGTTCCTAGCCAAAAACAGAAAAAAAGAAAAGAATTAATTTTGATTCAAATTGATCAACGAAACGACTAACGAGAGCTAATCATACTTGATGACGAAATTGCCAGACTAAAAAAAAAACCCCGACCGAAATTCTTCTGCTTGGAGTGCTAAAATCTCATTGGCTAAACGCTATTTAAACCAGCCAGTCATCTGGCAGGTCTGGCCAAGCACGACAGTGAAGTTTAGAGATAGGGGTTAAGGGTTTTGTCCATATAAAATTTTATTTTAATTATAAAATGAAAACTATCGCTAATAATTTAATTTCAGTAGTACCACTATCTTTATAAAAGTACTATTGACGCTAAGAGACAAAAAAGTTTATGGGTGAACCATTCCTTTCAGTAAGTTCAGTCCAACTCATAGAGCCCCTCCCTCAAACACGTAACGAAAAGTTTAAATTATCTTATTGGCTCACTTAAACTACGTTTTGACGGCGAAAAATACGTAATTCCATTTCACCTCTGTCGCTATGACCCTCCTCTTCTTTCATACCCACCTTATTGGGGAAGGGGGTCCGGGACTTTGACGCGGGCCCAGATTACTCTGTTCTCCATTCCTACTTTTAAAATTAAATCTATCCCTGTTATAAGCCAGTAATGCATAAGTATGGGTCTGTCGCAGAAGATTAAGGTACCTTCATTCCCCACTCAAAGCAAAGTTTAAGAAAATTCTGTGCCACCTTTGTTTTAATGCTTCTCATCCAAAACAGAGCAAAATACAGGCGTGGAATAATTCCATTGCCTTCCTTTGTGGAGCCGGGCTACAAGTAGTGATATAAAATACCAGAAGAAACCCCCTAAACTTTTATGAAGGATCTACGCTCGTAGCAAATATATCTATGACCCATGCTTATGGAGCGTATGTTTGGCTTGCGATATTACTCGACTGTTACCTCGCAATAGAATAGCCGGTGACAATTTGAAAGCAAAGTCAAGTTGTTTACGTAAACATCTTTCATTCTCTTGATTTTGGTGTTTTTCTCGTTCAGATACAGAGTGGCTACTACTCCGATTAGAACAATTAGAGTAATTCCTACAACCTGATATTATGAAAAGCATTTGAGCTTTATTTGCTAAATCTTCCCTTTCGAGAACTAACGAAACTTACGACATCGTCCATGACAAATAGCCTTGAAACCAGTCCTAATGGTTTTTCCTTTGGATTCATTGAAACTAGCTTCACTTCATCAATGTAGAAGGGTGCTGTATATTGCACTTTTTGGAAACGTTCCCACGATGCGTATTGGGTCGTCACTATACAATCGTATCCCTGTATTTTAAAGAAAATTCATTAAACTGTCAAAGAAATTGATGTTTGTTGATGGCTATATTCTATTAGACTATTTCGAAGGTTCATTTGAAAATACTTAATTCATCTGTTAAAAGTTTAAGTTCTGCGTCAGGGTCCATTCCCACATCATCATCAGGAGTTTCAACATTTATTCTGAAAGAGAATAAAATTTAATTTATTGTGGTGAATATTTCAACTGCAAAACTTGCGTTTTGTTGCAGCTTCTTAGCAGAAACAAAACTCGTTCAGCCCAGTCGTTGTATATTGGTATCGTATCTTGCAATAACTTGAAAAATAAAGGTGTCCATTTAGATTCTCACTAGGATACCATATAAAAATTAGTTTATACCGGAACTACTTGAACAGTGGCGATATTTTCGTCTTGGCTTGAGTTCATGTTTGAAGTTTGACAAATTTTTTAATAGTTGTCCCTATAAATTCGTGTTGTCTATGATTGTTTGAAGCGGGTTTTTTTCTACCCAAAGAGAAGGGAGTATGGATGCTGTGCAACGCTATGTCCCGCAGTGAACCTATAAATACTTTGGATTAGAGTTAAATTATTATTCCGACTTCAGGCGTTTTATGAAATACTATGAAAGAGAATCAAATTGAACCGTAAAAACTTGCGTTTTGTTGCAGCTTCTTAGCAGAAACAAAACTCGTTCAGCCCAGTCATTGTATATTGGTATTAATTCTTGTAACAACTTGTAATATAAAAGTTTCCATTTAGCTTTTAGATGGGATACAAAACAATCGACTATTATACCGGAACTCTTTGAACAATGGCGATATTTTCATCTTTGCTTGCATTCATGTCAGTTTTTCAATAATTATCTCTTGAAGTCAGAAATTTTTGTAACTAAAGCCAGATTGACTAAAATTTTGTAAACATGGTTAGGGCAAAGTGAAGTTGCGCCAGGTACCTTAGCTTAATTCCTACTCAATTTTTAAAGAAAACAAAAAACTTAGATGAGCACGCTTCTTATTCTTAATCCATTCGCCAAATAATAAATTTGCATTTCATCGTCAACTTTACATATTTTAACCCGAAACTTATCTTCGAATAAAGATTGTCTATATTCAAAATACTACACATTTTAAATTGATTCACATGAAAAAGTTATGACGTCATGCTTGTGTCGCCTGATCGTGTTGAATCGTTTTAGATGAAAAAGGTTTTAGTGTACTTTTTACAAAACACTTATGGTTTCTATAATTGTTTCACATGTGGTAACAGTAAACTTATTCCAATTGATTCATTCCCCTCCACCTAACAACGAATTGTCTCACAGGTTTTGAGCATTATTGCATGAAAGAAATGCTGATATTTATCTTTGAGTCGCGTTCCTTTCATAACTTTAAACTTACTTTTCCTAGCATCCTTCTTCTCTCCTGTCACTTATTACCTATTGATTTCTTGTGTTCAAGTTATTGAAATATTTGCATTAAAAATTTGATCTCCGTATATAACTTGAATCTTTTCAAATATTAACCCAATCCTTTGCCTTTCGAGCATTTATAGCGAGGGCAACTGTTTTGCGCGATACTGAGCAATATTTTGAGTTTTGTGCGTGCAGTAAGAAATTTAAAACTCTTAACTAAATTATTTGACTATTACGTTGGCTTTTATTCCCATGCTATTACCATTAGTCTGTTTTGAAGAAATCGTTAAAGGGTTCGTAGCTAATTTCGACTACTATGATATTTTAACAATTCTAAATAATTGCATATATGAAAATTGGATCTAATCAATTTTCTTAGTTGAAAATTGATAATTGAAATCGTTTTACTTTGCGATTATTTTATAACTGGTGCCTTCTAGGCTTAGTAGAAAGTATTTATTTTGAAACTGGCATAACTTTCTTTTAAAATTTGCTGAATAATACACAGAGAAATATTTTTTAAATCATAAGAAATCTATGTATCAAAGATTTTTTCAAATTATTTTTAATGAAAAGGTTTTGATCAAAATATTATCGATCGATTGATATGCTACTATCCCTTTAAGGTACTCAAAAAAATAAATATATACCCTTAAGTACAGTACTTTCTTAACTAACTAAACCTCAGGAGTAATCAATTATATGCTTTTTCTAGTACACCGTATATAATTTTAACTGAGGTATATGAAAAATACCCAGTATATTGCTTAAGTATGGCTATATTATATTAAAGCCAAACAAACCTCAAGAATAATCAATTTTGGAGCAAAAGTTAACAAAAGCGAAAAGGGGTGTTCGTGGAAAGTACATAGTACTGGTTTTGAAACCTAAACCTCTTTAGTAAAGTCTTACTTCATCAAGATAAAACCCTGCCGTATACTGCAGTTTTTGGAAACATTTGCATGATGCATATACCAATATTCAATCGAGTTATTTGGCAGTGAAAATTTAAAATAAATTCGTCTTTCGGATTATTTCATAAAATTTAAAGTTGATAAGGCCAGGGATAGATTTAATTTTAGGAGTAGGAATGGAGAACGGTTAGTATTTACTTCAGTCCGACTCATAGCCTAGTATAGAGCTCCTCCCTCCAACACGTAACGAAAAGTTTAAATTATCTTATTTGCTCACTTAAACTACGTTTTGATGATGTTGCTGACGGGGACGGCGAAAAATACGTTATTCTTTTTTACCTCTGTCGCTATGACCCACCTCTCCTTTCATACCCCTCCGTCCCTTGGAATGGGATCTGGGACTTTGACGCACGCCCAGACTCCATTCGAACTTCTTAAATTAAATCCATCCCCTATAAGGCTGTGTTCGTTTTTTAAAATATTAACAGATATTGACGAGAAAATGGATCTTTTTCATTAAGATAACAGGGGAAAGTTCGTTCCTTGAAGGCAAGCCATGGGATTTTCTTTAACTTAAGCCAATTCTTTTTCTCCACTAATCTTACCCATTTAAATTATTTGTCTTCAAAGACAGTTCTTATTAAAAACAATAGTTAGGTATAATTAAGTTAATATCAATGTACATTAATAAAAGGGTTTGTTGTGTTAATAATAAAAAATATGGAATGAACAAATGTTCTATCAAGCTCAGATCAATTGCGATTAAATAGTTCGGTAGTGAAACACTTTCAGCTATAAAGCAACGAAGAAATTTGTGCCAGTTTAAGAAAAGCTAATTGATTAACATGTATACAGTAACAAAATAAACTTCAATAAACGTATAACAATCATAATTTTCGGCAACACATCATATAAACAATATCAAATATAATATTACTAAGCCGATGTTAAGACTTCCAATATAGCGACGATTGTTGATGCTATTGATCCAATAACAATGATGCCCGCCGGTAGATAGAACTCTTTTAGTTCAATAAAATCTTCCTCCTCTTCCGGTTTCGCCCACTGAAAGCTGTCCCAAGTGTATTTAGCCTTGATGCTTTTGATTTCGTATGATTTGGTTTCAAATGTTCGATAGAGTCTATAAAGAAAAGAGAAATTAATGTATCTAAATTTCTGCTAAGTACAGTCCTCTGAAAATCAGAAAGTTATAGCAGAGGAAGGATGACACTCTGTATCGTTTTACTACTTGAATTATGTAACATGATTCTTCCCAGGCGAGGAGCCCTTTTTGTTTGCTCTTCTGTTCGTCACACTTCAGATGGACATCGCGTCGAGGGGTGAATTCTATAACTGTTTGGTACTAAATCCTTAGAAATCAACCCACAAACCTCGTCTTGACGTGGGATAAAAATCCACAAGCGTGCCTTAGTGCAAGTGCAAATAGTTAAGCACTAACAGAGTAATGATGAGGAAACTATTTATCGCAAATATGATTCAGTTTAACAGTAACCTTGCTCGAAATGTTAAGGGATGTTGAGAAGAATCATGTTACAATTACCCCTTTTTGTTTCACACTTCTATTAAATTTTCTGGTTATAGCATCACTTATGAGCAGTTCATCTATATCTATATAAATCAAAGTCCTGACAGACTGACTGATAATCAACGCCCAGCCCAAACCGCTTGTTTTAGAAGAGTGAAAATTTGCAGGAACGTTACTCATAAGTAGCAGGCGCGTAATAAGAAACATTTTTCCAATCCGCCGACATCATAAACAATGGCGCCTAGAAATGTAAAAAAATCTTCTCTATGCAACAAAGTCCGCGCGTTTCAACAGATTTCACAAATATTTAGAACACTGGTTTCCTATAACCTATAGACGGGCTGAATGGTCTTTTGGGTTCCATTTGTTGCCATCTTTTTAAATGGCGGCCAGAAATTTAAAAGCCCCTCTTTATGGAATGATAAAAAATGCCCTGGCTGACGGGCAACGCCGAGTGCCTTCGTTCCTAGGGTGCTACAAAAATATTAGTCATCAGTAAAACCTACCCATTCTTTATAACATTTTGATGGAAGTTCTAATTACACGCGAGCGTCAACACGGGTAACAGCTAGTTAGCAATACATACCCAACATTGACCTTTTCCATACACTGCTTTGAGAATCCCCAACGAAATGGCATTACAGTAAGTGAGTTGTAGACTCTGTCCTTTGACATATAGAGGTAATCCTTTTTTGCTTTGAATTTTTCAATGAGCAGGGTCACCTCAAAATTGTAATAGTACGGGAACGGTAAAGGTAAAACAAATTCCGCATCCAATATCAACTCCGGTGTTCTTTCAAGCGCCTCCATGGCATTCATTAATATGCTATTCATTGTTTTTGCTCTATTGTAAATTTCTTTCATATTTGGGTCTGCTGAAATCTATGAAAAAGTTTAAAATTTTTGTACTTCAATACCTGGGTAGGTAAAATTGTGTAAAGTTTCATTCCTCCGTCATCTTAGAATATGGCAGTTAGAATTTAATGCCTAGACACCCTTAATATATTTATAAAGTTCTATATTGATTTTTTTCTTCAATCTGTTTTCGTCTCTGGAACTGGTGCTTACCGAAACGCCTATTTTCCTATACTTCGCAATTCTACTTCTCTTATAGACCTTTTCGATGTAAAACAAGATGGCTCCAGCAAGCCAATATTAAAATTTTGCGCGGCAACACGGCTGGCAACTGTTTTTCCGGCGAACCTTGAATGTTAATTCCACATAGGCTAATAATTTTTTGTGAATATTCCATCAACTTTGGTTAAAAAATTTAGACTTTCCTCAAGCAACATCAGTAAATAGTAACTAAACAAACCCATATTTTAATTATTTAATTTACCACAGTTTAAAGAATAATTCAGGTTACAGTTACAAAATTTTAAAGCGCGCGCCCTGATTCATATGCCAGCGTTCGCCAAACAGAGTTGCGCAGGTCTAGTGTGACGTCACACAAGCGAGTTGAAGGAGAGAGATAAAATCCCGAAGCGACCGCGAGCCAGGGCCGGAAATAAGAAAAAATTGTTATAGGACATGTGTCCAGTGACCCCCTGTTTGACTGGAAAATTTATAGGAGTGTGCAAAAATGGTGTCGTTTCTCCATAGTCAAGGTATCAAAACTTCGGAAAATTTATAGGTCAAAATGTCCAGTGACCCCCATAGTTTTTAAAAAAATTATGGGACATTTTTAAATTTTATTGGACAATGTCCAGTGTACTGTGCTTATATCCGGCCCTGCCGCGAGCCCCTTTGCCTGTCTCGCACCGCCGCACGCGTAAACACTAAACACGAAAGATACCGTATAAATCTATTAATTTTGAGCGTCATCTATGATGGACGCGCAAAATTAAAAAGGGGCTAAGCAACCCTCAGTATCGCTCTTCGCGACATAAAAGGGGTTTAATAAATAACTGTCTCTGCGCACTCTCTCTAGGACAAAGTCTTGTCTGCTTATACTGGATCTTTGGCCTTGATCGAAATTTTTCTATTCAAACTACTGCGCATAAAACGTGTGCTACGCATATAATTTCAGTCTCGCCTCTGATGTCTCTACACTTTTGAGTTGCAAATGTCTCTATAGCGAGTGTCTGACTTTGCGAAAACCTGCATGTATACTTTTTGTGCCTCTGAATTATCAACCCTGCCAGATAACGAGTGTCAGAGTCAGACATCTTATAAAATATCATCGTTCGAGTTCTTTCTTGGCTTCATCTTTACTGATCCAAGACATTTTGGAATCACTCAAATTCATACCCAGGCAGATTTACGCTTTTAAAAAAACTAAAGTCGACCAATCGACTGTAAACTATGATTCACTTACTTGAAACATGTAATACATTGGAGTTCCGTAATACAAAAGTGGAATGACTTTGGGATTAGCTGCAACATCCTTCATGTCATCTAGAGTAGTGTATTCGATGGGGATATTCGACTTTTGGAAACAAAGCAAGCCATTTGTCAGGAAAAAACAAATCAAGACCCATGTTGTTAGTGCGAGTGTACCCAATTTAGTACTTGGATTTATCAGAGTATCTGTTAAGAGTAAATTGCAGGAATTTAGTAAGTTCTGGCACTGAGAGTATGATAGGCTCATTTTATTCCTCTACTGTTACCTTTCAATAGAATAGCAGGTGCCAATTTGAAAGCAAAGTCAAGTTGTTTACGTAAAGCATCTTTCATTCTCTTGATTTTGGTGTTTTTCTCGTTCAGATACAGAGTGGCTACTACTCCGATTAGAACAATTAGAGTAATTCCTACAACCTGAAATAAAAACAATTATTTGAACTTTATGCGCAAAATTTTCACTCTCGAGAACTAACGAAACTTACGATATCATCCATGACAAATAGTTTTGAAACCAGTCCTAATGGTTTTTCCTTTGGATTCATTGAAACTAGCTTCACTTCATCAATGTAAAAGGGTGCTGTGTATTGCACTTTTTGGAAACGTTCCCACGATGCGTATTGGCTCACTACGACACAATCGTATCCCTGTATTTTAAGGAAAATTACATTAATCTGTCAAAGAAATAGATGTGGGCATTTATCTAGGTCTACATTGTATTAGACTATTACTAAGGTTCATTTAAAATCACTTAATTTTTCGGTCAAAAGTTTAAGTTCAGCGTCTGGGTCCATTCCCACATCATCCTCAGGCTTTACAACATTTACTCTGAAAGAAATGCAATTATTATTATATTGTGTTGAATATTTCGATCCTGAAAACTTGCGTTTTGTTGCAGCTTCTTAGCAGAAACAAAACTCGTTCAGCCCAGTCGTTGTATATTGGTATCGTGTCTTGCAATAACTTGAAAAATAAAGGTGTCTTTTTAGATTCTCACTAGGATACCATATAAAAATTAGTTTATACCGGAACTACTTGAACAGTGGCGATATTTTCGTCTTGGCTTGAGTTCATGTTTAAAGTTCAACAGATTTTACTTATAGTTCTTCTTATAAAGTCCTGTTGACTATGATTGTTTGAAGCGGGTTTTTTCTACCCAAAGAGAAGGGAGTATGGACGCTGTGTATCGCTATGCCCCTAAGTGAACCTATAAATACTTTGTATTAGAGTTTAAATTATTATTCCGACTTCAGAAACTGCTCCAACATTAATGGAAAAAATCTGTTTCGTTATATCGATATTGGAGGCGGAGAGCACGAAATACTGTTTATAGGTTTGGTAATAAATCCATGAATGCATAGGGCTGAGCTGATATAGAAGGACCAAAAACTTTACTCCTAAAATTCATTAAAAAAGTTCACACTTTTGGATAAGCGCGCGTAATGGCTTTCTACTGTTTAAAAAAGTAAACACTGAGAATATTTGAATTTTTTAACATTCAAATATAATATAATAATAGAAAGAAAAGGGAAGCCACATTTTCTCCCCTTCAACTTGATTTACGTTCCGTACTAAGCTTGTCAAATTATTGTTTTTGTTAATTCGCAAGCAGCCATTGGTTTCTAGCTTTGGTCAGGTTAAATTTTTATGCAGTAGCGTTGCTAGGGTTTGAAATTTAGGGGGGGGGCTTAACTTGGGCAAAGTATTTGAAAGTTGTTATAGAAAATTAATAGCACAATTTTGCATAATTGGTTCATTGGAATATGTGTACACCTTTATAACTTTCTGAAAATTTGTGTCAACGTGAAATTATTCGTATTTTAAAGATATACAAACTTTTTTTGATAAATAGTACGGAACCGAGTTATTGACTATGAGACAATTGTGGATGAAAGAATTTCACTCGTCTTAAGTTTAGTTTTCGTTTGCTTTTAGTCCCCACTACTGTTATTGAAATTCGTCTCTATTAAGATGAAACTTGACGAACTTATCACTTCATTGCTACAGAATTTTAGGGGGCTAAGAGCAAATTTTCGGTAGGGTTTACGGAATATTTTGAGGAGGCTAACTTTTACGCACATCTTGGGTAAGGGATTATACGTATAACCACTACCCCTGTTAGAGATAACAAAAGGTCATGGTGTAAATCATTTGTGCCTCTGGGGTAAGTACAACAAGACGATCATGCCTAATATAAAGATACGTCTTGTTTCCTTCGAGGTTCCATTTCCATGCATATGATAGGCTAAGACATTTTTCTATTTCATTCGGGCATATGAAAAATTACCATTGCATTTGAAAATCATGTTTCCGTCTAAGAAGATACAAGCAAAAAAAGCGTGTTGTGGCTTTTTCGTCAAGTTTGACCAATCAGCAATTAGTAGACAATTTAGTCCCACCGTGTTTCCTGTTTTTAAATTTTGAAATATCTCGAAATTGGTTAACTATATAGGCACTGCACAGCGCACATAGCCTGCCGTTTGACTTTGTGATCATTTTGAATTGTTTCAGACGAAAAACGTTTTACCGTATATTTTGACAAAACACTTGTGTTCTATAATTGCTTTAAATCTGGTAACATTACACTTATTCCATTTGATACATTACTCACCTAACAGCACCAAATTGTCACACACGCGTTGAACATGTTGACAAGGAAGAGTCAAGTTCCCTTAGGAAATTCAAACTTACTTTTCCTTGCATCATTTTTCTTCTCATGCCACGTATTGCTTATCGACTTACTATGTTCAAGTTATCAATACATTTGCGTAAAAAATTGATCTCCGTAAATAACTTGTCTTTTCAAATATTAACCCAATCTTTTGGGTTTCAAGCATTTAAAGCGAGGGCAACTACTTTTTGCTACACTGAGTTTTTGTGTGTGCAGTATGAATACCAAGGCCCTTCACTAAATTATCTAACGATTAAGTTTGGCTTATTTTTTCCATACCATTAGTCTGCTTTGAAGAAATCGTTAAAGGGTTCGTAGTTAATTTCGACTACTATGATATTTTTTAATATTTCCAAATAATTGAAAAAGTTAAAATTGGTTCTAATATATTTTATTTGAAAATTGATATTTAAATTTGCACAAAGCCCGCCGTTTGAATCGTGATTATGTTATGATTCTCGCATTCTAGTAGCAAATATCTATTGCTTGAAACTGGCATAACAGTGCGCTTTCCTTAAACATTTCTTGGTGAAAATTTAAACAGTAAATATTGAAAAATATATTTCCAAAATCATAAGATTTTTTCAAATTCTTTTGTATCAAATGTTTCCATAAAAACATTATTGATCGATTTGAATGCTACTATCTCTTTAAGTTATACTCGACAAAGAAATAGACGGAAAAATTTCGTAGCTTTCAAGTACGCTACTTTCCCAAACTTGGGAAACCTCAAGATTAACCAATTAATACGCCTTTTTCTAGTACACCGCGTAACATTTCAAGTGTCGTATGTCATAATTACCAAGTTTAATGCGTATGTAGGGCTGTATTATATTAAAGACATGCAAGAGATTAATCAATTTTGGACCAAATACTAACAACAGCGAGAAGGCTTTTTCATTGAATGTACAGCGTACTTGTTTTAATACCTAAATCACTTAACACAAGCAGGGATAGATTTAATTATAGGAGTAGGAATAGAGAACAGAGTAATCTGGGCGCGTATCAAAGTCCCGGACCCCATTCCCCGGACGGGAGGGGGTATAAAGGAGGAGTCCAGAGGTATAAAGAAATTTCTCGCCGTCAACGTCAGCAACGTCATCAAAACGTAGGTTAAATGAGCCAATAAGATAATTTAAACTTTTCGTACGTGTTTGAGGGAGGGGTTCTATGCTGGGCTATGAGTGGGACTGAAGTAAATACTAACCGTTCTCCATTCCTACTTCTAAAATTAAATCTATCCCTGGCGCAAGTCTTACTTCATCATACTGCATTTTTGGAAACTTTAGCAAGATGTGTATTGCAAAATTCAACAGGGTTATTAATATGTGGTGAAAATTTCAAACAAATTATTTTCTATTATTATTTTATAAAATTTAAATTTTCTGAAGGGTTTTCATAGATTTCACGAAAAGATTTTTTTTCCTTAAAATATCACAGGAAAGTTCGTTCCTTGAAGGCCTTTTATGGGATTTTCTTAACTTCAGACAATTCTTTTCTTTGTCCACTCATCTTACACTTTTAAGTTCTTTGTTTTCAAAGACAGTTTTATTACTAACATTTGTGAAGATTAATAGAATAAATGTCGAAGCAAAATAATTACAGTGTATAATAACTATTCTGTGTGTGTTGTATTAAGAGTAAATAGGTAAAACCGTCCTAATCTATTAAAAAGTTAAGATTAACTGCGATGAACTAGTTCGGTAGGGTAATCTATCCATCTATAAAGCCACGAAGAAATTTGAGGCGATTTTAGAATCGATAATTGATTAAAGTACATACATTCAGTATCAAATTAAATTTGAATAAATGTATAATTAACAATCGCTGCTAGTCATTAGAATTTTTCTTCAACACAGCATAAAATATTATCAAACCAAGAAGCGATATCTAGTTTACTATGGAGAAGGCTTAAGATGTCCAAGTATTCGTGCGCCATAGTCCGAGTCCCCCTTTCAGAAAACGAGGGGGAGGGCGAAAAAGGAGGCCGGACTATTCGCCTCTCCTCAGTCGGAAAATACGTGAATTTCGTTATTCGCGTCGCGTGAGTTTACAAGAACCAATGAGATACTGTTTGTAATTTAGAGGCGGGGATTAACTCCTGACCTACGTTTGGACTGGAGATAAAGCTAGAAATGTGGTGAATTTAGACCTTCTCCCTAATAAACTAGATATCGCTTCTTGATCAAACTAAATTATAATAGCCCTATTCGGCGAATTTTAGAAAAGCTAATTGGTTAACGTACCGTAACAAAATAGATTTTTAGTAAATTTATAACTATCAATCATAATTTTTTAACAATAAAGAAAATAAACAGTATCAAACTGATAACTAAAAAACCGATGTTAAGACTTCTAACATAGCGACGATTGTTGATGCGATTGATCCAATAACAATGATGCCCACCGGTAGATAAAACTCTTTAACTTCAGTAAAATATTCCTCGTCTTCCGGTTTCGCCCACTGGAAACAGTCCCAAGTGTATTTAGCCATGATGCTTTTGATTTCATATGATTTGGTTTCAAATGTTCGGTAGAGTCTGTAAGAAAAATATAAATTAACGTAACAAAGTTTCTGCTCAGTCAGTCCTCTGAAAAGCATTACAAATGAGCATTTCTTTAGCAATGCATACCCAACATTTATCTTTTCCATGCACCACTTTGAGAATCCCCAACGGAATGGCATTACAGTCAGTGAGTTGTAGACGCTGTTCTTTGACATGTAAAGGTAGTCCTTCTTCTCTTTGAAGTGTTCAATGAGATAGTGGATGTCAAAATTGTAATAATACGGGAACGGTAGGAGAAAAACGAATTCCGCATCGATTATCACCTCCGGTGTTCTTTCAAGGGCCTCCATTGCAGTCATAAATATGCTGTTCATTGTTTCTGCTGTTTTGTAAATTGATTTCATATTTGGGTCTGCTGAAATCTAAGAAGAAGTAGAAAATTTTTAAACTTCTACACGTGGGTAGATAAATTTTTGTTTAGTTTCAGTTCGCCGATATTTTTGAAAATGGCAGTCGATAATTAATGCAAAAGTATAAAGTCAAATGCCGAGTTGCGCAGAAGAAAGACCTCACATATTTTCCCCATTGCTCCCAATGACTAGAAATTGTAAGCCCCTCCAGCATATCATTGCCCTCCCCGCCGATATTTTTAAAAATGACAGTCGAAAATCAATGCAAGAATATGAAGTCAAATGCGGAGTTGTGAAGTAGAGAGACCTCATATTTTTCCCCATTGCCCTTAAGGACTTGAAACTGTAAACCCAGCATATCGTTGTCCTCTCCTTCTATATGTGCTTCTAGAAAAGTCTAAACGTACCCAATCTGGGGTTTTTCTTTATAGGTCAAAGTCTTGGTCTGCTTATGGTGAACCTTTGGCCTTGATAGAAATTTTTCTATTCAAAGTACTGCGCATAAAACTTGTGCTGCGCATGTAATTTCAGTCTCGCCTCTGATCTCTCTACTTTTTAAGATCACTGGTGCATTTGTGTTGCTCTTGCCTCTATAGCGAGACCTATTGCGAAAACCTGTATACTTTTTGTGTCTCTGAAATATCAACCCTGCCACATCACAACGATTGTCAGAGTCAGACATCCTATAAAACTTCATTGTTCGAGTTCTTTCCTGGCTTCATCTTTACTGACTTAGACGTTTTGGAATGATTCAAATTCATACCCACGCAGATTTACGCTTTTAAAAAACTATAGTCGACCGTAAACTATGATTCACTTACTTGAAACATGTAATATATTGGAGTTCCGTAATACACAATTGGAATGACTTTGGGATTAGCTGCAACATCCTTCATGTCATCCAGAGTAGTGTATTCGATGGGGATATTCGACTTTTGGAAACAAAGCAAGCCATTTGTCAAGAAAAAACAAACCAAGAGCCATGTTGCAAAAGCGAGACTACCCAAAGTAGTCGCTGGATTTATCAGGGCATCTGTAAACGGTATTAATTTAGTTTGGGCGTAGATATTTCCAATGCCTAAGTATGTAGTTTCGTCATTGTGCATGGGGGCAAAATGAAAGAGATTTCTGCGCCATCTCTTTTTTAATGGCCTTCTGAAATTGTCTTGTCTTCCTTTGTTGTGTAAGATAAGGGACTAGAAGAATCGAGGTTACCAAATTCTTCACTTTGCTAAAGTGAATATTCTTGATAACACACCAACGATTGGCCCTCTGAATTTTCCCTCCAAAATGTGAGACGCTCGCGGCGGTAGGCGGCTGAACTAGATTCAAGCACCCGCGTCCGTATTCCGCGGCTTTATGTTGAGGGGGAGGGGTAAGAAACGTTTTTGGAACTCGACCAAATTTTTTCTCTCTAGTGTAGGTGCGATGGAAGCGGCATAAAATCCTCAAATTGGTTCACTATAGTGCCAGGATCTATAACCAATGCTAGAGCACTTAACTTCTAGTCTCTTATCGTACTTTTGGTTTGATACATAGAAAGAATACCAAGAAAAAAACCCTTTAAACTTAATTGTATGAAGGATTTAATCGAATATATTAATGACCCATTCTTATGGAGAGTTACAATATTTCTCGACTGTTACTTTTGAATAGAATAGCTGGTGACAATTTGAAAGCAAGGTCAAGTTGTTCACGTAAAGCGTCTTTGGATCTCTTTATTTTCTCGGTTTTCTCCTTCAAATACAGAGTGGCTACTACTCCGATTAGAATAATTAGAGTTGTAAATACAGTCTGAAATTATTTAAATCATTTGAACTTTATTCGCAAAATTTTCGCTCCCGAGAACTAACGAAACATACGACATCGTCCATGACAAATAGCTTTGAAACCAGTCCTAATGGTTTTTCCTTTGGATTCATTGAAACTAGCTTCACTTCATCAAGGTAGAAGCCTGCCGTATATTGCACTATTTGGAAACGTTCCCATGATGCGTATTGTTTTGATACGATACAATCGTATCCCTGTAAGAAAATTACATTAAATTTTCAAATAACTTGAAGTGAATGTTTGCTGATTTCTAGTTTCTTTAGACTAAATAAATTATTGATTTGAAAATACTTAATTCGTCTGTTATAAGTTTAAGTTCCTTATCTGGATTCATGCCCACACCATCATCAGGCGTTTGAACATTTATTCTGAAAGAGAATCAAATTTAATTTATTGTGGTGAATATTTCAATCCGCGGAACTTGCGTTTTGTTGCAGCTTTTTAGCAGAAACAAAATTCGTTCAGCCCAGTCTTTGTATATTGGTATCGTGTCTTGCAATAACTTGAAAAATAAAGGTGTCTATTTAGCTAGCACTAGGATACCACATAAAAATCAGTTTATACCGGAACTACTTGAACAGTGGCGATATTTTCGTCTTGGCTTGAGTTCATGCTCAAATTTAGCAGGTTTTATTTATAGTTCTTTCTATAAAGTCCCGTTGACTATGATTGTTTTATTCTACCCAAAAAGAATGGAGTATGGATGCTGTGCAACGCGATGTCCCGCAGTGAACCTGTAAATACTTTGGATTAGAGTCATTTTGATTTCAAAAACTATTCCAACATTAATAGAAAAAATCTGTTTTGTTATATTGATATTGGAGTCGGAGAGCACGAAATAGTGTTTACAGGTTTGGTAATAAATCCATGAATGCATAGTGCTAAGCTGATATAGAAGAATCGCAAACTTTAGTCCTAAACTTCATTAAAAAATTCACAGAAGGGTTTTGGCGAAGCGCGCGTAATGGCTTTTTACTGTTTATGCAAGTAAACACTGAGAAAACATTTGAATGTTAAAACACAATAATAGAAAGATAAGGGTAGCCGCATTTTCACCCCTTCAACATTGATTTATGTTCCGAACTAAGCTTGTCAGATTATTGTTTTTGCTTCGCAAGCAGCCATTGTTTTCAGGTTAAATGTTGGTACAGTAGCGTTGCTAGAGTTTAAAATCAGGGGGGGGGGGGCTTAATCTGGGCAAAAAATTTGAAAGTTGTTATAGGAAATTAATAACTAAATAGGTACATTGGAACATTTGTAGACCTTTAATTTGTGTCAACGTGAAATTATTCGTATTTTAAAGATATACAAACTTTTTTTGATAAATAGTACGGAACCGAGTTATTGACTATGAGACAATTGTGGATGAAAGAATTTCACTCGTCTTAAGTTTAGTTTTCGTTTGCTTTTAGTCCCCACTACTGTTATTGAAATTCGTCTCTATTAAGATGAAACTTGACGAACTTATCACTTCATTGCTACAGAATTTTAGGGGGCTAAGAGCAAATTTTCGGTAGGGTTTACGGAATATTTTGAGGAGGCTAACTTTTACGCACATCTTGGGTAAGGGATTATACGTATAACCACTACCCCTGTTAGAGATAACAAAAGGTCATGGTGTAAATCATTTGTGCCTCTGGGGTAAGTACAACAAGACGATCATGCCTAATATAAAGATACGTCTTGTTTCCTTCGAGGTTCCATTTCCATGCATATGATAGGCTAAGACATTTTTCTATTTCATTCGGGCATATGAAAAATTACCATTGCATTTGAAAATCATGTTTCCGTCTAAGAAGATACAAGCAAAAAAAGCGTGTTGTGGCTTTTTCGTCAAGTTTGACCAATCAGCAATTAGTAGACAATTTAGTCCCACCGTGTTTCCTGTTTTTAAATTTTGAAATATCTCGAAATTGGTTAACTATATAGGCACTGCACAGCGCACATAGCCTGCCGTTTGACTTTGTGATCATTTTGAATTGTTTCAGACGAAAAACGTTTTACCGTATATTTTGACAAAACACTTGTGTTCTATAATTGCTTTAAATCTGGTAACATTACACTTATTCCATTTGATACATTACTCACCTAACAGCACCAAATTGTCACACACGCGTTGAACATGTTGACAAGGAAGAGTCAAGTTCCCTTAGGAAATTCAAACTTACTTTTCCTTGCATCATTTTTCTTCTCATGCCACGTATTGCTTATCGACTTACTATGTTCAAGTTATCAATACATTTGCGTAAAAAATTGATCTCCGTAAATAACTTGTCTTTTCAAATATTAACCCAATCTTTTGGGTTTCAAGCATTTAAAGCGAGGGCAACTACTTTTTGCTACACTGAGTTTTTGTGTGTGCAGTATGAATACCAAGGCCCTTCACTAAATTATCTAACGATTAAGTTTGGCTTATTTTTTCCATACCATTAGTCTGCTTTGAAGAAATCGTTAAAGGGTTCGTAGTTAATTTCGACTACTATGATATTTTTTAATATTTCCAAATAATTGAAAAAGTTAAAATTGGTTCTAATATATTTTATTTGAAAATTGATATTTAAATTTGCACAAAGCCCGCCGTTTGAATCGTGATTATGTTATGATTCTCGCATTCTAGTAGCAAATATCTATTGCTTGAAACTGGCATAACAGTGCGCTTTCCTTAAACATTTCTTGGTGAAAATTTAAACAGTAAATATTGAAAAATATATTTCCAAAATCATAAGATTTTTTCAAATTCTTTTGTATCAAATGTTTCCATAAAAACATTATTGATCGATTTGAATGCTACTATCTCTTTAAGTTATACTCGACAAAGAAATAGACGGAAAAATTTCGTAGCTTTCAAGTACGCTACTTTCCCAAACTTGGGAAACCTCAAGATTAACCAATTAATACGCCTTTTTCTAGTACACCGCGTAACATTTCAAGTGTCGTATGTCATAATTACCAAGTTTAATGCGTATGTAGGGCTGTATTATATTAAAGACATGCAAGAGATTAATCAATTTTGGACCAAATACTAACAACAGCGAGAAGGCTTTTTCATTGAATGTACAGCGTACTTGTTTTAATACCTAAATCACTTAACACAAGCAGGGATAGATTTAATTATAGGAGTAGGAATAGAGAACAGAGTAATCTGGGCGCGTATCAAAGTCCCGGACCCCATTCCCCGGACGGGAGGGGGTATAAAGGAGGAGTCCAGAGGTATAAAGAAATTTCTCGCCGTCAACGTCAGCAACGTCATCAAAACGTAGGTTAAATGAGCCAATAAGATAATTTAAACTTTTCGTACGTGTTTGAGGGAGGGGTTCTATGCTGGGCTATGAGTGGGACTGAAGTAAATACTAACCGTTCTCCATTCCTACTTCTAAAATTAAATCTATCCCTGGCGCAAGTCTTACTTCATCATACTGCATTTTTGGAAACTTTAGCAAGATGTGTATTGCAAAATTCAACAGGGTTATTAATATGTGGTGAAAATTTCAAACAAATTATTTTCTATTATTATTTTATAAAATTTAAATTTTCTGAAGGGTTTTCATAGATTTCACGAAAAGATTTTTTTTCCTTAAAATATCACAGGAAAGTTCGTTCCTTGAAGGCCTTTTATGGGATTTTCTTAACTTCAGACAATTCTTTTCTTTGTCCACTCATCTTACACTTTTAAGTTCTTTGTTTTCAAAGACAGTTTTATTACTAACATTTGTGAAGATTAATAGAATAAATGTCGAAGCAAAATAATTACAGTGTATAATAACTATTCTGTGTGTGTTGTATTAAGAGTAAATAGGTAAAACCGTCCTAATCTATTAAAAAGTTAAGATTAACTGCGATGAACTAGTTCGGTAGGGTAATCTAT
Source organism: Phalangium opilio (assembly GCF_054372755.1). Classification (NCBI taxonomy): domain Eukaryota; kingdom Metazoa; phylum Arthropoda; class Arachnida; order Opiliones; family Phalangiidae; genus Phalangium; species Phalangium opilio. The sequence continues at coordinate 10,298,281 of NW_028324218.1, forward strand.
CCATCTATAAAGCCACGAAGAAATTTGAGGCGATTTTAGAATCGATAATTGATTAAAGTACATACATTCAGTATCAAATTAAATTTGAATAAATGTATAATTAACAATCGCTGCTAGTCATTAGAATTTTTCTTCAACACAGCATAAAATATTATCAAACCAAGAAGCGATATCTAGTTTACTATGGAGAAGGCTTAAGATGTCCAAGTATTCGTGCGCCATAGTCCGAGTCCCCCTTTCAGAAAACGAGGGGGAGGGCGAAAAAGGAGGCCGGACTATTCGCCTCTCCTCAGTCGGAAAATACGTGAATTTCGTTATTCGCGTCGCGTGAGTTACAAGAACCAATGAGATACTGTTTGTAATTTAGAGGCGGGGATTAACTCCTGACCTACGTTTGGACTGGAGATAAAGCTAGAAATGTGGTGAATTTAGACCTTCTCCCTAATAAACTAGATATCGCTTCTTGATCAAACTAAATTATAATAGCCCTATTCGGCGAATTTTAGAAAAGCTAATTGGTTAACGTACCGTAACAAAATAGATTTTTAGTAAATTTATAACTATCAATCATAATTTTTTAACAATAAAGAAAATAAACAGTATCAAACTGATAACTAAAAAACCGATGTTAAGACTTCTAACATAGCGACGATTGTTGATGCGATTGATCCAATAACAATGATGCCCACCGGTAGATAAAACTCTTTAACTTCAGTAAAATATTCCTCGTCTTCCGGTTTCGCCCACTGGAAACAGTCCCAAGTGTATTTAGCCATGATGCTTTTGATTTCATATGATTTGGTTTCAAATGTTCGGTAGAGTCTGTAAGAAAAATATAAATTAACGTAACAAAGTTTCTGCTCAGTCAGTCCTCTGAAAAGCATTACAAATGAGCATTTCTTTAGCAATGCATACCCAACATTTATCTTTTCCATGCACCACTTTGAGAATCCCCAACGGAATGGCATTACAGTCAGTGAGTTGTAGACGCTGTTCTTTGACATGTAAAGGTAGTCCTTCTTCTCTTTGAAGTGTTCAATGAGATAGTGGATGTCAAAATTGTAATAATACGGGAACGGTAGGAGAAAAACGAATTCCGCATCGATTATCACCTCCGGTGTTCTTTCAAGGGCCTCCATTGCAGTCATAAATATGCTGTTCATTGTTTCTGCTGTTTTGTAAATTGATTTCATATTTGGGTCTGCTGAAATCTAAGAAGAAGTAGAAAATTTTTAAACTTCTACACGTGGGTAGATAAATTTTTGTTTAGTTTCAGTTCGCCGATATTTTTGAAAATGGCAGTCGATAATTAATGCAAAAGTATAAAGTCAAATGCCGAGTTGCGCAGAAGAAAGACCTCACATATTTTCCCCATTGCTCCCAATGACTAGAAATTGTAAGCCCCTCCAGCATATCATTGCCCTCCCCGCCGATATTTTTAAAAATGACAGTCGAAAATCAATGCAAGAATATGAAGTCAAATGCGGAGTTGTGAAGTAGAGAGACCTCATATTTTTCCCCATTGCCCTTAAGGACTTGAAACTGTAAACCCAGCATATCGTTGTCCTCTCCTTCTATATGTGCTTCTAGAAAAGTCTAAACGTACCCAATCTGGGGTTTTTCTTTATAGGTCAAAGTCTTGGTCTGCTTATGGTGAACCTTTGGCCTTGATAGAAATTTTTCTATTCAAAGTACTGCGCATAAAACTTGTGCTGCGCATGTAATTTCAGTCTCGCCTCTGATCTCTCTACTTTTTAAGATCACTGGTGCATTTGTGTTGCTCTTGCCTCTATAGCGAGACCTATTGCGAAAACCTGTATACTTTTTGTGTCTCTGAAATATCAACCCTGCCACATCACAACGATTGTCAGAGTCAGACATCCTATAAAACTTCATTGTTCGAGTTCTTTCCTGGCTTCATCTTTACTGACTTAGACGTTTTGGAATGATTCAAATTCATACCCACGCAGATTTACGCTTTTAAAAAACTATAGTCGACCGTAAACTATGATTCACTTACTTGAAACATGTAATATATTGGAGTTCCGTAATACACAATTGGAATGACTTTGGGATTAGCTGCAACATCCTTCATGTCATCCAGAGTAGTGTATTCGATGGGGATATTCGACTTTTGGAAACAAAGCAAGCCATTTGTCAAGAAAAAACAAACCAAGAGCCATGTTGCAAAAGCGAGACTACCCAAAGTAGTCGCTGGATTTATCAGGGCATCTGTAAACGGTATTAATTTAGTTTGGGCGTAGATATTTCCAATGCCTAAGTATGTAGTTTCGTCATTGTGCATGGGGGCAAAATGAAAGAGATTTCTGCGCCATCTCTTTTTTAATGGCCTTCTGAAATTGTCTTGTCTTCCTTTGTTGTGTAAGATAAGGGACTAGAAGAATCGAGGTTACCAAATTCTTCACTTTGCTAAAGTGAATATTCTTGATAACACACCAACGATTGGCCCTCTGAATTTTCCCTCCAAAATGTGAGACGCTCGCGGCGGTAGGCGGCTGAACTAGATTCAAGCACCCGCGTCCGTATTCCGCGGCTTTATGTTGAGGGGGAGGGGTAAGAAACGTTTTTGGAACTCGACCAAATTTTTTCTCTCTAGTGTAGGTGCGATGGAAGCGGCATAAAATCCTCAAATTGGTTCACTATAGTGCCAGGATCTATAACCAATGCTAGAGCACTTAACTTCTAGTCTCTTATCGTACTTTTGGTTTGATACATAGAAAGAATACCAAGAAAAAAACCCTTTAAACTTAATTGTATGAAGGATTTAATCGAATATATTAATGACCCATTCTTATGGAGAGTTACAATATTTCTCGACTGTTACTTTTGAATAGAATAGCTGGTGACAATTTGAAAGCAAGGTCAAGTTGTTCACGTAAAGCGTCTTTGGATCTCTTTATTTTCTCGGTTTTCTCCTTCAAATACAGAGTGGCTACTACTCCGATTAGAATAATTAGAGTTGTAAATACAGTCTGAAATTATTTAAATCATTTGAACTTTATTCGCAAAATTTTCGCTCCCGAGAACTAACGAAACATACGACATCGTCCATGACAAATAGCTTTGAAACCAGTCCTAATGGTTTTTCCTTTGGATTCATTGAAACTAGCTTCACTTCATCAAGGTAGAAGCCTGCCGTATATTGCACTATTTGGAAACGTTCCCATGATGCGTATTGTTTTGATACGATACAATCGTATCCCTGTAAGAAAATTACATTAAATTTTCAAATAACTTGAAGTGAATGTTTGCTGATTTCTAGTTTCTTTAGACTAAATAAATTATTGATTTGAAAATACTTAATTCGTCTGTTATAAGTTTAAGTTCCTTATCTGGATTCATGCCCACACCATCATCAGGCGTTTGAACATTTATTCTGAAAGAGAATCAAATTTAATTTATTGTGGTGAATATTTCAATCCGCGGAACTTGCGTTTTGTTGCAGCTTTTTAGCAGAAACAAAATTCGTTCAGCCCAGTCTTTGTATATTGGTATCGTGTCTTGCAATAACTTGAAAAATAAAGGTGTCTATTTAGCTAGCACTAGGATACCACATAAAAATCAGTTTATACCGGAACTACTTGAACAGTGGCGATATTTTCGTCTTGGCTTGAGTTCATGCTCAAATTTAGCAGGTTTTATTTATAGTTCTTTCTATAAAGTCCCGTTGACTATGATTGTTTTATTCTACCCAAAAAGAATGGAGTATGGATGCTGTGCAACGCGATGTCCCGCAGTGAACCTGTAAATACTTTGGATTAGAGTCATTTTGATTTCAAAAACTATTCCAACATTAATAGAAAAAATCTGTTTTGTTATATTGATATTGGAGTCGGAGAGCACGAAATAGTGTTTACAGGTTTGGTAATAAATCCATGAATGCATAGTGCTAAGCTGATATAGAAGAATCGCAAACTTTAGTCCTAAACTTCATTAAAAAATTCACAGAAGGGTTTTGGCGAAGCGCGCGTAATGGCTTTTTACTGTTTATGCAAGTAAACACTGAGAAAACATTTGAATGTTAAAACACAATAATAGAAAGATAAGGGTAGCCGCATTTTCACCCCTTCAACATTGATTTATGTTCCGAACTAAGCTTGTCAGATTATTGTTTTTGCTTCGCAAGCAGCCATTGTTTTCAGGTTAAATGTTGGTACAGTAGCGTTGCTAGAGTTTAAAATCAGGGGGGGGGCTTAATCTGGGCAAAAAATTTGAAAGTTGTTATAGGAAATTAATAACTAAATAGGTACATTGGAACATTTGTAGACCTTTAATTTGTGTCAACGTGAAATTATTCGTCTTTTAAAGATATACAAACTTTTTTTGATAAAGAGTACGGAACCGAGTTATTGACTATGAGACGATTGTGGATGACAGAATTTCATTCGTCTTAAGTTTATTTTTCGTTTGCTTTTAGTCAACACTACTGTTGTTATTGAAATTCGTCTCTACAAAGATGAAACTTAACGAACTTATCACTTTATTGCTACAGAATTTTAGGGGCTAAGAGCTATTTTTCGATAGGGTTTGCGGAATATTTTGAGGAGGCTAACTTTCAAATTTGGGGGGGGGGGGGGTGTTATTGCTCCTCAAAAAAAGGGAAAATATCAGGGTTGTTTGATTTAAATCAGTTTGATTTAAACCACTGATTTAAATCATGATTTAAATCTAGCGATTTTTTTAAAAAAATCATTTGATTAAAATCAAGAATATATTTTTATTTTTAAAAAATGTTTTCTAAGATTCCAAGAAGTAGTTTAAGAAACTCAGAAGAAACTTAACTAGAAAAGACCTAAAATTAAAACTTACATTGAAATATACCAAAACCATGATTGGTTTTGGTATATTTCAATGTAAGTTTTTCCCAGCACTCCAGTTTGTCTTCTTGGAATGGCTAGGAAATGAAATAGCGGTCAAGCTAGACTTTTTATACAAGCATTTGAATAGTAATAATATCCAATAGCTGCTTAAATGTCATGATTATTTTGCTTTTGGTTAATTTTGACTCAAAAGTTTTCATGTTGGTAATTTACTATCTATTAATTCAATAAGAATCAAAAAAATCAAATCAATTAAAATAAAAAAAATCCGATTTAAATCAAAAAAATCGATTTTTTTTTTTTATTTTTTTGAAAAAAATCAAAAAAGTCAACAACCCTGGAAAATATAACCACTACCCCTGTTGGAGATACCAGAAGGTCATGGTGTAAATCATTTGTGCCATTTAATGGAAAACCGCTGGGTTTGAAGCTAATTTCGACTACTATGATATTTTTTAATAGTTCTAAATAATTGAAAAAATTAAAATAGGTTCTAATATTTTTTATTTGAAAATTGATATTTAAATTTGCACAAAGCCCGCCGTTCGCATCGCGATTATGTTATGATTGTCGCGTCCTAGTAAAAAATATCTATTGCTTGAGACTGGCATAACAATGTGATTTCCTTAAACGATTCCTGGTGAAAATTTAAACCGTGAATATTGAAATAGATATTTCTAAAATCATTAGAAATTTATATATGAAAGATGTTTTTCAAATTCTTTTGAATCTAAATGTTTCGATCTAAACATTATTGATCGATTTATATGCTGCTACCTCTTTAAGGTATACTCGAAAAAGAAATAGATGGAAAAATTTCGTATCTTTCAAGTACGCTACTTTCCCAAACTTGCGAAACCTCAAGATTAACCAATAAATACGCTTTTTTCTAGTACACCACGTAACATTTCAGGTGTCGTATGTGATAATCACCAAGTTTAATGTGTATGTAGGGCTATATTATATTAAAGACATGCACACTTCGAGATTAATAAATTTTGGACCAAATACTAACAACAGCGAGAAGGCTTTTTCATTGAATGTAGAGCGTACTTGTTTTAATACCTAAATCACTTAACGCAAGTCTTACTTAATCAAGCTAAAGGCCTGCCGCATACTGCAGTTTTTGGAAACATTAGCAAGATTCGTATTGCAAAATTCAACTGGGTTATTAATATGTGGTGAAAATTTCAAACAAATTATTTTTTAATATTATTTTATAAAATTTAAATTTGCTGAAGGGTTTTCATAGATTTGACGAAAAGATTTTTCTTCCCTTAAAATATCACAGGGAAGTTCGTTTCTTGAAGGCCTTTTATGGGATTTTCTTAACTTCAGACAATTCTTTTCTTTGTCCACTTATCTTTGTTTTCAAAGACAGTTTTATTACTAACATTTGTGAAGATTGATTGAATAAATATCAAAGCAGAATAATTACTGTGTGTAGTTATTCTGTGTGTTTGTTGTATTAATAGTAAATAGGTAAAATCTATTTTATTAAAAAGTTAAGATTAACTGCGTTGAACTAGTTCAGTAGTGAAACATTTTCATCTAGAAACCGACGAAGAAATTTGAGGCGATTTTAGAATAGATAATTGGTTAACGTATATTAAGTGTCGAATTAAATTTTAATAAATGTAAAATTAACAATGACTACTAGTCATTAGAATTTTTCGGCAACACAGCCTAAATATTATAAAACCAAGAAGCGATATCTAGTTTACTAGGGAGAAAGTATAAGATGCCTAAGTATTCGCGCGCCATAGCGCCATTCGCCCTTTAAAAATAAAAGGCGACGTAAAAGGAGGCCGAGCTATTTCGTCTCTCCTCAGTCGGATAATTGGTTTTTTGTTTTGTCATTCGTGTCACGCTGACGTGAGTTTTCAAGAACAATGAGATGCTGGTTGTGATTTAGCAGCGGGCCTACGTTTCTAGAAATGTGGCGAATTTATAACTTCTCTCTAGTAAACTAGATATCGCTTCTTAATCAAACTGAATAATAATAGCCCTATTCGGCGAATTTTAGAAACGCTAATTGGTTAACGTATGTACAGTAACAAAATAAATTTTAGTAAATTTTAAACTGTCAATCCTAATTTTTCAAGAATAAAGAAAATAAACAGTATCAAACTGATTGTTAAAAAATCGATGTTAAGACTTCTAACATAGCGACGATTGTTGATGCGATTGATCCAATAACAATGATGCCCGCCGGAAGATAAAAGTCTTTAACTTTAGTAAAATATTCCTCGTCTTCCGGTTTCACCCATTGAAAACTGTCCCAAGTGTATTTAGCCTTGATGCTTTTGATTTCGTATGATTTGGTTTCAAATGTTCGATAGAGTCTGTAAGAAAAATATAAATTAACGTAGCAAAGTTTCTGCTCAGTCAGTCCTCTGAAAAGCATTACAAATGAGCAGTTCTTTAGCAATGCATACCCAACATTTATCTTTTCCATGCACTGCTTTGAGAATCCCCAACGAAATGGCATTACAGTCAGTGAGTTGTAGACGCTGTTCTTTGACATATAAAGGTAATCTTTCTGCTCTTTGAAGTGTTCAATGAGATAGTGGATGTCAAAATTGTAATAATACGCGAACGGTAGGAGAAATACGAATTCCGCGTCGATTATCACCTCCGGTGTTCTTTCAATAGCCTCCAATGCAGTCATAAATATGCTGTTCATAGTTTCTGCTCTTTTGTAAATTGCTTTCATATTTGGGTCTGATGAAATCTAAGGCGAAGTAGAAAATTTTTAAACTTCTACACCTGGGTATCCATTTTTGTGTAGTTTAAGTCCGCCGATATTTTTGAAAATGGCAGTCGAAAATTAATGCAAGAACATGAAGTCAAATGCCGAGTTGTGCAGTAGAGAGACCTCACATTTTTTCCCCATTGCCCTTAACGACTTGAAATTGTAAACCCAGCATATCGTTGTCCTCTCCTTCTATATGTGCTTCTAGAAGAGTCTAAACGTACCCAATCTGGGTTTTACTTTATAGGTCAAAGTCTTGGTCTGCTTATGGTGAACCTTTGACCTTGATAGAAATTTTTCTATTCAAACTACTGCGCATAACAAGGTCAGACTTTGCGAAAACCTGTAAACGTTATGTGTCTCTGAAATATCAACCCTTCCAGATCATAACGAGTGTCATAGTCAGACATTTTATAAAACTTCATTGTTCTAGTTCCTTCTTGGCTTCATCTTTACTGACTTGGACGTTTTGGATTGATTCAAATTCATACCCAGACAGATTTACGCTTTCAAAAAACTATAGTCGACCGGTCGACCGTAAACTATGATTCACTTACTTGAAACATGAAATACATGGGAGTTCCGTAATACACAATTGGAATGACTTTGGGATTAGCTGCAACATCCTTCATGTCATCCAGAGTAGTGTATTCGATGGGGATATTCGACTTTTGGAAACAAAGCAAGCCATTTGTCAAGAAAAAACAAACCAAGAGCCATGTTCCAAAAGCGAGGCTACCCAAAGTGGTCACTGGATTTATCAGGGCATCTGTAAACGGTATCCGTTATTTTGTGCGTAGATATTTCCATTGGTCTGCTATAGCAGATATAGTTTCGTCATTGTGTATGGGGGCTAAATGAAAGAGAATTTTGCGCCATATCTTTTTCAATGGCCTACTACCATTGTCTTGTCTTCGTTTGTTGAGTAAGATAAGGGACTAGAAGTATCGAGGTTACCAAATTCTTCACTTGGCTAAAGCGAATATTCTTGATAACACACCAACAGTTGGCCCTCTGGTAACGGTTTCTGAATTTTCCCTCCTAAACGTAAGATGCTCGCGGCGGTAGACGGCCGAACTAGCACCCGCTTTAGGTTGAGGGGAAGGGGGTAAGAAATTTTTTTGGAACTCAACCAATATTTTTCTCTCTAGTGTAGGGGCGATGGAAGCGGCATAAAATCCTCAAATTTGTTCACTAGTGCCAGGATCTATTACCAATGCTATAGCACTTAGCGTCTAGTCTCTTATCGTGTTTTTGGTTTTATATATAGAAATAATTCCAAGAATAAACCCTCTAAACTTGTATGAATGATCTACTCGAATATATTAATGAACCATTCTTAATACTCGACTGTTACCTTTCAATAGAATAACAGGTGACAATTTGAAAGCAAGGTCAAGTTGTTCACGTAAAGCGTCTTTCGATCTCTTTATTCTTTCGGTTTTCTCCTTCAAATACAGAGTGGCTACTACTCCGATTAGAATAATTAGAGTTATAAATACAGCCTGAAATTAATTAAATCGTATGAACTTTATTCGCAAAATTTTCACTCTCGAGAACTAACGAAACTTACGACATCGTCCATGACAAATAGCTTTGAAACCAGTCCTAATGGTTTTTCCTTTGGATTCATAGAAACTAGCTTCACTTCATCAATGTAGAAGCCTGCCGTATATTGCACTTTTTGGAAACGTTCCCACGATGCGTATTGGTTTGTTACGATACAATCGTATCCCTGTATTTTAATGAAAATTACATTAAATTTTCAAATAACTTGAAGTGGATGTTTGCCGATGTCTATATTCTATTTGACTATTTCGAAGGTTCATTTGAAAATATCCCCCCTCTATGCATTGTAAAGGCGTTAGATAAGTGGCAATAAGTCGCAAGATGACTTGGTCCAATTAGCTAGCTGAACTTTAAACTTTAAACTTTAATACTTAATTCGTCTGTTAAAAGTTTAAGTTCCTTATCTGGATTCATCCCCACACCATCTTCAGGCGTTTGAACATTTATTCTGAAAGAGGAATCAAATTTAATTTATTGTGGTGAATATTTCAATCCGCGAAACTTGCGTTTTGTTGCAGCTTTTTAGCAGAAACAAAACTCGTTCAGCCCAGTCGTTGTATATTGGTATTGTGTCTTGTAACAACTTGTAATATAAAAGTTTTCATTTAGCATCTCGCTAGGATACAATTTAAAAGTAAGTTACTACCGGAACTGTTTGAGCAGTGACGATATTTTCATCTTTGCTTGCATTCATGTCCGTTTTTCAATAATTATGTACTTCTCGAAGTCGGCTTTGTCCCTACATAGAAACATCGAGAAACTGTTTGTGGTGAATTTTGCTAGCCTGCACAAAGAAGATACTGGTGCTATGCATCGCGACTTCTATAAATTAATTTTTGAAAGAAAAGTGTTTTTCTTAAAACTATTTCATTTTTGAGAGAAATTACTATACAAATGCAGTTTTACTTTTGGGATAAAAAAAGCGTTTTACTTTCTATACAATATCCAAATCAAATGGATAGAAAGCGTATCTAGTTTTAGGGATAAAGACGCTTGTGACGTACAAAACACGGTTTATTTGTAACTAAAGCCAGATCGACTATTTTCTAAGCACATAGAGGGCAAATTGAAATTGCACCATGTACTTTAGCTTAATTCCAACTCTTTTTATGAATTTTTAAAGACAACAAAAACTTAGATGAGACCGCTTCTTATTCGCAATCCATTCGCCATTCAATAAATTTGCATTACATCGTTAACTTTACATATCACCGAAGCTATTTTATGGGATACTAGACTTTTGGCATTTAGGGATTAAAATTCCATTGTATTTCTTTAATTGCTTTAAACTTACTTTTCCTAGCATCCTTCTTCTCTCCTGCCACTTTTACCTATTGATTTCTTGTGTTCAAGTTATCGAAATATTTGCAGTAAAAATTTGATCTCCGTATATAACTTGTATCTTTTCAAATATTAACCCAATCCTTTGCTTTTCGAGCATTTATAGCGAGGGCGACTGTTTTGCGCGATACTGAGCAATATTTTGAGTTTTGTGCGTGCAGTAAGAAATTTAAAACTCTTAACTAAATTATTTAGCTTATTACGTTGGCTTTTATCCCCATACTATTACCATTAGTCTGCCTTGAAGAAATCGTTAAAGGGTTCGCAACTAATTTCGACAACTATAATATTTTAACAATTCTAAATAACTGAAAATATGAAAATTGTATCTAATCAATTTTCTTAGTTGAAAATTGATAATTGAAATCGTTTTACTTTGCGATTATTTTATAACTGTCGCCTTTTAGGCCTAGTAGAAAATATATTTCTTGAAACTGACATAGCTTTCTTTTAAAATTTGATGATTAATACACAGATAAATATTTTTTAAATCGTAAGAAATCTATGTATCAAAGTTTTTTTCAAATTAATGCGGATGAAAATGTTTTGATCAAAATATTATTGATCGATTGATATGCTACTATCCCTTTAAGGTACTGAAAAAATAAATATATACCCTTTAGTACAGTACTTTCTTAACTAACTAAACCTCAAGATTAATCAATTATACGCCTTTTTCTAGTACACCGTATGTAATTTAACGTGAGGTGAATGAAAAATACCCAGTTTAATTTTTAAGTATGGCTATATTATATTAAAGCCAAAGAAACCTGAAGAAAAATCAATTTTGGAGCAAAAGTTAACAAAATCGAAAAGGGGTTTTCGTGGAAAGTACATCGTACTGGTTTTAAAACCTAAACCACTTACGTAAAGTCTTACTTCATCAAGATAAAACCCTGCCGTATACTGCAGTTTTTGGAAACATTTGCATGATGCATACTCAATCGAGTTATTTGGCAGTGAAAATTTAAAATAAATTCTTCTTTCGGATTATTTCTCAAAATTTAAAGTTGATAAGGCCAGGGATAGATTTAATTTTAGAAGTAGGAATGGAGATCGGTTAGTATTTACTTCTGTCCGACTCATAGCCTAGCATAGAGCCCCTCCCTCCAACACGTAACGAAAAGTTTAAATTATCTTATTTGCTCACTTAAACTACGTTTTGATGACGTTGCTGAAGGGGACGGCGAAAAATACGTTATTCCTTTTTACCTCTATCGCTATAACCCACCTCTCCTTTCATACCCCTCCGTCCCTTGAAAGAGGATCCGGGACTTTGACGCACGAACAGACTACTCTGTTCTCCATTCGAACTTCTAAAATTAAATCTATCCCTGATAAGCCTGTGTTCGTTTTTTAAAAATATTTACAGATTTTGACGAAAAAATGGATATTTTTCCTTATAATAACAGGGGAAAGTTCGTTCTTTGAAGGAAATTCACGGGATTTTCTTTAACTTAAGCCAGTTCTTTTTCTCCATTAATATTACCCATTTAAATTATTTTTCTTCAAAGACAGTTTTTATAAAAAAAAAATCGTTAGGAGTAATTAAGTTAATATCAATGTACAATAATAAGAGAGTTTGTTGTGTTAATAATAGAAAAATAAGGAATGAACAAATGTTCTTTCAAGCTCAGATCAATTGCGATTAACTAGTTCGGCAGTAAAACATATTCAGCTATAAAGCAACGAAGAAATTTGTGCGAATTTTAGAATAGCTAATTGATAATCTCAGGTACAACATGTATACAGTAGCAAAATAAATTTAAATAAATGTATAACTAGCAATTGCGACTAACAATCATAATATTCGGCAACACATCATATAAACTATATCAATTAGAATATTACTATGCCGATGTTAAGACTTCCAATATAGCGACGATTGTTGATGCGATTGATCCAATAACAATGATGCAGGCCGGCAGATAGAACTCTTTTAGTTCAATAAAATCTTCCTCCTCTTCTGGTTTCGCCCACTGGAAACTGTCCCAAGTGTATTTAGCCTTGATGCTTCGAATTTCGTATGATTTGGTTTCGAATGTTCGGTACAGTCTATAAAGAAAATACAAATTAACGTAACAAAGTTTCTTCTTAGTACAGTCCTCTAAAAATCAGCAAGTTAAGGTGAAGGATGTCGACACTGTATCCTCTTAATACTTGATTTACGTAACATGATTCTTCCCAGGGACCCAGGATTATCCTTTTGTTTCCTATCCTCATCATCAAACTTCAGATGGACATCGCGTGGTGGGGTGAATTCTATAACTGTTTGGTACTAAATCCTCAGCAATCAACCCACAAACCTCGTCTTGACGTTAGTTAGACTTTAATAGAGTAATCGCAAATATGATTCAGTTTGATAGTAACCTTGCTCGAAATGTTAAGGGATGTTAGGAAGAATCATGTTACAATTACCCTTTCTTGTTTCACACTTCTATTATATATTTTCTGGTTATAGCATCACTTATGAGCAGTTCATCTATCTATATCTATATAAATCAAAGTCCTGACTGACTGACGGACTGATAATCAACGCCCAGCCCAAACCGCTTGCCGTAGAAGGCTGGAAATTTGCAGGAATGTTACTCATAAGTAGTAGGCGCGTACTAAGGAAGATTTTTCTAATCCGCCACGTTCTAAAAAATGGTGCCTAGAAATGTAAAAAATCTCCTCTATGCAACAAAATCCGCGCGATTTAACCGATTTCGCAAATATTTAGTACAGGTTTGCTTTATTCTATAGACGGGCTGAATGGTCTTTCGGGTTCTTTTGTTGCCATCTTTTTAAATGGCGGCCATAAATTAAAAAACCCTTTTTTTATGGAATAATGTCCACGTGAAAAGTAATAAAAAATGTCCCGACGGGCTGACGGGCAAGGCCGAGTGCCTTCGCTCCTAGGGTGCTACAAAAATGTTAGTCATCAGTAAAAATCTACCCATTCTTTTATATCATTTTGATGGAAGTTCTTATTACACACGAGCGCTGCCGCGGGCAACAGCTAGTTTCTGTATAAATCAAAGTCCTGACAGACTGACTGATAATCAACGCCCAGCCCAACCGCTTGTTCTAGAAGGCTAAAAATTTGCAGGAACGTTACTCATAAGTAGTGGGCGCGTACTAAGAAAGATTTTTCCAATCCGCCGCCATCATAAACAATGGCGCCTAGAAATGTTAAAAATCTTCTCTATGCAACAAAGTCCGCGCGTTTCAACCGATTTCACAAATATTTAGTACACTGGTTTCCTATAACCTATAGACGGGCTGAATGGTCATTTGGGTTCGATTTGTTGCCATCATTGTTAATGGCGGCCAGAAATATAAAAGCCCCTCTTTATGGAATAATGTCTGCATGACAAGTAATAAAAAATGCCCTGGCTGACGGGCAACGCCGAGTTCCTTCGTTCCTAGGGTGCTACAAAAATATTAGTCATCAGTAAAATCTACCCGTTCTTTATAACATTTTGATGGAAGTTCTAATTACGACGACGCGGGTAACAGTTAGTTAGCAATACATACCCAACATTTATCTTTTCCATACACTGCTTTGAGAATCCCCAACGAAATGGCATTACAGTAAGTGAGTTGTAGACGCTGTCCTTTGACATATAGAGGTAATCCTTCTTTGCTTGGAATTTTTCAATGAGCAGGGTCACGTCAAAATTGTAATAATACGGGAACGGTAAAGGCAAAACAAATTCCGCATCTAATATCAACTCCGGCGTTCTTTCAAGCGCCTCCATTGCATTCATTAATATGCTATTCATTGTTTTTGCTCTATCGTAAATTTCTTTCATATTTGGGTCTGCTGAAATCTATGAAAAAGTTTAAAATTTTTGAACTTCTATACCTGGATAGGTAAAATTTTTATGATTTCATTTCTTCTCTCATCTTAGAAAATGGCACTTGGAGTTTAATGCCTAGACACTCTTAATGTATTTAAAAGTTCTATATTGATTTTTCTTTCAATCTGTTTTCGTCTTGGAATCTGGTGCTCACCGAAGTTGGACTCAGAAACGCCTATTTTTCCTATGCTTCGCAATGCTACTTCTCTTATAGACCTTTTCGATGTAAAAATGGGGCTAAACAACACTCGGTATCGCTCCTCGCGACAAAAAAGGGGTTAAATAAATAACCGTCTCTGCGCACTCTCTCTGGGAAAAAGCCTTGGTCTGCTTATACTGGATCTTTGGCCTTGATAGAAATTTTTCTATTCAAACTACTGCGCATAAAACTTGTGCTACGCATATAATTTTAGTCTCGCCTCTGATCTCTCTCACTTTTGTGTTGCTCTTGTCTCTATAAGTGTCTGACTTTGCGAAAACCTGCATGTATACTTTTTTGTCTATGAAATATCAACCTTGCCACAAGTTGCCAGATAACAACGAATGTCGGAGTCAGATATCTTATAAAACATCATCGTTCGAGTTCTTTCTTGGCTTCATCTTTACGGGGTCGACTAATCTGCAGGTCCTCTGAATGTCTGAAATGCAGTCCACGGTAGGAAACCTACTATTTGTAGTATGCAGGTTCGGTTCACATTTACAAATATAAGAAAGCAATTCTAAAATTCACTGCCTAACATACAGTCGAACAAAATTAGAGTTTCAACTCTGAAATCTATTGACTAAAATGCAGAACTCTGAAATGCAGTCCTCGAAAATTATTAATTACAACTCTGAAATCTTTTGGCTAAAACGCAGTACTCTGAAATGCAGTCCTCGAAAACTATTAATTTCAACTCTGAAATCTCTTGACTAAAACGCAGTACTCTGAAATGCAGTCCTCGAAAACTATTAATTTCAACTCTGAAATCTCTTGACTAAAATGCAGTACTCTGAAATGCAGTCTTCAAAAATTAATATTTTGAACTCTGAAATCTTTTGACTAAAACACAGTACTCTGAAATGCAGTCCTCTAAAACTATTAATTTCAACTCTGAAATCGGTTGACTAAAACGCAGTACTCGGAAATGCAGTCCTCGAAAACTATTAATTTCAACTCTGAAATCTCTTGACTAAAATGCAGTACTCTGAAATGCAGTCTTCAAAAATTAATATTTTGAACTCTGAATTCTTTTGACTAAAACGCAGTACTCTGAAATGCAGTCCTCTAAAACTATTAATTTCAACTCTGAAATCGGTTGACTAAAATGCAGTACTCTGAAAAGCAGTCCTCGAAAACTATTAATTTCACTCTGAAATCTTTTGACTAAAAGGCAGTACTCTGAAATGAGGTCCTCGAAAATTATTAATTTCAACTCTGAAATCGGTTGACTAAAATGCAGTACTCTGAAAAGCAGTTTAGTCAACCGATTTCAGAGTTGAAATTTATTATTTTCGTGGACTGTTTTTCGGAGTACTGCATTTTAGTCAACCGATTTCAGAGTTGAAATTTATTATTTTCGTGGACTGTTTTTCGGAGTACTGCATTTTAGTCAACCGATTTCAGAGTTGAAATTAATAGTTTTAGAGGACTGCGCATTTCAGAGTACTGCGTTTTAGTCAAAAGATTTCAGAGTTTATATAATAATTTTCGAGGACTGCATTTCAGAGTACTGCATTTTAGTCAAAGGATTTCAGAGTTGAAAATAATAATTTTCGAGGACTGCATTTCAGAGTACTGGGTTTTAGTCAAAAGATTTCAGAGTTGAAATTCGGATTTTTTAGGACTGCATTTCAGAGTACTGCATTTTAGTCAACCGATTTCAGAGTTGAAATTAATAATTTTCGAGGACTGCATTTCAGAGTACTGCGTTTTAGTCAAGAGATTTCAGAGTTTATATAATAATTTTCGAGGACTGCATTTCAGAGTACTGCATTTTAGTCAAAAGATTTCAGAGTTAAAAATAATAATTTTCGAGGACTGCATTTCAGAGTACTGCATTTTAGTCAAATGTTTTCAGAGTTAAAAATAATAATTTTCGAGGACTGTATTTCAGAGTACTGCGTTTTAGTCAAAGGATTTCAGAGTTGAAAATAATAATATTCGAGGACTGCATTTCAGAGTACTGCATTTTAGTCAACCGATTTCAGAGTTGAAAATAATAATATTCGAGGACTGCATTTCAGAGTACTGCATTTTAGTCAACCGATTTCAGAGTTGAAATTAATAGTTTTAGAGGACTGCAGTTCAGAGTACTGCGTTTTAGTCAAAAGAATTCAGAGTTCAAAATAATAATTTTCGAAGACTGCATTTCAGAGTACTGCAATTTAGTCAACCGATTTCAGAGTTGAAATTTATTATTTTCGTGGACTCCTTTTCAGAGTACTGCACTTTAGTCAACCGATTTCTGAGTTGATATTAATAATTTTCGAGGACTGCATTTCAAAGTACTGCGTTTTAGTCAAAGGATTTCAGAGTTGAAAATAATAATTTTCGAGGACTGCATTTCAGAGTACTGCGTTTTAGTCAAGAGATTTCAGAGTTGAAATTAATAGTTTTCGAGGACTGCATTTCAGAGTACTGCGTTTTAGTCAAAAGATTTCAGAGTTGAAATTCGGATTTTTTAGGACTGCATTTCAGAGTACTGCATTTTAGTCAACCGATTTCAGAGTTGAAATTTTTTATTTTCGTGGACTGCTTTTCAGAGTACTGCATTTTTGTCAAAAGATTTCAGAGTTAAAAATAATAATTTTCGAGGACTGCATTTCAGAGTACTGCGTTTTAGTCAAAGGATTTCAGAGTTTATATAACAATTTTCGAGGACTGCATTTCATAGTACTGCATTTTAGTCTAAAGATTTCAGAGTTAAAAATAATAATTTTCGAGGACTGCATTTCAGAGTACTGCGTTTTAGTCAAAGGATTTCAGAGTTGAAAATAATAATTTTTTAGGACTGCATTTCAGCGTACTGCATTTTAGTCAACCGATTTCAGAGTTGAAATTCGGATTTTTTAGGACTGCATTTCAGAATACTGCATTTTAGTCAAAAGATTTCAGAGTTTATATAATAATTTTCGAGGAATGCATTTCAGAGTACTGTATTTTAGTCAAAAGATTTCAGAGTTAAAAATAATAATTTTCGAGGACTGCATTTCAGAGTACTGCGTTTTAGTCAAAAGATTTCAGAGTTGAAATTCGGATTTTTTAGGACTGCATTTCAGAGTACTGCATTTTAGTCAATCGATTTCAGAGTTGAAATTAATTATATTCGAGGACTGCATTTCAGAATACTGCATTTTAGTCAAGAGATTTCAGAGTTGAAATTAATAGTTTTCGAGGACTGCATTTCAGAGTACTGCGTTTTAGTCAAAAGATTTCAGAGTTGAAATTCGGATTTTTTAGGACTGCATTTCAGAGTACTGTATTTTAGTCAACCGATTTCAGAGTTGAAATTTATTATTTTCGTGGACTGCATTTCAGAGTACTGCATTTTAGTCAACCGATTTCAGAGTTGAAATTAATCATTTTCGAGGACTGCATTTCAGAGTACTGCGTTTTAGTCAAAAGATTTCAGAGTTTATATAATAATTTTCGCGGACTGCATTTCAGAGCACTGCATTTTAGTCAAAAGATTTCAGAGTTGAAACTATTTTTTTTCGACTGTATGTTGGGCAATGAATTTTAGAATTGCTTTCTTATATTTGTAAATGTGAACCGAACCTGCATACTACAAATAGTAGGTTTCCTACCGTGGACTGCATTTCAGACATTCAGAGGACCTGCAGATTAGTCGACCCCATCTTTACTGATCCAAGACGTTTTGGAATCGTTCAAATTCATACCCATGCAAATTTACGCTTTAAAAAAACTAAAGTTGACCAGTCGACCGTAAACTATGTTTTACTTACTTGAAACATGAAATACATGGGAGTTCCGTAATACAAAAGTGGAATGACTTTGGGATTAGCTGCAACATCTGTCATATCATCTAGAGTAGTGTATTCGATTGGGATATTCGACTTTTGGAAACAAAGCAAGCCATTTGTCAGGAAAAAACAAATCAAGACCCATGTTGTTAGTGCGAGTGTACCCAATTTAGTGCTTGGATTTATAAGAGTATCTGTTAAGAGTAAATTGCAGGAATTTAGTTCTGGCACTGAGAGTATGATTGGCTCATTTTATTCCTCTACTGTTACCTTTCAATAGAATAGCAGGTGCCAATTTGAAAGCCAAGTCAAGTTGTTTACGTAAAGCGTCTTTCATTCTCTTGATTTTGGTGTTTTTCTCGTTCAGATAGAGAGTGGCTACTACTCCGATTAGAACAATTAGAGTAATACCTACAACCTGAAATTATGAAAAGCATTTGAATTTTACTTGCTAAATCTTCACTTTCGAGAGCTAACGAAACTTACGACATCGTCCATGACAAATAGCTTTGAAACCAGTCCTAATGGTTTTTCCTTTGGATTCATTGAAACTAGCTTCACTTCATCAAGGTAGAAGGGTGCCGTATATTGCACTTTTTGGAAACGTTCCCACGATGCGTATTGGCTCGTCACTATGCAATCGTATCCCTGTATTTTAAAGAAAATTCATTAAACTGTCAAAGAAATTGATGTTTATTGAGGGCTATATTCTATTAGACTATTTCGAAGGTTCATTTGAAAATACTTAATTCATCTGTTAAAAGCTTAAGTTCTGCGTCAGGGTCCATTCCCACACCATCATCAGGCGTTTTATCAAATACTCTGAAAGAGAATCAAATTTAATTTATAGTGATGGAATTTTGAACCTTAAAAACTTGCGTTTTGTTGCAGCTTCTTAGCAGAAACAAAACTCGTTCAGCCCAGTCGTTGTATATTGGTATCGTATCTTGCAATAACTTGAAAAATAAAGGTGTCCATTTAGATTCTCACTAGGATACCATATAAAAATTAGTTTATACCGGAACTACTTGAACAGTGGCGTTATTTTCGTCTTGGCTTGAGTTCATGTTTGAAGTTTGACAGATTTTTTAATAGTTGTCCTTATAAAGTCCCGTTGACTATGATTGTTTGAAGGGGTATTTTCTACCCCAAGAGAAAGGAGTATGGATGCAGTGAACCTATAAATACTTTGGATTGGAGTTAAATTATTATTCTTACTTTAGAAACTGTTCCAACATTAATGGAAAAATTCTGTTTCGTTATATCGATATTGGAGGCGAAGAGCACGAAATGGTGTTTACAGGTTTGGTAATAAATCCATGAGTGCATAGTGCTAAGCTGATATAGAAGAACCACAAACTTTAGTCCTAAACTTCATTAGAAAAGATTCACAAATGGGTTTTGGCTAAGCGCGCGTAATGGCTTTCTACTGTTTATGGAAGTAAACACTGAGAAAACCTTTGAATGTTAAAACACAATAATAGAAAGATAAGGGTTGCCACATTTTCCTCCCTTCAACATTGATTTACGTTCCGTACTAAGGTTGTTGAATTATTGTTTTTGCTTCGCAAGCAGCCATTGGTTTCTAGCTTTGGTCAGGTTAAATCGTTATGCAGTAACTTTGCTAGGGTTTGAAATTTGGGGGGCTTAATTGGTATGCTATCGATTGGGCGTGTTATCAAAACAGCATTGTCCAAAACGGCTTTTTCATAAACGCGTTTGCCATTATAGCCATTTCTCGTTTTAGCGCATTTTGATTACAGCGTTTATATCTTGAGCGTGCGAAAGTACGCCTTTTCCAAAATATTGTTGTTTATCTTAATTAACTTCCCAAAATAATATGCCTTTTTCAAAAAATTATATTTTATATTTTCTTCCTATATAACATTACTCCTTTTTGTATAATATTGTTCTTTGTCCTATATACTTAATATAATAGAGATTTCCCTCCCTATCAATCACAGTTTGGGCGGAAACAGCAACCGCTGTTTTGGGAAATAGCGCCGTATTGAGAAACGCTGAAACCGCAACCGCGGTTTTGCTTGTACGCGGTTTTGCAAACCGCTTTATTCCAAAACGCTCTTTTGAAAACCGCTCAACTACCCGTGAACCGGCTTAATTTGGGCAAAGTATTTAAAAGTTGTTATAGGAAATTAATAAAAAAGACTTGCATAATTGGTTCATAAATATCCAAAAATTTCTGTCAACGTGAAATTATTCATATTTTAAAGATATACAAACTTTTATTGATAATGAGTACGGAACCGAGTTATTGACCATGAGACAATTGTGGATGAAAGAATTTCACTCGTCTTAAGTTTAGTTTTCGTTTGCTTTTAGTCACCACTACTGTTTGACATTGAAATTCATCTCTACAAAGATGAAACTTAACGGACTTATCATCATAATTTTTATACACTATATTGCTACAGAATTTTAGGGGGCTACGAGCAATTTTTTGGTAGGGTTTACGCATTATTTTGAGGAGGCTAACTTTGAAATTTGAGAGGGGGAGCAAGAATGGTTCGGCTACGTTTTCCGAATTACTAACCATTAAGCCTGACTTTCCCGGTGACCTTGTTCAATGAAATATAATATGGCATTCCTAAGTCTTTGGCAATCGCATTCTGTAATACTCGAGTACGGGATATGAGGTTTGTATGCTACGTACAGGGTAAAACTCATGTATTTCAAGCCTTTAAAGTGAAAAGAATCTAACGCACGTCTTGGGTAAGGGATATTATAACCACTACCCCTGTTGGAGATAACAAAAGGTCATGGTGTAAATCATTTGTGCCATTTAATGGAAAACCTCTGGGGGAAGTACAACAAGATGATCATGCCTAATATAAAGATACGTCTTGCCATATCGACCTAGATACAACAAGGCCGGCGCGCGCTCAGTTTTCCCTCTCCAAAAAGTGACATTTTAAGTCGCCGTATTGTGCCGCTAGAGGCGCTCCTTTGGAAAAACATTGACGTCATCGTACTTCAAATTTTTATTTTCCCGGGCTTTCACGCCAGTATGCGCATGCGCCAGGAGTATTTTAGATTCCGGTTCAGTGGGGAGTGGGGTATTGCCGTGTCGACGGCTTGGCCGGATTTAGGGATGCTGATTGTGGAAATAGAATTATTTTAAGGTAATATGGAGCTCCAATTTTTATAGTTATGTAATCTAGAGTTGTTCTGATAGTATACTCTTATTATTTGATACCTAAAGCTATTTTTGTTTTGATATGGTGTAATTAAAGTGGTATTATTTTATTATTCCTTATAATATCCTTTTACCAAGCGGCATCTAACCAATTCCATATAAATGAAAGCATGATTTAAACCAAACTATTAAAATAAATATAAATTGAGCAAAATTAAATTATAAAAACGGATTTGAAAGAATTAACCTAATACAATATTCATTCCTAGTTACTGAAACGTATTAAATGGAAAGACAGACAGTACTGGCTTTTTGAATTTTCGCGCGAAAATGTTTTTCCAAAAGAGCTCCATCTATCGGGAAAAAATACTTTCTTCCCCCCGCGAATGTCCCCTATCCCCAGACTAGCGCGCGCCGGCCTTGTTGTATCTAGGTCGCTATGGTCTTGCTACCTTCTTGGTTCCATTTCCATGCATATGATAGGCTAAGACTTCTTTATATTTCATTCGGGCATATGAAGAATTAACAGTGCATTTGAAAATCATGTTTCTATCTAAGAAGATACAAGCAAAAAAGTTTAAAACAACACGCTATTCGCTAAGCATGCAATATTTCGAAATTGAATAACTATATAGACACAGCATAACCACACATATCCTGCTGTTTGACTTTCTGATCATGTTGAATTGTTTCAGACGAAAGACGTTTTAGCATATTTTTTGACAAAACACTTGTGTTCTATAATTGCTTTACATCTGGTAACATTACAGTTATTCCATTTCATCCATTATTCACCAAATAGTACCAAATTGTCACACACGCGTAGAACATTTTGACAAGGAAGGGTCCAGTTCCTACTTTTCCTTGCATCATTTTCCTCTCATGCCACTTATTGCTTATCGACTTAATATGTTCAAGTTATCAATATATTTGTGTTACAAATTCGATCTGCATATATAGCTTGTATTCATTCAAGTTATATTAACCCAATCTTTCGCCTTTCGAGTATTTAAAGCGAGGGCAACTACTTTTTGCGTTACTGAACAATTATCCGTTTTTGTGTGTGCAGTAAGAATACCAAGGCCCTTAACAAAGTTATCTAACGATTAAGTTCGGCTTATTTTTTTCCATACCATTAGTCTGCTTTGAAGAAATCGTTAAAGGGCTCGTAGCTTATTTCGACTACTATGATATTTTTTAATATTTCTAAATAATTGAAAAAATTAAAATAGGTTCTAATATTTTTTATTTGAAAATTGATATTTAAAGGACATCGCACTTTTTCTATGGAAAATGGCTTTCTACGGATTTTTTTGAAATTTAAGTATGTTGTTAAGCTTTGTCAGCTGATCAAAAGTTTCCGTGGGCGTTTTTCTCTAGCTACCATAGTTTGATCAGTAATTGAAGTTGAAGTTGGACAATTACTTAGTGTAGTCTTTTACAGGCTATAACATTATTTACGCTACCCTTTATTTTGCTATGATGAACAACATTCTCTGTGTGAGTATAGGTATGTAGATAGAACGTTTGCCTGGTGATATTTTTACCTCGGTTCGAATCCAGATCATCGCACGATTTTTTTTTCACGATACTATCTGCAATGACAGTGACAACTCAAGTAGATAGCATAACAGTATTTATTTATTAAACTATGATTAATTCATTACTAGAGGACTAAGACAAGAGAGAGGCTGAAAGTTGAACAAGATAAAATATACATAATGCGAGTAGGCCAAAAAGCTATACCACTTAAAGTTCTTTGTTTGTAACATGCAGTTTAACCCGGTTAGATCTCTTAGGCTATTGGCGAATACAGCAGTAATGGTGAACTTGCTCATGCTTACACTTTTGCCTGAATGGAATTGTCGCGCTAAACCGCTATCGCTCCGTGTTCATCCCTATTGGCAGCGTCAAGCACGGCTCTTAATAGACTGTCCGTGGGATATTTCACAGTTTCTTGGTGGCGGGCATATCCAAAATACCATAGAACACTTGCAACGTGGGCGCAGACTCCCAGTGTGCGAGCACCTGTCTTGCAAGTGCAATACGTTTGGAGGATTGGTTCTGGTTGCGGACCTTCTATTAGTTGCGGCTGTTGTTGTTCAGTGTAGGATATATAAAATGTATGCTTCACAGCTTGTGTGAAACGTGAATATATTTTTCCGCGTATCAATCCAGCTTCAAACCCTTGTGTTTCTAAATGAAACTCGTTGGCGATATCTCGCTGAGTACGATCCAGAATATATGAAGGAGCTAGTTTTACCTGGTATGTGCCAAATGTTTTATCTCGAATGTATTCCAAGGGTTAAACCGGAAATCCCTCTAACTGATTTTCATCCATTGGAATCCAACGACCGTTCCCCTGTCGCAAGTGGAGTCTTTCGTTTATCACCCGTTCTTGTAACGTATTTGGTCGCTGTGCTAGTTCAAGCATTCTACGCGCTAGGTCATCATCGGCACCTTGCATGAGTATTGGTGGATGAAATCTGTTAATTATAGCGCAAGCAATCCTTAAGAAATCACCAAGACGTTCGCAGTGCTGCATTGGAATCATGTCCCGAAACATTTTGAAAATGCTCTTTAGGTGTCCGTTCCGACTCTCCACAATCCAACGGGTTTTGGTGATTTTTCTCGATTGATTTGCCTCTAATGTCGTGAACTGCCGTTGACCCCTTGGCAACAAAGCTGGCATTTCATGGTTTAATCCCAACCCATCCAGGAAATGGAGAGCATCTCTATACCCTCTGTCAACAACAAAAATGTCGTTTTCACGGAGCCATTCACGAATAGCACCCCTATCCCTTTCTATATCAGGGTTCATGTCGTGCATTAGGATCGCTGCATCGTTGTGTCTGGCGTCTGAAAAATATGGACCATGTACATCCAAGATGTAGCCATCGGGGGCTACAACGAGTCCGGCCTTGAGCAACGTGTATTTTTTATGCATAGAGTATGATTGCCTTGCTACTCGGAAATGGGAACTCTTCGGAGCTTTAAGGTAGGTACAATCAGGGTACAGAATTGCCACCCGTTCTTCGGGGTTTGGATTGTACAAGCGGTTAGCAAAATTGGTGACATGTGCTTGAATAAATGCGTCACGGTTTCTAGCTTCCATAGAATCGACACCAAGGTTCTGCGGCACAAATGTTTCCATCAAGCTCGTCCGAATTATTGACACAGCTAAACTTACTGCCTGACGAGACGAATAAGTCATTTCGGCTTTTAGAAAATCATCAGAAAGCCCTTGCCGAAGTTTCATGAAAAACATCATCATGTCTTTTTTGGTTGGCAACCGTCTGTTACCGTACATTTCAACCGGTCCGCAAGATCTGAATACTACCCCGAACTGATCTTTGGTTAATGATGTTAATGCCTTAAAATCATTTTCTGAGAAGTTATCTTCGTCGTTGTATTTGTCCCTCTGAGAACGCATTGTCGCTTCTCTGAGTGCTTCAAACCAATCAGAAACCTCCCTGCCCAACAGTTTAACGCCACGTTTCACATAATTATGATTTTCCACAAACTGTAGCTGCAGGCAACCTAGATTCGTTAAATGCTGAGCACAGCATCTAGAACCAGTAGGAATATATATGTCGGTCTTTACGTAAAAATCGCACCTCATCAGCAGAGAGGATGTGGTGCCACAGATTTCATGGCATACAAAACATAGGCGTGTAGACCTTTGAACTAACACTTTAAGTATTATTGCCGAAGGGTCATTTTCATCAGCCATAATTGTGACTATTCTCCTATCACAGTTAATACAAAGGCGGTCATCGTCATTGGGATCTCGCACATTGTGCAAACGTGCATCACGATGATCTCTGGCCAGCTCGAATCGACGCTGAACAATATTTTTCGTCGGCGTTTATACCATTAACTCGGCGGTTAGCGTTTTTGAGATTGCATACAAAGCAATTAACCATTTTGTCGGTTGCCAAGTAGAAACTTCAACAAAAGTTATGAATAAAGGTACTGTGCTCAGCATTTAACGAATCTAGGCTGCCTGCAGCTACAGTTTGTGGAAAATCATAATTATGTGAAACGTGGCGTTAAACTGTTGGGCAGGGAGGTTTCTGATTGGTTTGAAGCACTCAGAGAAGCGACAATGCGTTCTCAGAGGGACAAATACAACGACGAAGAAAACTTCTCAGAAAATGATTTTAAGGCATTAACATCATTAACCAAAGATCAGTTCGGGGTAGTATTCAGATCTTGCGGACCGGTTGAAATGTACGGTAACAGACGTTTGCCAACCAAAAAAGACATGATGATGTTTTTCATGAAACTTCGGCAAGGGCTTTCTGATGACTTTCTAAAAGCCGAAATGACTTATTCGTCTCGTCAGGCAGTAAGTTTAGCTGTGTCAATAATTCGGACGAGCTTGATGGAAACATTTGTGCCGCAGAACCTTGGTGTCGATTCTATGGAAGCTAGAAACCGTGACGCATTTATTCAAGCACATGTCACCGATTTTGCTAACCGCTTGTACAATCCAAACCCCGAAGAACGGGTGGCAATTCTGTACCCTGATTGTACCTATCTTAAAGCTCCGAAGAGTTCCCATTTCCGAGTAGCAAGGCAATCATACTCTATGCATAAAAAATACACGTTGCTCAAGGCCGGACTCGTTGTAGCCCCCGATGGCTACATCTTGGATGTACATGGTCCATATTTTTCAGACGCCAGACACAACGATGCAGCGATCCTAATGCACGACATGAACCCTGATATAGAAAGGGATAGGAGTGCTATTCGTGAATGGCTCCGTGAAAACGACATTTTTGTTGTTGACAGAGGGTATAGAGATGCTCTCCATTTCCTGGATGGGTTGGGATTAAACCATGAAATGCCAGCTTTGTTGCCAAGGGGTCAACGGCAGTTCACGACATTAGAGGCAAATCAATCGAGAAAAATCACCAAAACCCGTTGGATTGTGGAGAGTCGGAACGGACACCTAAAGAGCATTTTCAAAATGTTTCGGGACATGATTCCAATGCAGCACTGCGAACGTCTTGGTGATTTCTTAAGGATTGCTTGCGCTATAATTAACAGATTTCATCCACCAATACTCATGCAAGGTGCCGATGATGACCTAGCGCGTAGAATGCTTGAACTAGCACAGCGACCAAATACGTTACAAGAACGGGTGATAAACGAAAGACTCCACTTGCGACAGGGGAACGGTCGTTGGATTCCAATGGATGAAAATCAGTTAGAGGGATTTCCGGTTTTACCCTTGGAATACATTCGAGATAAAACATTTGGCACATACCAGGTAAAACTAGCTCCTTCATATATTCAGGATCGTACCCAGCGAGATATCGCCAACGAGTTTCATTTAGAAACACAAGAGTTTGAAGCTGGATTGATACGCGGAAAAATATATTCACGTTTCACACAAGCTGTGAAGCATACATTTTATATATCCTACACTGAACAACAACAGCCGCAACTAATAGAAGGTCCGCAACCAGAACCAATCCTCCAAACGTATTGCACTTGCAAGGCAGGTGCTCGCACACTGGGAGTCTGCGCCCACGTTGCAAGTGTTCTATGGTATTTTGGATATGCCCGCCACCAAGAAACTGTGAAATATCCCACGGACAGTCTATTAAGAGCCGTGCTTGACGCTGCCAATAGGGATGAACACGGAGCGATAGCGGTTTAGCGCGACAATTCCATTCAGGCAAAAGTGTAAGCATGAGCAAGTTCACCATTACTGCTGTATTCGCCAATAGCCTAAGAGATCTAACCGGGTTAAACTGCATGTTACAAACAAAGAACTTTAAGTGGTATAGCTTTTTGGCCTACTCGCATTATGTATATTTTATCTTCTTCAACTTTCAGCCTCTCTCTTGTCTTAGTCCTCTAGTAATGAATTAATCATAGTTTAATAAATAAATACTGTTATGCTATCTACTTGAGTTGTCACTGTCATTGCAGATAGTATCGTGAAAAAAAAAATCGTGCGATGATCTGGATTCGAACCGAGGTAAAAATATCACCAGGCAAACGTTCTATCTACATACCTATACTCACACAGAGAATGTTGTTCATCATAGCAAAATAAAGGGTAGCGAAAATAATGTTATAGCCTGTAAAAGACTACACTAAGTAATTGTCCAACTTCAACTTCAATTACTGATCAAACTATGGTAGCTAGAGAAAAACGCCCACGGAAACTTTTGATCAGCTGACAAAGCTTAACAACATACTTAAATTTCAAAAAAATCCGTAGAAAGCCATTTTCCATAGAAAAAGTGCGATGTCCTTTGCACAAAGCCCGCCGTTTGATATCGCGATTATATTATGACTGTCGCGTTCTAGTAGAAAATATCTATTGCTTGAAACTGGCATAACAATGTGCTTTCCTTTAAACATTTCTTGGTGAAAATTTAAACCGTGAATATTGAAATAGATATTTCCAAAATCATTAGAAATTTATGTGAAAAAGATTTCTTTCAAGTTCTTTTGTATCAAAATGTTTTCATCAAAGCATTATTGATCGATTTATATACTACAATCTCTTTAGGGTATACTCGAAAAAGAAATAGAAGGAAAAATTACGTAAGTTTCAAGTACGCTATTTTCCCAAACTTGCGAAACCTCAAGATTAACCAATTAATACGCCTTTTTCTAGTACACCGCGTAACATTTCAAGTGTCGTATGTGATAATGACCAAGTTTACTATGTATGTACGGCTATATTATATTAAAGACATGCAAACTTCGAGATTAATCAATTTTGGACCAAATACTAACAACAGCGAAAAGGCTTTTTTGTTGAATGTATAGCGTACTTGTTTTAATACACTTCAGACAATTCTTTGTCCACTCATCTTACACTTTTAAGTTCTTTGTTTTCAAAGACAGTTTTATTACTAACATTTGTGAAGATTAATTGTATAAATATCAAAGCAGAATAATTACAGTGAGTAATTATTCTGTGTGTGTATTGTATTAAGAGTAAATAGGTAAAATCTAAGTTATTAGTAAGTTAAGATTGACTGCGTTGAACTATTTCGGTAGTGAAACATTTTCATCTATAAAGCCACGAAGAAATTTGAGCCGATTTTAGAATAGCTCATTGGTTAATTTAAATAAATGTAAAATTAACAATCGGCAACACAGCATAAAATATTATCAAACCAAGAAGCGGTATCTAGTTTACTAGGGAGAAGGTATAAGATGCCTAAGTATTCGCGCGCCATAGTCCCAGTCCCCATTTCAGAAAACAAGGGGGGGTGGGACGAAAAAGGAGGCCGGGCTATTCGCCTCTCCTCAGTAGGAAAATAGGTAATTTTCGCCATTCGCGTCGCGCTGACATGAGTTTCCAAAAACCTATGAGATGCTGGTTAAAATTTAGAGGCGGGGATTAACTCCGGACCTACGTTTGGATTGGAAATAAAGCTAGAAATGTGGGGAATTTAGACCCTCTCCCTAATAAACTAGATATCGCTTCAGGATCAAACTGAAAAATAATAGCCCTATTCCGCAAATTTCAGAATAGCTAATTGGTTAACGTATGTACCGTAACAAAATAAATTGTAGTAAATTTATAACTAACAATCATAATTTTTCAATAATAAAGAAAATAAACAGTATCAAACTGTTTATTAAAAAACCGATGTTAAGACTTCTAACATAGCGACAATTGTTGATGCGATTGATCCAATAACAATGATGCCCGCCGGTAGATAAAAGTCTTTTACTTTAGTAACATAATCCTCGTCTTCCGGTTTCACCCATTGAAAACTGTCCCAAGTGTATTTAGCCATGATGCTTTTGATTTCGTATGATTTGGTTTCAAAAGTTCGGTAGAGTCTGCAAGAAAAATATAAATTAACGTAACAAAGTCTCTGCTCAGTCAGTCCTCTGAACATTAAGAAGTTAAAGCATTTCAAATGAGCAGTTCTTTAGCAATGCATACCCAACATTGATCTTTTCCATGCACTGCTTTGAGAATCCCCAACGAAATGGCATTACAGTCAGTGAGTTGTAGACGCTGTTCTTTGACATATAAAGGTAATCTTTCTGCTCTTTGAAGTGTTCAATGAGATAGTGGATGTCAAAATTGTAATAATACGCGAACGGTAGGAGAAATACGAATTCCGCGTCGATAATCACCTCCGGTGTTCTTTCAATAGCCTCCAATGCATTCATAAATATGCTGTTCATTGTTTCTGCTCTTTTGTAAATGGCTTTCATATTTGGGTCAGCTGAAATCTAAGACGAAGTAGAAAATTTTAAAATTCTACACCTGGGTAGATACACTTTTGTCGCAAATATATGAAGTCAAATGCCGAGTTGCGCAGTAGAGAGATGTGTGCTTCTAGAAGAGTCTAAACGTACCCAATCTGGGTTTTCACTTTATAGGTCAAAGTCTTGGTCTGCTTATGCTGAACCTTTGACCTTGATAGATTAAACTACTGCGCGTAAAACTTGTGCTACGCATATAATTTCAGTCTCGCCTCTGATCTCTCTATTTTTAAGATCACTGGTTCATTTGTGTTGCTTTTGTATTTATAGCGAGTGTCTGACTTTGCGAAAACCTGTACACTTTTTTGTCGAGGAAATATCAACCCTGCCCGATAACAACGAGTGTCATATTCAGACATCTTATAAAACTTCATTGTTCTAGTTCCTTCTTGGCTTCATCTTTACTGACTTAGACGTGTTGGAATGATTCAAATTCATGCCAAGGCAGGTTTACGCTTTTTAAAAAACTATATTCGACCGGTCGACCGTAGACTGTGTTTTACCAAAAGCACATAGATAACCAGAAAGTGAAGAACGATAAGCCTAAACCACAACGTGAAAAATGAGTTCCCCCATGGTCGATTCAAGATTTCCGTCCCCCTTACAGAGCGACGGGAAGAGCTGGTCTTATGCCGCGGCGGAGAGTTACTTTCGCGTAGTTTTACACAAGGTACATGCGCAAGTTGGCTCGAAAATATAGTTCACTTATTTCTTTATTTTCATGTTGTCTGCTATAGTTTAATTCCAAGGCTTAATATAATCTAGTCATTTAGGTAGTCGGGAATCGGCACATTTGTCAAAATGTCAGATTTGAATTTAGCAAACATTTTAGAAAGCTAGGAAAAGGATGACTTTTTCCTGATTGATAAAGACGGAAAACTTAAAGGTGCAATAGAATGCATGAAAAACAATATCAAAATTCAACTTAACGAAACTTGAAAATTCCACGACGATTGAACCGAAAGAGCGCTAAAGAACAACCGTTAAGCCTAGTTAAGCAGCCGATTTCTCAATAGTATTCCCCACTATCCCCAGGAGCCGCTACCATCGCGAACTACTTTCCGCTTGTCACGTGACATTAACGATGACCTAATATATCTCTGATTCGATTGGTAGTTGAAAACGAGGCTCACCAACCACCCATTTGTGTCCCCCCTTGCTTCTCATTTTACACGAATACCGTTGCTAAAGGCTGGAAAGGTTTAATGTTCTTCACTTTCTGATCTATGCGCTTTTGGTTTTACTTACTTGAAACATGAAATACATTGGAGTTCCGTAATACACAATTGGAATGATTTTGGGATTAGCTGCAACATCCTTCATGTCATTCAGAGTAGTGTATTCGATGGGGATATTCGACTTTTGGAAACAAAGCAAGCCATTTGTCAAGAAAAAACAAACCAAGAGCCATGTTGCAAAAGCGAGGCTACCCAAAGTGGTCACTGGATTTATCAGGGCATCTGTAAACGGTATTCATTTAGTTTGGGCGTAGATATTTCCAATGCCTAAGCATGGTCTGCATGGGGGCAAAATGAAAGACAATTCTGCACCATCTCTTTTTTAATAGCCTACTGCCATTGTCTTGCCTTCCTTTGTTGAGTAAGATAAGGGACTAGAAGAATCGAGGTTACCAAATTCTTCACTTTGCTAAAGTGAATATTCCTGATAACACACCAACAGTTGGCCCTCTGGTAGCGGTTTCTGAATTTTCCCTCCAAAACGTGAGATGCTCTTGGCGGTAGACGGCCGAACTAGATTCAAGCACCCGCGTCCTTGTTCCGCGACTTTAGGTTGAGGGGAAGGGGGTAAGAAATTTTTTTGGAACTCGACCAATTTTTTCTCTCTAGTGTAGGCGCGATGGAAGCGGCATATAATCCTCAAATATGTTCACTAGCGCCAGGATCTATTAGCAATGCACTTATCTTCTAGTCTCTTATCGTACTTTTGGTATAGAAAGAATTCCAAGAAAAAACCCTCTAAACTTGTATAAATGATCTACTCGAATATATTCATGACTGTTACCTTTCAATAGAATAACAGGTGACAATTTGAAAGCAAGGTCAAGTTGTTCACGTAAAGCGTCCTTCGATCTCTTTATTCTTTCGGTTTTCTCCTTCAAATACAGAGTGGCTACTACTCCGATTAGAATAATTAGAGTGATAAATACAGCCTGAAATTAATTAAATCATTTGAACTTTATTCGCAAAATTTTCACTCTCGAGAACTAACGAAACTTACGACATCGTCCATGACAAATAGCTTTGAAACCAGTCCTAATGGTTTTTCCTTTGGATTCATTAAAACTAGCTTCACTTCATCAATGTAGAAGGGTGCTGTATATTGCACTTTTTGGAAACGTTCCCACGATGCGTATTGGTTTGTTACGATACAATCGTATCCCTGTATTTTAATGAAAATTACATTAAATTCTCAAATAACTTGAAGTGGATGTTTGTCGATGTCTATATTCTATTTGACTATTTCGAAGGTTCATTTGAAAATACTTAATTCGTCTGTTAAAAGTTTAAGTTCCTTATCTGGATTCATCCCCACTTCATCATCAGGCGTTTGAACATTTATTCTGAAAGAGAATCAAATTTAATTTATTGTGGTGAATATTTCAACTGCAAAACTTGCGTTTTGTTGCAGCTTTTTAGTAGAAAGAAAACTCGTTCAGCCCAGTCATTGTATATTGGTATTGTGTCTTGTAACAACTTGAAATATAAAAGTGTATCCATTTAGCTTCTTGCTAGGATACCATTTAAAAGTAAGTTACTACCGGAACCGTTTGAGCAGTGACGGTATTTTCATCTTTGCTCGCATTCATGTCCGTTTTTCAATAGCTATCTCTTGAAGTATGTTTGTGGTGAATTTTTGCTAGCCTACACTAAGAAGATACTGGTTAGCATCGCGACTTCTATAAATTAATTGTTGAAAGAAAAGTGTTTTTCTTAAAACTATATCAATTTTGAGAGAAATCTATATAAATCAAAGTCCTGACTGACTGACTGACTGACAGACTGACTGATAATCAACGCCCAGCCCAAACCGCTTGCCCTAGAAGGCTGAAAATTTGCAGGAACGTTACTCATAAGTAGTAGGCGCGTACTAAGAAAGATTTTTCGAATCCGCCGCCATCTTAAAAAATGGCGACCAGAAATGTAAAAAATCTTCTCTATGCAACAGAGTCCGCGCGTTTCAAACGATTTCGAAAATATTTAGTACACTGGTTTCCTTTGACCTATAGGCGAGTTGAATGGTCTTTCGGGTTCGATTTGTTGCCATCTTTTTAAATGGCGGCCAAAAACGTAAAACCCTTCTTTATGGAATAATGTCCGCGTGAAAAATAATAAAAAATGTTCCGACGGGCTGACGGGCAACGCCGAGTGCCCTCGCTCCTATAGGGTGCTAAAAAAATATCAGTCATCAGTAAAATCTACCCATTCTTTATATCATTTTGATGGAAGTTCTTATTACACGCGAGCGACGCCGCGGGTAACAGCTAGTTACTATACAAATGCCGTTTTACTTTTGGGATAGAAAGCGTATCTAGTTTTGGGGTTAAAGACGCTTGTGACGTACAAAAAACGGTTTATTTGTAACTAAAGCCAGATCGACTAATATTTTCTAAACAAGTAGAGGGCAAATTGAAATTGCACCATGTACTTTAGCTTAATTCCTACAACCTTTATGAATTTTTAAAGACAACATAAACTTAGATGAGACCGCTTCTTATTCTTAATCCTTTCGCCATAAAATAAATTTGCATTACATCGTTAACTTTACATATTTTAACTCGAAAACGTACTTCCTTCCGAGCAGTGAACACGAATATGAGCACTGAAGATATTTTATGCGCTACTGGACTTTTGACATTTAGAGACTGAACTTTCATTGTATTTCAAGCGTGAAATTAAAATAGTTTTAATAGCAATTTAATCGATTGAGTTTTAAGTTTTCCTTAGCAACAGAACTGTTTGAAGAAAACTTTAAAATTGATCGAAACTTTATTCTCGTTTTTAACCCTTCAGGTTATGAAAACCGGTTCTACCTCTCTTCTTGTTTTCAAATTACTCAACTTTGTGATGACGTCATAACTGTGTCGCCTGATCATGTTGAATTATTTCAGATGAAAAAGTGGTGATGTCATGACTGTGCCGCCTGATCATGTTGAATCGTTTCACATAAAAAGTTTTACCGTATTTTTTTTACAAAATACTTTTTCTATAATTGTTCTACGCCTGTTAAATGGAGGGTGAAGTGGAAAATAAAGTGATTTTTTTATCGATTCTTTTACTAATTATAAGACCGTTCTGCATAGTAAAACATCCAGGAAATATTTTCGAATGATTTTAAAATTCAAATTATGTTCAGATTTTATGGATAATTTGAAGTAAGGACCTCCGACCAATCGCGTAACGCCCTGCCTTCTTGTTAATAAAATTCTCGTGACACACCCCATGCCAAGAGAACTTTGTTAACAAATAGGCTGGGCGTTACGCGATTGGTTGGAGGTCCTTATTTAAAATTATCCTTAAAATCTGAAACTAATTTGAATTTTAAAATCATTCGGAAGTATTTCCTGAATGTTTCACTATAGGGACTGGTGTTATAATTAAAGTATCGATGAAAAATCACTTGATTTTCCTTTACACCCTCCCTCTAACCGTTAACTTATACATAATTTACAGGCTAGGAGGATTCATACCATTTACACAAAAAAGCCAGGCTTCAGGCGTTATACAATTAGGCCTGACTCACTGGTGGAGTCAATAGCCAGGCATCCTTGTGTAAATGGTATGAATACTCCTAGTCTATAAACTATGTATTGCAATTGATGCATTATTCACCACCTAGCGCCAAATTGTCACATATGCGTTGAACATGATGACAAGAAAGAGTTCAGTTCCCGTAGGAACTTTAAGCTTACTTTTCATCGGATCCTTCTTTTCTAACTTACTGCTTATTAATTTATTGTGGTCAAATTGTCAGTATATTTGCTTTACAAATTTTATCTCCGTATGTAAATTAATTGTATCCATTCAAATATTAAGCGAGTGTTTTGCTTTTTGGAGCATTTAAAGCGAGGGCATAATTTTGTGCTATACTGAGCAATTATCTGAGTTGTAGTGCGTGAAGTAAGAATAGCAAAGCAATTACGTTGGCATAGTATCTCTCCGAGTGACGATGTCGTCATGGAGAGGTATTACACTGGACGTTTCTGATGCGTGGGTGTGTCAGTGTGTCTGTAACCGCGTTCGCAGCTGGCATATGGGAGCAATTGTATTGGAAATAACCGGACCGCGTTCGCAGTTCACAGAAAGCAATATTGGCTTCTACCCCAGTAACATCGTTAGGTTAAGATGTACGCTGCCTCCCAATGGTAGGATTATCACCAACGGTAGGCGCAATTGAGGCTTTTCTTATCATTTACTGTGAACCAATCACCTTATAAATCCTAAATTTACATAAGTTGTGAAAATGGTGTTCAAGGTGTTCACTAGAAGTTAAACGTTAACAAAAGCTATGATCAAAATGATTTTAGGAATAACATCTTTGAAACGACTGAGCTTAATTAATATCAATTATTTTTTTTAATTATTTTACAAAAACCTGTTAATTGGCTGAATAGCCCTCGTCTTGATTCGGAGAGGTTTATTTTGGTGTTCCCAACTTGTTTCTTTCATACCTTTAGTCTTTTTAAGAAATCGTTAAAGTGTTCGTAGTTAATTTCGACTACTATGATGTTTTGGTAGTTATAAATAATTGAAAATATGAAAATTGGTTCTAATAATTCTTATTTTTTTGAAAATTGATAATTGAATTTGCTCACAGCCCGTGGTTTGACTTTGAGATTATGTTATAACTTTGGCCTTCTAGTAGAAAATATATAAACTGGCATAAATGTGTGCTTTACTATAAAATTTGCTGATGAATATTTTAAAAAATATTTCTAAAATCGTAAGAAATTTATGTATACAAGATTTTTTTCAAATTCTTTTGGTTAAAATTGTTTTGATCAAAATATTATTGATCGATTTGTATGATACTATCCCTTTAACCAGAAATATATTACTTTACACGAAGTTCACTTCTCCCTACCTCGCGCCGGCCATCATCTATGAAGTATTTTTACAGGCTAGAAACGGTACCGTTCCTTCCGAACAGCGAGGCAGAGAGGTGAAAATAAAAACACTAGCGTCGCGTAGTGAGAAAAATGTGCTTTTCTTACAATCGTATCATGGCTGTATCTTATGCAGCGGCTTCTCACTTGCACGAAATACCGTTGAATCCCGCCGTTTCTAGGAAACGTCAGATTATCTTGGCAGTGGCCATTTATCACAGTTCTCTCGAGAGAGATAAATTTTTTCTCTTCGCGACTAGCGCGTGTCGGGAGGGGGAAAAATTCACGCCTCTTCACTCTTGCAAAGTTTTTTTTCGGCTTTTCTCTTCATAGATGATGTCCACGGTACTAACCATTATTGAAGTGAACTTTGTGTAAGGTAATATATTTCTGCTTTAACGTACTCGAAAAATAGAATAGAACGAAAAATAATATACCCTTTAGTGCACTACTTAACTAACTAAACCTCAAGGGTTAATTTATTTTACACCTTTTTCTAGTGAACCGTATATAATTTCAACTGTGGCATATGAAAATGAGCAAGTTTAATGTTTATGAATGGTTAAGAAGCGATATCTAGTTAACTAGAGAGAAGGTATTAGATGCCTAAGTAATCCCTCGCCATAGTCCCAATCCCCCTTTCAAAATACAAGGGGGGACGTCGTAAAAAACGTAATTTTCGACATTCGCGTTGCGCTGACGTGAGTTTTCAAGAACCAATGAGATTCTGGTTGTAATTTAGAGGCGGGGATTAACTCCGGACCTAGTTTGAACTTGAGATGAAGCTAGAAATGTGGCGAATTTATACCTTCTCCCTAGTAAACTAGATATCGCTTCTTGATTATTTTAAAGTCAAGCAAACCTCAAGAATAATCAATTTTGGAGCTATTTTTAACAAGCGAAAAGGCTTTTCGTTGCATGTATATCGTACTGGTTTTACCTTAATCACTAAACTTCCGTTTTTGGAAGTTTCCAAGATGCGTAATTTTAAAACTTAAACAGGGTAATTAATTCGTGGTAAAAATTTCAATGAAATGTTTCTTTTAGATCATTTTATATAATTTAAAGTTGCTCATGGTGGCTTTCGGTTTTCAAATATAGTAACCGATTTTTACGAAAAATTTTAGTTTTCCTTAAAATAACATGGGAAAGTTCGTTCCATGAAAAAAATTTATTGATTTTTCTTGAACTTCCGAAAATTCTTTTTCTCCACTTACCTTATACTTTTAAAATCGTAGTCTACAAAGACAGTTTTTAATAATAACTATCGTTAAGACTAATTAAATAAATATCATTGTGGAATAATTACCCTGTGTGATGTATTAATTCCAGAAGTGAGATGAGACTAGAAGTGAAGGGCTCTAGCGTTGGTAGTAGATCCTGGCACTAGTGAACAAATTTCAGGATTTTATGCCGCTTCCATCGCGCCTACACTAGAGAAAAAAAAGTTGGTCGAGTTCCAAAAACATTTCCTACCTCCTTCCCCTCAACCTAAAGCCGCCGAACACGGACGCGGGTGCTTGAATCTAGTTCGGCCGTTTACCGCCACGAGCGTCTCACGTTTTGGAGGGAAAATTCAGAAACCGGCACTAGAGGGCCAACCGTTGGTGTGTTATCAAGAATATTCACTTTCGCCGTGTGAAGAATTTGGTTAACTCAGTACTTCTAGCCTCATCTCACTTCTGTTAATACTAAATAAACTAGGCAAAAACCAAATTTTTAACTAATTAAGATAAACTGCGTTTTAACTAGTTCGGTAGTTTCGAAGAAATTTGTGCCTATTTTAGAATAGCTTATCATTTAAAAGAAATTTTAGTAAACAATCATAATTTCTCGACAATACACCAATTAAACAGTATAAAACTGTTTATTAAAAAACCGATGTTCAGACTTCTAATATAGCTGCGATTGTTGACGCCTAAAATGCCCGCATAGAAATTGAAATGGGAGGTACGATGGTTCTTATTACCAAAAGTACAAGGGGTAATTATGGTACTTACACTATTACCTTTATGTATTCCTGCTCAAATACTATCTTGTTTATGATTTTGAGAATTTCATATTATTATTCTTCTGAACCAAGAAATAATTGACTTTCACGGTGACTTTATTCAACGAGATATAATATGGCATTCATACGTCTTTGGCGATCGCATTTACTGTAATATTTGAGTACGGGATAGGGGTTTATATGCTACGTACAAGATTAAATTCCCATAGTTCAAGGAAGCCTTGTAAGTAAAAGGATCTCCTGCACGTCATGGGTAAGGGATGATATAACCACTACCCCTGTTTGAGAACAAAAGGTCATGGTGTAAATAATTTGTGCCATTTAATGGAAATCCAGTGTGGGGGTTCAACAAGGTGATCATGCCAAATATATCGATAGGTCTTGCTACCATCGTGGATGTTAGGCTAAGACTTTTGTCTGTTTTAATCGGGCATATGGAGTATTTGCATTGCATTTGAAAACCATGTACCCTACTACAAAATCTAAGAAAATGCAAGCGAAAATGGTTTACAACAACGTACTACGGGTGAAGTCTGTGGCATTTTCGTCTAGGTTGACCAATTATAGCTCCTTCACTACAATAGGTAATGATCTGCTTCACAGAGATGCCTATCATAGGGTAACTTCCAGGTCAGACGAGATCGTAAGGTAATTGCATTTCCTGGCCTTACCTTTAATTCATGGGGCGTTGGTATAACGCTCCGAAGGTTCATTTGGATCTCACGCAGCCCAGCAAGCACTTGTTGACTCAGAACTTCTTTTCTTGGACCAAATTAGCTCCTTTGTTTGATCTGCTTATTCCCCTACCCCGACTTTTATGTCTTGAATGTAAGATCTAGTCTTACAGTAACCGTGGAGGAGTTATTTTGGGTCGAGGGGCATTTCAACGTCTTTTTTGAGTATATTTAATAATTTGACTAATAATATGTTTTATATAAATAAACTGCTGTACATGGGATCTCTGAACTTTTAACGGTTTACCAGTTCCAAAACGAATCTTGTCGTATTTCTACATGTTAATGTTTTTCTAAGAATTTCACTTTTTCGTTTTGTCGCTCTTTAGAGCTGGAAACGATTGTGTTGACCTCTGTTGGAAGGCTGGCTGGCTGGATTTGGTGTGACCTGATGAGTTTAGTCATAAATGAACATTTTGAATTTCGAACTTAAATCTCGCCCGTAATACACATTACACCTCATAGGTGGCGTAACGCAATTTATCTTTGTAGACATGCCTCTTTTTGGTTTTTTGTATTGTATTTACGACAGCACCATCTAGTTTTTAAAGTTACACCTTTCATATAAATTTAAAAAAATTTTGTTAATATTTTCCTTAATTTATAAATTAAATACTACCTATATTCTAAATTTTAAGCAGAGTGTTCGGAGTGATTTTGGCGAGTGCATGGAGTGCTCAACTTGGCGGGTGCACTTTAACGTAAGGCTTAACACATTTTTCTTAACATTACCATAAGTTTATAAGATATTCTAAGTAGTATGACACTACCTAAATTTCGTAATGCTAGAGACCTACTGAGAGCTAGTTCGAGAACGAAGCGAGAATTGGCTACACTCGGTTTTGCAGTCCATTTTCCCATATAGTCTGTACTAAGCCTTTGACAGCGCCTCACCAGGCGTCGCTTTACGAGAATCGATGACGTTTCACCTACGTCACTTTATGACAAGCTCACAATAACCAGTGACAAAGTTATGAAACATATCTTATGAACTTATGTTGTACACTTAAGCTCGAGACTGATGTGCCTCTCGTTTTTACGTAATAAAGGATGAAACGTTCTCTCTTTTTTTCGAGACACGAAAGTAGCTGTATTGAATGAGGGTACTTAGCTTTTCGGCTTTTGGCCATATTTTTTGCTTAAGATTGTCTGCATATGCTATAGTCTTTTTTTTAATCAATATTAGCCCTTGAGATATTTTATGATCTCACTTTGATTCGGAAATTTGCCAAATAATAGATGAAGGAAACCCTGACCTCTCCAGCTTTGAAGTCTCTTAATGACAGTAGAGCAATACATCAGAGACAAAGAAGTTTCTGATGTGTGTGTACGTGTGGTATTATCAAATACAGTTTGCAACGTGTTAAGAAAAGATCCGTAACCAGGTTAAGAAAGACTCGAGCAACGTCATCAAAACGTAGTTTATGTGAGCCAATAAGATAATTTAAAGTAACAGGCGGCTCCATGATCACCCCTAGCATGGTGGCTAATCTTCTGGACACGAATTTTACCTTGCCAAAGGCAGGAACCAATCAGACCTAATGCACTAGGTCCCATTGGTTCCTGCCTTTGGTTTAACTAGCCTTTGCCAAGCTTAGCCAAAGTGTAGCGGAAAAGGCATCTTTCAGGGGCATCAACGGAGCCGCCCTTTGCTTTAAACTTTACGTTACGTGTTGGAGGGAGGGTCTCTATGCTGGGCTATGAGTCGGACTGAAGTAAATAGTAACCGTTCTCCATTCCTACTTCTAAAATTAAGTCTATCCCTGCTGGTACCTATTGAAGCAATTAGTTTAAAATGTATCTTGAGTTTTTATAATTTTTTGGTAAAAAGTTTATAACTTACTAGGAGAGTGAATTTATTTTAATTACTGTTATGTAATGGGGTTTTGCACTTTAGCCCGCTGTAGTGAGAGAACTCGGAAAAAGATGGGTTGAAAAATAACTAAAACCAGATCCGTTTCTTGATGAGCCTAGCCGGATAAATTACGCTCATTAACGTAGAAAGTCGAGAATGGACGGCCAAAGAGGGACCCGAGATTTCTCGGTCAACCAATTAACAAAAAGATCTAGTTTCTTCTTTTTCCTTTCTTGCTAAGATAGGAGAACTTCCTTTGGGTAATAGACGAAACCAGAATTAAGATTATTAATACGAAGTTTTAAACACTTTTTGACTATTGACTGTAGAGTTTAAGAAACACGTGCACGAAAACGCACCTTCTATTCATCAATTTCATTAAGTAGAAAGTTCACAAGAATTGTTACGAGTTAGGCCTAATTTCAAAATTAAAATGGAAAAGTCAAAGTAGTAAGATGTTAGTTTTTCAGTTTTAAACCTTGGCGAACATAGATGGAGAGAAAAATCTCTGTACCAATTGCTTCATACTCTCATCAACTGCAACAAAGTCCTCCTAGCATATTCGGCGCTTGGATAGGGTTATCCACCTTGTGTATTCAAAACATAAGCTAAGTTTCAAGCAAATATTATGAGAAAATATTTGCGAAAATGTCCGGGAAGCGGCAGCACTTGTCATGCTCCTACTGAATCGCAAGGCATTCTGGGACCAACCAACGATGTCCCTCCCGTTAAAGCAAATGTCGGCTCCAGCGGTATCCCTAACATTATGGCTGATCTTCTACACATAACATTTGCCTTGCTAAAGGTAGTAGCCAATCAGAACTCGTCCACGAGGGCGGAACTAAACCTAGACTTTTTTAAGTTTAGAGGGGCAGTCAACTCGCCCCTCGATTATGAGATCATCTAGTGGCATTTGTTTAAACTTAACCACAGCCGCCCGAGACTTATTTTAACTCTCTGTGCAGCTTAAGCTCGCTATCGCCATCTAGTGGCTCATGAAAGGTGAATTATTTCGTTTATAAACTCTATATGCCAACAAATCAGACGATTTCGTCGTATGAGGTCATGAAAGTGTTACAGAGAGAAAGTAAAGGCGCAAAAGTCACGAGGTCACAACTAACTGAGAACGAAAGATAGGGAGAAAATTTGATACTGTTTAAGGCTAATGAATTCTGGTCATCTACAATTCACCGTTCGTAGATGGCGTGTGAAACACGTGTCGACTGCTGTTTTTGTTTACTTCTCTTAATTTATTTCGGATTAAACTAAAACCGCTATACCCGTACATTGAAGAAAAAGAAAAAAAGAAGGCCACACTAAAATGGCTTACTGACTTAATGAGAAAAAACCCTTTCTCTTCATTAGGTCTGTCTTAGTTACAGGCGTATAACACTTTCGCGGCTTCCTCTTTTAAGTAGTCCCTTTTGGAAAGTATTTTCTCAATGTTTACATTCTTTTTCATATAGCATACGATATATTCAGTCAGCAATAAAAAATGTTAAGTTAACATTTTATTGGATTTGTTGAGCTTATATGCATTATCTAAATGTTTACATAGTTTGTTTTTGTTCTAATGAAGTTTGGTTCAGATAAGGAAAAGTTCAGATAACATAACATTATACTTTAAAAGAACGGCTTTTTTCTAAATATAAAAGCGAAAATATTAAAACAAATAAATGATAGGCTATCTTACTACAAAATAATTTGAATGTAATTAGTCTTAAAAATTAGGACTATTGCGCAGCCATTGGGTTACAGGCAGGGTTGTTTGATTTAAATCAGTTGGATTTAAATCTTGATTTAAATCAGGCGATTTTTTTAAAAAATCATTTGACTAAAATCAAATAATTATTTATTTAAAAAAATGTTTTCTAAGATTCCGAGAAAAAGTTTAAGAAACTTAACTAGAAAAGGCCTCTAATTAAAAACAATCATAGTTTTGGCATATTTCAGTTTAAGTTTTTCACAGAACTCCAGTTTGTCTTGTCACTCATGTGGTCAATTTTAACTGCAGTAAGATTCGAAATAGGCTAGGAAATGAAATAGCGGTCAATAGTAACAATAAGAATAACTCTGTAGAAAATACCTAATAGCTGCTTAAGTATCATGATTATTTTGATTTTGGTTAAT
This sequence comes from Phalangium opilio, assembly GCF_054372755.1. NCBI lineage: Eukaryota > Metazoa > Arthropoda > Arachnida > Opiliones > Phalangiidae > Phalangium > Phalangium opilio. The sequence goes on from NW_028324218.1 coordinate 10,340,868, forward strand.
TTTGACTCAAAAGGTTTCAGGTTGGTAATTTACTGGCTAGTAGTTCAATAAAAATCAAATAAATCAATGAAAATAAATCGGATTTGAATAAAAAAAATCGATTGATTGATTTTATTGATTTTTTTTTTGACAAAATCAAAAAAATCAACAACCCTGGTGTCAGGAGTCTGCTAAATCGAACCTCTTACCCCACCTTACCCTTACCTCTTTCAGCCAGTGAGAATTCAACCAATCCCGTGTGTTATATAAACATTTCTAGCTAAAAATGCGAGTAGCACACCACTCAGATTATATTCTCTTTCAAATATTAACGAGAAATTCAAGTATAAACATTTCCTCTTAATTTTACATAACGTAGGATTATGTATAGTAATTTTCTCAACCGTGAAAATAGTTTTCAATAATGTTCCTACTTCGGGTCATGGTCAGAGCCGACTTCCTGTTTTGAAGCTTTATATTTGAAATGTTTTCATATCGATCCATTTTAGCTTTAATGAACTCTTAAGAGCAAAACCAAGTCACACTTTATTCCAAGCTTATTTTTATTACAGAATACAATGCGGTATATATATATGGGTTAACCCACTTTATACAGGGTGTTTCTGAAAGGGATGCCATAAAATAAAGGGTGTGTTCTTAGGGTCAAACACAGTCGAAAGTGTTAAAGAAACACGAGGGGTCGGACGTTTTCGAAAAAGTGTAGGCCATTTCGAAATTCAATTTGATTTCTTCGGATTTCGTTTGATTTCGTCGGGTTTTGTTTGATTTCATTTGATTTCGTTGGGTTTTGTTTGATTTCGTCGGGTTTTGTTTGATTTCGTCGGGTTTTGTTTGATTTAAAATCCAAGTTTTTGACATTTAAGTGAGTCATTGAAACAAACTTAAATAATGAGAGGGTATTCTCAGTTTTTAAATTGTTTGAGAAACAGTTAATCAAAGGAAGGTTATCAAAAATATTTATATAAAGTCCATTAATTTCACTAACTCTAGAGAAAAATCATAATAGCGTCATATTTATTGGTTTATTTTTTTTTTTTTCGATATTTTACTCAAAGCATTAAGTGTTTCTTTGATATTTAAGTGAATCATTATAACAAACTTTAATTATACGAGTGATTAAATGGTTTGAAAAACAGTTAATCAAAGAATGATAATTAACAATATTTATACAAGCCCATTATTTTCACTGACTTTTAACACATTTCTCTTTTGTTTCGTAAATATCACTTCATGTGCCTTGTAATACTAATATATTTGTAACAACTAATACCAGACCAGGGATAGATTTAATTTTAGAAGCAGGAATGTAGAACGGTTATATTTAGTTTAGTCCAACTGATAGCCCAGTATAGAGCCTCTCCTTCCAACACGTAAAGAAAATAAATTATCTTATTGGCTCACTTAAACTACGTTTTGATGACGTTGCAGACGGTGACGGCGAAAAATACGTAATTCCTTTTTACCTCTGTCGCTATGACCCGCCTGTTCTTTAATACCCCTCTGTCCATTGGAAGGGGGTCCGGGACTTTGACGCGCGCCCAGATTACTCTGTTCTCCATTCCTACTTCTAAAATTAAATCTATCCCTGACCAGACATAATTTTATTAGTGATTTTAACGAAAAACATGCCTGTTAATGGGCACTATAAAATTTCACGTTCAAGCTTGTGTGTTTTGACATTATATTTACTCATTTAAATAATGTTAAGGATCAATTTGCAAATAAAAATTAAAATACACATTTATGATAATTAATAAATTAATATTTAGATGTTTTTTTTCTGGATAACAAACAAAATGGTTAATTCTTTTCTTCAGAATTAGAATAATTATGTCGTAACAAGTAACATTATCACAATCTTAAAAATAGTGGCAATAAGACATTGATTTTAAACAAGTGAATTAACACCCCCATAATTGCGATTAAAGCCCAGAAATCCTCAAAGAAAACATTTTGTAGTTTAAAACTCAGCGTGGTGAAATCAATATGAACCGGTGTAGAATCAACAAGTGTTTCATCAACGTCGCTGTATTTCGAAATTTTTCTTTGAAAAATGGCAAATTCCACTATGGCAATCACCCAAACAATTGACTTTAATAATGGAGTTAAAAAACTCATATGACAAATGACATGCTGAAACTCATATTCTGAATGTATCAATTGCACCCATTTTTCATTCCCAAAGTAAATGTGAAAGACCCAAAACCAGAACCATACCCGTTGAACCACTTTGAAAGTTTCACCGCAATTTTCCAACATCCTAATAAAATCACCGAGATTCTTTACAATTCTGTTTCTACATCCATTGCAAGGAAATCGGTAATTTTCAATTGATTCGTAAGTTTGCCGCATTTTAAATCGCAAGGCAACTACGCTATAGGCTAAGCACGATTGCAACGAAATTTCCAAAGCCAAAACAAAATGGCTAGCTGATACGTAGGAGCAAATTGCTATTTTAGAGTACATGGGGTTGTTATGGAAAAAACTGTCATTTGACAAGAAATTAACAGCGAGTTTTGAGATAAATGCATCGTTAGATTTCATTTTGTAGTTGTTGTTGTAAAAAAGGGCAGCTATATTATATAAATATAGCAGTAGACAGCTGATCAGACATATTTGTGCAGAACCACCAGTTCTGCGGTTAAAAACACCAGTCTCAATGGTGTCTTGAAAAACTCTTGTGAGTCTGAATCTAAAACTGGGGATGAACGCTAAACAATTAATGATCAAGGTTATGCTTGTAACTTCTAGAAGTTTTACGAAACATTTTGGGGAATATTCGCCCTCATTCTGGTCCAAGTATAAGTTCAACCCAATTTGAATGACTTGGAACCAGAAATAGTTTACTACAATTAAGGTGAAGTACTGAAATGCACGGTTGTATTTCTGAGGATCTTCCACCAGTCCAACGTAGCCAAGGAAACTGAATATGCCACTGAGGGTCTCGTCTTTTTCGGTTGCAGTTGGTTCTGACTGATTTTCGCATATCGAACAAGTGTCCGGTATAGTTTCGCTGTTTTCTGTAAACATGCCTTCCGTAAGTTATTTCACCAAGGATAAATGAGGTAAGATGGATTAGAAATGACGATGGGCGACCTGCGGCACCGTAACTCTCCCACGCACGCCTCTACCCTTCGGTAGGCGATTGTTAAGTGCTGCCACGTAGCGCTGTTGTATTTATACTAGAACAAGCGTCTATTTTTAAGATAGGGAGGCGTGCGTCCTTTACGATTCAGTACTGCACGACCCTGCCTAAATGCTGAGAATGCTGGGAAGACTTTGGTGACGTAGGTGGGGTACATAGGCAACGTTATAGGTATGGGGGTTTCAACTATATCCCTCTATCCTTCAATATTTCATAGAACCACTTGGATCGTTTTTAATAACATTTTCTTGAAAATACAAACTAAATAAAAACCCAGCCAGTACCCTTCAAAGATAAGCAACTTATGCGTCAAATATGCGTTTTTCTACAGTAAAATCATAATCCCTCGTGGGTCGAAATGTAATTCGCTACAAGTGCTTATCTTTTATAACAGGGCATAGGGGTCATCTGATGATGAATTTGCGAGGAAAGAAAGCCATATTCTAATACAATATCTATTTGCAACATTATTAACCCGATTAAACATCTTTTGCTTTTCCCTCTTGAAAATTTTCAAAGTCTAAACGGTACGTACCCATTTTCCCCAATCCCAAGATTCCCAAAAGGAATATTTCGCACTAAACCTTTTATTCCCATTTTGCACAAAAGTTTTTATTCCATTTTCGCCCAAGCCCGGAAGTTGAGGTCTAATTTTAGCCTATAGAAATAAAAAAGGCCTAGAAAAAATTACCCTTGTTTGATGCTTTAAAAAATTTAGAGAAATATTAAGTTATTTTTAATCGTGTATAAAACTAGTGTTGTTACTTAAACTCTGTCATTCGGAAAATGGAAACTGAGTGGGTTAAAACGTCGAAAGGAAAACCTGCGCCCATTGTGCGTGGCCAACTCTTAATGATTAAAAACCGCGTTAAAGATCGCATGTACTGGCGATGTCCTGTCGGTGATTGTAAAGTTACGGCAGCCACTGCTAATCTGTTGAATCGATCATGTACGTTAAAAAGGAGCACAAACATCCTATTGATCGATCCGCGGTGATCAAGAAACGAGTAATAGAGGTCATGAAGGCGCGAGTGGTAGCGATGCCTACGGATTCTGTTGTTAAAGTGAGTACCCTGGACATAACTAGGTTAGATTTTGTTAAAGCTGTGGAAGGCCCGGATCGAGAGGATTTTGTAAGGGAAACTATTCCTTCCCTTTACCAGTCAAAGTCATCTCAAAATGTTTCAGTTTTTGGGAAAAATGAGTTTTGGGAGAAATGGGAATTGGGGAAACTATCTTTTGGGTGAAAGGGGGGAGAATCGTATAAACTCGTGTTATCTCTAATGTGATAATACGAAATATCAGGGGGCTTAATACATAAAGGAAACGTCACTGTGAAAGTGCTTCTCAGGCTCAAAAGTCGGTATTGTCGCTTTCCTCTCTTAAAATGTGCTATCATAGTGCCTTTGAGATCTTTCTCACTCCTCCCAACTTGTTATCGAACTTCAAGTCTATTAAAACGCACTTTCTTACCTTCGAATTTGTCCTGGAAATTTTTCAATTCAATATTAATGTCTTCGTGAGAAGTTACTTTAGCCATTTCACCTGGCTTTTTAAGGGACAACTACCCTCTTAAAGTATAGTCAGTGATTTCAAGGCGCGATCGAGTTCACTAGGTTATAAATATCCCGCATAATAATAAAAGCGTCGAGCTTTTCGTTGTAAAAATTGATTTTCTAAGACCATAATGACGCTTTTCACTTTGCTTTGACTAAATGCTTTTCCCTTGTTGAACATTTTCCAAAAGTAATGCGTCTTGTCAGAAGTATATAATACTTCTCTTCTAGGGAAGTGTGCCACAAAGCGGGGTAATTGTAACATGATTTTTCCCAACAAACATTTGGAGAAAGGTTACTAAACCGAATCACATACGCCGTAAATGATTCCATCATCATTACTCTATTAGCGCTTAACTATTTGCCAAGGCACATGCGTTTGTGTATTTTTGTCCCACGTCAAGACAATTAAGGTTTGTAGGTATATTTCTGAGGATTTAGTACCAAACAGTTATGGAATTCACCCCACGCTGTGATGCCCATCTGAAGTTTGGTGAGCAGGAGAGCAAACTAAAAGGGTGAGCCTGGGAAGAATCATGTTACAGAACTACAGTATTAAGAGCATACAGAGTGTCATCCTTCTTCTATTATCCCCTTCTGGTTTTGTAGGAGTCGCACGAAAACTATTAAATTTGTTGTTGGCAACAGCAGTATTATTAAGAATCTTCTGAGACCTGAAAAGGAATGAATAGCCATCTATACTCACGAAAACTTCCGTGTATCTATGACGATTTGATGAAAAGGTTATAGATCAAATTTTTCCCACAGTTGTAATAAATAAAACTTGAGAATCCTCTTGTTTCTCGAAAACTTCCACTAAACTTAAAAAAGTATTTTCCCGTAATTTTTTACTTTTGTGCCATCGATTGATAGAAGCAAAAATATTGTCGGTTCTAATACCTTGGTGTAACATTCGATTTTCGTCACTTTAAATTATTTAAATTACTTAATATGATAGTAAAAAATACGCCGTTCTGACAAAACAGTTTCACTCTAGATTATGGTATAAAAAATCATTTGCATAAGCAAAGATTAAGCATGGGCCAATAAAAGGGGGACATGGCTCTAGCATAACAAACCATTACACGTCTACTGAAATAAACGCACAATTAGTAGAGGCAGCTAACGGAAAAAAATTACCAAAAGCGAAAGAAGATTTTACATAACACTTTGACGTCACTTTTGATTCGACATGCAGGAAATGCGTAAATCAAAGAGACTTTAATTTTATTTTACACTATATTTCATGGTTCAAATGATTTAATTATGTAATGTACACAAACAGGTATATACAGTAGATAAATATATTAATATAGAACCCATACTCGTTGATATTATTTAAACACAAACTATCCCAAATTTTAGTGTTAAATCCCTTTAAAGTTCCACAGTAAGCAATACTGTTTCATATTAATTTTTTTTTTCACATTGTGTTTTCTCAGGACCATTATTTTTCTATAAAACCTGTATATTGGAAAATGTTGCATGACTAAACAGGTTTTTCAAGTAAATGAATACTTTTAAACAAGTAGATAAAGGTCAATATACAGTGTGGAAAAGATCAGAGTGCCCAAATTTTTCGGACATTTTATAAAAAAAAACTCGAGATCAATGAGGAAATTAATTGTAGTACATTTTCCAGACTCATGGAAATTTAATTAAAGAATTCTCTGGCATCCACTAAACAAATCGTTCATGTAGTTTCAAATTATCACAAAAATGAGAATTTGTAAGAAATCAATACAATAATGTTAATGAAAAATTAGATTTTGTATGATATCATAAATTTTGCAAGATTAATCCTGTGACAAACAGGAAATTAATGTCCTTTAGCGCAAATGTTCGATGTGTCTACCATCTTGATGTAGACATTCTTCAAGTCTACTGGCCATTGATTCGCGGGCGTGGCGAAGCATTCCTGGGGTGATGTTGGCAATGGCGATTCTTATTCTGGCTTTAAGGTCGTCGGGTGAATCTGGTTTAGTTACGTATACCTTTCCCTTGAGGAAGAAATCTAACGGAGTTAGGTCAGGAGACCTTGGAGGCCAGGGCGTTGGTCCACCCCTACCAATCCATCGGTTAGGGAACTCGTTATTCAGCCACTCTCTTACGGGTACGGCGAAGTGCGGTGGCGCCATCCTGTTGAAACCACATATCCCTCACTACTGCCAAGGGTAAATTATTAATGGCATCAGTAAATTCTTGACGCAAAAACTTCAATTAACGTTGCCCGGTGATGTTCTCGTCAAAAAAGTATGGCCCAATGATTCTGTCGGCAATGATGCTAACCCACACATTGGTTTTCAAACGCACCTGATAATAATGCTCCCGAAGCCAGTGAGGATTTTGCTGCGACCAATAGTGAAGGTTATGTTGGTTGACTGTACCATCTTGATGGAATGTAGCTTCGTCAGAGAACATAACCTTGCTAAGGAAACCTGGCATTTGTTCATCGAGGAACCGCATTTGCATACAAAAGTCCTAAGATTGTCATCCCCTGTTAACGCTTGGTGTAGGTGATTTCTAAAAGGATGGAATGGGTTAAAGAATTCTCTGGCATCCACTAAACAAATCGTTCATGTAGTTTCAAATAATCACAAAAATGCGAAATTTTAATAAATCAATACAATAATGATAATGAAAAATTTGCTTTTTATCATAAATGTTGCAAGATTAATCCTGCAACAAACAGGAAATTAATGTCCTTCTAACGACAACAAAAAACACCTACTGCCATGGAAGGCAGAACTATTTCGGCTGTTAACAAGGGTCAATGTGCATTAAGGGCTATTTTTTAGGTTTGTGGTCTCTAGGCCGTAAGTACGAGGTTATCTCACGGTAGTTTACTTCGGAAGTGTGCCCCACCTACGAAATTAATTAGCGTGGTACTTTGTTATGATGGCGCGTTTTACTAATCGCGAAAAGTTCGATATGATTTATGTTATGGGTGAATGCCGAGGAAATTCTCGCCTGGCAGTTATTTTGTACACCGAACGCTTTCCGAACCGAAGGCCACCTGCTCGAAGGACTTTTGGTAAGCTAGAAGCTAACCTACTAGCAGAAGGTAGCTTTACGGTTCAAAAAACGTCAACGTAGGGTTGACCGGATAGTTGGAAACAAAGCCGGACTCGGAGAGATGGACATTGTGGCAAGGTTCGAAGCAGACCCACAACACCAGCAGTAGAGCGGTACGAGACGAGTGTGGCATTAGCCATCGTACATTTCTGTCGATTTTGCATCGGAACCGATTCCATCCTTATCGAAATCACCTACACCAAGCGTTAACAGGGGATGACTATCTTAGGCGTCAGGACTTTTGTATGCCAATGCGGTTCCTCGATGAAGAAATTCCAGGTTTCCTTAGCAAGGTTATGTTCTCTGACGAAGCTACATTCCATCAAGATGGAACAGTCAACAGACATAACCTTCACTCTTGGTCGCAGCAAAATCCTTACTGGCTTCGGGAGCATTATTATCAGGTGCGTTTGAAAACCAATGTGTGGGTTAGCATCATTGCCGACAGAATCATTGGGCCATTCATTTTTGACGAGAACATCACCGGGCAACGTTAATTGAAGTTTTTGCGTCAAGAATTTACTGATGCCATTAATAATTTACCCTTGGCAGTAGTGAGGGATATGTGGTTTCAACAGGATGGCGCCACCGCACTTCGCCGTACCCGTAAGAGAGTGGCTGAATAACGAGTTCCCTAACCGATGGATTGGTAGGGGTGGACCAACGCCCTGGCCTCCAAGGTCTCCTGACCTAACTCCGTTAGATTTCTTCCTCAAGGGAAAGGTATACGCAACTGAACCAGATTCACCCGACGACCTTAAAGCCAGAATAAGAATCGCCATTGCCAACATCACCCCAGGAATGCTTCGCCACGCCCGCGAATCAATGGCCAGTAGACTTGAAGAATGTCTACATCAAGATGGTAGACACATCGAACATTTGCGCTAAAGGACATTAATTTCCTGTTTGTCACAGGATTAATCTTGCAAAATTTATGATATCATACAAAATCTAATTTTTCATTAACATTATTGTATTGATTTCTTACAAATTCTCATTTTTGTGATAATTTGAAACTACATGAACGATTTGTTTAGTGGATGCCAGAGAATTCTTTAATTAAATTTCCATGAGTCTGGAAAATGTACTACAATTAATTTCCTCATTGATCTCGAGGTTTTTTTGTTATAAAATGTCCGAAAAATGTGGGCACTCTGATCTTTTCCACACTGTTTATTTTATTAGAGACAAATTTTATTTACAATAATTTCCCGGCTTTCACAAACACTCCATTTTTAGCCATATCGTAGTATACGATAGGCTCTTAGTTTGACCCGAGCCGTAGTAGTAGTAGTAGTACTTGTGGCCGGAGTTTTCGCTTTCGTTATCGTCAGATTTTAGCTTAAAAGGAACTTTATATTACCACAACCCACCCATTGGGGTAACTGGGCTTGGTTTGAGATTTAATTTTAATTAAAAGTTTTTCAGGTCAGACCCGGGAATCGAACCCGGGTCGCTGGCGCTATAGGCAGACATTCTACCAACTGAACCATAGAGACTTGATAGAAACTCCGAGTTTTTTATTATTTATTTTTATCTCTAAAATGTCGGGGTGATGTGGGGTGGGGTACCTCTTAATCTGTGGGGTCGAATACTTTTGAATTTTTATCTGTGGGGTCGGATACTTATGAATTTGTATGTTTGGGGTTTTTATATTTATTTTCTTTTTATTTATGTGCTAATTAAATAGATAACGATTTTCCCCGTTCTCGTTGGGTAGCTATCGTCATCTATGTTATGTTTGACTGGAACGTTTTGGCGGTTAATTCAAATGTGGGTTTAGATAGAGCTAACATAGTGTTAAACGAGCGTTATGCGTTTGATCATTTTAGCATTGCTAAAGGTAATTCGAGGGGATAATCACTAAAATACGTAATGACTATAACTAAACTTTCTCTTTCACAAGTTTCCGGGCATAAGTCATTGTTAGAAATTTATAATATGCGATAAGTGTGAATCGGCATAAGTCTATGTTGTAAACTCATCGAGGGGATTATCACTAAAACTATCTGTTCTTCGATTCGCCGGAGTATTAGAATTACAGCATAAGTAAATTTATACGGTTATAATTTTATCACTGTTTAGAGTAGGGAATCGAGGGGCTATTAACTCTGATTTTATGCACGGTACATCATTTAAGCATTGAAAAAGATATCGCTATTCACTCATTAGGGTAAGGTATAGAGGGGTTATCCACTCATTAGGGTAGGGTATAGAGGGGCTATTCACTCGTACGATATGGCTACTATTACGAGCCCCATTTTTTGGCTTATTGCTACATGTGCTGTCTCCCTTTCTAAGTGGCCCTAAAAAAACGAATTCGTAGAGTTTCGTTGACAGTGAAATGAAAAGCAATAAAGTGTATTAGAAGGAGATAATAGAAGAAGAATGACACTCTGTATCCTCTTAATACTTAGTAATGTGACATGATTCTTCCCAGGCTCACCCTTTTTGTTCACTTTCCTGCCCATCAAACTTCAGATGGGCATCGCACCGTGGGGTAAATTCAACAACAGTTTGGTACTTAATCTTCAGCAATCAACTCACAAACCTTGATTGTCTTGACGTGGGACAAAAATCCACAAGCGCATGCGCCTTAGCAAATAGTTAAGCGATAATAGAGTGATGATGAGGAAATTATTTATCGAGTATACGATTCGATTTAGTAACCTTGCTCCAAATGTTCTGATGTTGGGAAGAATCATGTTACAAATGCCCCGCTTTGCGGTACACTTCTCTAGTAGAGAAATATTATATACTTCTGTGTATTTTCATGTTTCAATTTAGCTACCGAATCCAATAACTCAACATTGTAAAGAAAACTTACAATTTCGGTTCTTGAACAAGGTACAAGACGGTACTGACTTAACACCGTAGCCAAAGCTAGTTTAACTTCCAAAAGGGCGAATCGCATTCCAATGCAGTTTCGAGGCCCAGCTCCAAATGGTTGATAAGCCAAGGAGTTTAACTTAGGTTTATTCTCGGGAGCGAACCTAAATTTAAGCCAAATTTGCTTTTAATATTCTCTATTATAATATAAGGTAAAAAATAGTTAAGAACTCTATTGTCATTAGGGGAACCTCCTATAGCACAGGATGTATAGTGATTTGCGCTGGTATACATTGTGGAAGGATAGGCCACTACTAAGCTAAGCGTTGTTACTACCTATACATTCGTAATAGTACTAAAGCGAAGTATGGTTATTTTGAAAATAACCATACCATATATACTGAAGCGTTACGTGAACACTTAAAAAACCGTATTCGGCATTTCCGCAAGCAAGCTTTTAACGATTTTTATGATTTCCGCAAAAAAAAAAAAAAACATTTCCGTTCTGATATTCATGCTAATGGAAACAGATGTTTTAAATTATATGCAAATGAGTAATAGATAGTTGTATTCAGTTCTATTTAAAAATTTTCCACCTATACTTCCAGTATTCACTTTCTTGTTGGACACGTTGTTACCTTTGTTGGCTGTCACTCTCCGCTTCCACAGAATATACACAGTAAAGCAACCATACACTATTGTTCAATGTGAAAGTAAAAACATCAAATTTAAGTTTTCAACGTATTTTATTAGAGACCAGTATTTATTAATATAAATTCTCTGCTTTTACAAACACTCCATTCCTTTAGATTAAGCGAGTTTGTCTGTTATAAAGGTTCGTATATTGCAAACATTTAATATACATTTTATTTTAGAAATATAGTAAAAGTTTATCTTTTTAAAATTATTTTACTAATAATATTTTAAAATGACTAGGCTACAACTTCTCAGCTTTTACGAAAACTCCATTCTTTGGCATGGTAATCGCAACCTTAAATTGCAAGTCTATCTTTCCCTATGGATATAAAATTTTGTGAGACTAATGTTCTCTTATCCAAGCACACTTCTTAAACACTACGTCCCTTAACCATAACTTACAATTTCGGTTTTTGGACTAGGCACTAGACGGTACTGACTTAATAGCCTGGCCAAAGCCAGTTTAGCTTCCATCAATGCGAATCGCATACCAATGCAGTTACGAGGTCCAGCTCCAAATGGTTGATAAGCCAAAGAATTTATCTTATGCCGATTCTCAGGTGCGAATCTGAATTACATTCGAAACTTATTTACATAGACCCTTTTCAAGAAGCGATGTCTAGTTTACTAGGGAAAAGTTATAAGATGCCTGAGTATTCGCGCGCCATAGTCCCACTCCCCTTTTCAAAATACAAGGGTGGACGTAAAAGGAGGCCGGGCTATTTCACCTCTCCTTAGTCGGTAAATACGTAATTTTCGTCATTCGCGTCGCGCTGACGTGAGTTTTCAAGAACCAGTGACATTCTGGTTGTAATTTAAAGGCGTGGATTAACTCAGGACCTACGTTTGGACTGGAGATAATGTTCGAAATGGCGAATCTATTTCTTCTTCCTAATAAACTAGATATCGCTTCTTGCCCTTTTCAAAAGCATCGTCTGCATGATAAAGGGTTAAGTCGGAACTTCTGGTATGTGGACAACAAAGATGTTAGATAGAGGTCCAAAGTTACCAGTCCACCAAAATTGGTCCGTATTGCATTTAACATCTTTGTTGTCCACATACGGTATGTATGGTCCGTACGTCTTAAGAAAACAAGGTGGTAAAATAGCACTGTTTTTACCACCGACTTTCAAAACGGGTCTGTTGTGCAATTGCAATTTGGAAATTCTTACCGTTCGGGGATGAATTTGTCAGGTTCAGACCAATATAACGGATGATGATGAAGAATTTCAATGGGAACGGTTATCGAAAGATCTTTCGGTAATCGTAAGTTGCCGTATGTTGTTTCAATAGTTGTTTTTCTCGCAGTTCTGCACAAATGAATGAAAGAAAAATTTTAAGAAAATGTTGATAATTATTCGATGAGTGTCATATTTTCTGATCATAAATTACGCGTAATTAGAGATGTTAAATTACCGGTTAGATTAACGATAAATTACCGAAAAAATATCGATTAAAATTTAAAGAAAAATAAAATTATAAAATATATTAAAATATAGTTTTCCAAGATGAAGTTTTAGCAATTTATACCTAATTTAGGCAGTTTAATGGGAAATTGAGGATAAACTAGACTCCGAAGTAAAATAGGTTATTGTTTAGAGCCTCTTCCAGTCTAGTACATTTACAGTTTTACTCAAAAAGGTTTTGAGAACTGTACGGTAATTTACCATTGTAAGATTATGGTATGATAGTAATCGGTAATCAAGGTATCATTTGGTAAAGTGAATACCGACACATCTCTACACTTATTCATTTTAGCACTGTCAACGGTTGGGCTCTCATGTTTCTTTAGTGCAGTCAAAGGAAGCACACCAAGCCAGAGTTATTTGGCCCTCAACGAGTGGCCCTCACGTTTCTTATAATGATAATTAAATAACGCTGAACTTAGGGGTTTACTAAAGCTTGATCAAATCCGAAGTTTTATAAACGTGATCGAACTGTAGAGATGATTGCAGACTCTAGTATAAGGAATGTTACTTACATTGGAACAGGGCTATAGAAACGCAGTACCTCAGAAATAACCATATCCATGTATTTTAGTTTGCTCAGAGACGTATAGTCTATCTGACCCTGTTATAAAAAGTATTATGTCAAGTAAAACCTTAAACATTGTTGGCTCACGTACATCTTGGTTTTGAACTTCAAGAACTTCTTCTCGAAGCTTCTCTTGAATTTCTGGGTGATTTACTAACACGTGTGATGTAAATCCCAAAGCGGTACTCGTGGTCTCGTACCTTCAGTGAGAGAAATTTATTAGGGCTGGGTACGAAAAAATCTTAGATGACCATACCCAGCAAAAACAAATACAACGGTGTTCGATGCTACTTCGGCATCTGTCAATGTGAACTTTGCTTTCTTTTTACCATTTCCTATGAAAAATGCTTCTCTTAGAATCTGTAGTTGCATCAGAAGTAAGATAAGAGACTAGAAGTAAAGTGCTCTAGCATTGGTAATAGATCCTGGCACTAGTGAACAAATTTGAGGATTTTATGCCGCTTCCATCGCGCCTACACCAGAGAGAAAAAAATAGGTCGAGTTCCAAAAAATTTCCTACCCCTTCTCCTCAACCTAATGCCGCGGAACACGGACGCGGGTGCTTGAATCTAGTTCGCCCGTCTACCGCCGCGAGCGTCTCACGTTTTGGAGAGAAAGTTCAGAAACCGCTACCTGAGGGCCAACCGTTGGTGGGTTATCAAGAATATTCACTTAGGTCAAGTGAAGAATTTGGTTACGTAGATACTTCTAGTTCCTTGTCTTACTTCTGTTTGCATGTACAAAAAAATCATGTAACACCTTACTTTTATTTCCAATTTCACCAATTTTGCTAGAAATGCTTGAAGTTTCTGCCGATTCGTAACCAGCTGTTAGTGAATCAGCACTTACGCTATTCAGATCGGTATTCATTTCGGCATCCAAAAGTAGTTGCAATAAGTCTTCCCTGCGATTCTAAAAATGGCCATTTTTATACATTTTTACTACACTACGCAACTCCAGAGACATACTTTCGGGTCAATTTTTCTCCAGCGAATCATATCTACGCAACTTGACAGCAATGCTCGCACGTGACTCATCGCAAGGTGGTACTTAATTATTTCTTTCCATTTTAGCAGACGGCCGATTACGTATTTAGTCTCTGGAAAACAAACTGCAAGGACAAATAATTATAAACCTTGTTTTTTGACGCTGAAAGACGCAAAAGAAATTTAGATGATTTGCACATTGTATTCTATAAATTAGAACTTACAAGCTATGAGGGCCAAGCCAACAACTGGCCCTTCTTTTAGTAGTTCCTTCGCTCCTAGAAGAAAGGGATCTTGGGAGTTAATTTGGACGTTCGTCTGCGTCCCGAAAGCGGTTCTCGAAATAACGTCGAGTGTTAACCCCTTGAACATGTCGTAAATATCGAACGAGGCGTCTTTAATACTTTGATCTTCAATTTTACTCAGTAACACGTTGATGGCTTCGTTCATATGAGGAAGCATCTGACAAGGCAATTATATGTCGATGTATTTGCATTGTGTTTAACAGTTCTGTAATAATATCATTTACTTGTTTCATTTTACCACTGGTAAATGTTGGTGTAATTAAGGCTCTTTGTTGTTTCCATCTTTCGTCAACAGCGGCAAGTACGTGTTGGCTATACTTTTCGTCTGCCATGACACCACCTGGCATAAATCTCTGCAAATGACAAAACGATAAGGCGTTTAATGTTTCGTGTACACAGGACGATTCGATGGAAAGGTTATAGAATAAATTTTTCCCTCAGTTGTTGTAACTCTTAAAACTTGCAAATCGTCATGTTTCAATTGATTGTATTTTATAACCTCACCGTCAATGAATCATGAATTTTCTTAAGGAACTGTGTTCCTCTTAACGTACTGGCCGATTTATGAAACTATTGAAGTCCTTAATTTGTATTTGTTTTAATAAGTCCGTGTCCATTACAGCCAAGAACGGGTTTGGACCCATAAAAAAGCTGTTGAAGAGTTGAAAAAAAAAAAAATAAAATATTAAAGCTTATTGAAGTATTTATGTAAAGAATGACTGTCATATCAGATAAACTGTTGCATTATACTGAGCGTTGCTCTGCATTAACTCTACTCCCACTTAAGGGCACCACATATGCTTTCAAAGAAACTGAGATACTCCCGGTATAATGCCATGATTATTTCCACGAATTCATACCCAAATGTTTTGCCATATTTTTTCTCCCATACTCTCAATGCACCAGGAAATCTCTGTGAAATTTAAAACTGCATTAATTAACATAACCTATCAATGTTTTAACAAAACGAATTAAGCGCAGCCGAGTTTCCATTGTATTTGTGCCTCAACTATCACGTCTAAAACCTTTCCTTAGCACTAGACCATCTATATCTATATAAATCAAAGTCCTGACTGACTGACTGACAGATTGACTGATAATCAACGCCCAGACCGTCACCAAACCGCTTGCCCTAGAAGGCTGAAAATTTGCAGGAACGTTACTCATGCGTAATAAGAAAGATTTTTCCAATCCGCCGCCATCTTAAAAGATGGCGCCCAGAAATGTAAAAAAATCTTCTCTATACAACTGAGTCCGCGCGTTTCAACCGATTTCTCAAATTTTTAGTATACACTGGTTTAATTTAGCCTATAGACGGGTTGAATGGTCTTTTGGGTTCGATTTGTTGCCATCTTTTTAAATGGCGGCCAGAAATTTAAAAACCCATCTTTATGGAATAATGTCTGCATGAAAAATAATAAAAAATGTCCCGGCTAGGAGTGCCTTCGCTCCTAGAGTTCTATAAAAACATTTGTCAGCAGTAAAATCTACCCATTCTGTATATCATTTTGATGGAAGTTCTTACTTCACGTCAGCGACGCCGCGCCTAACAGCTAGTTAACTAATAAAAGTAAACCGAAAGAAATAAAATTGCGTATAGTACCGTGACAGAGACCACGAAAGAAGTAATTTAACTAAATACCAATTGCCTATTGTTAAGTCAACTTTGATCAAAGGATATATTAATAGCGTACGTAACTCGTCTTATTGATTTTACATATTTATTTTTTGAACAATGGATTGCCGTCAATTTGTAAATTGTTAAACATTTTTGAATAGTTAGTTAAACAGCATCGTATCAATGACAATTTCTAACTGCGCTTCGGTTTGTGAATCTTCGAACATTTAAATATAGTTACCAATTTATTAACTTCTTGAAGATTTCCTAGAATTAGATTAGGTTCTGGTCCCGGTATTCCCAAATCCTTGAATAACCTCATAGTTTTTCTCCGCCTTCTAAAATTTTTAAATATTGTCCATCAGAACATCAGTTTAAATGTTTTAAATATTTTAATTAAGCACACTTACTTCAGCCATATTGTTATTAATAAGATTAAAGTAATTGCGAGTATCGTTAGTTCAATTTCCATCACTTTAAATTTCTTAAATAAATTAATATGATTGTAAAAATGCACCGTTCTGACAAAGCCGATTCACTGGTATAGAGGAAGTTGTGATAAAAACTCTTTTTTACACCCCAAAGTTTAAAATAACTTCACCACAGTGTCGAACTAGGAGCTAGAGACAATTAGTATTCATAGTTCACTTGATCACATGATCTGCTGTGATAAGCAGCAAAAGATTTCTCGAAACTATAGCCTTTGTCGACCTACGCACGTGTTATCTAAATCTTTAATGGATCATATTAAAAAGACAAGAAATAAAAAATTTAAGTGCAGTTATCTGTACAAATATTTTAGATTTAAATAAAGCCTTTTGTATATACAATGATTAAGCATGGACCAATAAAAGCGGGACGTAGCTCAAGCCTCACAAACCACTATACGTCCACAGAAATAAAAGCGTAACTAGTAGAGGCATCTAACGGCAAAAATTACCAAAAGTGGAACAAGATTTACCATAACACGTGACTTTGACATCAATTTTGATTCGGCATGCAGAAAATGCGTAAATCTAAGTAACTTTAATTTAATGTTTATTTATATTTCGTTGTTCAAATGATTTAATTATTTAATGTACTCAAACAGATATAATAAAAAACTAATTTTATGAATACAGAATTGGTGAAGTCTACTCGTAGATGGCGTTTCAGAAAAACTAAAATGTACCTAATTCCGCTCCGTTTTAACTGTGAGTTGTCCAATGCTTAGTAAAACGAAAGAATAGCATCTAGAGAAGTGGGATGTTACGAGAATCGTCCCCTAGTTTTATTAAACGAGATGACGATTAGGGATTAAGCTATTGAGGCCAATGTTTGATCAGTCAGCTTTCTGTTTAAAGCAAGACTGAGTTATCTTATCAAGTGCTGATAAATGGAGTGTTTCAAAATATATTTCTTTTTTGATAGGCTGTTACAAACAAGCAAGAGAAAATATTTTCTCTCGGTACAAGTATACAACCCGTACATTTTCTGCAGGAGGAAGCGTTGATATTCTTTAAACCATGAACGCTGGATCTCTAAAGGGACAGGAAAACGCCCGCATTCCTTCCACTGTACAAACCGAGTCCTCTCTAGCATAGCATCGGGGGAAGGGATGGGACTGTGAATTTAGGAACACTCAAGGCCATTAGGACTTTTGTGATTTTTTCATAAACCTATTGAAGAAAAAACTTAAACGACCTTGGCCATACCTTTTTTTCTTTATTTATTAACAAAGCAAACGTGCTATACCTCCAACACGTAACGAAAAGTTTAATTTATCATTTTGGCTCACTTAAACTACGTTTTTATGACGTTGCTGACGGGGACGGCGAAAAATACGTCATTCCTTTTTACCTCTGTCGCTATGACCCACCTATTCTTTCATTCCCCTTTGTCCCGCCGGGAAGGGGGTCCGGGACTTTGACGCACACCCACATTACTCTGTTCTTCATTCCTACTTCTAAAATTAAATTTATCCCTAGTTTAATATTTAAATTAATATTTTTGACCCAAATTGACTTTTCTCAGAACCATAATTTTTTCCATTTAAGCTATAGGTTTTTATGGTTCTAATTTACGTATGTTTTACTTATGTTCGACACTGCTGCAAATTATTAATATTTTTTGAAAGCGCATTTAATATATAGAAAAATCATGCATGACTAAACCGATTCGAGGATGGGTTGAGAATTTGTTATTTTCCACGTTTTTATTTTACATAAATCCGTTTTTGATATACTTTATTATAGAATAATTTTGATTATTATAATTTCTCGGCTTTCACAAACACTCCATTTTTTGGTGAATTAAATAGATGCGCTGTATCTGTTTCTAATTGGCCCTAAAAAGAAATTCGTAGTGTTGTATTGATAGGAAAATGAAAAGAAAGCTGCCGAATCCTAAAGTCCTACTGTTTACAGAAAACTTACAATTTCCGTTCTTGAACAGGGAACTAGACGGTACTGACTTAACACCGTGGCCAAAGCTAGTTTAATTTCCAACAGAGCGAATCGCATTCCAATGCAGTTACGAGGTCCAGCTCCAAATGGTTGAAAAGCCAAGGAGTGTAACTTATGTTTATTCTCGGGAGCGAACCTAAATTACTTTTAAAATTATCATCCTTGCCATAAGGTGCCTTACAAGAGTTTAAACAATGATTTGTGGCATACCGTTCGGGAATGAATTTGTCTGGTTCTTTCCAATATTCGGGGTCATGGTGAAGTAAGTCGATAGGAACATCAATACAAAGATGTTTCGGTAGTCGTAGGTTACCGTATGTTGTTTCAATGGTTGTTTGTCTCGTAGCACTGAAGTAAGGATTGAAATATTTAAAGAAAATATTTAGCCAAACGAGCATTTAAGGAGAAAAGCCGAAATGGTTTCCGTTTTTGTCAGTGGCATATTTTTATATCGATTCGTATAAAATATCTTCCATTAGTAAGTTTGTTTTTCTATGTACCCAGATCTTACTTCTCAATTACAAAGTCGAACAGTCATTGCATATTAAACTTATCTCTGATATAATCATGTTAATTTTGTCTCAATATCGTAGAAAATGTTTTGATTATGAGGAACATTAGGTCACCATGGAAAACATACGTATTATGTGCTATTTTATATTTCCTTCCATCATGGATATGTATAAATTCTAACGTAATAAGCTGGTATTTATGCATATCCATAATTTGATTGAGCATAGATTGAGCTAGTTACGAAACTGGAGCGTGCTCTATTTGTCTAATTTCCCGGAAAAAGCCTAATCCGAAATAATACCAATGTCATTCAAATAACAAAACCGATCCTAACCTGGACCAGCGCTATTGGGGTTCAACTGACAAAACCTATCCTAATCTGGACCAGCGCTATTGGGGTTCAACTGACAAAACCTATCCTAATCTGGACCAGCGCTATTGGGGTTCAACTGACAAAACCTATCCTAATCTGGACCAGCGCTATTGGGGTTCAACTGACAAAACCTATCCTAATCTGGACCAGCGCTATTGGGGTTCAACTGACAAAACCTATCCTAATCTGGACCAGCGCTATTGGGGTTCAACTGACAAAACCTATCCTAATCTGGACCAGCGCTATTAGGGTTTAACTAACAAAACCTATCCTAATCTGGACCAGCAGCTATTAGGGTTTAACTAACAAAACCTATCCTAATCTGGACCAGCGCTATTAGGGTTTAACTAACAAAACCTATCCTAATCTGGACCAGCGCTATTAGGGTTTAACTAACAAAACCTATCCTAACCTGGACCAGCGCTATTAGGGTTTAACTAACAAAACCTATCCTAACCTGGACCAGCGCTATTAGGGTTTAACTAACAAAACCTATCCTAACCTGGACCAGCGCTATTAGGGTTTAACTAACAAAACCTATCCTAACCTGGACCAGTGCTATTAGGGTTTAACTAACAAAACCTATCCTAACCTGGACCAGTGCTATTAGGGTTTAACTAACAAAACCTATCCTAACCTGGACCAGTGCTATTAGGGTTTAACTAACAAAACCTATCCTAACCTGGACCAGTGCTATTAGGGTTTAACTAACAAAACCTATCCTAACCTGGACCAGTGCTATTACGGTTTAACTAACAAAACCTATCCTAACCAGGACCAGTGCTATTACGGTTTAACTAACAAAACCTATCCTAACCAGGACCAGTGCTATTGGGGTTTAACTAAAAAAACCTATCCTAACCAGGACCAGTGCTATTAGGGTTTAACTAAAAAACCTATCCTAACCAGGACCAGTGCTATTAGGGTTTAACTAACAAAACCTATCCTAACCTGGACCAGTGCTATTGGGGTTTAACTAACAAAACCTATCCTAACCTGGACCAGTGCATTTTGGGGTTTAACTAACAAAACCTATCCTAACCTGGACCAGTGCTATTGGGGTTCAAATAACAAAACCTAACCTGGCCTAATACTATAGGGGTTTAAATATTCCAGCCTAACTAGCTGACCTAAGACTATTTTGATACAAATAGATAAAATGAATTTGAATTAATTAACCTCACCTAACCTGGTACCAGTTCAAATAACCAAACCTACATCACCATAAACGACTATAGTTTATCACATGCCAGTTGTACTGATATTTAGGAGACTGCTGCATAGGGAACTGTGGTAACGGGTAAACTGCATTTTCGGGAAACCGCTATTTAGGGAATTAAGGTAACGGGTAAACTGCGTTTTCGGGAAACCGCTATTCATAGGGAAATGTGGTTAGGGAGTACCGCTAGTATGGGATCCGTTCATAGGGGAACCGTTGATACGAGGGCTTTGCGTATTTATAAATGTCAATGGTGTTTTAGATTCAGGAAAAATCAGTTTACACTTACTAGAAACTGGGGGGATATAAACGTAGAACCTCAGATAGAAACATATCCATGTATTTTAGTTCACTTATAAAGAAGTAGTCGATCTTTGCCTAAGATAAAAATTAAACAGTCTGAGCGTAATTAGAATTTTAAAATGAATCTTTCCTAGATTACATTCTTTTCTAGAACACTGAATATTTCTTTCCGAAGCTTCTCTTGAATCTCAGAGTTGTTGACCAACACGTGTGAAGCAAATCCCAAAGTTATTGCCGTGGTCTCATAGCTGCAAATTAAAAAGAAAATTTTCAGTTGCTGAACCAATCATCCACTGCGTATGTGTCTTAACTTTTCTATTCATGTAAGTAAAAAGTAATTAATCTTATGATTAATTTAAGACAATTTATTTTTTACCAGTGATAGATTTAATTTTAGAAGTAGGAATGAAGAACGGTTAGTATTTACTTCAGTCCGACTCATAGCCCAGTATAGAGCCCCTCCCTCCAACACGTGACGAAAAGTTTAAATTATCTTACTGGCTCCTTCATTGGCAATAAGGTTTGAAAAATATTTTCATAAATGTCCTAGATACAATTACTAGACCTCCATATGACAAAATATTTGCCCAGGACGAAATTTGATAGTTGATATCAGATTTTTAGCCACAAAGTATGATGTACATCTACGATGAGGCTCTTAGTTTGACCTGCCCTGTTGTTGTAGTAGTAGTAGGGGTGTCACAGTAGCGCCTTTGGCAGTATAAAATTTTTCGATCTTCATTGAAGGGAAAGTGAAAGGGAGAGAATTGTGGTGAAGTTGATATTTATCGTTCGTTTACTTAAAAGGAAGGGAATTATGATAGTTATGTTAAGCCTTTTACTCTCCCTTAAAAATTCCTCTCACCCGTCAACAATAAGAGTTTGACCGCTCCCCTCTTTCAACATTCAAAGAAATCGAGGGAAATTTTGAAAGCAGAAGCAAGTATTTACTGACGTTCTTTTTAGAATGCTCTTAAGGCACCGGGATATTAAAATTATTGGGTGTTTTACCGAATTCTTTCTCTTTCAAACGCTTCTGGCCATAATTTCATGTAAGAAACTTATAAGATGCGGAAATTATGCGTCGGCATAAGTCTATATCATAAACTAAAACTTTCAGTACGTGTATTAATTGAGCGTTAAGTACGTAATCATTTGTGCATTGTTAAAGGTAACTCGACCATCGAGAGGGTAATCACTGTTAAAGATAACTCGACCTACGAGGGGGTAATCAAGGTATCTTGTTGTTCTAATTTACGTACGTTACGATCATACGATGTGGCTAATATTTTTGTCTTGACAAACTTGTTTTTTCTCAATGAAGTCTAATTTTGGGTAACCCTTATAATGTTTTTAGCTACCTACCCACCAAAGTATTCTAACCTGTTTTACTCGCATTTCTGAAATTCATTATCACATTCTTGAGAGGGTTGTTTTACATAGTGTGACAAACATTGTTGACAACAATGTTCGCCCAGAAATTAACATAAATCATAAGTTCATAAGATATGTTCCATAAGTTTGTCACTGGTTAAAAACTGGAGCTTGTCATGAAGTGAAGTACGTAGGTCATAGATTCTCGTAAAGCTACGCCTGGTGAGGCGTTGTCAAAGGCTTAGTACAGACTAAATAGGAAGATGGACTGCAAAGCCGAGTGTAGTCAATTCTCGCCTGTCCTTCTCGAACTATCTCGAGCTGTAAGTCTCTAGCAATACGATGTAAAGGTGGTGTCATTCTTATGGAACATATTTGACGGATAAATGTTTCAACATTTGATATGGAATTATTATTCAAGGTTCGCCAAAAGATTAGTTGACAGCCGTGTAGTAGCCGCGTAAAATTGTAATATTGGCTGGGCCAACTTGTTTAGTACGTAGCTAAAATGCTAACTTAACTGAAACTCACCCACCAAAAGCGAACACAATTGCGTTGGATACCACTTCATCTTCGGTTAAGATAATTTTCTTCTTACCTACTTGAAAAATTGGTCCATTATGTAAAATATATTGAGCGCTAGGAGTCGGGTCATAAAACCTGAGAACGTATTAAAACTAGAATTGAACTGTGGTGCCGAATCTTCCCCAATTATAGCCGGTTCCCTAACATCACCACTATTTTGACATAAATTACAAGGACCTTATGCAAAAATATACGATTTCAGGCAAACTGCTGACGCGTATAACGTCGTTGATCTTTAGAAAGCGCTCAAATAACCTTGAACTTCAATAACGCGTGACGGGTTATTCTCATGCCTAACACAAAAGAATTCTAACAGAAATTAACATGGAGGATATGGGGACAGTGTGGATTTCTGGTCTTAAGGCACAAGAAATGAATTCGAACTTATTTTCAGTGTTTCACCAACGTTGCTTGTCGTCTCGGCGAATTCGGAATCGGCCGTTAATGACTCAGCTGTTATGTTCTCAATATCCTTGTTCATTTCGGCATCTAGGAGCAATTGCAGCAAGTCTTCCCTTCGATTCTAAACATGTAAGCTATTTTACACTAATCCGAAATGTGCTTATTACATATTTTCAAGTTTCAACACATACCTTCGGATTCGTTCTTCTCAATCGAACAATATTAACACAACTTGATATCAGTATCCTCGCGCAACTAAATCTAAAGTAGTGATTGATTATTTCTTGACATTTTAGTAGACGGCCAATGATGTGTTTAGCTTCTGGAAAGCAAACTTCTTTCGTGGTTAATTATCAGCTCTGTCCAACTTTATTAATAACTAGAATTAGTGAGCGAGATTTTGACTTAGCCTTGTTACCATATTCATGGTGCCTTGTGTTAAGTCCCATACCACTTGCATATGTAAAAAGCGTAAAATGAACCAAATTTCAAAGAAAATAAAAAATTATTTTGTTTGCACGTAATTTTGGTTTCGAATCTGGTTTAGCAGAGATGATATCTGCTCCAGACTAAAACTTGTCTCGCTAATTAACTCTAACCAAAATCGAGAATGAAAACTTACAGCACATTATGTTCAAACCAGAAAACATCCCCTTTAATAGATCTTTGATTGCGAGAAGAATGGGGTCTTCGGAGTTGGTTTGGACATTGGACTCAACACCAAAAGAAGTTCTTACAATAACGTCTAGTGTTAACCCCCTGAACATGTCGTACATATTGAATGAGGCGTCTTTAACGTTATGATCTTCAATTTTGCTCATGAACACTTTGATGGCTTCATTCATATCAGAAACGAACTGTGTATGTTGTAACATAGTTTTTTTAGTGATAGCTTATTTCAGAGGGATGACGTTGCCGTGAAAACCAAAAATATGATTTGTTCACATTACCGATTTTAAGCTATGGTGTAGTTTGCATATTTTCCGCATTCACGTGAAATTTCTTAAGATAAACATTTATCATAAATAAAAGACCCAACCAACAAATCTTTTGAATTTTTATAACGGCACAGATCTCGTTCTCGGGTTTTGATAACCTGATTGGCTTGATTTTGCCATGCGCAGAACCGGTTTTACCCCAAGAGTCAGTCTCTAATCCAATCAGAAAAATTAGGAATTATTTTCGTCGCTCAACGACAGATGGTACTACAGTCAACTGTGTTAGTCACTTGATCCTATCCCTTAGATGGAGACGAGACCAACCCAACTTGTTTGTTTGTTGGTTGGGTCTATTTAGCCTTTCTCAGATGCTTTACCGGTTTTATTTTAATGCTGGTAAACATGGGTGTAATCAGAGCTCTTTGTTTTTTCCATTTTACTCCATGAATATCAAATACATGTTGGTTGCGCTTTTCATCGTGATAAAGTCCACCTGGTATTAAGATCTGAAATTGCAATATTGATTGGTTCAAAGTGACAGTATGAGGCGACCAGGAGTTGAAGCTACGCAGGCGTATTATGTAATGGATTTACATGTGATAATAGAGAAATGATTAAGTTTGTCGCACTATCTTTAATACAAGAAACAAATGAACCTAAGGACATTTTACAACACTGGCGGTAATGTATAAATTTCTACGTTCGGTATTTCGACCTAATTTAGTAAAATTTCACGTAATAGGCTAAAAACATCAGATGCTTTGTAAGTTCGATAACACAAATGTTTCGTCAATTAAAGTTAGTGCCACCAGAAGTAAGATAAAGGACTTGAAGTAAAGAGCCCTAGCATTGGTAATAGATCCTGGCACTAGTGAACAAATTTGAGTATTTTATGCCACTTCCACCGCGTCTACACTTGAGAGAAAAAAAAATTGGTCGAGTTCCAAAAATATTTCTTTCCCCCTTCCTCTCAACTAAAAGCCGCGGAACACGGACGCCTGTGCTTGAATCTAGTTCGGCCGTCTACCGCCTCGAGCGTCTCACGTTTTGGAGGGAAAAATTCAGAAACCGCTATATGAGGGCCAACCGTTGGTGTGTTATCAAGAATATTATTCACTTTCGCCAAGTGAAGAATTTGGTTCCCTCGATACTTCTAGTCCCTTATCTTACTCCTGTTGCCACTAATCAGTTAATTTAGCGCCTGCCTCTAAATTCCTAAAAATAACCTCTGCACAACATAATCGCTTCCAGACTGGTCGCCGGCTTCGATTCTCACGCATTATAATGGACTTTGATGAACAGATTATAATTGTTTTTCCCCAGGAACGTCGATAGTAAAGCAATGTTTGGCTTTCGATTCGATGGGAAAAAATACGCAAAGCTTTCTTCTTTTTTTAAATGGCTTGCTCATATTATTGATGGCGACTTTAACAATATGTCATCAAACATCCATGTACACTTGTACTTTCAAATGCAAATATAATATACAGGTTTCCCTTAAACATACTGGTCGGTTCATAAAATTATTGAAGTCTCGAATTTGAATTTGTTTTAATAATTCGATGTCCGATACTACCAGAACTGGTGTGCCGCCTAAGAAATAACTGCAATTAAAAAATCCATTAACATTAAGAGAATATTTCCCAATCGCTGACCCCCGGGTTATGCAGTAAACTGCATCTTAAGCATTCCAAGTTGAAGTTGGCATTTTAGATTCTTACCCAAATATTTTTCCATATTTCTTTCTCCAAACTCTCAAGGCACCAGAAAATGTCTGCCAATTAGAATCTGAATTAAGTGTGCCTCAAATTGTTTAAAGTTCCATATCGTTTAAATTCTTACCAATTTGTTGATTTCTTTAAGATTCCCAAGTATTAGATGAGGATCTGGTCCCGCTATTCCCATATCCTTGAAGGTTCTTAAAGTCTTTCTTCTTTTTCTAAAATTTTAAATCATTAATTCAAGGTGAATGTGGTAAAATGACAGCCAAAGAAATAGAGCTCCCAGAGTTGACAAGACCAGCCTTGAGAACTTTAAGAAAACATTGTTCTTACTTGAACCATATTGCCATAAAAAAGGCAAAAACAGCGGCAAGCATACTAAGCCAAATTTCCATTTTTTTTCTAGTAAAATATAACCTGTAAGAACAGTTGAAAATTCTAAAAAGAAATTATGTATTTTAGTATATTAGAAACCCCTAAAGCAAGGATGAAAAGTGGTTGAAATAGTCAGTCTTGCTATATATCTAGCTAGAAACATTGACACACACCAGACACCTGCAAGGGCCGAGTTTTTCAGACCTTACCCAAGCCCGGCCCGGGAATAAGCATTTTGAATAAGTCCGAAACCCGGCCCGAGTCCGAGTATGTAGTGGGTTTTTCGGCCCGGCCCGTTACATGCATTAATCAAGCCCGGCCCGGCTCGACACGTTGCATGAATTGAACAGGCCCGGCCCGTTACACGTAGTGCAGCTGTAATTTTTATATTTTTTTACATATAAATCAATGAATTTAATTCATATTTGCTTTAGCGTCGTGTATTATTCATTTCTTTGGATAATTGTTCGTCACATTTGTTCTTAGAAGCTTATTCTCATTTAAATTATCATTAATTTGAATTTTGGATTAAATGAGAATCAAGTTCGGCCCGGCCCGAATTCTGAAAATTGAACAAAAGCCCGGCCCGGCCTGGCCCAATAATTTCCAAAATTTTAAAAGCCCGACCCGACCCGGTCCGATACAATTTTCAAATGTGGAAAGCCCGGCCCGTGCAGGACTCTGACACACCAAGGATGGGTATTAAACTTGGATAAACGTTAAGTGATAATCTAAACACTTTTCATTGGCTGACAAGATAGATCAAACTGGAGTTGCATCACGAAGAAGACTAGGCACATTAGGTGCAAAGAGAGGGGCAATATGTAGGACACTATGGCTGGGACATTGGGGAGGAAGGGAGACGCAGTTGGAATGAACCAGACAGACCGGTTTGAACCATGGAAAAAGGCCTGGGTTAAAACCTTTTTCAATTTTACTTAAATGAGTATTTTAGAGACTCAAGTTTAGAGCTATAGATCTAACTAGAAACACTGAAACACACAAGTGATAATCTAAACATTCTTGATTGGCTGACAAGATAAAGCAAACTCCTCCATCACGAAGAGGACTACTGCAGGTTGGAATGAACCAGACAGACCGGTTTGAACCATGAAGAACGGTTTTAACCCTTGAAGTAATGGTTAAAACCGTTTCCAATTTTATTTAAATGAAATGAATACTTCAGAGACTCAAGTTTAGAGAATAGATTATAATTTAGACTGAGGAAAGCAGAATCATTCAAATGAAGAGAAATAAAATCATAAAACATGTGTTTCACTAACTAAAACTATGCCTTCTGCTAAAGAAATCGGTGAAAGAATCTTATGGAAGCTTGATTCCGATTTCATTCAAACATTTTTACTGGTGGTTTTTGCCAGTTTTAACCATTAAAACCATTTAACTTTTTCATTTTTGGAAAAAGCCGGATTTTTGCCAACCTTAATTAGGGCATGTGACAAATTTGACTGATGAAACCTTTTCAACTATAGCGAAGTGTGGTTATTTGGCTAAATATTATATATAATATGGATGCTAATAGCTACACGCTATTATGAATGAATAACTTGGACTTACTCGGATATCTTTATTAGAAGTTCGTTGCAAAAAGTTCACTTAAATGGTATTTGTGAAAATTTGAATGGCTCACAATTAACTTGCTGGTGAAGCGATACGTGAACACATAAAAATCCCTATTCGGCATTTCCGCAAAAGAATTTTTAATGTTTTTCCGTATTTCCGCTAACAAACATTTCCGGTCTTATTTTCAAGCTTTATGGAAACAGATGTTATGAAGTAGAGTAGCAGATACGTGTATCAGTAATTAAAATTATGGTGGGATAAGAGATTGACAATAAGAATAAAACCCCGTTTTCGTTAGGAATTTTTTTTTCTGGAACTTTTAATTTTCTTAAAATTTTCTCTTTCATTCGTGGTCATGCTCGTTTTAATCTGTTTTTATACGCTACTAGCTTTTACCCGCGGCGTCGCTCGCGTGTAATAAGAACTTTCATCAAAATGATATACAGAATGGGTAGATTTTACTGATGACTAATAATTTTGTAGCACCCTAGGAGCGAAGGCACTCGGCGTTAGCCGTCAGCCCGTCGGGACATTTTTTATTACTTTTCAGGCGGACATTATTCCATAAAGTAGGGTTTTTAAGTTTTTGGCCGCCATTATAAAGGATGGCAACAAATTGAACCCAAAAACCATTCATCCCGTTTATAGGTTAAAGGAAACCAGTGTACTAAATATTTGTGAAATCGGTTGAAACGAGCGGACTTTGTTGCATAGAGAAGATTTTTTACATTTCTGGGCGCCATTTTTTAAGATGGCGGCGGATTGAAAAAATCTTTCTTAATACGCGCTTACTACTCATGAGTAACGTTCCTGCAAATTTTCAGCCTTCTAGGGCAAGCGGTTTGGGCTGGGCATTGATTATCAGTCAGTCAGGACTTTGATTTATATAGATTGAAATATATGAAAAAAAAGAGTAAAAATAATTCATAATATTTTATTAGAGACCAGTTTTAATTAAATAACTGCTCGGTTTTGCTACTAATTATTATTATTTGAAGACCCATAAACTATATGGAAAAATCTTGTATGACTAAACAGGTTTTTCAAATAAATACTTCTTAACAAGTAGTTAAATGTCAATATACTTTATTAGAGACCAATTTTAATTATTTAATTTAATTTTTCAGCTTTCACAAACACTCCATTTTCTGGCATATGTATTAGGTAAACTACCTTCGTTTCTAAGTAGCCCTAAAAAGAGGAATTCGTAGTGTTGTGTTGATGGCAAAATGAAATTGAAAAAAAATTCATGTTTTCATCTTAGCTGCTGAATCCAAAAATCTAACTTACAATTTCAGTTCTTGAACAAGGCACTAGACGGTACTGACTTAACACCGTGGCCAAAGCCAGTTTAGCTTCTAACAGGGCGAATCGCATTCCAATGCAGTTTTGAGGCCAGCTCCAAATGGTTGGTAGACGAATGAGTTTAACTTAGGTTTATTCTCGGAAGCGAACCTAAATTACTTTTAAATTTATTATCCAAACCTTAAGGTGCTTTATGGAGACTTGAAACAATGATTTGTAGCATACCGTTCGGGAATGAATTTGTCTGGTTCTTGCCAATATTCGGGGTCATTATGAAGTAAATCAATAGGAACATCAATGCAAAGATCTTTTGGTAGTCGTAGGTTACCGTATGTTGTTTCAATGTTTGTTTGTCTCGTAGTACTGCAAAAAGGATTGAAATATGTAAAGAAAATATTTATCCAAACGATTATTAAAGGGCAAAACTAGGAATGGTTAAGTTTTATTCGATTCGTACGAAATATCCTCCATTACTTTATTTTTCTGTGTGTTTTACTTCTCAAGTACTATGTCGAACGGTTATTGCAAGTTAAACATATTTCTGACATATTGATCTTAGTTTGAAATGAATATTGTAGAAAATGGTGCGTATTAAAAATGGAAACAGATTTTTGATTATAAAGAACATAAGTCAGCATACTTTATACACCGAGTTTTACCATGGAATTATATAAGTACGTACGTTTCATGGATTACCCCACACGTGTGGAAAAGGAACTACAGCTCTCCGGAGAATACTGAGTGGCGGGTTTGAAATTTCTGAAATTAATTAATCCTAGCTGGATATCTCATAATAAAGCCATCTTATTATTATTATTTGGTTGCGAATCCATAATAAGGAGTATTTATACATGTCCATGGTTTTAAATGCAAGTTTAAATCAGTTTACACTTACATTACAAGGGTGGGATATAAATGCAGAACCTCAGATAAAAACATATCCATGTATTTCAGTTCCCTAATAAAGGAGTAGTCGATCTTCGCCTGAGATGTAACGATACAGTCTGAGCGTAATTTGAATTTTAAAATGTATCTTTCTTAGCTTACATCCTTTTCTTGAACACTGAATATTTCTTCCCGAAGCTTCTCTTGAATCTCAGGGTTGTTAACCAACACGTGAGAAGCAAATCCCAAAGTTATTGCCGTGGTCTCATAACTGTAAATTAAAATTTCTAAAACAATCCCGTATCATCACGGGTCTGTGGTATCATCTTCAACGTATGTTTCTAGGTCTTATCGTTTAAGTCATTAATCCTGTGATTAATTTATTATGTATAATATATATATATATAATATATATACATGAATAAATTAAACGGGATTTTTACAGGTGCTACAAGAAAAATATGGTGAGTAGAGGAAATATTTAATTGAAGAAACCAAATTAATCAAAATGATTAGTCACTGGACTAAAAAAGCTTGTTTTCCTAACCATTTTGCGGTCCTATGTTTGACGAAACAGAATTGCAGTTAAAAAAAGTATTGCGACTATCTGTCCATAAAACCTAAATTTTGAAAGTATTAGACTGGTCGCGGGTGCTACCAAACACCTAATAATTGGTGGAGAGCAAAATTCTCTTTTTAGCCACAACGTATGATGAATATCCACAATGAGGCTCTTAGTTTGACGTGCCCTGTAGTAGTAGTACTAATGCCACAGTCCAGTATTGGCAGTATCAAATTTTATCGTTTAAGTCATTAGTCGTGTGATTTATTTAAGATAATTTATATTTTCATTCTCAAATGTTTCTAAATTGAGTAGGAAATTCTGTATGCAAGTTGGAAACCTACAAAAGCGGCCTGTCTGGATACCTCTTTGTTGGTGTTTTGCTCGGGTAAATTGAACGGGATTTACAGGTGCTAAAATGGAAATGGATTTAATTGAAGAAACTAAATGAATCAAAAGTCATTAGAGTTCGAACCCATTTTACGTTGCGATGTTCCACGAAACAGACTAATCTGGGCGCGTGTCAAAGTCCAGGACCCCAAAAATCGGGTGGGGTGACATGAAAGAAGAGGCTCGTCATAGGCCATTCGACTTTTGTGATTCTTCATAAACCTATTGAAAAAAACTTAAACGACCTTGGCCGTACCTTTTTTCTTCTCTATTTATTAACAAAGCAAACGTGCTATAGAGAAAAATCTCTCCGTTTTACAAGTCCCTTTACAGATCCAGCGTTCATGTTTAAGAGCAAGCTATTCTAGTTTTAAGTGTTAAATGTTTTTAAAGTTCCACAGAAAGTAACCTTTGGTTAATCAGGAACAGATTTAATTTTAGAAGTAGGAATTGAGAACCGTTTGTATTTACTTCAGTCCGACTCAGAGCCCAGTATAGAGCCCCTCCCTCCAACATGTAATGAAAAGTTTAAATTATCTTATTGGCTTACTTAAACTACGTTTTGATGACGAGGACGGCGAAAAATATGTAATTCCTTTTTACCTCTGTCGCTATGACCCACCTATTCTTTCATACCCCTCCGTCCCGTGGAAGGGGATCCGGGACTTTGACGCGCGCACACATTACTCAGTTCTTCATTCCTACTTCTAAAATGAAATATATCCCTGGTTTAATATTTAAATTAATATTTTTGCCCCAAATTGACTTTTCTCAGAACCATATTTTTTTTTCCTTTTAAGCTATAGGTTTTTATGGTTCTAATTTACGTATGTTTTACTTATGTTCGACACTGCTGCTATTTATTAATATTTTTTGAAACCGCATTTAATATATGGAAAAATCTTGCATGACTAAACCTATTCGAGGATGGGTAGAGAATTTGGAGATTTGCTATTTTCTACGTTTTTATTTTACATAAATCCGTTTTTGATATATTTATTATAGAATAATTTTGATTATTATAATTTCTCGGCTTTCACAAACACTCCATTTTTTGGTGAATTAAGTAGATGCGCTCTACCTGTTTCTAAATGACCCTAAAAAGAAATTCGTAGTGTTGTATTGATAGGAAAATGAAAAGAAAGCTGCCGAATCCTAAAGTCCTACTGTTTACAGTAAACTTACAATTTCCGTTCTTGAACAGGGAACTAGACGGTACTGACTTAACACCGTGGCCAAAGCTAGTTTAATTTCCAACAGAGCGAATCGCATTCCAATGCAGTTACGAGGTCCAGCTCCAAATGGTTGAAAAGCCAAGGAGTGTAACTTATGTTTATTCTCGGGAGCGAACCTAAATTACTTTTAAAATTATCATCCTTGCCATAAGGTGCCTTACAAGAGTTTAAACATTGATTTGTGGCATACCGTTCGGGAATGAATTTGTCTGGTTCTTGCCAATGTTCGGGGTCATGGTGAAGTAAGTCGATAGGAATATCAATAGCAAGATCTTTGGGTAGTCGTAAGCTACCGTATGTTGTTTCAATGGTTGTTTGTCTCGTAGTACTGTAATAAGGATTGAAATATTTAAAGAAAATATTTAGCCAAACGAGCATTTCAGAACAAAACTCGAAATGGTTTCCGTTTTTGTCAGTGGCTTATTTTTATAACGATTCTAACCTGGACCAGCGCTATTGGGGTTCAACTAATAAAGCCTATCCTAACCTAGACCAGCGCTATTGGGGTTCAACTAACAAAACCTATCCTAACCTGGACCAGCGCTATTGGGGTTCAACTAACAAAGCCTATCCTAACCTAGACCAGCGCTATTGGGGTTCAACTAACAAAACCTATCCTAACCTAGACCAGCGCTATTGGGGTTCAACTAACAAAACCTATCCTAACCTGGACCAGCGCTATTGGGGTTCAACTAACAAAGCCTATCCTAACCTAGACCAGCGCTATTGGGGTTCAACTAACAAAACCTATCCTAACCTAGACCAGCGCTATTGGGGTTCAACTAACAAAACCTATCCTAACCTGGACCAGCGCTATTGGGGTTCAACTAACAAAGCCTATCCTAACCTAGACCAGCGCTATTGGGGTTCAACTAACAAAACCTATCCTAACCTAGACCAGCGCTATTGGGGTTAAACTAACAAAACCTATCCTAACCTGGACCAGCGCTATTGGGGTTCAACTAACAAAACCTATCCTAACCTGGACCAGCGCTATTGGGGTTCGACTAACAGAACCTATCCTAACCTGGACCAGCGCAATTGGGGTTCGACTAACAGAACCTATCCTAACCTGGACCAGCGCTATTGGGGTTCAACTAACAAAACCTATCCTAACCTGGACCAGTGCTATTGGGGTTCAACTAACAAAACCTATCCTAACCTGGACCAGCGCTATTGGGGTTCGACTAACAGAACCTATCCTAACCTGGACCAGCGCTATTGGGGTTCGACTAACAGAACCTATCCTAACCTGGACCAGCGCTATTGGGGTTCGACTAACAGAACCTATCCTAACCTGGACCAGCGCTATTGGGGATCGACTAACAAAACCTCTCCTAACCTGGACCAGTGCCATTGGGGTTCGACTAACAAAGCCTATCCTAACCTGGACCAGCGCTATTGGGGTTCGACTAACAAAGCCTATCCTAACCTGGACCAGCGCTATTGGGGTTCGACTAACAGAACCTATCCTAACCTGGACCAGCGCTATTAGGGTTCGACTAACAAAACCTATCCTAACCTGGACCAGTGCCATTGGGGTTCGACTAACAAAACCTATCCTAACCTGGACCAGCGCTATTGGGGTTCAACTAACAGAACCTATCCTAACCTGGACCAGCGCTATTGGGGTTCAACTAACAAAACCTATCCTAACCTGGACCAGTGCTATTGGGGTTCAACTAACAAAACCTATCCTAACCTGGACCAGCGCTATTGGGGTTCGACTAACAGAACCTATCCTAACCTGGACCAGCGCTATTGGGGTTCGACTAACAGAACCTATCCTAACCTGGACCAGCGCTATTAGGGTTCGACTAACAAAACCTCTCCTAACCTGGACGAGTGCCATTGGGGTTCGACTAACAAAGCCTATCCTAACCTGGACCAGCGCTATTGGGCTTCAACTAACAAAACCTATCCTAACCTGGACCAGTGCTATTAGGGTTCGACTAACAAAACCTATCCTAACCTGGACCAGTGCTATTGGGGTTCGACTAACAAAACCTATCCTAACCTGGACCAGTGCTATTAGGGTTCGACTAACAAAGCCTATCCTAACCTGGACCAGCGCTATTGGGCTTCAACTAACAAAACCTATCCTAACCTGGACCAGTGCTATTGGGCTTCAACTAGCAAAACCTATCCTAACCTGGACCAGTGCTATTGGGGTTCAACTAACAAAACCTATCCTAGCCTGGACCAGTGCTATTGGGGTTCGACTAACAGAACCTATCCTAACCTGGACCAGTGCTATTGGGGTTCGACTAACAGAACCTATCCTAACCTGGACCAGTGCTATTGGGGTTCGACTAACAAAACCTAACCTGACCCAAGACTATTTTGGTACAAACAGATAAAATGAATTGGAATTAATTAATCTCAGTTCAAATAACCAAACCTACATCAAAATAAACGACTATAGTTTATCACATGCCGGTTGTACTGATATTATAAAAAAACCGTTTTTACAAACGGAAAAAACCTGATATATACTACATCGTTCATTTTGGGTCGCCACTCACTGTTCTTGTCACGGCTTCTAAGGGACAGATATTATTTATTCTAACCGTTTCATATAACACCACCATTTATTAAAGCGGTAACATTGCGTCATGACAATTAATATCACATGTCATGACAGCACCAACTATTAAAGCGGTAATATTACGTCATGACAATTAATTTCACATGTCACAGCTAAAAACTGTCGATTCTTATCAGGGGCGTCAACTTCATTATCTTAACACATTTTCGTTACTTTTTATTTCGGCTGACATTTTTTGAAGCTAAAAATAAATAATTTTTACCATAACAACGTAGTTATTTATTTCTATGTCGCTTTTGGTCTTACTAATAATGAAATATGAAATTATTAATTTCAAACGGAATGGATATTTATGTGTCCCTTCCATGAAAGGCTTGGTCTTACTGATAATGAAACGAATCGGAGAACGACAGAGATAAGTGCATTGTAACTCAAAGAGAGTCCAAGTCTCAATAAACGAATCGGAGATACGTGCATTTTAACCTCAATGCCTTGTAGTTACGGGAATTTTGAACTCGAGCATGTCGATAAAAGAGATACGTGCATTTTAACCTCAGTGCCTTGGAGTTACGAGAATTTTGAACTCGAGTACGTGGTTAAAAGATCCCCCACCATGATAAGAGCTAGATAGAGCCCACCCTCGAGAAAAACCTACGCGACTTACGCAACCTATACGCTCGTGGCAGCACAAGGGTTAAAAACGAATTGTCGTTTGTTCGCGTGAAGCCTTAGGGTTGCCATTTCTGCACCTCAGAAATTCTTACGCTAAAGGGGGCTGTTTGCGACACAAGGGTTAAAAATGAATTGGCGTTTATTCGCTTGAAGCCATAGGCTTGCCATTTCTGGCGTCAAAATTATCTACTCTCCCGTTCCAAAAATTTGCCCGTAGAAAGGCAGGAAACTCGAACGACCCGTATATATCAGCCAGTCTGTCGACTGGCTTAAATTTAGAAAACTGCTGCATAGGGAACTGTGGTAACGGGTAAACTGCGTTTTCGCTAAACCGCTATTTATAGGGAAATGTGGTTATGGAGTACACTTACAGTAAAACTGGGGGATATAAACGCAGAACCTCAGATATAAACATGTCCATGTATTTTAGTTCACTTAAAAAGGAGTAGTCGATCTCTGCCTGAGATAAAATGTAAACAGTCTGAGCGTAATTTGAATTTTTAAATGAATCTTCCCTAGCTTACATTCTTTTCTTGAGCACTGAATATTTCTTCCCGAAGATTCTCTTGAATCTCAGGGTTGTTAACCAACACGTGTGAAGCAAATCCCAAAGTTATTGATGTAGTCTCATAGCTGCAAATTAAAAAGAAAATTTCCAGTTGCTGAACCAATCATCCACTGCGCATGTTTCTATGTCTTACTTAGAGTACTATTCATGTAAGTAAGAAGTAATTAATCTTATGATTAATTTAAGATCATTTATTTTTTACGAGGGATGGATTTAATTTTAGAAGTAGGAATGGAGAACGGTTAGTGTTTGCTTCAGTTCGACTCAGCCCAGTATAGAGCCCCTCCCTCCAACACGTAACGAAAAGTTTAAATTATCTTATTGGCTCACTTAAACCATACGTTTTGATGACGTTGCTGACGGGGACAGCGAAAAATACGTAATTCCCTTTTACCTCTGTCGCTATGACCCACCTATTCTTTCATACCCCTCCGTCCCGTGGTAGAGGGTCCAGGACTTTGACGCGGGCCCACATTACTCTGTTCTCCATTCGTACTTCTAAAATTAAATCTATCAGTACAGACTAAATATTGAGATGGACTGCGAAACCGAGTGTAGTCAGTTCTCGCTTGTCCTTCTCGAACTAGCTCTCAGTTAGTCTCTAGCACTACGATGTATAGGTGGTGTCATTCTTATGGAGCATATTTGACGGATAAATGTTTCAACATTTGATATTCAAGGTTCGCCGAAAAAATAATTGACAGCCGTGTAGTAGCCGCGTAAAATTGTAATATTGGCTGGGCCAACTTGTTTAGTACGTAGCTAACATGCTAGCCTAACTGAAACTCACCCAGCAAAAACGAACACAATTGCGTTGGATACCACTTCATCTTCGGTTAAGATAATTTTCTTCTTACCTACTTGAAAAATTGGTCCATTATGTAAAATATATTGAGCGCTAGGAGTCGGGTCATAAAACCTGAGAACGTATTAAAACTAGAATTGGACTGTGGTGCCGAATCTTCCCCAATTATAGCCGAATACCGCACATGACCACTATTTTGACATAAATTACAAAACCTTATGCAAAAATCTACGATTTCAGGCAAACTGCTGACGCGTATAACTTCGTTGATCGTTAGAAAGTGCTCAAATAACCTTGAACTTCAATAACCAATGAATTGAAACACATCATAATTGTAATGCGTGACGGGTAATTCTCACGCCTATCCCAAAAGAATACTAATAGAAATTAACATGGAAGATATGCGGACAGTGTGGATTTCTGGTCTTAAGGCACAAGAAACGAATTCGAACTTATTTTTAGTGTTTCACCAACGTTGCTTGTCTCGGCGAATTCGGAATCGGCCGTTAATGACTCAGATGTTATGTTCTCAATATCCTTGTTCATTTCGGCATCTAGGAGCAATTGCAGCAAGTCTTCCCTTCGATTCTAAACATGTAAGCTATTTTACACTAATCCGAAATGTATTTGTCTACATATTCTCAAGTTTCAACACATACCTTCGGATCCGTTCTTCTCAATCGAACCATATTAACACAACTTGATATCAGTACCCTCGCGCAACTAAATCTCAAGTAGTGATTGATTATTTCTTGCCATTTTAGTAGACGACCAATGAAATGTTTAGCTTCTGGAAAGCAAACTGCTTTCGTGATTAGTTATCAGCTCTGCCCAACTTTATTAATAACTAGAATTGGTGAGCGAGATTTTGACTTAGCCTTGTTACCATATTCATGGCGCCTTGTGTTAAAGGCCGACTTCTATCGAAAAGAGTTCTAGCTAACTGAAAGCCGTGCAATATGGTTCTAGCTAACTGAAAGCCGTGCAATATGGTTCTAGCGAACACAATACAGAATTTCCTTCAGCAAAAATTCGAGAGGAAATAAATTTAAAAGGATTTCTATTGTTCATCTTCAGTTCGCTAGAACCACATTGAACGGCTTTCAGTTAGCGAGAACCATTCGGGAAGCCTTCATATGAGCAGTTCCCATATGAGCGGATTTCAAAATAGCGGTCCTCAAAACAACAGTTCTCTAAATAGCGGTTCCCGAAATGGCAGTTTACCCATTACAGCAATTACCGATACAGCGGTTCTCGTAAACGCGGCGTACCGTTACAGCAGTTCTCTAAAGAGCGGAAAATCAGATATGCGAAAAACTATAGCTGTTTATTATGGTGTAAGCTGGCCCAGCTGGGTTATATGAACTCAAAAAGAACTAGGTCAGATATGGATAATTTGGTCAGGTTAAAGTTGATTATTTCAACTAAATAGTATCAGAAGCCGATTAGGCTTTACACATGAAGTACGTAACATGTGCCTTGAGGAGCTACACGATATTCTCTAAGCTCCTAGGAAAGAACCTCCCCTTACGCGGAGGGAAATAGTTCAGTAACGCGGCTCCTTCGGATCCATCGGATCCTTCCGCCTAAAGAACCGATTTACCACATACCTAAATTCGAGAACTATACTATAAAGACTGAGTAGGGTATCTAAAATATTCTTTAGATAAAACTGTTCACAATACGAAAGATTATTTGGGAGTAAGGCGTAAAAATGTTGTCAATCTGGGTAGCTTTTGCTTGGACTATTTAAGACGCCGTGCATCTGTTTTTTACGAGGAATGTTTTC
Source organism: Phalangium opilio (assembly GCF_054372755.1). Taxonomy (NCBI): domain Eukaryota; kingdom Metazoa; phylum Arthropoda; class Arachnida; order Opiliones; family Phalangiidae; genus Phalangium; species Phalangium opilio. The sequence continues at coordinate 10,379,699 of NW_028324218.1, forward strand.
TGTTCTCGCGGTCTGTTGAAATTTAAAGAAAATCTTATCATATTTAGTTGAAGACTAAGTAAATGTCTCAAAACATTTCGAAACTTGAGCTTTAAAACGTTGAATATTTTATAACGACTACGGAACGGTACCGCAAATTCGCCTTCCGGGCCTCCCGGTTATGTCGACGGCGAGGTCGAGTCGAGGTCCCATGCAAGAAAATAGTAATAGCCGTCGCCTATTGGTCTGGCATTAAAGAGGTTATCTATGGTTAGGGGGCTCATGATTGGTTAAAAGCTTTTTTGTTCGTCTGCTTAGTTTTTACTTCGGGAATATCATGAAATCCATGGTCAAAGCTATGGAAAAGTGGGACTTACGTACTTTATGTGTGAAGTATAATCCGCTTTTGATAGTATTAGGTCAGGTTAGGTTAGGCTAGGTTAGTAATATTTTGGAAATTGTGTTACAATGTTACGCCTTTTCCAAAAAATTACTGTTTACAATTATCTACCTTCGAAATAAAATACTCTTTCTCGAATTATAATATGCCTTTTCCAAAATATTACTGTTTACAATTATCTACTTCCAAAAGAAAATAACCTATCTCGAATTATAATATGCCTTTTCCAAAACATTACTGTTTACAATTATCATGCAACTTCCGAAATAAAATAACCTTTCGCGAATTATAATATGCCTTTTCCAAAAAATTACTGTTTACAATCTACCAAAAAACATGATGTTTTATTAGGTCACATTCCTGATTAAATGATCACGGAAAAGGTAGTATTTGAAACCAACGAATATAGGTGTATTGTTAAGAAATGCTCGAAACTCAAGACAAACACTGCTATTTCTCATAATAGCGGCCGCTATTTCTAAAACAGCAGTTTTGAAAAAACTGTTTTTTTGGAATCGCGGTAGCTATTTCGAGAACTGCTCTACAGGGAAATGCTCAAATGAGGTACACACGAACCATTCCAACTTTTGACCCAGCGGGGCTTCGAAAATCGGCACGGTCGCTTCATTGTTAGTCTCGGCTTTCAGTTCGGTAGAACCCTTTTCGTAGAAAGTCGGCCTTTAAGGCCCATACCACTTGCATATGTAAAAAGCATAAAATGAACCAAATTTCTAACAGAAAAAAATTATTTTGTTTGCACGTAATTTTTGGTTTCGAATCTGGTTTAGCAGAGATGATATCTGCTCCCGACTAAAACTTGTCTCGCTAATCAACTCTAACCAAAATCGAGAATAAAAACTTACAGCACATTATATTCAAACTAGAAAATATCCCCTTTAATAGATCTTTCATTGCGAGAAGAATGGGGTCTTCGGAGTTGGTTTGGACATTGGACTCAACCCCAAAAGAAGTTCTTACAATAACGTCAAGGGTTAACCCCCTGAACATGTCGTAAATATTAAATGAGACGTCTTTAACGTTATGATCTTTAATTTTGTTCATGAACACTTTGATGGCTTCATTCATATCAGAAACGAACTGTGTATGTTGTAAAATATTTTTTTAGTGATAGCTTATTTCAGAGGGATGACGTTGCCGTGAAAGTGGTTAAACAAAAAATATGCTTTGTTCACATTACCGGTTTTAAGCTATGGTGTAGTTTGCATATTTTCCGCATTCACGTGAAATTTCTTAAGATAAAAAATTTATCATAAGAGACCCAACCAACAAATCTTTTGAATTTTTATAACGGCACAGATCTTGTTCTCGGGTTTTGAAGTGAGAAAGGGATAACCTGATTGGCTTGATTTTGCCTTGCGCAGAACCGGTTTTACCCCAAGAGTCAGACTCTAGTCCGATCAGAAAAATTAGGATTTATTTTCGTCGCTCAACGGCAGATGGTACTACAGTCAACGTGATCGTATTCCTTAGATGGAGACGAGACCAAGCCAACTTGTTTGTTTGTTGGTTGGGTCTATTTAGAATTTCTCAGATGCTTTACCTCTTTTGTTTTAACGCTGGTAAACATGGGTGTAATCAAAGCTCTTTGTTTTTTCCACTTTACTCCATGAATATCAAATACATGTTGGTTGCGCTTTTCATCGTGATGAAATCCACCTGGTATTAAGATCTGAAATGGCAATATTGATTGGTTCAAAGTAGCAGTATGAGGCGACCAGGCGTTGGTGCTACGCAGGCGTATTATGTACTGGATTTACATGTGATAATAGAGAAATGATTTTTTTGTCCATTGTCCAGGGATAGATTTATTTTTTTAAGGCGGAATGGGTAACAGGGTTATTCGGGTGCGAGTCCAAGTCCACGACCCCCTTACCCGTGACGGAGGGGTATGTAAGAAGAGGCGGGTCTTATTTTCATTATGCCGTTGTATCATGTATATCGGGGTCAAATAAACTTCGTCTGCCCCTTCGTCTGCCAAGTTGGAATGGGCTCGATTGTAATTTTTGAAAGAACATTGTTTAAAAATGGAACTGAAAAAAAAAAAAAAAACGGGGAAGACCCAAGAAAATTATAAGTGAGTTAGAATTGAGTAATGAAATCGAAAAGTCTTCATAGATATTACAACACGAACAGGTTTTAACCAAACACTAAACTCACAAAACTCCTGGCCATTCACTAAGCATTGGTTAACTTCATCAAATTCGCTTACAAAATCATTAGGATAGTAGAGATGATTGGCTTTAGAAAGAATTAGCGACCACTTTTCACCCTTACAGATGTACTCCAAATTCAAAACACCGGCACCAAATTCACTAACTACCTTCTTAATTGCTATTAAAAACAATTCCCGAACAATTTCCGGACCCACAATATTAGACGGCTCCATTTTGAACCCCTGTGAAGAGTTGCAACGTAAGAGGGGTCGTAGTCATAGCGACTGAGGTAAACAGGAATTACGTATTTTTGGCCCTCCTTGCCAGCAACGTCACCAATACGTAGTTTTAGTGAGCCAATAAGATAATTTAATTTTTTGGATACGTGTTGAAGGAAGGGGCCCTATACTCGGCTATGAGTCGGACTGAAGTAAAGGCCAAACGTTGTCCATTCCGTCTTAAAAAAATAAATCTATCCCTGGTTTGTCGCACTATCTTTAATACAAGAAACAAGTGAACCTAAGGACATTTTACAACACTGGCGGTAATGTATAAATTTCTACGATCGGTATTTCGACCTTCTAATTTACTTAAATTTCACGTAATAGGTTAAAAACATCAGATGCTTTGTAAGTTCGGTAAACAATGTTTCGTCAATTAAAGTTAGTGCCACCAGAAGTAAGATAAAGGACTAGATGTAAAGTGCTCTAGCATTGGTAATAGATCCTGACACTAGTGAACAAATTAGAGGATTTTATACCACTTCAATCGCGCCTACAATAGAGAGAAAAAATTGGTCGAGTTCCAAAAACTTTCCAACCCTCTTCCCCTCAACCTAAAGCCGCGGAACACGGACGCCAGTGCTTGAATGTAGTTCGACCGTCTACCGCCTCGAGCGTCTCACGTTTTGGAGGGAAAATTCAGAAACCGCTATATGATAGCCAACCCTTGGTGTGTTATCAAGAATATTCACTTTCGCCAAGTGAAGAATTTGGTTACCTCGACACTTCTAGTCCCTTATCTTACTTCTGGTGCCACTAATTACTTAATTTAGAGCCTGCCTCTAAATAACCCCTGCACAACATAATCGCTTCCAGACTCATCGCAAGCTGCGATTCCCACGCATTATAATGGACTTTCATGAACAGATTATAATTGTTTTCGCCACGAACGTCGATTCGATGGGGAAAAACGCGCAAACCTATTATCTTTTTTAAATGGCTTGCTCATATTATTGATGGCGACTTTAACAATATGTCATCAAAAATCCATGTACACGTGCACTTTCAAATGAAAATGTAATATATATAGGTTTCCCTTAAACATACTGGTCGGTTCATAAAATTATTGAAGTTTCGAATTTGAATTTGTTTTAATAATTCGATGTCCGATACTACCAGAACTGGTGTGCCGCCCAAGAAATATCTGCAATTAAACGTTTTAATAAAAAATCCCTTAAAACTAAGAGAATATTTCCCAATCGCAGACCCCCGGGTTATGCAGTAAACTGCATCTTAAGCATTCCAAGTTGAAGTTGGCATTTTAGTTTCTTACCCAAATATTTTTCCATATTTCTTTCTCCAAACTCTCAATGCACCAGAAAATGTCTGTCAATTAGAATCTGAATTAAGTGTGCCTCAAATTGTTTAAAGTTCCAGATCGTTTAAATTTTTACCAATTTTTTGATTTCCTTAAAATTCCCAAGTATTAGATGAGGATCTGGTCCCGCTATTCCCATATCCTTGAAGGTTCTCAAAGTTTTTCTCCTTTGTCTAAAATTTTAAATCATTAAATTAAAGGTGAATGTGGAAAAATGGAAACAAAAGAAATAGAGCGTTGAACTCTACAATTCGCTCCCAGAGTGGACAAAATCTGACTTAAGAATTTTATGAAAATTTTTTTCTTACTTGAACCATATTGTCATAAGAAAACCAAAAACAGCGGCAAGCATAGTAAGCCAAATTTCCATTTTTTATTACTTTCTTGCAAAAAAAATATAAGGTGTAAGAACAGTTGAAAGAAATTATGTATTTTAGTATATTAGAACCCCCTAAAGCAGAGGAGGGAAATTGGTTGAAGTAGTCAGTCTTGCCACTGCCTTCTCTAATACTAGGCCTGGAAATGTACAACAGAAGTATTTTTTATTTGACATTTTGAATTTGCGCTTAGTAACCGTTAGATGGCTCTTTTCTGGGGAGAATTTTCGCGATGACGAAAGTAAATTCGTACTGCGCAGTCTCGCATGACGTCACGTCCTTCGCTTATGGCGGACCAGGGTGGGAAATAAGGATTTTTAAACTGGACTAAATAACCTGGTCCATTTCACAAGGGCACGCCGTCTGCTAAACTAGAGAAGTGGATAATTAAACTATTAGAGTTAATGTTTTGACTCTAGTTACCCTTGAATTATCTAAGTGGTCCCGAGGACCATTGACCCCCTCCGATTTAATTTTTAAACTGGACCAGGCAATTTTTAAACTGGTCATTTGCCCTGTGCCACCGCCTTATTTCCCACGCTGTGGCGGACTATGGGTGCAATTCGTCGCTAAAATGATACTTAGGTATGTATGATTGTATTTTTCGTCAAATTCAGTTAAATCTGAAGCCCAACTACAATGAATAGATCAATGTGTTTGGATCGTGTCTCTCAACTTAGAACCAACGCAAAAACTTTTCAGTTTAATCATGAATTTATTTATTAACATGAATATATATCTGCATTGACTAGTTAAACTACATATTCAGGGATGGGAGGGGCTTAGTTTGAGTGACGTCAGAGAATTTCTGGCGGTTTGTTTTTAAAGCTAAAGCTCTTGTCACGCGGAAGGCTAATTATGCTTGTAATTTGATCAACTACCGCATTAATTTAACTCCAACAGCAGGGAAAAACCAGCATCATCCATTCTCACGATTTAAAATGTTAGTAATTTACTTTCAACCGTTACATTCATTTTCATAATGGCCAAGGCTTAGCACTTTACCAACAGTTTTCAGTTTCAGATTAGGAAAAACATTGCAGGCACTTTTTATAATTTCCTTTAAAAGATCAAAATCGCCTTCGGACATCGTGTTGAGATATTTATTCACGTATCGGCGATCATTTTTAATATTCAGTTGACGCAGTTTGGTGAACCTAACCGAAAATTGTATCCCTCATACAATTTTGTTAAACTGGTCGTCTGCTGTTCGAACTTCCAGGTGTCTCGATTTTGATTGGCTACCGCGATGACGTTAAACGCGTATGTAATAGAAAGGTCCCTCCCATCCCTGAATAACATGATAGAAAGGCTAATGATACACATATATATTCATGTTAATAAATAAATTCATGGTTTAATACATTTGCTAGATCCATAGAGACATAGGTATTCCAGCAATTATTTGACGAACATTTTAATTGATGTTGCAGATTTTTTGAAGGAAGCAATGCACTTCATTGATGATACTTGTATATTTCATTCAGTCATATTTTGCGAAGGCTTTAAAATATGATTGTGATACATATTTGGCATTAATGAAACTACTGTTAACAAAGTTTTTAAGACCATTGTTAGACAATTACGCAAAAGATTTAACAGATCGCAAAGAATTGTACAAAAAGTTCAAGAACAAACTTCTCACATGAAAAACTCTAAAGATATAAATACATTTTACCCACAATGTGATACATGCCTTTTTTATTGTCGTTTGAATTTTAATGTGTCTTTTCATTTAAGTCAGCTGCTATATTATCCTCAATACCTTTACTTTAACCGTTGTCTTGCAAGATTTTAAAAATTTCCCCTAGTTTTGAATTTGCCGCCAGTTTAAAACCCCAGAAAAGCGACATCTAGCGCCAATTGTGAAATACTAACTGCCACCCCCCTTTTTTTCGTATTGCATGGCCTAGTATTTGAGATGGCAGTGGTCTTGCTATAGATCTACCTACGAAATTTGGAACACATTGTGGATGCTTTTTAAACTTAGGTAAACTTTAGGTGATAATCCGGGATAGATTTAATTTTAGAAGTAGGAATGGAGAACGGTTAGTATTTACTTCAGTCCCACTCATAGCCCAGTATAGAGCCCCTCCCTCCAACACGTAACGAAATGTTTAAATTATCTTATTGGCTCACTTAAACTACGTTTTGATGACGTTGCTGACGGGGACAGCGAAAAATACGTAATTCCTTTTACCTCTGTCACTCTGACCCGCCTCTTCTTTCATAACCCTCCGTCCCATGGTAGGGGGTCCGGGACTATGACGCGGGCAAACATTACTCTGTTACCCATTCCAACTTCTAAAATTAAATCTCTCTCTCTGTGATAATCTAAACACTCTTGATTGACTGACACGATAAAGCGAAGTGGGGGGGGGGCAACACGAACGTGACTAGACACATTAGGGACAAAGAGAGGGGCAATATGAAGAGCTCCCTGGAACATTAGGGAGAAAGAAAGGTGGAATTGAAAGGTGGACTAGATGGGTTAGCAAGAACCAGACGGTCAGGCTGGAACCATGGGGAAAAACGAAAAAGTTATACTCCCATTTTCCCCAATCCCATGATTCCCAAAAGGAATATTTCGCCCGAAATCTTTCATTCCCCTCTTGCCCAAAAGTTTCTATTCCCCTTTCGCCCAAGCCCGGAAGTTGATATCTAATCGTGTATAAAACGAGTGTTGTTAGGTTAGGTTAGTTTGGGTTGTATTCATTCAGTTTGCTTATTATTGCGTTACTTTGTGATAGTAACTGTTTCAGTTTTGGGGGAAAAATATTTTAGGACAAATGAGGTTGAGAGAAATGGCAATTGGGAAACTGTTTTGAGAGAAATGGGGAAGAATCGGGGAAAAGGCCAGGGTTAAAACCGTTTTCAATTTTATTTAAATGAAATTTAAGAGACTCAAGTTTAGAGAATAGACCAGAATTTATACTGAGGAGTGCAGTCATTCAAAAAGCAGAAATGAAATCATAAAACATGTGTTGCACTAGCCCAAACGAAACTAAAACTATATCGTCTGCAAAAAAATCGGTAAAATAATCTTATGATTTTATTCAAAAAATTTTTATTGGTGGATTTAACGGTTGGTTTAAACCTGTTGAAACCATCAAACTTCATTTTTGGAAAAAGCCGGATTTTTGCCATCCCTAACTAGGCCTTCTTGACACATTAATTGAAAGATAGGGACATATTATAAGTGGTCTTTTCTAGATCCATTGTTTCTTTATCTGAAACATTTGATGACCCTTTCTGATACAACTAAAGGGAAAATTAGTTCTTTTGCTAGATATTATAGAAACTATTGATTCCAATAGCTACACGCTGTGCATGAATGATTAACTTGGACTTACCTTGGTTAAAAGTTCACTTAAATGGTATTTGAGAAATTTTGAATAGCTCACAATTTTCGATTACTTGCTGGTGCAGCGATACGTAAAAAATCCCTATTCGGCATTTCCGCCAAAGAGCTTTTAATGTTTTTCCGAATTTCCGCAAACAAACATTTCCGGTCTAATTTTCAAGCTTATGGAAACAGATGTTATGAAGTAGGGCAGATACGCGTATAAGCAGAAGTAGGATGAGACTAGGAGTAAAGAGCTCTAGCATTGGTAATAGATCCTGGCACTAGTGAACAAATTTGAGGATTTTATGCCGCTTCCATCGCGCCTACACTACTGAGGAAAAAATTGGTTGAGTTCCAAAAACATTTCCTACCCCCTTCCCCTCAACCTAAAGCGGCGCAACACGGACGCGGGTGCTTGAATCTAGTTCCGTCGTCTACCGCCACGAGCGTCTCACGTTTTGGAGGGAGAATTCAGAAACTGCTACCAGAGGGCCAACCGTTGGTGTGTTATCAATAATATTCACTTTCGCCAAGTGAAGAATTTGGTTAGCTCACTACTTCTAGTCTCATCTTACTTCTGGTATCAGTAACTTCAAATTATGGTAAGATAAGAAACTGACAATAAGAATAAAATTCGGTTTCGTTAGGAATATTTATTTGGAACTTTCAGTTTTCTTTAAAAATATTCTTACATTCGTGGTTATTCTCATTTTATTTCTGCTTTTATACGCTGTTGAATTATGAAAAGAAAAGGATTGAGTTTTTAACAAGCAAAATATGGCTATATATTTTATTAGAGGCCAGTTTTAACTATACAACAGCGGCTGGGCGTTAAACCGCGCTCGCAAATGACCTTGATTATTTCACTAGCCAATGAAATGAGGATGACATAATCCTCAAGCCCACAGAATTCAAAAAGATATTCTCATGGGGGATATGAGGGCAGTATGTGTGTTCGTGCTCGTATACCTAAGACAGAAGAAGTGACTTCGCACTTATTTTTTGTGTACTTTTTCACATTGAGTTTTCTGAAAACCATGATTTTGTTCCATATAAGCTATACCATTATACGTAAGGTTTACTTATGCTCGACATCGCTACTAATTATTATTTTTTGAAACCTCATTAAATGTATGGAAAATGATTGCATGGCAAAATAGGTTTTTCAAATAAATGAGTACTTTTTACCAAGTAGATAAATGTCAATGTACTTTATTAGAGACCAATTTTAACTATTATAATTTCTCGGCTTTCACAAACACTCCATTTTTTGGCGTATTAACTAGATACGCCATTTCCGTTTCTAAATGGCCCTAAAAAGGAATTTGTATTATTGTGCTATTAGTCAAATGAAAAGAAATGAAGTATATTCATTTATCATTCTAAGCTGCCGAATCGTAAAATTCAACTTTTTGAAGAAAACTTACAATTTCGGTTCTTGAACAAGGCACAAGACGGTACTGACTTAACACCGTGGCCAAAGCTAGTTTAATTTCCAACAGAGCGAATCGCATTCCAATGCAGTTACGAGGTCCAGCTCCAAATGGTTGAAAAGCCAAGGAGTTTAACTTATGTTTATTCTCGGGAGCGAACCTAAATTACTTTTAAAATTATTATTCTTGCCATAAAATGCCTTACGAGAGTATAAACAATGAATTCTAGCATACCGTTCGGGAATGAATTTGTCTGGTTCTTGCCAATATTCCGAGTCATGGTGAAGTAGGTCGAAAGGAACATCAATACAAAGAGCTTTCGGTAGTCGTAGGTTACCGTATGTTGTTTCAATGTTTGTTTGTCTCGTAGTACTGCAAAAAGTATTGAAATATGTATTGAGAATATTTTGGGGAACGAGCGTTTAGGGACAAAACTGGGAATGGTTAAATTTTATTCGATTCGTATGAAATATCTTCCATTAGTTTGTTTTCCTTTTCTCCTTACTTCTCAAGTACAAAGTCGAACGGTTATTGCATGTTAAACCAAGAACGATACCATAAGAACGTTGAAACAAGGCATTGATGGCGCCATGAAGTCATACTTTTCATAATATGAGGGAGGAGCCTATATATTTGGGAATATCATGAGTTAATAATATGTTAGCTGCCTATTAGTTACTCAGTCTCCATAGGCGTAATGTATCCAGCGATTTCTTCCTATTTCGCCCGCGTGGGAAAAAAATCCGAATGTTGCGCCCTCTCTTGTCGAAAAAAAAATCCCGCTCGCACGGCTCCTCGACCTCGAGTCGTCGGATGCTTTTTCACCAAGGGAGTGTTTTAATCGTGAATGTTTATGTTTTAATAATTGAACATTAAATCATGGCGTTTGTGTCTTTACTGAGACAAAAAAATGCAGGAACTCAATGCAATTTGGCGAAATTGATAAAGAATGCCAAAGATAAGAGTTATTATTGTGAATTGAAACCAGAAAAATATACAACTGAGCTAAATCCAATCCACTGATCTCTTTTTCTGACTGTTTTTTAACCGAGGCTACTGAGCAAAATATTCGGCTGCTTAAATAGCTCCGATATCATTGGCTAGCTTCCACTACACGCGCTTCCGGGGAAAAACCGGAAAGAAGAGTAAATAAGATTGTCGTTCACGTGGCGGCCGCAGAGCGTCGCATATAATTGGGACGCTGGCGGCGCGGGAGAAAACGCTGGAGTATAAAAATTAATTGCCTGAGTAACTTATAGGGAGCTAACATATTATTAACTCATGGGAATATGGAAAATGGAGTCTCCAAGGTCTAGGATTGTTGTTGTCAGTGTCAAGAACAAAACTTAAAATCTTTAATGATGAACTGATATATTCAAAAATTGTGGACCATAATGAAGTTATAAAGAATCTAGGTTTTCCTATTAGAGAGTCAGATTTATCGGGGCAAAGTCAGTGCAACAGATTTCACAAAATTTGGCGTATAACGCCAAGGCTTAAGGCAGAGAAGCTGAATGTGATACTAGCCACGTTAATTGATTTATAACCCACCGATGGCGCTAAAAACGGATTTTAATGCGTTACCTAGAAAGAAGGCGGTAACGGTTTTCGAAAGAAGTGTGACTTCATGGTACCAGGGAAAGGTTCGTAAAGAGAAAGCACTATATATGTTGCTTCAATCCTCGCATTTCGCCTTCGATATTTCCCGTAATTTCATTGGCAGATTGGCTAATATAACCACTCTCTCACTGACGTTCTTATGGTATCCTGAATTCGTTCTTGGTTAAACATATTTCTTACATAATGTTCTTAGTTTGGTATGAGTATCGTAGAAAATGGTGTGTATAAAAAAATGGAATCAGATTTTTGATCATAAAGAACATTTGGTCGGCATGCCTTATGCACCGAGTTTTACCATTGAATAATATAAATACGTTCGACACGTGTAGATTAGGAATCCAGAGTGGCGGGTGGTTCGATTATTCAGATTTTTCTCTCTGTGCCTGAACGAAATTTCAAACTCACGTTCAGGATTATTCGTACAGACTTAGCTACTTTTCTCATATGACCAAATTTACTTCCTAGTCAGTTTTGAGTCGTGTCAGATTTTGGCCAAGTTGGGAACCCATAATAAGGAGTATGTAATGTACATTTAAATCAGTTTACACTTACAGTAAAATTGGGGGATATAAACGCATAACCTCAGATATGAACGTATCCATGTATTTTAGTTCACTTATAAAGGAGTAGTCGATCTTTGCCTGAGATTAAAAGTGAAAAGTCTGAGCGTAATTAGAATTTTAAAAAAAATATTGCCTAGCTTACATCCTCTTCTTGAACACCGAATATTTCTTCCCGAAGCTTCTCTTGCATCTCAGGGTTGTTAACCAACACGTGAGAAGCAAATCCCAAAGTTATTGACGTAGTCTCATAGCTGTAAATTAAAATTTTTAAAACAATCTCGAATGTTTGTTCCTGTGTTTTATCTTTAATTTAAGAAAATTTATATTTTCATTCTTAAATTACTCTAAACTGACGAGGAAAATCTGAATATAGCTGACTTAACTGAGGCTTACCCAGCAAGAGCAAAAATAATTGTGTTCGATACCACTTCATCTTCGGTCAAAGTTATTTTCTTTTTGCCTACATGAAAAAACGGTCCATTACGTTCAATATATATTGAAAGTCAATGCAAAAGAATTCTAACAGAATTTAACATGGGGGATTTGAGGACATTATGGAATCCTGGTCTTATACATAAGGCACAAGAAATGAATTCGAACTTATTTTCTGTGTTTCATAAACGTTGCTAGTCGTCTCGGCGAATTCGGAATCGGCCGTTAATGACTCAGATGTTATGTTCTCAATATCACTGTTCATCTCGGCATCTAGAAGCAATTGCAGTAAGTCTTCCCTTCGATTCTAAACATATAACTTATTTTACACTAATCCGAAATGTGCTTATTACATATTCTCAAGTTTCAACACAAACCTTCGGATTCGTTCTTCTCAGTCGAATCATATTAACACAACTTGATATCAGTATCCTCGCATAACTAAATCTAAAGTAGTGATTGATTATTTCTTGCCATTTTAGTAGACGACCAATGAAATGTTTAGCTTCTGGAAAGCAAACTGCTTTCGTGATTAGTTATCAGCTCTGCCGAACTTTATTATTAACTAGAATTGGTGAGCGAGATTTTGTCTTGCCCTTGTTGCCATAATATTGCATCTTGCTTGCATAAAGCAAAATTTCAAAGCTCAAAATATAGGACTTTTTTTTAGTTCTTGGGTTTGAATCCAGTTTAGCCTAGGTTTAGCCAAGAAGGAATTTACTATGAGAAGACATAAGTGGCGAGATTTTACGCTTCTACCCTTACGCCGGTGTTAGTGGACAAGTAAGCACCACCCCTTTCATGTCCGTCATTGCTCTGCGCTTTCCCATTTGATCCTGTGGGAAAGTCATACAGACGCAAATGACGTATTCCGACTAGAGAAAAAAAACCTCGTTCAAAGTAAATTAGAAAATAGAAAATGGAGGCTGAAAGCGGTGCTGAAACGGTACGATGGTTGTTTTTAATTGCCATTAACAAGTTAGTTAAAGGTTTTGAACCTAACTTGATGGATTTTGAATATGTGTCTCTACGTGAAAATCGTTCATTCTATAGTTGTCTCTAAATCGAATCAAATTTCGTCAGTTCCAAAAACCAAACCAAGGCATAACGAAAAGGTAAAAGAGATAGATGGTGGAAAACATAGAGTAAGATAAAATATTAAGTCCCGCCTCCATTTTCACCCCCACCCATAAAGGGGTGATTGTCGACTATTACGCGCGCACCGGACGTCTTTTTAGCCTTCATATAGCAAATTCCTCCTTGGTTTAGTAGAGAAGACATTGGTCTATGACTAAAATTCGTCTCGCCAATCAAATCTACCAAAAATTGAGAATGAGAACTTACAACAAATTAGATTCAAACCAGAAATATTCCCCTTGAATATATCTTTCATTGAGAGTAAAAAGGGGTCTTCGGAGTTAGTTTGGACATTGGACTCCACACCAAAAGAAGTTCTAACAATAACGTCAAGTGTTAACCCCTTGAACATGTCGTAAATATCGAATGAATCGTCTTTAACGCTATGATCTTCAATTTTCCTCATGAACACGTTGATGGCTTCGTTTATAACAGGAACCAACTGTGTGTCGTAATTCATTGACGTTTTAATTTAATTTATTTTATAGTGATAGCTTGTTTCAAAGCGATGACGTCAATCGTAAAAATGGTGTCGTAAAAATATACCTTGTTCACATATAAGCTTTGAAACAAACTATTGTTCAAAGGTGCAGCTTGTATTCTTTGTGAATTGACGTGTAAATAATTGATTAAGACAATTATAAATTTAATTTTAGGAGAAGGAATGGAGAACAGAGTCATGTGGGCGCGCGTCAAAGAAGAGGCGGGTCATAGCGACAGAGATAAAAAGGAACTACGCATATTTCGCCGTCCTCTTGAGGTACGTCATCAAAACGTACTTTAAGTGACCCAATTAGATAATTTAAAAATTTTGTTACGTGTTGGAGGGAGGGTCTCTATACTGGGCTATGAGTCGGACTGAAGTAAATACTAGCCGTTCTCCATTCCTGCTTCTAAAATTAGATCTATCCCTGATTAAGATAATACATTTGTCATTAGTTAAGCTTTCTCAGATGCTTTACCTGTTTCATTTTACTGTTGGTAAACATTGGTGTAGTTAAGGCTCTCTGTTTTTTCCACCTCACTCCGTGAGAATCCGCTACATGTTGGTTGCGCTTTTCATCGTGGTAAAGTCCACCTGGTATTAAGATCTGAAATTGTAATATTGATTGGTTCAAAGTGGCAGTATGAGAGGCGACCAGTTTAGAGACACGCCTCAAAACACGTTGGTGCTGCGCAGATCTATTGTGTACTGATTTTACAGGTGATAATAGAGAAATTATTGAGTTTTTCGTAATATCTTTAATAGAAGAAACAAATGAACCAAATATCATTGGACAGCCCGGTCGGTAATGTATTAATTTCGACGAACGGCATTTTGAACTCTAACCTAGTAAAATTTCAAAACACGTTCTTTGAGGTTCGGGGAACGATTAAATTTATGGCCACTATTCATTTAATTTATATACTAGCACCTGCTCGTGTACCTCAAACAAATAATCCCTGCAAAGCATATTGCATCTCGACTGGTCGTCGTCTTCGATTCCCAACCTGTATAATGGATTTTGATGAACAGACTATAATTGTTTTCGCCACGAACGTCGATAGTAAAGCAATGTTTGCCTTTCGATTCAATGGAGCCAAAATGCGCAACGCTTTAATCTTGGTTAGATATTTTCCTCTCGAACGGTGTTAATAAATGAAGTATTTCAAATGGCTTTGCTCACATTAAGAGCAAGATATTATTGATGGCAACTTTTACAATATGTCATCAAAGATCCATATATACTTATACTTTCAAATGCAAATGCAAATGTAATATGTAGGTTTCCCTTAAACATACTGGTCGGTTCATAAAATTATTGAAGTCTCGAATTTGAATTTGTTTTAGTAATTCGATGTCCGATACAACCAAAACGGGTGTGGCCCCTAAGAAATATCTGCAATGAAACGTTTTAATAAGAAATCTATTAAAATTAACCGAATAACTCCCAATAAAAGCATTGCAGGCCACCGGGACAATGCGGTACACAGAGACAGACCTTTACATATTCAAATATATGAATCATGGGGTCCCCTCCACGAGCTATAGATTTGTGAAGCTCCTGAGCGATTCCCAACTAGACCCAATGGGTAAGACCATGAATTTATTCACTAACTTGAATGCTAGTGAATGTTAAGCATTACCCTGTAGTCCTCTGTCAAAAAGCTAAAGGAGGAGACATTTCCGCGCCACTCGTATGACGTATATTTTTTAACCATTAAGAAGTAAACGATGGTATTTGGGAGGTTTCTCTTAGCAGACGGCATAGCCCACTCGCATATTGCCCTCACGTACGGAAATGCTCATCTATATGTTGGCCGAGTGTCTTGCGGCCTTGAGCGCAGTATTCGAGTTGGCAATGCTATCACAAAATATGCTCCACCCATCGCCGAGTAAGAGGCGTATTATGTTAAGTTATTCATGTTACTGAATAAATTCATGGTAATGCCAGAAGTATATAATACTTCTCTTCGAGAGAAGTGTACCACAACGAGGGGTAAGTGTAACGTCACTCATCCCAACATCGGAACATTTAGAGCAAGGTTACTAAACCGAATCACATACGCGATAAATAGTTCCCTCATAATTACTCTATTAGCGTTTAAATATTTGGCAAGACGCGCTTGTGGATTTATGTCCCACGTCAAGACGAGGTTTGTGGGATGATTGCTGGTGATTTAGTGCCAAACAACTATAGAATTCACCCCACGGTGCGATGCCCATTTGTAGTTTGATGAGCGGGAAAGCAAACTAAAAGGGTGAGCCTGGGAAGAATGACGTTACATAAATAATGCATTAAGAGGATACAGAGTGTCATCCTTCTTCTATTATCCCCTTCTGGTATTATAGGTACTCTGGGAGATAACCTTGATAGACCCCGCCCCTACATAACGAATTGTTGATCCCTTTAAGCCTTAGGTCGATCGCCTTTGGATGCCAAAATCCAACATCAAACCCAGTTGACCCTACTATTCTCATGTCACACACATTAAGGACAATTTGTGTGTATGTTAAGCATTCCAAGTTGAAGTTGGAATGCTTGTCTCATACCCAAATATTTTTCCATATTTCTTTCTCCACAATCTGAAGGCACCAGAAAATTTCTGTCAATTTGAAGCTGAATTAGGTGAGCCTTAAATTGTTAGAAGTTCTAGATCTTTTTAATTTTTACCAATGCATTGATTTCATTAAGATTCCCAAGTATTGGATGGGGCTTTGGTCCCGGTATTTCCATATCCTTGAAGGTCCTCAAAGTTTTTCTCTTTTTTCTAAAATTTTAAAAATAATTAAATTAGGTAGGTGAAAGTGGTAAAGTAGGGCGCTGAAAGCTATAGTTTTCTCTCATAGTTGACAAGACTAGCCTTTAAGAACTTTAGGAAAAAAATTGCTCTTACTTGAACCATGTTGTCATAAGAAAGACAAAAACTGCGGTAAGCATTGTAAGCCAAATTTGCATTGTTATATTTCTAGTATGATATAAGGTGTAACAGTAGTTGAAAAATGTACAATGAAATGTCTTTAAGTTTATTAGAACCATCCAGGGCCGGATTAAATGGGGGCCGAGGGAGCACTGGCCTCGGGTGCAAGGCTTATTGGGGCTCATTGAGTTAAACTATTCCCCCTTAGCAACATTTGCTGTTCCTTTATTTCCGACTTATGGGGGTGCACGTTATCTTTGCCCCGGGTGCAAAATTGCTTAACCCAGCCCTAAAACCATCTAAAGCACAGGATGGAAAGTGGTTTAAATTGTCATACTCTTGCTATAGATCTAGCTAGAAACGCTGTAACACATTATGGATGGTTGGTTAAACTTGGAAAAACTTTAGATGATAATCTAAACACTCTTGATTGACTGACAACGAATTGAAGGGGCCATATGAAGGTGACTAGGCACACATTAAGGACAATATGAAGGGTACTAACTACTAGGCTAGCTGGGACATAAGGGAGAAAGGGAGGCACAACTGGAAGGTGGGCTAGCAGGGTTGGCAAGAACCATCTACAGAGAAAAACCTAGAGTTAAAACCCTTTTTAATTTTAATTCAATTATATGGGTATACAGGGTGTTTTTGAAAGGTCCATCACAAATTAAGGAGCGTGATTATTGGACCAAACTGAGTGAAACGTATCAAAGAACATGGGGTCTACAACATTTAGTTTCGGAGATATGGCCCCCCAAACATTTGCCCCAAAAACGAAAAAATATCCCAAAATGTGGAGTAAGGGTTATTGCCATTACCCAACTTGTTTCGAAGTCATAGAGAATTTCAATAGCCTTGAATTTGAGAAACACTAATGTAACTTTAGATAGCAGAAGGGTATAAATGGGTAGAAGTACGCGTACGGCGGTAATGTTAAACTAATACCAAGTGTCATAGTGTTTTAACATTTCTCAGCACCCAGTAAAATGGTTGCGATTGAAGGTTGAGTTTGTTCATTACGTTAGTGTTTGATGTGTCACAGAGAAAACGCCATGATACGATCCCAATGTAAATGTATTTTTTATTAGTTCTTCATTCTTAATCTGTAACAAATAACTACTACAAGAATTGTTCAAAGTGTTCACCACCCGCGTTAAGGCAAACTTGAACACGCCTTACAAACGATTCCCTAACACGTTGCAAAATGCCTGGAGTATCGCGAATAGTTTGACAGGCATTAACGATTCGTCGACGAAGCTCTTCCACATCAGGTACTTCACTCTGATAAACTATGTCCTTCAAGTGGCCCCAAAGGTAGAAATCGCACGGGTTAAGGTCGGGTGATCGAGCAGGCCATTTCACGGGTCCACCTCGACCTATCCACCGAAAAGAGAACGTCGCGTTAAGGTGAGCTCGGACAGCGAGACTGAAATGTGGTGGTGCACCGTCATGCATGAACTACATTCTGCGCACCAAACCTAAGGGCACGTCGTCAAGTAATTCCGGTAAAACGTCTTGTAAGAATTGTAGGTACGCCTCACCGTTTAACCTGGGCTGTAGAAAATAAGATCCAATTAAATTGTCACCTACAATACCGCACCACACGTTTAAACTAAATTGTACTTGGTGAGATTTAACGAGCGTTGCGTGAGGGTTTCTTTGGGACCATTGATGCTTATTATGCAGGTTAATAATACCATCTTGCGAAAAATTAGCTTCGTCTGTGACTAACAGACTACGCGGGAAATCAATGGCGTTTATCAATGCGTCGTGGGTAGTCCGCGGAATTCAAACCTTGAACCTTTTGAAAATGGTAAGAATGAAACTGGTGACTTTTGAGGATTTTCCACACGAGCACGTGACCAACGCCTAATCGCTTACTCACCTGGCGGGTACTTGCTTCTGGTTCGTCCTCGAAAATAGTAAGGACTTCGTCTTCTACGGCCTCTGGGACTTCTTGCCCTCTAGGTTGAGGTCCACCATTTTACTGGGTGCTGAGAAATCTTAAAACACTATGACACTTGGCATTAGCTTTACATTACCGCCGTACGCGTACTTCTACCCATTTATACCCTTCTGCTATCTAAAGTTACAGTAGTGTTTCTCAAATTCAAGGCTATTGAAATTGTCTATGACTTCGAAACAAGTTGGGTAATGGCAATAACCCTTACTCCACATTTTGGGATATTTTCTCGTTTTTGGGGCAAATGTTTGGGGGGCCATATCTCCGAAACTAAATGTTGTAGACCCCATGTTCTTTGGTACTTTCCGCTCAGTTTGGTCTCATAAACACGCCCCTTAATTTGTGATGGACTTTTCAGAAACACCCTGTATAAGAGACTCAAGATTAGAAAATATACTGTGGAGTGAAGAATCATTCAAAAAACAGACCTAAAATCATAAAACATGATTTTCAAAAGCAAAACTAAACTAAAACTATGCCAACTGCTAATAGAAAACGTATGAGGGCCTTTATTCAAACTTTATTTGCTGGCGGTTTTTACCGGTTTTAGTCGTTGATTTAAACCGTTTAAAACCAACTAACTTTTTAATTTTTAGAAAAAAACCGGATTTTTGCCAGCCCTGACTAAGCCATCTTACGTATTAAAAAAATTTAGAAGTGTGTTTCTTCATCTGAAACATTTGAGCGACCAATTCGACCAATTCTAAATGCTTTGGCTATTTGCAAAGATATTATATACACTATTGATTCTAATAACTCCACGCTGTGAAGGAATGACTAACTTGGACTTACTCCGATATATTTAATAGAAGTTCGTTGTAAAGATTTCACTTAAGGGGTATTTTTGAATGGCTGACAATTATCGGTTACTTGCTAGTGAAGCGTACGTAACACTTATAAAACCCATATTCGGCATTTCCGCAAACGAGCATATCAATTTTTTTCTATTTTTGGGGGGGGGGGGATTACCAGGAAACGATCATTTCCGGTCTCACTTTCTAGCTGATGGAAACCGGTGTTATAAAAAATATACAGTAGAGGAAAAGACAGTTTTATTCAGTTCAGATTAAATGAATAGTAAAGTTTGGTGACACATTTTTTTCTGCCGAATGTGATTTCTACCCTATACTATGGGATCGAGGGGCCCGACATTTACACGAAATCCCGTACGCTTCTCGCAAAAATCGCGAAATCTTTCATACAAAATCACGAAATCTTTGAACAAATCACAAAATTACGAAATCAAAGCTTAAAATTTCCAAATCTTTGGCGAAATCGTGAAATCAAGAAGAAATCATGAAATCTTTGGTGAGATTGCGAAATCAACGAAGAAATCACGAAATCATTGGCAAAATCGCGAAATTAAAGAAGAAAATTTTTGGCGAAAAAAAAAGCCGAAATCCCGCAATCAAAGAAGAAATCATTGGCAAAATCGCGAAATCAAAGAAGAAATCACGAAATCATTGGCAAAATCGCGAAATCAAAGAAGAAAATTTTTGGCGAAATCCCGAAATCAAAGAAATCTTTCGTGAAATCAAGAAGGAAATCCCGAAATCTTTGGCGAAATCACGAAATCAAGAAGGAAATCCCGAAATCTTTGGTGAAATCGCGAAATCAAAAAGGAAATCCCGAAATCTTTGGCGAAATCGTGAAATCAAGGAAGAAATCCCGCAATTTTTGACGAAATCGCGAAATAACGAAATCAAAGAAGAAATCACGATATCTTTGGGAAATCTTTCTCGAAATCACGAAATCTTTGGCGAAATCACGAAATCTCGTACTCTTTTTTGGGAATGTCGGACCCCTCGTATGGGATTCTGTCCAATAGGATATAATTTCTGTTCATTGGGACACATTTTTTTCGGTCAAATGGGATTTCTATCCTATGGGATTCTGTCCAATGGTACACTAGAATTATTAACCTTTTAAAATATATGAAAAGAACATAAAATGAGTTTTTAACAAGTACAAATATCTCAACGTATTTTATTAGAGGCCAATATTTATATTTATAATTTCTCTGCTTTTACAAACACTCCATTCTTTGGACTAAGAACTGGAACTCTATACTCCGTTTCTATGTCGCCCTGTATAAATAAAATTTCATTCGTTAATAGTAAAATGAAAACAGAAAACTTGTTAATTAGCTGCCTTATTCTGGAACCGAACTACTTGAACGAAACTTACCATTTCGGTTTTTGAACAAGGCACTAGTCGATACTGATGTAACATCTTGGCCAATGCGAGTTTAGCTTCCATCAATGCAAATCTCATTCCGATGCAGTTACGAGGTCCAGCTCCAAACGGTTGATACGCCAAAGAGTCCAATTTGTGTCGGTTTTCGGGAGCAAATCTGAATTAGAAATTATTTTATGAATCGATATGTGTAGAGACTTCGAACGCTGTTTACTTGCATGTAATTTCTTACCGTTCGGGGATGAATTTCTCAGGTTCTGGCCAGTAATCGGAGCTACTGTGAAGTAAGTCGATAGGAACATCAATTGCAAGACCTTTCGGAAATCGCAGGTCATCGTATGTTGTTTCAATGTTTGTTCTTCTCGTGGTTCTGTAATGAGGATTCATATATATATATATATATATGAAAATGTTTATCTGAGTGCGTGATTAAAGACAAAATATTTGCTTTTGGTCCAATTGTGTAATTTTAATTAGTTCATTATTCCAGGTTATGAATTAGAGAGGACCATAATTCGCTACCCTTAAATAATACAAAACTTTCTCCCTCCCAATCTGGAAGGAAATGCTTGTTGGGGAAAATTGTCACCGTCCAAGGTTGTTGGCATCACCTGATATTTGGAGATTTTCACGGTGAACGCTGCATATCTGAAGGGACCAAAAAACGCCCACCTTCCACTGCAC
This sequence comes from Phalangium opilio, assembly GCF_054372755.1. NCBI lineage: Eukaryota > Metazoa > Arthropoda > Arachnida > Opiliones > Phalangiidae > Phalangium > Phalangium opilio. The sequence continues at coordinate 10,401,007 of NW_028324218.1, forward strand.
AAACTGAGTCTTCTCTAGCATATCATTGGGGGAAGTTGGGGCTCGTTTTCATAGGCGCGAGTTGCGTGAAAATTTCGAGCGAAAGCGGAAACGTTCGAAAAAAATACATTACCGCGCGTATTCCAGCTCGTGAAGCGTGAGCGTTTTCGAATTTTCTAGCTTCTATGAAAACGAGCCTTTATGGGGGCTGTGAATTTGGGAACCGTCAGGGTCGTTGGGTCTTTTGTGATTCTTTATAAACCTATAGATCTATTTCAATTCGGGGGGAAAGGAGAGATTTTGAGGCGGGGTTTCGCTAGTCCCCGCCTAGGCGCCATATCGTGCGGGAAATTTAGCATAGAGTTCTTCAGCTGCCCGCACGGAGGGAGGGTGAAAACCGGCTCCGTTTATTGGCAGGCCCAACTGTGACGTTTCCCCCCTTCAACTGATATAGCTCTATTGAAAATAGATTAGACGACCTTGGCCATTCCCGTGGTTTTTAAACCCCGTTTTCTAGTCTCTTAGACAGGAATATTATATGTTTGCACGATCTCTTCAACCCTTAACGTCTCATAAAAGCCGACCATTATTATACTTCTTTGGTGACCTTGTACGACGATAGTGCTTGATCGGGAAAATTGTAATACTTACGCTCCAACAGGAGGATATAAACGCAGAACTTCTGATATAAACATATCCATGTATTTTAGTTCGCTAATAAATGAGTACTCGATCTTTTCCTGTGATGAAAAATTTTCACTAATCTTGAAGGTATGTTCCCATTTTCCCCAATCCCATAACACCCAAAAGCAATATTTCGCCCAAAAGATTTTTTGTCCCATTTCGCCCAAGCCCAGAAGTTGAGATTTAGTTTTAGCCTATAGAAATAGAAAAGACCTAAAAAAATTAGCCTTGGGTTGGGTTAGGCTAGGTTAGGTTAGTAATATTTTGGAAATGGTTTAACAATACGCCTTTTCCAAAAACATTAATGTTTACAATTATCTTCTTCCGAATAAAAGAAGCTTTCTCGAATTATAAAATGCCTTTTCCAAAAAATAACTATTTACAATTATCTTCTTCTGAAATAAAATAACCTTTCTCGAATTATAATTTGCCTTTTCCAAAAAATAACTGTTTACAATTATATTCTTCCGAAATAAAATAACCTTTCTCTAATTATAATATGACTATTCCAAAAAATAACTGTTTACAATTATCTACTTCCGAAATAAAACCTTTCTCGAATTATTTTCCTATCCTGGTAAGAGAATTGTAAACTGATACAGCCTGAAGAATAACTATACAATATTTAAGTGTACTTTTTAAAAAAAAGTCATAAATACGCGCCGAGTTTATTAAAGCAGTGCAAGGCACGGATCGAGAGGATATTGTAAGGGAAATTAATAACCAATGTTTCTGTTTTGGGGGAAAAATATTTTGGGACAAATGAGTTTGGGAGAAAGGGGAATTGGGGAAACTGTTTTTGGGTGAAATGGGGGAGAATCATTTTGAACTCTAGAAAAATTTTGATAAGAAGTTTAAATAGTTTACATATTTTTCTTGAATGCTGAATATTTCTGTTCGAAGCTTCTCTTGAATTTCTGGGTTATTAACCAATACGTGAGAAGCAAATCCCAAAAGTGTTGACGTGGTCTCATAGCTGTAAATAGAAGTGTTTTTCCAGTTTATAAACCATTTCACTAGTTCAAGAATGTACGTTTTATCATTTGTGTTCGTGAAGAGTCTATTGTGATTTACGGTACCGAGATGCGCTCGTGCATTTTGCTTTCCCTGTTATAGCCCAGGGGGTATGTATGTCATAAAGTGTCCTGTTTAACGCAAAACGTTTCTTTGTAACTCGATCTGCATGCCCAGCTCTTTGTAAGTTTATAGTCAGTCAGTGACGTAAGTTTCTTTGCCTGATTCCCGATCGTTAAAGAATGTTTAAAAAATCTTCCTCTTTTCGTCACTCGTCAACTTTGGTTTGGTTAAAAACCGATATTTATTGTCTAGTTTTTTGAATCGGTTAAACCGGCCATTTAAAAAAAACGTTAACGGTAAACCGTTATTTTCTCTGTAGCGAATGGTAAACTTTGAAGCTAAAGTAACTGTAGACCGAGTAGCGTCAATTGGCAACAAATGACGTCAGTCCTACTTTGGGGAAAAGAAACAAGAAACGCTTATTGGCGATAGGTAGCGCTATCCCCATTTTGTTCATAGAGCCAGGTTTGGAACTGAGTTGGCGTCACAGCTAGTGCCACCTATCGCCAATAAACAGAACCATGACGCCTTTCCCATATTTTTTCCCAATCAATAGGACTTTTACGTCATTTTTGGCCTATTGACGCTACTTGGTCTATAAAACCTCTACTTGAAAGGAGGAGGAGCGTGGCTCGAAAGTAGGTTTGTTATCAATTTACTCTCACAATGTTAAACATATGTTCAGAGATTTTTTAATCTATTTACGTGAAAAATAAACCGGGTCAGTGTCGCCGTGAGCGGTTTTCACCCAAAATTGGAACTGATTGATTTCTAGTTCCTTTAATCGAGGCTTACCCAGCAAAAATAAAGAAAATTGTGTTTGATGTCACTTCATCTTCAGTCAAGGTAATTTTCTTCGTACCTGCATAAGAAACGTGTCAATATTATTTTATGTACAGGCTGTTTCTAAAACTGTGTCAGAACTTATGTTTGCGTTCTTTGGGCTATTTTAAGTTTTACCGTCTAGGCCACCGTTTTCAAGTTATGATAAGAAACTGAAAGACAATACTAATTAAATTTAATTGATCCATCATAAAACACTCCAATCTTAACTTTAAATCAGTGGCCCGGACGGCAAAATGTAATTGAACATTTTTGACTCCACATTGCTCAAGAGCCCCCTCCCCATAAACTTGGACATACCTTTCAATATACCCTCTATTTGCTACAAATACGCGACAAGCAATGGAATCTTACTCTTATTTAATGCTTGATCAACGGTCGTAGTAGTTTCGGTGAATTCGGAATCGGCCGTTAATGAATCAGATGTTATGTGCTTCATATCACTGTTCATTTCGGCATCTACAAGCAATTGTAATAAGTCTTCCCTGCGATTCTAAACAAATAGTTTATTTTACTAGTTACTCTGAAATGTCTTTCTTTAAATTATCCAACTACCAACACATACTTTTGGGTCCATTCTTCTGAAACGAGTTATTTTAACGCAATTTGAAATAACTTCCCGCGCGCAACTAATTCCAAAGTAGTTTTTGATGACGTCTTGCCATTTTAGTAAACGACCAATGATATGTTTAGCTTCGGGAAAGCAAACTGCATTCGTGATTAGTTATCAGCTCCACTCAACTTTATTAATAACTAGAATTGGTGCTGTCTTAGGTGCTATGCGGGACTTACGAGGTTACCGTCCTCTTTTCGGACATTTTTTCTGTTAAGGCTACGGAGCGCGACCCAGGTGAGCCACTAACAAAATACACATGCCAGGTTCTGGCAGAGCCCACAGAAATGCCTCTCGTAAGTCCCATTTACCACGCAATTAAGGTCTATTTGCTAGCAACAGTATACCATATAGCAAATAACGTTACTTGACCACTGTTTTTTGCTAGTCAAAATCCAAAATTTCTTGGCATGCAATCTTATATAAATTTTATTTGAAACGATTTCTTAGGTTAATCCAATTTTTTCTATTATCATTTACCATTACGTAAAATTTATCACTTTTATCGTTATTTACCAATTTATAGATTCATGTCATTATTTAAGAGGGCCAAGCAAAATATTCAAAAAACTGGTGTCCAATTGGACACACATGCTCCAGACTCTTAAATCAACTCTTGCTCATTGTAAAGTCAAAATGTAAACTACCACTTACAGCAAAGTAATGTCAATCCAGAAATCGACCCCATCAACAGATCTCTCGTTGACAGAATAAAGGGATCTTTTGAATTATTTTGAACATTGGTTTCCATTCCAAAAGCGGTTCTCGAAATAACATCAAGCGTTAACCGCTTGAACATATCGTAAATATCGAATGAAGCGTCTTTAACGCTATGATCTTCAATTTTACTCAGAAAGACTTTGAGGGCTATATTCATATGAGGAACCAACTGTGTGTATGTGTAATTAACGTTTCAATTTTAGCATATTAATATTTCTAATGATAGATTGTTTCAGAGCGATAACGTTATAGTCGCAGAAATGATGTGCGATACAAAACTATAGTCACAAAATCATCGCTCTAGCTAGGTGTGGTTAGATAATAACAACACTAGCTAGTATGTCCTGGCTTTGTCTGTGAATCCTGTACTGTTTCTGCAAGCGCGTACGCATAAAAACTTAAAGCAACAGGCGGCTCCATTATCACCCCTAGCATTCTGGCTAATCTTCTGGACAAGAATTTTACCTTGCCAAAGGCAGGAACAATTCAGACCTAATGCACTAGATCCCATTGGTTCCTGCCTTTGGCTTAACTAGCCTTTACCAAGCTTAGCCACAGTGTAGTAGAAAAGCCAACTTTAAGGGGCACCAATGGAGCCGCTCTTTCCTTTCATTTATCCCAACTGTAACTTGTACATTACCTTGACATATTTCTACGTCAAAACACACGAAGCTAACATGCCCTCCAAACCACCAACCACACATAGCTAATACGTAATTCTTAATTTGGGTGACTTGTTGAAATTCAGGACATGATAGTTTCCTATTGGGTAGTCTTTCACCTATGAAACAACCTTTCGTTTGGATACGCTGTACACTTGTGACATATAATGTTATGTTAAGTTAATCTTTACCTGTTTTAATTTACCGCTAGTAAACGTTGGTGTAGCTATGGCTCTTTGTTTTTTCCATCTTTCGCCCTGAATATCGAGTAAATGTTGGTTGAACCTCTCGTCATGTACATATCCACCTGGGATCAAGATCTAAAATTGAATTGGTGATTAATTCAAAGTGTCACCGTGCAAAACCTTTTCTGTAATGGATTATGATGAACAGATTATATAAATTGTCATTCCCACGAATTTTTGTGACTAAAGAAAGTTTCTTTCAATAATCTCAATCATTTCACTCTTTTGCGAAGAGCAACAAATTCCCCCTTGTTCGATTTACTACATTTCGGGGATTGATCATGAAATCGTTCAATTTCGAGGAAGAGTATCTTATTGTAACCTGTCATGAAGGATCAAAATGTCATGCAACATACTGGTCGGTTCATGAACTTATTGAAGTCTCGAATTTGAATTTGTTTTAATAACTTTGTATCCGATACAACCAAAACTGGTGTTCCACCCAAGAAAAATCTGCAATGAAAAACGTTTCACATATAAGAGTGCATTAAATTTAAATTGGGACTTCAAGAATGGTGAGGAATTGGAACAGTTGGTTGTTTTTACATCTACTGGCATAATACCAGACTAAATATACTAATGTATGAAAACTTCTAGCCACAACTATCGTTTCGTATTAGAAAAATTTCCAGTAGGGAAGGTTTGAACTTTTTAACCATGAAACCAAAGCCTTTAGGGTGCCTAAACCTAGTATGAAGCCCAGTTAACCATTTGGGGACAGCCTGATAATGAATAATACTCGCAACTTCCCAGCCAGTTGCTTCCTGTTCTTAGGAAATATGGACCATTCCATTGATTTTTTGCAGAGAAACTAACACACAGGTTGAAGGCCGCCATCTTGGGTTATTGCCTCGTGCCAAGAAGAAACACAAGATTAAACCCAAGTTCACTACACGCTGGAGGTTAGCACACTCGCATTGCCTCTAGCGGTGCTTTTTAGGGCGAGGGAAATAACCCCAAGAAGGTGGCCCAGCCCCTTTGATGTTTACTTCTTTTCTGGAATTAATCGAATGGTCTTAATTAAAAGGTCATGGAGTGAGCACCAATTACTATTAGGAATTTTAAAAGCAGTTATTGGAAGCATAACGTTTTTAGCTATGTTCCATAAGTTCGGTACTTCCTATACTTTGTAATGCTAGAGACTTAGGCCTACCGAGAACTAGTCCGAGAAAGACAAGCGAGAATTGACGACAGGCGGTTTTGAAGTCCATCTTCCTATTTAGTTTGTACTAAGCCTTTGACAGCGCCTCATCAGCTTACTATAATATATGACGTTTCACACACGTCACTTCATGACAAGCTCCAGGGATAGATTTAATTTTAGAAGTAGGAATGGAGAACAGAGTATCTGGGCGAGCGTCAAAGTCCAGGACCCCCTTCCACGGGACGGAGGGGTATGAATGAAGAGGCGGGTCATAGCGACAGAGGTAAAAAGCAACTACGTATTTTTCGCCGTCCCCGTCAGCAACGTCATCAAAACGTAGTTTAAGTGAGCCAAGAACATAATTTAGACTTTTCCTTACGTGTTGATGGGAGGGAATCTATGCTGGGCTATGAGTCGGACTGAAGTAAATACTAACCGTTCTCCATTCCTACTTCTAAAATTAAATCTATCCCTGCAAGCTCTCAGTAACCATTGACAAACTTATGGAACATATCTTATGAAAGTATGGAAGTATGAAAGATATAAGATCTGGCCAAGCTAATTATATTCTAGAGATGAATATTCCGCGTGTTTAAATTTTTGGTATCATACCCAAAGTTTTTTCCATATTTTTTCGCCCACTCTCTATAAGCGCCAGGCTGTGTCTGTGAATGGGGAACTCAGTTAGATGTGGTTAAATTATTAAATACTCTATCGTTTCAATGTTTACCATTTTGTTAATTTCATTAAGATTCCCTAGAATTAGGTGAGGTTCTGGTCCCGGTATGCCCATATCCTTGAAGGTCCGCATAGTTTTTCTCCTCTGCCTAAATTTTTTTAAGTTAAACATTTAAATTAATAATTAATAAGGAGTTTTTTGTTTTAATGGCGCAGCAGAAGAGCGGGAACTGCGATGAGGGATATAATTAATACTTTAATCAATTTTAAGGCTGCAAGAAGTTATTGGTCTCAATTTAGGTCTTCATTTGGGAGTCTACGACAATTGGATGAAAGACATTTGGGTTTGCCAGTTTCATTGACACCAAATTGTCGCTCACCCAATTTTAAATTCTCCCAATTTTCAATACTCCCAATTGTTGGACACCCAATTTTGAACCCTCCCAATTGTCGGACACCCAATTTTTGAACCCTCCTAATTGTCGGACACCCAATTTTCAACCCTCCCAATTGTCGGACACCCAATTTGCAACCCTCCCGGGAGAATTGTCGGACACCCAATTATCAACCCTCTCAATTGTCGGACACCCAATTTTCAACCCTCTCAATTGTCGGACACCCAATTTTCAACCCTCTCAATTGTCGGACACCCAATTTTCAACCCTTCCAATATTCGGACACCCAGATTTCAACCCTCCCAATTGTCGGACACCCAATTTTGAACCCTCTCAATTGTCGGACACCCAATTTTGAACCCTCTCAATTGTCGGACACCCAATTTTGAACCCTCTCAATTGTCGGACACCCAATTTTGAACCCTCTCAATTGTCGGACACCCAATTTTGAACCCTCTCAATTGTCGGACACCCAATTTTCAACCCTAACAATTGTCGGACACCCAATCGTCGTCACCCAAATGTCTTTCACCAAATTGTCGTGTTCCCCTCATTTGGATAGGGATTATTTGATAATGCAACTGTGCCCTCCACCCCTCCCCCCCCCCCATTTTTTCCCACGCCCATGGCCGTAACATTTACAATGCATTGCTGTGTATATGAAACATAATGAGTTTGGCATCACGCTATCATGCTTCATCATGCAGAGGTAATTCACGTGTACGAGCACAAAATTCACTCTGTGTTTGAAATTACAACTACTTGTCTGAACTCGCTTTTGCCTTACCGTGATAAAAACTAAACATAAAATTCTACTTTAGTTACCTATACTTCATTAAATAAGTTTTGACCTAAATTCAGTTTATCAAAAAACCTTTTAGATTATTACATTTTAATTGTATATCATATTTTATTATCTCACTGAGTTTGACACGAGGCGTGGGAAATTTTTGCTTTCACCTTCGTTGTTTAGTATTTGTTATTTAAAGGCGAAGTTAAATTTAACTATCACACAAATAAATCAAAATATAGATAGATTTCTGCAAACCAAATTCAACTCAAGCAAAAATATTTTTTGTCCAAATGTGATCGTAGTCTCTTAAGACATTTATGAAACTATCCAGTAAAATTTGGGAATTTTGAAAGCAAAATCAAGTAAACCAAGAACCAATTCAGGATACCATAAGAACGTGGAATGGTAACATTGTTCCCTGGTACCATGAAGTCATACTTCTTTCGAAAACCGTTACCGCCTACGTTATAGGTAACGCCTTAAAATCCGTTTTTAGCGCCATCGGTGGGTTATAAATCAATTAAAGTGGCTAGTATCACATTCAGCTTCTCTGGCCTTAAGCCTTGGCGTTATACGGCAAAGTTTGGGAAATCCGTTGTACTGACTTTGTCCCAGATAAATCAGGCTCTCTAATAGAAAAATCTAGATTCTTTATAACCACTCTTTTTATATATGTCAGTTCGTCATTAACGATTTTAACAGTTTTATTCCTGACACCGACACCAACACTCCTAGACCTAGGAGACTCCATTTTCCATATTCCCACTTTTCATAATATGAGGGAGGGGCGTATATTGGAAAAATATGCAAAATAGCTGGAGCGAGTAATGATTAATGAACCATGGGTTACCAATTTAAAAATCACTGTCTTTTAACAATGCAGAGCTGTTCTAATTAGCTGTCAGCTAATTGAGTTATAATCAGCAATTAAGCAAATATTTATGAACTAATTAATTAGCCAATTAGCAATTAGACATAGAAACTAATTAAATTCAGTTAGAAATTAGGTATTTATTAATCAAACTAATTATTAGAATTACTTCTCAATTAGCACTAAGGTAATTAAAATTCAATTACCATTTTCAATTAGTAAATGTTGCTAATTAATTAGAAATTCAATTATCTAACTAATTAATTAGCACAGCTCTGTAACAATGTTGGGAGAGTATTTTTTCCTTCTGTTTTTGGAGAAGAGTTTGGATTTTAAAAATAATTTTGTGTTGGGATTTGAAGTTTGTCAAGTATACGAGATTTCTTGATTATGTTTTGCTTCTCTTAAAAGAAAACTGGTTGATCAAAAGAGAAAACGTAGAGGCATTAACCAAGAAGCGATATCTAGTTTACTGGGGAGAAGGTGTAATACGCCACATTTCTAGCTTTATCTCCAGTCCGAACGTAGGTCCGGAGTTAATCCCCGCCTCTAAATTACAACCAGCATCTCATTGGTTCTTGAAAACTCACGTCAGCGAGACGCGAATGACGGAAATCACGTATTTTTCGATAGAGGAGAGGCGAAATAGACCGGCCTCCTTTTACGTTCCCCCCCCCCCTGTATTTTGAAAGGGGACTGGGACTATGGCGTGCAAATACTTAGGCATCTTATATCTTCTCCCTAGTCAACTAGATATCGCTTCTTGCGTTAACTTAAAGATGAAAATTGTAGTCTTAACAGTGAAAGATGTTGAAAATGAAATCTTACTCTAAATTTCACACAGTGCCTTGTAGAAATCTTAAAATTATAAAGTTTATTTCTTACTTCAACCATATCAAAAACAAGATAAATAGAACGGCCAGCATCGTTAGTACAATTTCCATTGTTTTAATCAACTTTTGGTATACTGTTAGAACCTTAATACAGTTAATATAAAATTGAAGGGAAATATTTAATACTCTTCTCTGCTATAACGTTAGGTGTAGAAACTGTTTGGCGGAAAGTTTTTTAAACAATCGCGTACGTTTACTACAACACGAAGTTTTTACTTCTAGATAATGTAAAGGGAATGAAAATTGCACGTTAGGGGCTCTCTTTGCTAGATGGTTTAGAAACATCTGTTGTTCTCTTCTAGCTCGGCGTTTCTCATAAAAGTTTTATTTTTGCGGAATTTTCGATTCCTGTCCGCCGAAAAAATCTATATAGGCCTATCTGTCTAATTAGGGATAGATTTAATTTTAGAAGTAGGAATGAAGAACAGATTAATGTGGGCGAGCGTCAAAGTCCCGGACCCCTTTCCACGGGACGGTGGGGTGTGAAAGAAGAGGTGGGTCATAGCGACAGAGGTAAAAGGAACTACGTATTTTTCGCCGTCCCCGTCAGCAACGTCATCAAAACGTAGTTTAAGTGAGCCACTAAGATAATTTAAAATTTTCGTTGCGTGTTGGAGGGAGGGACTCTATACTGGGCTATCAGTTCAGTTGGACTAAAGTAAATATAACCGTTCTCCATTCCTAGTTCTAAAATTAAATCTATTCCTGGGAGTATACAGGAAACTTTCATCCGGTCACAATAAAAAGCTTTGCTCATAATAAATCCCAATAGTAAACTTACGTTGTTGTGAGTTACGACCTTACAAAATAGATGGATGCACGATACCACTTGGAAATATGTTTCGAATAAATAGAAAATATCTTAGTGGGATATGACATAAAACGCATTGATTTCGTTTTTCAAAAGGAAAGAATAACCATTTACTAAATAAAAATTGAGTTTATGCGCTTAATTAAGTTTATAGGCTTACATAATGCCATAAAAAAGATAATGTACCTGAATAACGCATAGAAAACATCAACGTAATCAGTGTACAGGCTGTTGTCAACATTACCTCCATAATCGCTGTACAGTACAGGGAACCTGGCAGTGATACAAGCTGGGAAATGTAATTCAGATAACATAAAATTATACCTTAAAAGAACGGGCTTTTTCTAAATATAAAGGGAATTAATTATTTAAATAAATAAATGATCTCTTATTACAAAATAATTAGCAATTAATTAGACTTAAAAGCGAGGACTACTGTGCCTTCATTTGGTTAGGGGCGTCTGCTAAATCGAACCTCATACCCCTACAGGATTGGTTGAATTCTCACAGTCTGAGAGAAGTAAAAGTAAGATAAGGGTTTTTAAGACTATTAAGATACTAATTATTTTGTAATAAGAGGTAATTTTTTATATATATTTTTTTCTCTTATATTTAGAAAAGGCCGTTCTTTTAAGGTATAATGTTATGTTGCTTGAACTTTTCCTTAAAATCAATCCTGATATAAAACTAACTAGCTTAGCGATATAAATAAATTTAAATTAGAACAAATTGTTTTCCACGAAAATGGGAAGTCACATGTCCAATAGCTCAATAAAAAAACTATTGAGTATCTTTGCTTATTCAACAGAAATGAAACTTGTAACCAAATGTTCACTTTTATTTATACATTTAAAAAGCGATCAGTTCTAAATCATCTTCAACTAATTAACAAGTATATATTTACCTTAGCAAGAATAGAGGAACTTTCACAGTTAAATTGTAAATTTTGAGTTAGAACTTGTTAAAATTTTCTCCAAAATATTGGAGAAAATTCCCATAACTTTTCTTAGAGTTATTGCAAACGATAACTATCGATAAAAGGGTTAGTGTCAAGCTCTAGCATCAATTGCTTCGCCGTACAATGAAATACGCAAGAAGTCTTAGCTGTCATTATATCTTGAACTAAAATTGATTCCGGTCATACCAATAACAATTAAGTTAGTGAAACTGTAATCTGCTGCAACAAGCCTCATCGATGAAAAAAAGGGGGAATGCAACCCTCAGTATCGAGATATACAAGGGTGTAGACCAATAGCCATCTCTGCGCACTCTTGAGCAAAAACACGTAGAGCGCAGGTGCGGAGAAGCGAGATAGAAGGCAAAGTTTTACCCCAGTGCCTTTCCCTCTCAGTTACATCGAACTGACTTATTGTATCGTTTTCCAATTAACACGCTTTAAACGAAAATGATAACGATCTTCTCAAGAATTTTATTCTGTGCATACGAAATTAAATTATTTTTATTGGCACGAGCGAAATTACGAAACCAAAGCGTTTTGTACAAAGGGTTTATTTTAATCTGGCGAGATTGACGATAATAATATCATCGATAATTATCGTTTACGATAAATCAACAAAATACCGAAAATTTTATGAAATATTTTCAATGCTAGTTGCCACAACTTTCACCTTCATGAAAAAAGGGATGGCACGAACCAACCTCTATACTTAGTAATGGACATACATAACTTCTTAAAATATTAAAAGATGCGTAATTAAATCTATAACTTTTCGACTTTAATGTGGACTCCATTTTTAGGCGTAGAGATGGCAACTTTGAAGGCAATCTCAATGTCACCCTATTTTTAAAATTGCAATTATAAGTCGATAAATTCAAATGGAAGTTGGATGAACTTAAAATATAACTCACTCTTTCGGTCTTTTCGTAGGGAACAAGTCGATACTGACTCAATATTCTAGCAATAGCGAGTTTCGCTTCCATTTGGGCAAATCTCATACCAATGCAATTTCGAGGTCCTTGACCAAAAGGTTGGTACGCCATCTGATTGATTTTTGAGCGATTTTCTGGTGCAAATCTATAAGCAAAATATATATCTGTTCTTGATACTGAGATTTTGAAAACTGAAATTACATAAATACTACCTTTCAGGGATGAATTTGTTTGGTTCGGACCAAAACTCGGGATCACGATGAAGAAGTTCAACAGGAACAAGTACTACCGTATCTTTCGATATTTTTGTACTTCCGTATTGAACATCCTTCTTGGCGGCTCTTTGGACAAAACTGTATTGTGGTAAATAACATGGATGAAAATTTGGGTCTGACTTGCACTATATTTGCTTAGCTGGAAATTTAAATGTAAGTTACTTCATTCATCGACAAATTACATTCTACTTCATTAAATATGCTTCATAAATAGGTAACATATCCAGGCTCAAAATCCCAGGCAACTGATAATAGCTAGTGATATTCTTATGTATGTTGTAGTAATCCCATGATCATAACACTCCTGCCTCGCCCATTGTCTTTGCTTAAGTAGCCGTTTCTGACAATATAACTTAGCTTTAGCAGGGACAAAGACAATAACGACTTCCAACCATGACTAAAACTATGATGTTATCGGTCGAGTTGCGCAGTAGAGATCTTATTAGGTCTTGTCATATTTTAACCCCTCGTCCTTAAGGACAGGAAACTGAGAAACGTCCCACTACCCTTAGCATACTGTTTGCAACTTCCGTTTCATTCGCCTTCCCAGAGAATTTCTAACCAATTTTTAATTTACTTTCCTTGATTGTTTCTTGGATGGTAAGGTTTGGGCGGACTATTTTTTAAGTTTATTTGTTCCTGATCAGTATCAAAGCTGGCATGAAACTTACGTTGTTACTGGTGGATAATATCGAAGTGTTTCGGAGAAAACCATGTCTAGATACTTAAGCTTGCTCAAAGCGATGTAGTCCAGTTTACCCTGTAATTGGTTAAGTTTATCAAATTGTTTATGATGATGTTTTAATCGTATTTAAACAATTTTTACGTCATTTTCCGCTTGAACATCCAAGATTTCCTTTCGTACTTTTTCTTGAATATCCGGGAAGTTAACCAAAATGTGCGATGAGTAGGCTAATGCCGTACTCGTGGTTTCGTACCTGAAGGGTAAGATATTAGTTATTTGTTTGAAGACTCAATACACAATCTTGATTTCAATTACCCAGCGAAAACAAATATAACTGTATTTGAAGCCACTTCAATTTCATTCAACCCGTGACTGGATTTCTTCTTTGTCTCACCTGCAATAAGTTTAAATTTTACACGTATTTCATGATTTGAAGTGATATTATCATTCAAATCGAAACCCTTTTTTTCGAATATAATATTGTATAGAAAAAAGATACATTTCCAATCATTTGAGATATATTATTTTGACTTAAAGGAAGGGTGAAGTCAGGGAGGAGAGACTTGAGAGGGAGTAATAAAGTGAATAGGCGAGTTCGTTCGCTTCGTGGCTAAACTCGTTTCTCTCCGGCGCTGGCTCTGCCACTCGTCGCGGTGACCGCGCGCATGCGTCAAATTTAAAAACCGGCTTTTAAGTTTGAACTGGAAAAGTAAGGTTGTTTTTGAATATCCGTCATGGTGAACTATAAGAAGTGTTGTTGAGTCTCTCCTCCCTGGAGGTAGTGAACGACGTCACTCGCGCCTGCGCGTTAGCTAAAATCGTGGAACGGAGATAGAAATTCCTACCCTCACTTTTTTCCCGCTATATATGACTATATATAAGACTAATCTGCATAGTGAAACATTCAGAAAATACCTCGGATTGATTTTAAAATTCAAATTAGGTTAAAATTTTAAGGCTAATTTGAAATAAGCACCTCTGACCAATCGCATAACGCCCTGCCTTCCAGTTAACAAAATCTAGTTCGCGCCACGATTATCATATCGCGTTCAAATTTTATCAAATCCCGCGATAAATTTCATTTAGCATGGAGCGTGCCACGAGAATTTTGTTAACAAGAAGGCAGGGAGTTACGCGATTGGTCATAGGTCTTTATTTCGAATTGTTCATAAAATCAGAACTAATTTTAATTTTAAAATCATTTAGAGATATTTCCTGGATGTTTTACTACGCAAACTAGTCTTATAACATGTTGAAGAATCGATAAAAAATCACTTGATTTCCACTTTATCCTCCCTTTAAGTCATCGGTTACGATTTTGAAAGTTTCGAACCATTAGTATGGGTAGTTTTGGTTTCTGTTTCATATCCCGCTGTCAGTTTGTCTGCGGAAACTGAAGCCATGTCAGAGGACATCTCGGCGTCCAGCATAAGTTGAAGAAGGTCCTCTCTGCGATTCTGTTTCACAAATTTAAAGTGTTAGCTTCAAAAATTCGTCATAAAAGTGTACAAATAATGCAAGTACTCCAATTTTTACCTTGGGATCTGCTCTTCGCCATCGTACCATTTCTACGCATTGCAACATCATAATTCGGACATGACTGATTGCAAGAAAGTATTTTAGAAGTGCTTGGAAGGCCCTTAATGGATAAATCAAATTTTTGATTTCGGGAAAGCACACTATTTTAAAGGAAAATTATGTCAACAGACTCTTCTTTTAACGGTGATGTGTTATATCATTACTTGAAATAAGAGCAATTCCTTCGACAGGCCCTTCTATAAGTAATTCCTTAACTCCGAGAAGAAATGGATCGTGGGGGTTTGTCTGTACTTTGGTTTCTGTACCAAAAGCTGTCCTAGAAATGACGTCAAGGGTCAGCCCTTTAAACATTTCGTAAATGTCAAAGCCTTTGTTTTCGATGCTTTTTTGTTCGATTTTGTTCAGTAGAAGATTTACTGCGGCATCCATGTGCGGGATCATCTACGTGACGATTAAAAGTGAATGTGAATAGGATCTATGGTTATCGCTTTTGGATTTCAAGGGCTGGCACATCTTATTTTAAATCAATTCACACCCCTTACAAAAATCTTCTTAAGAGTTCTAAAGGAATTTCTTTGGAACCCTACGGAGCCCTTGGGATCATTTTCTAAAGAAACTATTTCCAAAGACTTCCTTGGAATTTCCTAAAGAATTCTTGAGATAAATTTCCAAAGAATGTCTTGGGATTATTTTCTAAAGAAATTCTTTAGGTATTCTAGAGATAAATTTCCAAAGAATGTCTTGGGATTATTTTCTAAAGAAATTCTTTAGGTATTCTAGAGATAAATTTCCAAAGAATGTCTTGGGATTAATTTCTAAAGAAATTCTTTAGGAATTCTAGACATAAATTTCCAATGAATGTCTTGGGATTCTTTTCTAAAGAAATTCTTTAGGAATTCTAGGGATAAATTTCCAAAGAATGTCTTGGGATTATTTTCTAAAGAAACTCTTTAGAAATTCTAGAGATAAATTTCCTAAGAAGGTCTTGGGATTATTTTCGTAAGAAATTCTTTAGGAATTCTAGAGATAAATTTCCTAAGAAGGTCTTGGGATTATTTTCGAAAGAAATTCTTTAGGAATTCCAGGGATAAATTTCCAAAGAATGTCTTGGGATTATTTTCTAAAGAAACTCTTTAGAAATTCTAGAGATAAATTTCCTAAGAAGGTCTTGGGATTATTTTCGTAAGAAATTCTTTAGGAATTCTAGAGATAAATTTCCTAAGAAGGTCTTGGGATTATTTTCGAAAGAAATTCTTTAGGAATTCTAGGGATAAATTTCCAAAGAAGGTCTAGGGGTTGTTTTCCAAAGAAGTTCTTTAGAAATTTTTGAGATAAATTTCCAAAGAATGTCTAGGGAATAATTTCCAACGAAATTCTTTAGAATTCTTGAGATCTATTTCCAAAGAAGGTTTAAGGTTTATTTTCCAAAGTAAGGAATTCTTGAGATAAATTTCCAAAGAAAGTCCATGGTTTATTTCCAAAAGAAATTCGTTAGGAATTATTGAGATAAATGTCCAATGATGCTCTTGGGTTGGTTTTCCAAAGAAGATCTAGGGTTTATCTTCCAACGAAATTCGTTTGGAATTCAAGAGATTAATTTCCAAAGAAGATTTATTTTCCAACGAAATTAGTTAAGAATTTTAGAGATGAATTTCAAAGGGCCAGATACATTGCAATTATGCTTTACATATAATTATCTCAAAATATTTTTACCCAAATAGTTTTCCTAGATAGACATTAACTTGATGGTTAAAAAAATTAAAAACGTTTCACGAAGGCTTGTCCCGTAGCTAAGGCTAGGCAAGCGCTGAAATGGAATGTTATATTTACCTATTTTTTTATTATTTTTTTTTGCCTTCAATATTCCGTGAGGTGTTTATGTAAAGGATAAAATAGGTTAAAAGTAAAATAAGAGTAATTAAAATCGTTATGATTAGATTTACAGGGAATCTAAGCTGTCAGTCGGAATTTTTGCTTAATTCTCTTATGGCATGTT
Organism: Phalangium opilio; assembly: GCF_054372755.1. NCBI lineage: Eukaryota > Metazoa > Arthropoda > Arachnida > Opiliones > Phalangiidae > Phalangium > Phalangium opilio. Next base: position 10,417,800 of record NW_028324218.1, read on the forward strand.
TTATCTTTATTTCGAGCGTAATTAGAGTCCAAAATAAATATTTTTTTAAAAAACATTTTAGATGAAATTAGGTTAAACCCGTTTCTGATACTCGAAAAACTCTCAGTGAATATACATTATTAAATTTAACAACGACGTCTGTATCTACTGCTTGGCCGTTAAAGCCTCCAAAACCCACTTAGTACCCCATACAATTGCACAAGGTTTAAAACTTTCAGCCGTTTACGGATGTTTTTAAGTCGTTTAAATGTCTGACTTTTAAAGCAATTTCACTATGCATGCGAGGTGTAGTTCAGCATTTAAGAACTACACTTCCTGTATTGGGATATGGTTCTGCATGTAAGAACTATCCTCGTTTCAAGAGGCTAAATTAATTTACCCACTTCTCTATATATTTCCCACGAAAATTCCAAAGATATTTCCCAAGAAACTTACGTAGACATTTCCTAAGAAAATTCCAAAGACATTTCCCAAGAACATTCCAAAGATATTACCCAAGAAAATTCCAATGATATTTCCCAAGAAAATTCCAAAGATATTTCCCAAGAACATTATTCCAAAGATATTTCCCAAGAACATTATTCCAAAGATATTTCCCAAGAACATTATTTCAAAGATATTTCCCAAGAACATTATTCCAAAGATATTTCCCAAGAACATTATTCCAAAGATATTTCCCAAGAAATTCCAAAGTTATTTCACAAGAAAATTCCAAAGATATTTCCCAAGAAAATTCCAAAGATATTTCCCAAGAAAATTCCAAAGATATTTCCCAAGAAAATTCCAAAGATATTTCCCAAGAAAATTCCAAAGATATTTCCCAGGAAAATTCCAAAGATATTTCCAAAGTAATTTCCAAAGAAAAAGAGGCCAATATTCCCCAATTTCCTAAAGAACGCCTTAAGGATTTCCAAAGAAATTTCCCAATGAATTTTCTTAAGAGTTCTTAAGAAGATTTTTGTAAGGGACTATTTCATAGCCAGACCTTGGAAGAGGAACGTTTGATTCTGAAGTAGCTCAGTTGGAGCGATCTTCTAACTGTTTAAAAATCCCAGAATGCTTTTCATGGTGCAAATATTTAAGTAGCAAAGTCACGTGTAAATAGGCGCTTTGGCTTCTATAACCATGTGGGGTATATAGGCAGTTAACATGTGTAAGATGGAGACTCAGACAGCCAAAATTCTGCGTCATTCCCCATTTCAAAACCGGTACAGAGTAGTAGTTCGGTATCAGAATTCTGCACATGCGCAGTTGGAGCATTAGAGAAGTTTGCGGCCAGTACGGATCACGTGACGACTGGCTCCTCGACTATGCGCCGAGGTAGGCGCGCGCGTGAGAGAGAGAGAGAGGAAGAGAGAGATCGGACTGCGCCGTTATAGTTACCTCTCCCTTCCCTCTTTAACTCTCATGTACGGGCTCACTGCTTTAGGTAAATTTTACGTCTACGCAAAGGAAGAGGCTCTCATGTTAGGGCTAGAGATATTGCTACTCAAGAATCAAACTTTCCTTCTCAAAGGCCAGGGTAGGGCACTCTATTGTACAGGAAAAAACAGAAGCGACACTCGTAAATTTTTATGGTTCTTAAGTTTTTAATGATATGGGACGAGTTAGTATTGTATCATTTTATTGATGTCTTTTCGATGGCCGAAGCGTCCTGGGCTTGCCCTTCCTTCCTACACAGTGGAGATGAGAAGGGAAAGGTTGCGTTTGTCGCTGCTATTTTTCATGATGGGACTAGTAAGGCCTAATATCCTTGGGGTAAGTTCTTTCTTATGTATTACCTGCTTCATTTTACCGCTGGTAAAAGTAGGAGTCAAAATTGCTCGTTGTTGTTTCCATCTGTCGTCTTCTGTGGATATCACGTGTTGATTGAACTTTTTTTCTGTAACAATCCCGCCAGCTACTAATTTCTGTGTAATAAGATAGTTGTGTCACTTTTTCGATAAATGGTTTTATTGGTGTTTTAATTTTGTGACTTACAGGTCTGTTAATGAATGAATGGAAATCTTTAATTTGAACTTGTTTCAATACTTCGGTGTCCATCGTTACCAAAAATGGCACTGCTCCCATGTAGTAACTAAAATATCCAATTCTCCTTTTTTATTTTGTCATATTTTAATTTAATCAGGGAAAGATTTAATTTTAGAAGTAGGAATGGAGAACAGAGTAATATGGGCGCGCGTCAAAGTCCCGGACCCACTTCCCCTGGACGGAGGGGGGTATGAAAAAAGATGCGGGTCATAGCGACAGATGTAAAAAAAGTATTACGTATTTTTTGCAGTCCCCGTCAACAACGTCATCAAAACGTAGTTTAAGTGAGCCAATAAGATAATTTAAACTTTTCGTTACGTGTTGGAGGGAGAGGCTCTATTTCAGTTAAAGGGGGGAAACGTCACGGGTTTGCCTCCAATAAACAGTGCCCATTTTCACCCTCCCTCCGTGAGAGCCGTAGAAGAACACGATGTTAAATTTCTCTGGCAAAATGGTGCCTAGGCGGGAGCTATTGAAATTCCGCCCCAAAAACTATCCTTCCCGGCGAATTGAAATGGCTCTATACTTGGCTATGAGACGGACTGAAGTAAATACTAATCGCTCACCATTCCTACTTCTAAAATTAAATCTATCCCTGATTTAATTAATGAGCGGTCTGTTTACCCAAATGTTTTCCCGTATTTTTCCCTCCATGATCTCAGTGCTACTGGTAAAGTCTGTAAAACAATAAATACAGTATGGGAAAGATCAGAGTGCCCAGAAGTCGTTGTAATTCCCCCCCCCCAAAAAATGACCTTGAAAACAATGTCGAAATTAATCGTAGCCCTTTTTCAAGACAATTGCACCACGGATATGTATAAATACTACGGGTTGTGGGTTTCCAACTAGGCCAAAACGCTGGCCACCAAATAAGCGATACACTCGCGGAAGTGAGGTGGGTCTAAATTGTGTCGGAAGTATTATTATAGACCCAACCAACAAATAAACAAGTTGGCTTGGTCTCGTCTCCATCTAAGGGATCACGTGACTAACTAAATTGACTGTAGTACCATTTGTCGTTGAACGACGAAAATAAATCTCTTATTTTTCTGATTGGATTAGAGTCTGACTCTTGGGGTAAAACAGGTTCTGCGTATGGCAAAATGAAGCCAATCGGGATATCCCTTTCTCGCCTCAAAACCCGCGAACGAAATCTGAGCCGTTACAAAAATTCAAAAGATTTGTTGGTTGGGTCTATTCGTTCCACCGTTATGGAAGAGACCGTCGAGGGCTTCACAGTCGAAAGTAGCTAACTAGCTATAGGTCTCGTGGGGAAAGGAACTATTGCTGTATGAAAAATCCTGATTGGTGAGTTTCAAATTTTCCCCATGCGCAAAGAGAGAAAATACGATTTTCCTCTCCCTCACAAGGTTGGGGGGGGGGGTTGGAAGTCAAATTTTTGTCTCTGCTGAACGGACGTCCAAGCGAAATGCCTTGTGGAATGTAAGATATTTATAAAAGAGAGTATTTATGCATATCCACACTGTATAGAGCTTTAAATTCCGTTACAGGAATCATGCCATATAAACTTATTTTATAACAGATAATGGGACAAAATATACCTTTTCGTTAATTTCACTTAGATTACCAAGTATTATGTGTGGTTTCGGACCAGGTATCCCCGCGTTCTTGAAAACTTGATACCTCTTCCTACGATTCCTAAAAGTACCAACATAAATTATATGCAGTTAATTTCAGCTAATCAATGTTCAACAGTTGAGTCGACATCAACCCCCCCCCCCCTCCTTATCTAAATAATGTTCAAGTTTTTAGGAACCAGAAAATAAATCCATGGAATCTTTCAATTGTTAGATGCCGATAATTTAGTCATTAATTCTTGATGTAATTGTTTGACAATATGTTTGAATTCAGTATAGAATAATCTCCTTGTTTGATAAAGAGTATTTCTAAAGTTTTTTGAGATATCTTTGCGTTGAGAGTCTGGTTCAATGGGAAAGACGAAGAGATGAAAGAAAGTGAGGCAGGAAGGAGAACTTAGGCAACGTGTACTTCACGTTGAATGTGAGGCAATGAAATAAATAATCACAGTAAGCCAGTACATAGTTAAAACGAACCATATTTAGCTGGTTTTCACAACGAAATATGATTCAATGGAGTTTTCGAATACAACGAAGAATTTTATTAATATGCTTATAATTGTTTCTTAAATATAAACAAGTTGGGAAAACCAAAATTTTACCTCTTCGATTTGAGAGAAAGACTAATTCAAGAGTCAAATACTTTAACTTAAATAACCCCAAACTGTCTGAAGAAGCTTAAATAATTTGAACACGTTCTGCCACATTCAAAAACTTGTTTAGAATGACCCTTAAATTAAGTCAAAATGTCATGGAACATTTTTCATGCAAAATGATCCATAGAACCCACTACCACACTTTTCGGAACAGGCTGTATATAAGATAAATAATACTTACATATACCATAGCGTGAGCAGCACAAGTGCAAACGCTATTAACGCCGTATTTTGATATTCCATGCTTTCGCCCAAAATTAGTGCAGCTTTGTGTTTTGAGCGCAATTTCTTTTTACAATGATAATTCAAATTCTTTGCATGGAAAAGTATCGCATAAACTCTTATCACTATCAAGGCGAATTCGAACAACCTTCGAGTCAATAATGACAAAGAAAGTGCTTATACTGTATATTACAACTTATCCTATCACATATAGATTAGAAAAATACAGTAGAAATATAATAACTTTATTGCACATCATAAGATAGCATTTCTTCGGACAGATATAAACTAAAGGCTTTGAAGTAAGGACTTTGAATTATAGTTCTATTTCCTGTCTTTGTTAACACTAAAACCCAAAGATAATATAAACAGAAGGTTGAAGATTGAAAACAGACAGTTAACGGAGAGACGAAAACACAAATTTTACCGACTAATGACTAGCTCCATCGTAGGAGGCTATTTAGATAAGTAAATTAAGTTCATAAGATATGTTCCGTAAGTTTGTCACTGGTTACTGAGAGCTTGTCATAAAGTGGCGTAGGTGAAACGTCGTAGATTCTCGTATAGCGACGCCTGGTGTTTAGTACAGACTAAGCGGAAAGATGTACTGCAAAACCGCGTGTAGTCAATTCTTGAACTAGCTCTCAGTAAGTCTCTAGCATTACGATGTATAGGAAGTGTCATACTTATGGAACATAGCTTATAAACTTATGTTAGTATGCAGACAAATGGTGCCTGTAATTTTGAGTGCTATTCAACCGCTATCTACAACAGACTGAAAAGCTCTTAGATCTTTTCGATTCAGTGTTCATTTAGTTCCAAACCTGAGATGCTCTCACATATTCCTGCCAACCTTGAGGCGCAGTTAAGACACGACTAAGGAAATTTCTTTAGCCCACACTATCTATTTGTTTTTCTTATCTCAATATTTTGATTCTTTGTTTTGTGATATAAAAGGCTTTGGGGTGGTGATAGCCTGATTATCTTGAATTTATTAAAGTATTACTAAAACATATAAACGTAGAATCATTTTGAAGGTCGTACTCGAAAAGAAGAATTTTCCAATATGTCCTGGTCCCGTAATTGTATACATTGTCCATGAAAAATTGCCTAGACCCTTTTATAACCTCTTCGTTAAAGTTATGTATCAAACAGAAATAGTTTTATATGAAGTGCTCAGACATTTTTTCATGAATTTTAAAAGCAAAATTAAAACCATTGTACCTTCAGGCGTTCTAAAGAAACGAGACTGGTGACAAAATGTTGGCATTTATTCATTCACTCTATTATCACAACGCGAGCATTTCAAACATTGTTGAACAAATTTAGTACTTTTGTGTATACCCTTGCAAGAATAGAGCCATGTCGTGAAATTCTGTCTCAATATTTACATTATATCAATTTTTTCAAAAACAAATGTTTGATTAATTTTAAAGTTGGTGACGAGATTGGAGACAAGTTTCATAACCATTTCATCACTAAAGCTTACTACACATTGGTGCGTTTTGAAGCGTTGAGTAGGCGTGAATAGCGACTTCAGATGTAATGTCGCTATGGCCGTAACGCAAGCTTTCGGCGTGATTTTTCAAACGGTCGTAGTGAAGAAGCAATGCATTAGACCACTTCGATGTAACAAGGTGGGAAAGGCACGGGGGTAAAGCATTGCCTTTCATCTCGCTTTTCTGCGCCTGCGCTCCAGGCGCTTTGGGTCCAGAGAGTGCGCAGAGACGGCTATGGGTCAACCCCCTTGTATTTCCCTATACTGAGGGTTGCCTAAATACATTTTTACATCGATGAGGCTGATTCACGCGGAAAACGCAACCCTTCAAAACGCGCTAATGTGTAGTAAGCTTAACAACAGTAGAATCGCCAGACCAACGTAATTCCTGGCATTGACTATGAAGTCTCAAAATTTTTTTAAGGGATATAAATAACTTCTTGGGACAATAAATAATCGCTCTTAACTTTATAGCTTTTCGGCTTTAATGTGGACTCCATTTTTAGGTGTGGAGATGATAGCTTTGAAGGAAATTTCAATGTCACCCTATATTTAAACGAAATAATAAGTCCATGAATGCTATTGGCAGTTGAATGATAGTATAATCAGAAGTGAGATGAGACTAGAAGTACTGAGCTAACCAAATTCTTCACTCGGCGAAAGTGAATATTCTTGATAACACACCAACGGTTGGCCCTCTGGTGGCGGTTTCAAAATTTCCCCTCCAAATCGTGAGACGCTCGCGGTGGTAGACGGCCGAACTAGATTCAAGCACCAGCGACCGTGTTCCACGGCTTTAGGATGAGGGGAAGGGGGTAGGAAATGTTTTTGGAACTCGACCAATTTTTTTCTCTCTAGCGTAGGCGCGATGGAAGCGGCATAAAATCCTCAAATTTGTTCACTAGTGCCAGGATCTACTACCAATGCTAGAGCCCTTCACTTCTAGTCTCATCTCACTTCTGGTATAATATATAGCTTACAAGTTCGGTCTTTGCGAAGGGAACAAGTCGATATTGACTGAGTATTTTAGCAAGGGCGAGTTTCGCTTCCATTTGAGCAAATCTCATACCAATGCAATTTCGAGGTCCCTGACCAAAAGGTTGGTACGCCATCTGGTTGATTTTTGAGCGATTTTCAGGTGCAAATCTATAACGAAAAATGTATGTCTCTTATTGAAACTGAGTTTTTGAAAACTAAAATGGCATAAATATTACCTTTCAGGGATGAATTTGTCTGGTTCGGACCAATACTCGGGATCACGATGAAGTAGTTCAACTGGTATAAGAACTACCGTACCTTCCGATATTTTCGTATTCCCGTATTGAACATCCTTCTTGGCCGTTCTTGAGATGAAACTGTTTGCAACAAAAATAACGCGTAATTCGGATGAAAATTGCTAAGTTGCATTATGTGTTGCGTATGTGACATTACTAAACATTCAGTCTCAAAATTTCAAACATCATTAATGGATATATCCAAGGACGAACATGGATATGTATAAATACTACGTCTTATGGATTCCCAACTTGCTTCAAAAGCTGGCGATCAAAAATACGGTACACCATTGGATGTGTTGTGGCTTTAAAGCGAGTCAAAAGTTGTAATGTCACGTGGGAAAAGGAACTAAAAATATCCGGAGAATCCTGAGTGGTGAGTTCCAATTTTAACATATGAGAAAAAGAAAACTGCCAACTTCTGTAATCTCCCCACAGACGGGTGTGAGGAGATTACCAATATTTTTTTTTTCCTCAACGGGCGCCTATGCCCTACACAAAAAAACATTGTGGAAGGTAAGAGTTGGGAATCCATAATACGTAGTATTAATAGATATCCACGACAGTAGCAAGAGTTAATCAACTATGAGTGTTGGTCGAAAGGATATTAGCTTCTAGCTCGCATCCTTTACAAAAGGACAAAGGCTCCTGTTGGCGGATTTGCCAGAAATAGACCATTCCATTAAATACTTGCAGGTAAACCAACACACAGGAGGGGGGCCACAATCTCAGGTGATTTTCTTCCCACCAAGACGGAGCCCGAGTTCAGTACACGGTCACGCGGGTAGCTAGCCGACTTAGAGCTCGGCATTATCTATCCATTATCCACGTTACTTTATCTTTATCCGTACTCAAAAATTATCCATAGATCTTGCATGTTAAATCGTATTATATCCACAAATTTGTTTATAAATAATCGGTTATCCACCAATTTGTGGATAATGGATAGAAAATGCCGAGCACTACTCGCACTGCCTTTAGCGGTGCTTTTTGGCGCGATGGAAATAACTCAAGAAGGTGATCTCCCCAGCCTCTGTGGTGTTTGCTTCTCTTTTGGAATTAATGGAATGGCTAATAGAAATCATCGCATTCTGTGATTGACATCTCTACCCTAAACCCAACTCGAACAAGAACGGAATCACAGTATGCCGTGCCTCGACCATGACAAGAGAGTACGGGTTGTTATGAGCAACAACTCAACCGAGCTGCTGACCGGTATGAAACTTGCACAAATCTTACCCTGTAACTGGTGGATAATATCGAAGTGTTTCGGAGAAAACCATGTCTAGATATTTAAGTTTGCTCAAAGCGATGTAGTCCAGTTTACCCTATAATTGGTTTCATTTATGATAATATTTAACCCTATTTAAACAATTTTTACGTCATTTTCTGCTTGAACATCCAAGATTTCCTTTCGTACTTTTTCTTGAATATCTGGGAAGTTAACCAAAATGTGGGATGTGTAGGCTAATGCCGTACTCGTAGTTTCGTACCTGTAGGGTAAGATATTAACCATTAGTGGGAAACTAATTATTCACTCTTATGTCTATTACCCTGCGAAAACAAATACCACGGTATTTGAAACCACTTCATTTTCACTCAAACCGTAACTGGTTTTCTGCTTTGTTTCACCTGCAATCAAGGCTGAATCAGAATTGGCGATAAAGTAATTTTAACTTTTAAATTAATCATATTTTGCTTCAAAACCTTTTCCGAATAGAATATGGAAAAATTAAACCTTTCTATATAAAGACGCTCTATGTTTTGAGAAATATCAACTTTTAAAATTGGGGTTTAAATAATCTGTGGCAACTTCCTGAAGAGCACGACACAGTTATAAACAAGTTGAGAAACCAAAATGAACCTCTCCGAGTCGAGACGCAATTAAGAGGTTTTTCTTAAATAATTAAATAATTTTTTTAATTGTCATTCCTTTATCTTAATTCTAGTTAAATCGTTTTAAGAAACTTTATTCCTAAAATTATTTTAATCATAGTTATTGTTAACGTTTGAATTCAAGCCTCTTTAAGAATTTTTGGAAATTTAGGGTATATAAAGGGATTGATTCACAATAAATGATAAGAAAAACCGCAATTGCGTGAACCTTTGGTGGAAGCCCAGCCATTGGAATACTAGATGTTTCTTCTAACCCTAGCCAATCGCCGCGTAAATCTTAACCCTATCGATGGGAGTTGAAGCAATACATTTCTCTTTCTGAACACGTTTGCTCCGATTTGCCAACTGCGAACGCGGTGACAGACACACACAGAGATACAGACACACACACAGAGATGCATCCAGTGTAATACCTCTCCGTGACGTTATCGTCACTCGGAGAGGTAAAAACAAAATGTGTACTTCATTGAAACTTGTTCGCCCCGTGTAATATGAGAAACCACTTTGCTTTAACATCTCAGAATAGTGTCTACCTCCCTAACACAGGTAAAATAAGGGAAAGTGACAGATGCTAGATCTAGTACCAAGAATTAACGTTTGTATCGCCGGCATAGAGTACTGCTTTCTATAAACACCTTAAAAAAAGCTCTTTTCTGATTAGTTTGTTCGGTGCAGGGAATGAGAGGAGGGTCGTTTGCTTCTCATTTTACATGGCGCCTACAGCCAAAGGCTGTGAACAAAGCATAATTTTGGATTTCATCATGAACTTTTGGTATTTGCAAATTTTCAAACCCTTAGAATGTCCCATTTTAGATTCAGACTCGTATCCCGCTGTCAGGTTGTCTGCGGAAACTGAAGCCATGTCAGAGGACATCTCGGCGTCCAGCATAAGTTGAAGAAGGTCCTCTCTGCGATTCTGTTTCACAAATTTGAAGTGACAGATTTGAATGTTCGTCATTAAGGCTAACAACCAAGAAATGTCTCCAATTTCTACCTTGGGATCTGCTCTTCGCCATCGAACCATTTCTGCGCATTGCAACATCATAAGTCGGACATGATTGATTGATAGTAAATATTTTATGAATGTTTGGAAGATAATTAATGAACGAAGCCAGTATTTGATCTCAGGAAAACAAACTATTGGGTAGCATCAAAAGGCAATAGTGTATTATATCAGAGACGTGCTGTAAACGGTGCGTTGCTTATTCTTACTTGAAATAAGAGCAATTCCTCCGATGGGCCCTTCTCTAAGTAACTCTTTAACACCGAGAAGAAATGGGTCATTGGGGTTGGACTGTACTTTGGTTTCTGTACCAAAAGCTGTTCTAGAAATGACGTCCAGCGTCAGTCCTTTAAACATATCGTAAATGTCAAAGCCTTCATTTTCGATGCTTTTTTCTTCGATTTTGCCTAGCAAAATATTTACAGCTGTATCCATGTGTGAGATCATCTATGTTTACGAATAAAAGCACATGTAAATAGATAACAGAGCTTTACCAGTTGAAGGGGGGAACGTAGGTCATAGTTGGGCCAGCCAATAAACGGGGCCGGTTTTTAACCCTCCCTCCGTGAGGCCCGCTGCAGAACTCTATGCTAAATTTTGCGCATAATAAGACGCCTGGGCAGGGATTGGCGAAACCTCGCCTCAAAAACGCTCTTTTCCCCCCGAATTGAAATAGCTCTATAGTTAATTTAAGGTAGCAGGCGGCTCCATTATCACCCCTGGCATGCTGACTAATCTTCTGGACACGAATTTTACCTTGCCAAAGGCAGAACCAATCAGACCTAATGCACTAGGTCCCATTGGTTCCTGCCTTTGACTTAACTAGCCTTTACCAAGCTTAGCCAATATGTAGTAGCATGGATAGATTTAATTTTAGAAGTAGGAATGGAGAACGGTTAGTATTAATTTTAGTCCGACTAATAGCCCAGTATAGAGCCTCTCCCTCCAACACGTAACGAAAAGTTTAAACCATCTTATTTTCTCACTTAAACTACGTTTTGATGACGTCGCTGACGGAACGCCAAAAAATACGTAATTCCTTTTTACATCTGTCGCTATGACCCGCCTCTTCTGTCATACCCCTCCGCAGTAGCGTCGCTAGGGTTAAAAATTCGGGGGGGCTAAATCTGGGCAAACTAGTTATTATAAGAACTTAATAAAAAAAATTGCATAATGGGTTCATTGGATAATGTGTAGACCTTTAAAACTACGTAATTTTGTGTCAACGTGAAATTTTTCGTATTTTAAAGATATACAGTCTTTTATTGATAAAAACGGAACCGATTATGAAGGATTTTCAGTCGTTTATTTTTAGTTTTGGTTAGCTTTTAGTCCACACTATTGGGACTCCCTTCGAAAGAACATGAAACATTTTACTTGTCTCCATCTGTTCTTTCCTTCAAAATTGTACTGTTTGATATTGAAATTCATCTCTGCAGAGATGAAACTTAACGAATCTATCATTATAATTTTTTATATATTGCTACAGAATTTTAGGATGCTAACAGCAATTTTTTGGTAGGGTTTACGGATTTTTTTGGGGGGGCTAACTTTGGAATTTGGGGGGGCTATAGCCCCCCCAAAAAAGGCCTAGCGACGCCACTGCCCCTCCGTCCCGTGGAAGGGGGTCCCGGACTTTGACGCGAGCCCATATTACTCTGTTCTCCATTCCTACTTCTAAAATTAAATCTATCCCTGGTAGTAGAAAAGCCGTCTTTAAGGGGCATCAACTGAGCCGCCCTTTGCTTTAAAGCTTTCGTAATCTACGTTGCCACCGGGAATTTGGGAAAACCGAAGTTGCATGGGTAATCTTAATGGTGCTAGGCCACTTAGAAATGTGAGAGGAGCTTTAATTTTATCATACCCTTTACTAACGTCACCATAACCCAACCTTACTAGAGTACCCGCCCACTTATTTATGGAAAGTTCATTTCTTATTAAATATGTCCTTGGTCATCTTACTTGTTTCATTTTACCGCTGGTAAAAGTGGGAGTCAAGATAGCTCGTTGTTGTTTCCATTTGTCGTCTTCTTGGGCAATAATGTGTTGATGGAACTTTTTTTCGCCACCAACTACTAATCTCTGTTGGATACTTAAAGTTATATCACTTTGTATTTTGTGTGTTTATTTTTTCGACTTACAGGTCGGTTAATGAATGAATGAAAATCTTTAATTTGAACTTGTTTCAATACTTCGGTGTCCATTGTTACCAAAAATGGCACTCCGCCCAAGTAATATCTAAATTGCCCATATCATTTCTGTAGTTCTTTGATAATTTAATAAATTTTCTTGCTAAATACCCAAATGTTTTCCCGTATTTTTGTCTCCATGATTTTAGAGCTTCTGGTAAAGTCTGTGAAAGAATAAATGCATAACTCCAAATTAATTTATAGGAATGTAATCGAAACTGGATTTTAAGCGTATTTTTATAAGCCATATGATACAAGTATGACCAGAAGTATATAATACTTCTCTTCGAGAGAAGTGTACCAAAGATCGGGGTAATTGTAACATAATTCTTCCCAACATCCCTTAACATTTGGAGCAAGGTTACTAAACCGAATCACATACGCGATAAATAGTTCCCTCATCATTACTCTATTAGCACTTAACTATTGCCAAGGCACATGCGCTTGTGGAATTTTGTCCCACGTCACGCTGAGGATTTAGTACCAAACAGTTATAGAATTCAGTCTAGCACGGTGCGATGCCCATCTGAAGTTTGATGAGCAGGAGAGCAAACAAAAAGGGTGAGCCAGGGAAGAATCATGTTACATAACTAACGTATTAAGAGGATACAGAGTGTCATCCTTCTTCTATTATCCCCTTCTGGTATGACACTTTATTTTGTAATGGTAAAACCTTGCTAAGAGCAATAGTTTAAGGTTTGGGACGGGCACGTTGTGGTTTTCGAATCGAATCTATCTCAGGATTTAGTCCGGACTAAGTCATTAGCCATGACTTATAAATTTATGTTATAATTGAATAGAATCGGACACACTATACCTTTTCGTTAATTTCTCTTAAATTTCCAAGTATTATGTGTGGTTCCGGACCAGGTATTCCGGCATTCTTGAAAACTTGGTACCTCTTCCTACGATTCCTAAAAGTACATGCATAAATTATATGCAAATCATTGCAGCTTATCAATATTCAACAGTTGAGTCAACATCAACGCCCCCTTATAATAAAAAACACTAGATTTTCTAAGTCGAGGATCAAAAATTAATCCATGGATTCTTTCTATTGCTAAAATATTGCTTAATGTCGATTTATTATTTCTTCAAGCATGTTTTTAAACAGTTTGAATTCATTAGCGCAAAATCATTGATAGATTAAGTACAGACTGTTTCTAAAAAGTCGCGAGACAAATGTTTGTCTAATCAGGTAAAACGAATTCCAATTACCAGATTTGTACTACGAAATCTATGGAGTTTTCAATCTCAAATGTTTCTTAATAATGTAAATTGAATGCTACTTACATATACCATAGTGTCAGCAGCACAAGTGCAAACGCTATTAAAGCCGTATTTTGATATTCCATGATTTCGGCCAAGATCAGTACAGCTCTAAATTCTGAGCGTGATTCCGTTTTACAATGAGAATGCAATTATCTAGGACGGTGTAGAAAAGCTGAATAAACTGATAGTGATTTGCTCTAACCTTCGAGGCAAAAATTAAGGGTGTATTTATTTATTGAAAAGTTTCACAATCTTACAGATTAGATAAATTTAATAAAAAATATTTAAATAATTTTTGCTATTGGTTTTGAAATAAGTTTATAAGATATGTTTCATAAGTATGACACTAGTCACACTACCTATACTTCGTAATGATAGAGACATACTGAGAGCTAGTTTGAGAACGACAAGCGAGTCCATCTATTGAGTCTATACCAGGGATAAATTTAATTTTAGAATTAGGAATGGAGAACGATTAGTATTTACTTCAGTCCGACTCATAGCCCAGTAAAGAGCCATTCCCTCCAACACGTAACGAAATGTTTAAATTATCTTATTGGCTCACTTAAACTACGTTTTGATGATGTTGCTGACGGGACTGCGAAAAATACGGGATTTCTTTTTACCTCTGTTGCTATGACCCGCCTCTTCTTTCATACCCCTCCGTCCCGTGGAAGGGGGTCCCGGACTTTGAAGCGCGCCCAGATGACTCTGTTCTCCATTCCTACTTCTAAAATTAAATCTATCCCTCTCTGTACTAAGACTTTGACAGCGCCTCATCAGGCGTCGCTTTATGAGAATCTATGACGTTTCACCTACGTCACTTCGTGACAAGCTCCCAGTAGCCAGTGACAAACTTTTGGAGCATATCTTACGAACTTATGGTTTCACTTATCGAAAATGTTCCTAATCATTGTTCTATATATATATATATATTATTATCAATCTTCCTATAGAAAGTAATTTATATATTCTTTAGTAATTCAGCGGCTTGATTTGTGACAAAATATATGTTGATAAATGTAGATTTTAAGATATCAATGGCAAAGGGTATATATGAATTGTTTCAATTTTGAAAGTAAGATAGTCCGTCATATAGAGGATCTTTCAAAGAGTCTAATTCCCACATTTTTCTCAATAATCCTTGTTTTTACCTTTCATAAAGCCTTTTTCCGATAAAAATGTTTAATCTACACCAATTTTAAGCCTGAATATGTACAATATCATAAGCTTAAATAAGTATAACACTGAAATGGAGGCCGGTAATCGATCCGCTATCGTAAAACATTGTTAATATTAAAAGATACTATTACTAACGTCAATAAAGTTGAAATCTATAAGAGGCCACAGACTCCATTTGTTTGAAGGTAAGGGGAAGGGCTTAAAACTTTTTTAAACTGCCCGCTCCTCCTTCCTCGCGTTTCATTGGTTATAGATAGTTTACAGGCATGGAGGATTCCTACCATTAACACAAGGAGACCAGGGCAGGGCCGGAAATAAGAAAAATTTGTTATAGGACATGTGTCCAGTGACCCCCTGTTTGACTGGAAAATTTATAGGACATTGTCCACTGGAGTGTGCAAAAATGGTGTCGCTTCTCCATAGTCAAGGTATCAAAACTCCGGAATATTTATAGGTCAAAGTGTCCAGTGACCCCCTTAGTTTTCAAAAAAATTATGGGACATTTAAAAATTTTATTGGACAATGTCCAGTGTCCTGTGCTTATTTCCAGCCCTGGACCAGGGGACTTAGAGTGTAAAATCGTCTGCTATTTTACACTCTAGGTTGCCTCGTCTCCTGGTGCAAATGGTATGAATCCTCCTTGCGTGTAAACTATGTATTCATATATGTAGGTCACGTGTAATCCGAAGTAATTGTCATGGCAGAGTGATGTTGGACTTTATTTTTTTATATATATTTTTAAATTAATTTTCCCGATACTACGGCCTGACAAGCTCGTATCCTTCTGGAATCCGGAGCATTGCAAAATGCATTGCTTTAAAGACTTCTGGGAGATCAAAAATTGCCATGTTTTATTCTGTTGTAAACTTGTCTTTCAAAAGAGTCTCTCAAAATCTTTGAAGGAAAAAATTCTGGTTTGTGTCGCGATGCACGTGATCGAGGGGGCTATGGTTACGCGAAGCAAAAAATTAAACCAGGGATAAGGGAGGTGAGATTGAGATGGAGTGGAAATGATGAAGGGCGACCCGCGGCACCGTATCTCTCCCATTGTACCTCGCGCGCGCCCTACCCTTAGGTAGGCGATTGCTGAGTGCTGCCGCGTAGCGCCCTTTTATATGTACGAGAACTAGTTTATATTTTTAAGATAGAGGGAGCGTCCTTTACAATTTCGTCCGGTACGACCCTACCTAACCGCTGAGGATGCTGGGAGGACTACGGTGCCGTAGGTGGGGGTACAGAGGCAACGCTATAGGTATGGGGTTGCCACTCCATTCATCTCTCCTTCAAGATTAAACAGCCCAATTCAGCGAAAGGCGTGAGCCGCCGCATCATACGACGCAGCAGACTTGGCTTTTTTCAAAAGGCCAACCACGGCAGTACCGGCCATAGAGATAGGAACATATATATGTTCCTATCTCTATGGTACCGGCACGAGCACCCTAAACCCACTGTGCTCCGGTTGCAAAAATTACTTTATTTTTCTTTTTTCCTGCCATTTTTCAGAATAATAAAGTCCATGATGTGAAAATTTTTACTTTTGCCGTTAATGCTAGAGGCCCACTTTATCATGCTCAGCCGGAACATGTGTGATCGAGTGCGCTATTACCAGGCAAGTTTGCGCGGGCATGAACTTGAAATTTCACGTTTACGTAGTCTGCTACTCTTTATTGTCGGGATTATTCAATTTTTGCGTGACGACGTGTGTTGGCGTCGCTGTTACCTGTGAAATGTAAATTGCTAAAGTTTAATTCAGGTATGATTTAAGTGAATTAACACTTATGGGAACATATTTTAAAAGTTATTTGAATTTTCGTTATGATATTTTGATATTATGACTCATATACCCTGAAGAAGGCAAGATAGTGAAAAATATTTAATCAAACCACTTGCCTTCTAATTAGTGCACTTAATTGACGTCAATTTCGGCAATTTAATACTTATAGGGTAATGGCAGCCCTCTGCCTTCAACTGTATTAAGCTCTATGGGGAAATAACATGGGATGCCATTATTCTATTGTTTTATAGATACTGCGTGTCAGTGCCAACTGAAAAACATGGATCCCCTCAGCTGCTCAGATGATGGTGAATCCATGCTCTCATTTCAGAGTATGTTTGACATACTTTTGAAAGATTCATCAATAACATTTGAAGAAGTATGCTGTAACGGTGATCTATTTGCCTACCATTATTTGTTGTCATTGAAAGCAACTGTCGCTAATGCGAACGAAGAAGAAATTTTTAACCTGAAAAGCAGTTTAAATTTCGAAGTGTTGACTTTAGAAAATGATCAAGCAAAGCCAAATTATGTTTATTTAAAGTTATTAGAATGTGTCAATGGTATTATTGATTTATGCGATATTTTCTCTGAAATAAGCGAAAATGCCGTAGAAATGTCATCACAAATGGAAGCAAAGTTACTTAATATTATCCTAGATATTTGTCAGAACTTGAAGTTTTTCATTAAGACGTACCATAACAATATCCCACTATGCGCTGAAATTTACCACATACGTAGACACATACAGTTAATGTTTGAAGGGTTTTCAAATGTTGATATTGGAGGTCAATTTAGTCAACATTTCAGTTCTAGCGATGGATTCTTATGTAATTGCGTTAATATTGACAATTTTCCAACGCTGTACATCGTCACCGTCAAAATTCTTCTTGGCCTAACAACAAAATTTTCGCCCCCTACTCTTCTAATTTCAACCAAACTTTTACCTAACAATAACAATTCGATTATCAATATCGTCCCAAGTTTAGTTTCAAAAGAACTGAAAACGATTAACGGTGGTGACCCTTTAAGAATAAATACGCTAAATGATCGATTACATAATGATGAAATGTATCAGAGACTTTTTGGAGAATTGGAGACAACTGATAGTTTCAACGCGAGTGAAGGAAATTCTTCCAATGGAGAAGATTCTCCTGAAAAAAATTATATTGGTGACACCGATAACTCAATGTCTTCAGAGAGTCACGAATTCGCATTACCGCAAGTTATAAATAGTGGTAGCGATGATATATCTGGAATGTTTGATGATGAAAGTTGTTCATCTCAGTCAACAAACGATGGAAATAACAGTTCAAATATACAATGTCACGAATTCGCATTACCGCAAGTTATAAATAGTGGTAGCGATGATATATCTGGAATGTTTGATGATGAAAGTTGTTCATCTCAGTCAACAAACGATGGAAATAACAGTTCAAATATACAATGTCACGAATTCGCATTACCGCAAGTTATAAATAGTGGTAGCGATGATATATCTGGAATGTTTGATGATGAAAGTTGTTCATCTCAGTCAACAAACGATGGAAATAACAGTTCAAATATACAATGTCACGAATTCGCATTACCGCAAGTTATAAATAGTGGTAGCGATGATATATCTGGAATGTTTGATGATGAAAGTTGTTCATCTCAGTCAATAAACTATGGAAATAACAGTTCAAATATACAATGTAGCCCGGATAGTACAACAAGTCATATTAGTGACACTGATGACTTTTTTTCTTGTTTCGAAATTTCTAACGATGAAAATTCATCTGAAAACGTAATAAATATGGAAGGTAGTCCAGATTCAGAAACAATTAGTCAAATCCGTCACAGAGATGACCTAAAGTCTTCCGAAATACGGCTATTGTCATTTTCAAAACTTTCATTGGAAATTCCCTTATTATCCGTTGTAACATCCTCAAACATTGATTCTTCGTTACAAAGCCCAGATATTTCAAGAAAATCCTCCGAAAGTCAAATAGGGATTAATGATCAATATTGCGCAACTAATATAATTGAAGTTCGTGAAGACCATAACGAAATCGGTGATTCCGAGAACTCTGAACCTGAAGTTGTTGAAGAATATAGCAAAATCGTTGATTCTGAGAATTCTGAACCTGAAGTTGTTGAAGAATATTGCAAAACAGTTGATTCTGAGAATTCTGAACCTGAAGTTGTTGAAGAATACAGCAAAATCGTTGATTCTGAACCTGAAGTTGTTGAAGAATATAGCAAAACAGTTGATTCTGAGAATTCTGAACCTAAAGTTGGTGAAGACCATAGCAAAACAGTTGATTCTGAGAATTCTGAACCTGAAGTTGTAGAAGACCATAGCAAAATCGTAGATTCTGAGAATTCTGAACCTGAAGTTGTTGAAGAATATAGCAAAATAGTTGATTCTGAGAATTCTGAACCTAAAGTTGGTGAAGACCATAGCAAAACAGTTGATTCTGAGAATTCTGAACCTGAAGTTGTAGAAGACCATAGCAAAATCGTAGATCCTGAGAATTCTGAACCTGAAGTTGTTGAAGAATATAGCAAAATAGTTGATTCTGAGAATTCTGAACCTAAAGTTGGTGAAGACCATAGCAAAATCATTGATTCTGAAAACTCCAAGCCTGAAGTTTGTGAAGACCATAGCGAAATTGTTGATTCTGAAAACTCTGAACCTAACGTTGGTGAAGACCATAGCAAAATCGTTGATTCTGAGAACTCTGAACCTGAAGTTGGTGAAAACCATGGCGTTACTGAAGCGACTTCTATCGATATCAATACAACATCTAATCTCATTTCTGATACTTGCACAACTTCTCCACAAACTGCTCAAATCGAAAACGTTGATGAATGTCATATTCCAACTTTTACAATCACAACTCAAGACATGCAACTTGATGAACATCCTACCCCAAACTCTTCTCAAGTCGAATGTCATATTCCAACTTATACGAACGCAACTCGAGACAAACAACTTGATGAACAACCTACTACGAACACTAATCAAGTCGACAAAGTTGATGAATGTCATATTCCAACTCGTACAATCACTACTCAAGACAAACCACTTCATGAAAATCCTACTCCGAACGTTTCTCAAGTTGATGAGTGTCATATTTTAACTCATACAATCACTACTCGAGACAAATTACAACTTGACGAAAATCCAACTTCGAGCACTTCTCAAGTCGAACAAGTTGATGAATGTCATATTCCAACATATACAAACACAACTCGAGACAAACAACTTGATGAACAACCTACTACGAACACTAATCAAGTCGACAATGTTGATGAATGTAATATCCCAACTTGTACAATCACAACTCAAGACAAACAACGTACTCCAAACACTAATCAAGTCGAAAATGTTGATGAATGTCATATCCCAACTTGTACAATCACAACTCAAGACAAACAACTTGATGAACAACGTACTCCAAACACTAATCAAGTCGACAAAGTTGATGAAAGTCATAACCGAAAAATGGATTTGGAGAAATCCAAATCAAATTTGGAAAATGATTCAATCTCAGAGACACAATTGTTGCTCAACCTGCCAGAAGTATCACTGTCCATGTTTCTGTCTCAGTCCCAAGAAGAAACTATAGAAGATGAACTCGCAAAATGTCACATTGCTTCCGATGCAAACGCAACTTATCGTGGCTCAGCAAAAATCAAACAAACTGATGAACATGTTACAACTGCTCATGTTGAAGAAATTGAAATTGATCAAAATGTTAATTCAACGATCACCGATCAAGCTAAACAATTTGAAGAAATTGAGGCTGAGAAATCCATAGCAGAAAATGATTCATTATCGGAAACACAAATGTTACTTAATCTTCCGGAATACTCTTTTTCCATGTTTTTTTCGCAATCTCAAGACGAAACTGAAACTAATGCTAATGCAGTTGAACCAGGTGATTTAACAAATAAAACCTAGTTTATTTTTATCATAACGTTGGCTTAGTAAATGTTTTTCACCCAATTCTCAGATGAAAATAAAATTAAGAAAGATGTTAGTGATGGAAGAATCGCAACCATGGATGAAGAAGGAGATGGTCTTGTCAGCGAATCACAAACTCGGCAGGAAGTTGCTGAAGTTGCTTCCAGCTCCCGTCACTCTGGAGAAGGTGAAGAAACTGATGAGGGGAAGGATAATTTCATTGAAGGTATACTTAAGGCTCTTTCAGACGATCCAACTTTTTGACTCAGCTTGATGGGTCAACTCGAGTTGAATCAACTAGTTGGATGGTGTGAATAGACGCTGGATGAGTTGAGTCACCAAAAAAATTGGCTAGGAAAAATTGGATCAGTGATCCAATTTTTTGCTGACTCAACTTTTTAAGTTCATTTCTCCAGCCAATCAAAATGAATTACAAAAAAAGCCTTTTTCGCGGGTTATTTCGTAAGTGCCAAGGTAGAGGGCGCTTAAAAAGTTCCATTTGGCGGTAAAAGTTTAGTCGTGTGAAAAGGAAGGATTTACTACACTTTTCCCTTCAAAAGTTTGGCAAGTTGATACAACTTTTTGACCCATCAAGCTGAGTCAAAAAGTTGGATCGTCTGAAAGAGCCTTTAGTCTACAACATCTGTTTATGACAAGGCATAATTTTTTGCAAGCGCACTTAAATAAATTGGGAAAAGAATTACGCGAGTGTTAAATTGCATAGGAATTAGTTATGTTCATGCATTTATGGATGGAATAGCATAAATAGGGCAAAATTTACGTGAAAACTGAAAACCCTATTGTATTTTCTGGGAAAAGGATTGGGGAACGCATGTAGCGATAGCATAAGTTCGTAAGATATGTTCCATGAGTTTGTCACTGGAGCTTTTCATGAAGTGAAGTAGGTGAAACGTCATAGATTATAGTAAAGCGACGCCTGGTGAGGCGCTGTCAAAGGCTTAGTACAGACTAAATAGGAGAAGATGGACTGCAAAATTAACCGAGTGTAGTCAATTCTCGTGTCATTTTGCCTCGAACTAGCACTCAATACGGTCTCTAGCATTACGAAGTATATGTATTGGCATACTTATGGAACAAATCTCATAAACTTATGATTCAGGCGGCTCCATTATCACCCCTAGCATGCTGGCTAATCTTCTGGACACGAATTTTACCTTGCCAAAGGCAGGAACCAAGCAGACCTAATGCACTAGGTCCCATTGGTTCCTGCCTTTGGTTTAACTAGCCTTTGCCAAGCTTAGCCAACGTGTAGCAGAAAAGGAATCTTTCAGGGGCCGCCCTTTGCTTTAAAAATGACTTGTTTTTCTTCATCTTTATACCTTTGAATTGATACTTATTGCGCTTATCTTCCATTGGACTCGTCTTGGTGACGTTTAATTGGACAAAGATCGCATGATTTTTATGCCTTTCTTTGGCATGAAAAGAACAATGGAAGGCTAAGTTGACCTTCCTAAAACATTTATGTATAGTCTGCTGCCACGAACTCTCTCGTGACGTCACACCCTCCTATCTCTTACCTCGTTTTTGACGACCATATTCAGCTCGGACCATACAATTTAGACTACCAATATTGACGTCACGTCCCCGTAAATCCTCCCTTTCAGTACCACTCTATATTATTTTACTTTTTGTTTTCAGTTCACTCAACTATTAGGGAAAAAAATCAACCCGAAGTAGTTGAAGACTTAGAATGTAATGTACAATCTGAAACTTGCGAACCTGAGCAGTCCGAAACAAAATTTAGCCAACAAAATAACAATGTAGATGAAACCCCAATTCACGGTGAATCTGAAGAAAATGATAAGAAAAACGATCCTGAATGCGTTCTTGATGACCAGTCGTCACAGGATGAAGACAATGAATCAAGCTTCTCCGTTAGTTTACTAAGTAGCCTTAATTCTTCACCCGTACCGCATCGTAGCACTGTTAAAGTTGTCAAAGATGTTAGTTGTCAATCAGCTCAGGAGAAAGAACAATCGCGTAGTGTCAGATCAATTCACAATGGTACGGAGTCCATGTCCGAACTTGAAGAAGATAGTTTTGACTCGCAGTTAGTTCAAAATATGAAAAATTTAGAAGTTATTGAATGCTACGAGGAGGACACTGACAGTCTTTGTTTATCCGCTTCAAGTGATTCTTCTAATGACACCACAATTAGAAATGGTAACATTGAGTGCTACGAGGAGGATGCCGATAGTCTTTGTTTGTCGGACTCCAGTGAATCTTGCGATGAGGCCGCGATAAGTTTAGGTAAAATCGAATGCTACGAGGAGGGCAGTGATGGACCTTCGTTAAGTGAATTCAGTGATAATGTAATACCACCCATTTTGAATGATGGAGAAGTACATGAAGACACATGCCAGACGGCTGATGTAAGCTGCCAATGTGAACCATTTTTCAAATTCAGCAATGAGTTAACAGGTATGTACTGATTTTGTTGCCAAGTCTTGCGGGTTAAACTTAAGCAAATCTCAGCTCCTGTGGCGCCCGTAACTTCTGGATAATATTAAAGGGACTGTAAAGGAGCCATCGGCGGGTGGGTAAAAATTATTTGAAATACGTCAGAGGCACGTGGCCGAGGAGAGGCGTGGTTCAAAGAAGCTTAGTTCGTTTTATTTCGAATTTAATTGAATTGGCGCTGCAATCTCGCGAAAAACAAGGACTAGATGTTCAGTTCCACTCCATGAGGAGCCTTTGTATCTTGGCATCACGTGATGTCTGTGACGTATTTCAAATAATTTTTACCCACCCGCCGATGCCTTCTTTGCAGTCCCTTTAATACACACCAGTTTTACATTGCCAATAGATGGAACCAAGTAGAACTCGATCGTCCATGAGGGCGGAGCTAAAACTAGCCTTTGTTAAGCTTATCGGGTCAGTTAACTCAACCTCTTGACTATGAGAGGGTCTAAACTAAAGCGCAGCCCAGTCCATATGCTTTAAGATTTGTTTTTGGGGAAATCTGTTATATAGGGTGTTCGTTTTCCAAAAAGGGTCGTAGGATCGCGGTATAGTGTATTCTATGAGCGACTTTGAGTGGAAAATGTTCTATGACATTTTGCCCTAAGGGCCACCCTAAATAAATTAAGATTAATGTGTTTTATCATAAGAAAATAATATATATGGTTTTATGGATGACCCCTTAAATTTAACCAAGAATTTCAAAGACATTATGTCAGAATAACTGACTAAAGAAGAATTGTTTATTAACTTCCTTTATTGAGTGCGACTAGTTAACTGACATTCGTCTTGTACATTTTTGGTATCAAGTAAACTCTTATCTTATCTAAACCCTAGGGTCCCCGCATGTGGTGATACATAAAACTAAATGGGATAAAAAACTAAACAATGAAATAGTGTTAATTACGTAACAGCCCATAAAACATTCCAATCACATCTTGTAAACAGTGGCCTTTAGGGCAAATGTCAATGTTATAGAACATTTTCGACTCAAAATCGTAAATAGAAACCATTATACTTTGATCCTACGACCATTCTGGAACATAATGTGTTGGTATTTGTTCAACTAGACCATAGACAAAGGATTCGTGTGAGGAAATTTGTTTTCACGCTATAGGATAGGCAACTCCTTATCTTATTCTGTATATACTCTGTTACAACATCGGTTGTCAGCACGCACGAACCTAGGTCTCTATGTAACGTAGCTTTGTGCGTGGTAACAACCGACGAAAGCAATACTGATTTTCAGTATGTAAAATCAGAGAGAATTTAGAAGGGGAGTGGAAGGGGTGGTTTGGAATGTAGCGCAACGTCGTCTGCTAAACGTTATCTAGGCAGGTCGATTTCCGGTATGATGCGTTTGTAATAGATAGATTTCAGAACACGTGACCGGAAACTCGCCTACCCCAAAAAGCTCAACGCGACATCTTGTTTGGGCGTCATCACGTTTAATAGAGTCAAAGGGGGGGGCCTTCCACTCCCCTTCTAAATTCTCTCCGGTAAAATCTCGAGATTTTAAATCCTGAAAATGAGTATCGCTTTCGTCTCTTGTCAGCATGCGCAAAGGTACGTTACATAGAGAGAGACCTAGCTTTGCGCGTTCTGACAACCGAAGCTGGAGCAGAGTATGTATCGAACAATAAGAATACATAAGCTGCCGTCGGAGATAGGGAGTTGCCTATCCTATAGCGTGAAAACAAATTTCCATTATTTATGCATGATTCTGGGGTCGGGACAACTTGTTGAAATGGTCCCGTCACGTGCAAATAAATTTGAAAAACGTGACGCGTGAGACTTTTAGCGTGCTTTATTGTTGTGTTAACAATTAAGTTAGGCCTTTTTTTGAATTTAAAAACGACCATTTTATTTCCTAATTGTACGCGAGCGTATTTTAACGCAAGAGCTGATGCAAGAACCGTTTGACAATTATGCAAATTTAAAAATAGTGAAGCGCTAGTGAATTTTATTATTCCTTCAAATTGTTTTAGAACTACCAACTGTACTGAAACAACCCCGTAATTCAGTTAAGTCCCAAACCGTAAATCACGAAGAAGTTGCTTTGATTTTTGAAAATGGTGGAACGGACTCAAATAGTTCAGAAGTGCTATTTTCAGTGACCTTACTACAAAACCGTGCAAATGAAATAAATTCACATATTAATGGAAATAATCAAGTTAACTCTGTAAACCTAATTAATTTCGAAAGACTAGAGCGTGTTAACGATAGGACAATTGATAATAACTGTGATCAAATTGTACCGAGTGTTGCGGATAATCAAGTAAGCCCGGAAAAATTGTCTTCAGATTCTCAAGTAGCAACGATTTCGGAAAGTTCTGGCGGAACCAACTGTGTAACGATTTCAAGTATCAAGAATACTGAAGAAGCCGAAAAAAGTCCGATAAATGAAGAACTTCAACTGATACGACAATTTTTAGCAGAAAATGAAGTATCAACATCAAAGGAGGTAGATAGTAGTGATGTCGTTGAATCAGACAGAGTGGCGGAAGGCGACAACTCTGCAATTGGGCAATGTTCCAGAAAAAGTGAAAATTCAGTTGAATTCCAAACAAAATCCAAAGAAATTCAAAAATCTGCAAATGTCGATGATAGTCCAACTTCACAATTGATGCCTGGTAATTATTTGTATTTGTATTTCGATAATAGAAAAGTATGCTCGATACACAATAATAGACAGTAAATGAAAAGGGAGATAAGATAAGGTATGTTGACATGATAAGGGACGTTATTTAGACATTGTCCATGTAATTCAAGTTGCAGTTATAGTTTGAGACCCAATGCGAGCATAATAGGCTTATACCTTGGGTTTAACGTTGTTATATCAGGATAGTGTCCATGTCATTCAAGTTGCAGTTATAGTTTGAGACCCAATGCG
This sequence comes from Phalangium opilio, assembly GCF_054372755.1. Taxonomy (NCBI): domain Eukaryota; kingdom Metazoa; phylum Arthropoda; class Arachnida; order Opiliones; family Phalangiidae; genus Phalangium; species Phalangium opilio. The sequence continues at coordinate 10,443,721 of NW_028324218.1, forward strand.
AGCATAAGAGGCTTATAGCTTGGGTTTAACGTTGTTATATCAGGTTAGTTAGTGTCCATGTCATTCAAGTTGCAGTTATAGTTTGAGACCCAATGCGAGCATAAGAGGCTTATAGCTTGGGTTTAACGTTGTTATATCAGTTAGTGTCCATGTCATTCAAGTTGCAGTTATAGTTTAAGTCCCAATGCGAGCATAAAGGGGCCTTATAGTTTGGGTTTAAAGCAAAGCGCGGGTCCAGCGGCTCCACTACAAGACGACTTTCCACCCGTACTCCAGTTTTGGCTTGGCAAAGACACTTATAAATCCCGCCCACAAATGTCTCCTGCCTTCGCCAAGCCAAAACTGGAGTTCGTAAGGAAAGTCAACTTTAAGGAGATCCGCTGGACCCGCGCTTTGCTTTAACGTTGTTATATCAGGTTAGACCTATTTTTAATTTATAACGGGGAGCTATTTTAACGTGAGAAATGCCTATTTGTTAGCCATAATGTTAGTCGCAAATTAGTGTGAACAAAAACAATTGCGCTGTCTCTTCGCCGGAACATCAAATTTATCGAACATAAAACGCCTTGTGTTTATTTCATTGCATTATACACATTCCTTTGTAGAATGCTTGGAATTACGTTTCAATGTTATATTTTATGGTGCAGAAACAATTGGAACATCGGTAGAGCAGACGAAAAAGCAAGTGGAATCACTTAAAAAGTCGCCTGAAGTAATCCAAGTGAAACGAGGCGTTATTGCACGCGTGATAGGTGAAGCGAATTCTGTTGAACAAAGAAAACGCGCTGTTCGCTCACCTATCAGAAGCAAAATGCGTAAATCAGGTGCAAGTACCTCAACAATTACCAACGTGCAACGAAGAGAGGAACCAGGTATGTGTTTGGATTTTAGTTTAGTTAGTATTTGTTAAATCGGTTTATAGTATGTGATGATAACCAGAAGGGGATAATAAAGAAGAAGGATGACATTCTGTATTCTTTTAATACTAAGTTATGTAACATTTGTTTGTTCTCCCGCTCATCAAACGTCAGAGGGGCATCGCGTCGGGAAAGGGGGGGGGGTGAATTCTATAACTGTTTGCAGTACTAAATCCTCAGCAATAAACGAGGCACAAACCTTAATTGTCTTGACGTGGGACAAACTATTTATCGCGTATGTGAGTGATTCGGTTTAGTAACCTTGCTATAATAAATGTTAAGGGATGTTGGGAAGAATCATGTTACAATTACGAATTACCCCCGCATTGTGGTTGGTACACTTCTCTCGCAGAGAAGTATTATATACAGGGTTCGTACGGAACCTGGATAACCTGGAAAACCTGGATAAGTCAGGGATATGGAAAATAGGGGAAAAAATAAGGGATTTGAAATGTTTTCCTAAAAAGTCAGGGATATGTCAGGGCCCTTACCGAAAATACCACCTCTAAAACACGTCTTAGGTTGGGCTGAAGACGTTTTTTAGAGGTTTTTTTTCGGTAAGGGGGATTTCGTTCTGTATATCAAACCATGCTTCGAGCAATACTAAATGTGAGCCAGGTGTGATAAAGTGGGCTCTGGTAAATACCTTAAAATGGTCAGGGATATTGGCAAAAATTTGGTCAGGGATTACCTGGAAAAGTCAGGGATTTTCAATGTAAAAACTTTGTACGAACCCTGATTTACTTCTATTATAACCAAATAGACCAAAAATATGCTTATACAGTGTGGAAAATATCTATGCAGCTGAGCACATAATTGGTGCGAATTTTCAGATTAAAGCGGGAAAACCGTGTCAAAATGGATGGTGGGAATTTTTGCAATGTTTACTCGAATGTTCAAGGGTCTTTAATTAGTTTCGACATAGTTTAATATTGTAATTGGGAAAATTCCGACTGAATAATCGTTTTTTTTTTATTATTTGCTGCTTTTATTTGGGAAGGCTATTTGATTACATTCTATTTAGATTGAATTATTTATATTAACTTAACAGCTCTGAAAAAATTAATTCAACGACGATATATTAAATACAAATAATTTATTTACATCAATAGAAACCGAGCTACTGTCAAGTCCTAAAGGCAAAAACGATGGTCGAACCTCTAAATTGCGACTAAAAAGAAAACTTTTCAGTCCTAACGACTTAGGCATGTTAATGACAGAACCAGAAGGTAATTGTATACTTATGGGGTTTAATGGAAACTAACTCGCATGCAGACACGTTGCTTTGCTAAATAGTTTTGGGTGAATTGCAATTATGGGTTATTGTCATTGCAATGAGAGGCTGGCACCATCTTTAGTTTTACCACATTTTGACCCCAGAAAATAAATAGTCTGCTAAAATATTAAGCCTAATTGACCATTTCATTAATTAATTACATGGAAAGAAACCAACATACAGGAATTTTTAGACATTAATTAAAGGGAGGGTGAAGTAGAAAATCAAGTGATTTTTTTTTATCGATTCTTCTACTAATTACAAGACCAGTCTGCATAGTGAAACATTCAGGAAATATCTCCGAGTGATTTTAAAATTCAAATTAGGTTCAGATTTTAAGGATAATTTTAAATAAGGACCTCCGACCAATCGCGTTACGCCTTGCCTTTTTGTTAACAAAATTCTCGTGGCACGCCCCTTGTCTGGCGCCACGATTGTCACATCGCGTGCAAATTTTATCCAATCTCGTGATAAATTTCATTCTACACGGAACGTACCACGAGAATTTTGTTAATAAAAAGGCAGGGCGTTACGCGATTGGCCGGAGGACCTTCTTTAAAATTGTCCTTAAAATCTGAACGTAATTTGAATTTTAAAATCATTCGGGAGTATTTCCTGAATGTTTCACTATGCAGACTGATCTTATAATTAGTGGAAGAATCGATAAAAAATCACTTGATTTTCTACTTCACCCTCCCTTTAAACAGATTAAAATTTTGGTTCCTTTCGTTCATGAAGGGGTGTCATTAAGTATACAAAGATCGGCAAATTGCCAAATTCGAGAACAATCAGGCGCAAAATCAACATTAACATAGTGCAATCATAAGTTTATAAGATATGTTCCATAAGTATACCAATATTTCGTAATGCTAGAGACTTACAGCGCGAGCTAGTTCGATAACGACAAGTGAGAATTGACTGCACTCGGTTAATTTTGCAGGACTTCCATCTTCCTATTTAGTCTGCATTACGAGAATCTTTGATCTACGTCACTTGCTGACAAGCTCCATGCAGTTTGTAACCAGTGACAAACTTATGGAACATATCGTACAGGGTTCGTACGGAATCTGGATAACCTGGAAAGCCTAGATAAGTCTTCGATATGAAAATTATGGGAAAAAGTCAGGGATTTGAAAGTTTTTCCTATAAAGTCAGGGATATGTCAGGGATTTCGTTTGGTATATCAAACCATGCTTCAAGCAATGCTAAATATGAGACAGCTGTGATGAAGTGGGCTCTGGTAAACTCCTTAAAATGGTCAGGGATATTACCAAACTTTGGTCAGGGATTTTCAATTTAAAAAATTTGTACGAACCCTGTCTTATGAACTTACGGTGCAATAGGTTTTTACGTATTTTCCGTGTGGCTTAAGAAGAAAGTTTTCACACTTTTGAAAAAAGTATAAATACATATGTAAAGTCGTACTTGTCCAATCAACAGATGATTTTGCCGTTAAGAGACGATTATTCAAGGATACTTCCGAATCGCGTATTGTGCCGAGAAATGATACAGACAGTTGGCTTCTTAAGGTCCCCCGCTTACCTAAAACATTGGCAAATCAAATCTCTCGCGAGTGTTCGTCCCCACTCAATATCGACTGCAATAAAGAGACTCGCAAACGAACTAAAACAATCAAGGACAATTCAACTAAACGAAAAGTTAAGGTTAAACCCAAAAAAAATCTTTTAGTATCAGAGTCAAGCAGCGACTCAAGCGATGACCAATCCAAAAGTGTTAGACCGAGAAGAATAAACATTAATGCGTCTGTAATACATGAGGCAAAGGGTGAGTCAGACCGGCCTCATTCGCAGAATGAACATCGCGATAATCGCGACATGGTTTCATCTAGTAACAAAACTGCGGGTGTAAATACAAACCGCAATCCTTCTGGTGAAACGCAGTGTGTTGCTGCAGCAATGCAACAAGAGAATGATTTTCATCGCAGTACTTGTAGTAAAAATGTTGCAACATTCAATGTGAGACCTACTGATAAGGCTAGCAACGTAAGCTCCCCGACGGTTGTTGAGAGTTCCTTGCCGATTGTGGAGAGTTCCTTGCCGATTGTCAAGAGTTCCTTGCCGGTTGTCGAGAGTTGCCCTACGGTTGTCGAGAGTTGCCCTACGGTTGTCGAGGGTTGCCCTACGGTTGTCGAGAGTTGCCCTACGGTTGTCGAGGGTTGCCCTACGGTTGTCGAGAGTTGCCCTACGGTTGTCGAGAGTTGCCCTACGGTTGCCGAGAGTTGCCCTACGATTGCCGAGAGTACCCCGGCGGTTGTCGAGAGTTGCCCTAAGGTTGTCGAGAGTCGCCCTACGCTTGTCGAGAGTCGCCCTACGCTTGTCGAGAGTCGCCCTACGCTTGTCGAGAGTCGCCCTACGCTTGTCGAGAGTCGCCCTACGCTTGTCGAGAGTCGCCCTACGCTTGTCGAGAGTCGCCCTACGCTTGTCGAGAGTCGCCCTACGCTTGTCGACAGTTCCCCTACGCTTGTCGACAGTTCCCCTACGGTTGTCGAAGGTTCCCCTACGGTTGTCGAAGGTTCCCCTACGGTTGTCGAAGGAAATCTCAAAAACAATGCAAGCTTAGTATTGGGAAACGGCAAAAGTGGGATGGAGAAAAGCACACCACCGAAACGAATGCTGAAAAAAGTACCTATTGTGAAAATGAAGAGACTGGAAAAGACAGTCATTGAAGAAGCGTCGAGAACACCTCTGACTTCAACTAGTCATTTCAAACACATGGTTAAAGATAATATGAATGCTGTATTAAATCGACATTCGCAGTTTTCGATAATCGACGGCCGAATTCCCGTTCTAAAGATACGCAGGTGTGAACCATCGTTAAAGGTTCAAAGTTCATGTAAGGCTGTTGAGAAAAGCAAAGAATCAAATTCGCAAGCGACTCAAAAAACTAAAGTTACGACAGATAACCCTCGTGTAACGAGTAGATTTTTCGTTGATACAGAAAAACGAAATGTCAAAAGCATATTTTTCTCTAAAAGTAATTCTTATAATAGGTTAGGACCTATTAAAAGTGGTAATTCCGCTGTACCAAGCAATGCCGCGCGTAGTTTAGATTTTGAACTGGGTGTCCCTGGTTGTTGTCGCGCTCAAAATATTCAGGAAGCACCGATTGAAGATGAAACTAGTTATTTATCAGATGATACGCTACCCATTGATCGAACCTTCTCTGAATGTGAATTTTCCGAAAGTGATGACATTGAAGCCCCTCAATACGCAATTGCGGATAATCAAAGAAGTATCGAAGAAATTTTTGCATCTGTTGCGGATAAACTTAAACCATCCGATAATAGAGCTAAACAACCTAATGACCATTGTGAAATCAATCCTAATGACAAGCAAAAAGATCGCAATGAACGTGAAGTCGTCAATCCTGATGTAGCGCGAATTTCGCAGGGTGATCAGGAAAGTGGACATTCTAATCAATCGGCCTTTAATGCTCGTAAAACTGACAAGCGAAGAGATCAAAATGAACATGGAGTCGTCAATCCTGATCATGTAACGCGAATTTTACAGGGTGATCAGGAAAGTGGACATTCTAAGCAATCGGCCTTTAATGCTCGTAAAAATGACAAGCGAAGAGATCAAAATGAACATGGAGTCGTCAATCCTGATCATGTAACGCGAATATTACAGGGTGATCAGGAAAGTGGACATTCTAATCAATCGGCCTTTAATGCTCGTAAAACTGACAAGCGAAGAGATCAAAATGAACATGGAGTCGTCAATCCTGATGTAACGCGAATTTCGCAGGGTGATCAGGAAAGTGGACATTCTAATCAATCGGCCTTTAATGCTCGTAAAACTGACAAGCGAAGAGATCAAAATGAACATGGAGTCGTCAATCCTGATCATGTGACGCGAATTTTACAGGGTGATCAGGAAAGTGGACATTCTAATCAATCGGCCTTTAATGCTCGTAAAACTGACAAGCGAAGAGATCAAAATGAACATGGAGTCGTCAATCCTGATCATGTGACGCGAATATTACAGGGTGATCAGGAAAGTGGACATTCTAAGCAATCGGCCTTTAATGCTCGTAAAACTCGTGAAAAAACACGTCACGAAGGCGTTAACGAAGCAATTTCGCATAAACGTGGAGCGTCTAATGATGAAGGGTCAGATACTGCGAAAGCTACAAAAAAATTAGCTTTAGACCAGGATCAAAATGTGCCTTGCTATTCTCGAAAGGAATTGTCAAATAATGAACGACAGTTACGAACAATTGTTAAACAAAAATCTTCGGAATATGACTTTGGATCCACTGATAGCGAAAGTGACGATGATACTTCGAAAAATCGACAACAAGGTACAAACAAGCCATCGAGAAAATGGTTAAATAAAGATATGCAAAATGATAATGGAAGTCCAAAGTCTAAACAATGCAGGAAACCTTGGACCGAAGATGAAGAAGATCGTTTGTATATTGGAGTTCAAAAACACGGTACTGGTTCCTGGTATGAAATTGCCACAGAATATGGCATTAAAAGGTCAAGTCAGCAGCTTTACGATAAATGGAGGAATCTGAATAAAAATAATAATATGTTAAAGGTTAAATTGAGGGTTATTAACCAACGAAAAAAGGGGGTTGTCGTTGAAAAGTCCAAAGCTACTTAATTTGTGTATTTTGTTGTTAACTAAGGTAATTTGAGGGTCAAAAGTGAACTGAAGATCTAAAAAATGCAGGTATTTAATAAAGGGTGGTAGAACCGAATGGGCAATGGCAATTTTGAGTCAAATGTTCTGTAACATTTTGCCAACAAGTTATAATTAGTGTTTTACGTATGACCCCCTAATTAAACTAACATTGTCTTTCAGTTTCTTATATGAATTTAAGGGGTCATCCGTAAAACACTAATCGCAACTTGTACTTCGGTTCTACCAACCTTTTTTTTTATTTTTTTGATACTATTTTCTAAGTCAGAAACAAATTTATAAAAAAAAATCTTCTTCATTACATTCTTTTAGAATTGCGATATTCTTGACTTTTTTTTTATATAAAGCATTGTTTGTTCAATTTAATGCAATAAAATTAATTAAGAGACAGGGTAGCCACGAAAGTTGATTTCATAATATTTTCCTAACTTTTTGTTAAATTTTTATTGCTATACGCAGTATTGGTTTTTTTTTTCTTTTAGATGTAAGAGTTAAAAATTTTTAATTTTTTTTAACATTGTTCTGTTAAACAAAAGTAAACATGTTTAATGTAGAAAATTTGTCAGTCGTGGTTGGCGAGTTTAATTAAATCTCAGGTTTGTAAATAAATACCGCAGTCTCTGAATGAGGTTTTCAACTGTCTTCCTAAATAATATTATTAAAATGAGAAGCGTTATTATTAAAATGTATTTGTATTATCTTCAGAGCGTAACTGTTAATAAATTTTTGAAAATAAAATCATTTTGCATTCCTTTCACCATAGCCCACTTGATCACGCACGCTGGCTGCACGCGCTCTAGCAGCCAGCGTGATCAAGTGGGCTATGCTTTCACTAACGCCACCTATAATTCAATCAAAGCCAAAAAAATAAGTAAAAGGTTTTTCGTTCTTAGTCACGTGACTTTAAAGTAAATTTCAGCTCCGGTGGCGCCCCCATGCTAATCTTCTACACACCAACTTTAACTTGCATAAGGTAGGAACCAATGAAAACTCAGCCACAAGGGTGGAGCTTGAATTAGACTTTGCTAAGCCATAGCCCACTCGATGCGCGCTCACGGACGCTGCGATGCTCGTGTGATGCGCGTGATCGAGTGGGCTAAGCTTAGCAGGCCAGCCAACTGTACCCCTCGAGTATGGGACCATCTAGTGGTCTTTCTTTAAACTAAACAACGGCCGAGACTTGCTTTAACTAATTAGCATGGAGGAAGGATACGAGCTATAGGCTCTATAGGAGAGGCCAACTAATAGGCGCGCGAGAAGCCTAAAAGGATCACGGTGGCGCCGCCAGACGGCGAGTAAAGTAACTAAAGTTTAAAAAAATTATTGCTCAATAACGTGTAAAAAACAGGTATTTTTGGGAAATCGGAAAAAAGACAAATTTCTAGCATTTCCTTTATTATTTTTGCAGTTAGGAGCGCTGCAATCAATTATTAACCACATGTTTCGATTTGTTGTTCCCGACATGGTTTTGAATTTTTTTTTAAAACTTTAGTTACTTTACTCGCCGTCTGGCGGCGCCACAGTGTCCCTTTTTGGCTTACTGGGAGTCGTAATAAAAGGTTTGTGTTTACTTTTGTGACTTATACCATAGGCTTATGAAAAACCAAATTTTTAAAATTTGCTTTAGGTACCAGGATTTATTGTGTACTATACTGGTTTAAATCTCTTGAAATTTAGTAAAAGGTGATTTAAATTAAATGTCGCTTTCTGTGGTGCTCCTAACAGGTTGGCTAATCTCTTACACACAAATTTTACCTTGCTGAAGGCAGGAACCAATCATAATTCTTTTAACGGGCCATGGCATGGGAACATCTACTGGCATTTGTTTAAACTAAATTAACCACAAACGAGACTTGCTTTAAAGGGTGATTTTTCTCTATGTGTCGCCTGAACAAACCCCGACAGAAATAATTACACATATGGGTGGTAGAGAGCAAAAACTGACATTCTGATGATTGTTTTTGGCCCCAAAATAAAAAAAAGCCCCCATTTGGGTAGTGGCAAGGCCCCCAACCGAATTTCGAAATATTCATAGGAATTATAGTATAGGTATTTTTTCTTGAAAATATAGGATTTTATATGACGTTTTTCCAGAATTATAGGATTATATAGGACACTAAAAAATTATTTTTTCTTTATTTAAAGTCCTGGTTTAACCGATGGGTTGCTTACAAAATTCCTATAATTTTGAAGTTTGCGCGAATACATAGTTTACAGGCGTGGAGGATTCCTACCATTAACACAAGGAGACCAAGGGACTTAGAGTGTAAAATCGTCTGCTATTTTACACTCTAAGTTGTCAGGTCTCCTTGTGCAAGTGGTATGAATCCTCCACGCCTGTAAGCTATGTATTCGCGCAAACTTCAAAATTATAGGAATTTTGTCGAATTTTGCAAAAAATAGGGTTATATAGGCCAGTTTTGAAAATATAGGATTTAATAGGAATTATAGAACCTCGGGGGTCCTGGTAGTGGTTGCACGGCTTTACAGTTAAGTCAAAACTCAAAAGTGGTAGGCGCCGCTGTGGACTGTGGTGTGGTTAAGGAACCAGCGTCTCAACCCACTCCCAGGTACCCTGCTTCGGGGAGCGCGTGATCGAGTGTGCTTTTCTCAAGATTAAGGACTCTACTATAGCCTCTGCACCTTGTTGTACCTTCTAAAATAGATTGGCAAACTTGGCAACCCTGTTTCAAAAATTTGAGGGAAGTTGTCAGTTGTCACATTTAGATTCGTGATTGTGTGAATTTGTGAAGGTTCGTTGGCAGTTAGATTAGATCTCAGCTGAATTGGTTGCAGTGCAGTACTTTAAAAGTTCCTTGTGATCATGGATAAATCTAGTGAATCCCCTTTAAAAATCGTAACTCTACCGCCAACTATCTACTCCATAAATTTACATGATCTTACTGTTGATGATTTATTCAATGTTTACGCGAATCAAATTTTAATTGCGGCTTCAACAAGCGACGTTGAAAAGGCTCTGATAGAATACATGAACACGTACGTAGAACCTGTTGGATGGAATGCGATTTGGAGAGCCACAAAGACTACATCACCTTTAAATCATTTGGATACAGAAAGTGATTTTCTTGTTGAGGTAAGTTGTTAGGCATTGTTTAATCAATATTAAAATAGTTAATAATATGATTAAATGCCGTTGTTTATATTATAATAGTTAATAATATAATTAAATGCCGTTGTTTATTTGGTTTAGGCCTAAATATGATTGACAGTGTATTTTATTTCCAACAGGTACTAGATGTCAGCATGAACAAATTAGAAAGCACTGTTAAAATAGTTGGAGTTGTTGATTCACCTGATTTGGCAAACGTGAAAAACAGTCCAGATTTTCAATGCCTGCACAAGATTAATAATGGAGAATTGGTAGTGCCACTCATCGAACTTTACCCTTTAACAGACGGAGACGATGAAGGTTTCTTTTTGAAGACGGCTCTAGCTATAGAACACATAAGGTAATGATTTTTTTTTTTTTTTTTGCTCCGTTTTATTAATGACGAGCTAGGGCTATAAATAGCCATACAGCTCCAAGTAGACAATATAACAAGTTACATAGTAGGAAAAACAATGTACATGAAATTCAAGTAGCGAGTGCTGAATAATCCGCAAATAGGAACCATAAATTATAATAATGATATAAATATAATTGATAATAAAGATTTACTATAGGTAATGGGGTTTTTGATATTTATATGCGTTTAAGAAAAATATAATAATAATTAAGTTAGTGCGAGATGTAATTTTAAAAGACGCTTAAATTGGGGAACTGTACGAACTGAAACAATTTCAGGGGGAAGGGCATTCCATATAGCAATGGTCCTTCGAAAGAACGAGTCCCTTAAAACTTTTGAACGTGAGGGGTGCAAGAAAAGCTTTCGACTGTGCCCCCTGGTGCCTTTGGTGTGGGTCGAATAAGTGAAAAACTTTTGACTAGGATCAGACAAAATTTTAAAAAGGCTGACCATATCTAAATAAGTACGGCGGATAGTGAGGGAGGGCCAACCTAAAGTGGACAACCGGACATCACGGGGGTGGCGCCTTAAAGGGTACGGAATACGGCTAGCCCTGCCCGACACGCCATCAAGTAATTTTATATCTTGTTGGGAAGTAGGGTTCCAAATTTGACTGCCAAACTCTAAAATCGGCCTAATGTAGCATTGAAAAAGACGCGTTAATAAAGGGGGGCTGATACCTGGGAAATTGGCCTTGATTACTGATAAAAGATTATTGGCGCGCCTACAAGAACCCTGGATATGGGAATGAAAGGACAGGTTGTGGGTTAGTGTTAATCCCAAGTCGCGACATTCATTAACCCGTCTAATATTATGGCCATTAAGGAAATATGGTGAGGGCGTGCTAACGTTAAAGGGACGACGGTGCAAGGACAATACCAAGGTTTTATCACAGTTAAATTCCAAGCCGTTATCACGCGACCAGGATTCAAGATATTTAAGATCCTTCTGAAGGGCAGAGACGTCGTCATAGGTGTGTATAACCCGAAACAACTTAAGGTCATCTGCATATAGTCGGGGGTGGGAGGATAAGGAGTTAGGAAGGTCATTAATATATAGAACGAAAAGGAGTGGGCCTAAAACACTACCCTGTGGAACACCACTCGAAACCGGAAGATAATCACTTAGTTCATGCCCCACCCGCACTGCCTGCAACCGGTCAGATAAATAACTCTCTACCCAACCAAGGATGTTTTCTGAAAGACCATAAGCTCGAAGTTTGGACAGGAGGCGTTTATGAGGAACAGAGTCGAAAGCCTTAGCTATGTCGAGATATATTATGTCAACACGGTGACCGTTATCTAAGGCAGAAGTCCACGTATGGAGAGCAGATAAAATATTGGTCTCTACTGAGCGGTGGTGGAGGAAGCCGTGCTGGAACTCACTAAGATAAGGGTGAACATGGTGTAAAATGGCCATCCTAATACACTTCTCCATAAGCTTGCAGATGGTAGAGGTCAAACTAATGGGACGATAATTATTGGGGTCAGATCTTGCGCCCTTACCCTTATAAATTGGGGTAACATGGGCCTTACGCCATTCATCAGGCACGGATTTCTCCACCAGAGACAGGGTAAACAGTTTTTGTAAAGGTAGAGCTAAGGACGAGCTACAATTTTTTAGTAGTCTATTGGGAATCCCGTCAGGACCCGAGGCACTTTTAACATCAAGGCTTTGGATGGCAGACCTGACTTGTAACACGGTTGGGAAAAAATCATCCATTAAAGGCACATTAGGGAAATCTGAGACAATAGGTAACTCAACTTGAGTAACGTTAAAGTTTTTGACTAGAGATTGATTGAGGCATTGATGATATGTCTCCTGACATTAGATAGTGAGTGTTTGTTTATGAGCACATTTACAAGCATGGATGGCCCTTTAGGAAAGTGATTTTTTTTACAAAAAAATCTGTTTGGAAATTGTCATCCTATTATTATCAGAGAGAATTTAGAAGGGGAGTGGAACGCCCCCCCCTTTGACTCTATTAAACGTGATGACGCCCAAACAAGATGTCGCGTTGAGCTTTTTGGGGTAGGCGAGTTTCCGGTCACGTGTTCTAAAATCTCTCTGTTACAAACGCATCATACCGGAAATCGACCTGCCTAGATAACGTTTAGCAGACGACGTTGCGCTACATTCCAAACCACCCCTTCCACTCCCCTTCTAAATTCTCTCTGTTATTATTAAGCCTTGGCTGTGGTTTAGTTTAAATAAATGCCACTAGATGCTCCCATAATCGCGGGGTGGAGTTGACTTGCCCTCTAGGCTTAGCAAAGGCTAAATAGCTCCGCCCTCATGCCATGGATAAGTTCTTATTGGCTTCTGTTTTGGCAAGGTGAAATTCATGTGCAGAAGATCAGCCACAGTAGCCGACATTTGCTTTAAAGGGGCATAAAATTCTGTATTTATAAACATGGCCGCAAGGTGGCACCACACATGAATTTTCAACCGAACTAGCTTCAAACAAACGGAACTTTGAGGTGAAAATTACTTAAAGCAAATGTTGATTCCTGTAGCGCAAAGGCAGGAGCCAATCAGAACTCGTTAACCTTCAGGGCGGAGATAAAATTAACCTTTGCTAAGCATAGTGGGCCCAATGAGAGAGATAGTTACAATTCAAATCAGCTTACCACGAAACACATTGTTTTTACCAAGCACGTTTACCAAAAAAAAAAAAAATGACAGCGCCATCTGTGAGCCTCTAGCGGAACTAATTACAACTTTTACTTATTACTTATTTGCAATCAGAAACATCGTTATAATTTTTATTTCATCTATTTATTAGATTAAAAAGGCCTAGAGGTTTTATTATTTAACTCTCGTATTTTATTTAATACGTTTAAAAAACTACATTGACAGCTTGTTACGCAGATTATAGTTATACCAGCAAACGGTAATAAAAAAGTTCTAAAAGTGATTAATAGGTGGCGCCACTCGTATTTGATAAAGATTCATGCTCGACAAAAGGTGTATTGCGAAACGTCGATCTCGAGATCTCACGTTGCGACTCGATCTATATATATATTCTACTAGCTTTTACCCACGGCGTCGCTCGCGTGTAATTAGAACTATCATCAAAATGTTAGAAAGAATGGGTAGATTTAACCGATGACTGATATTGTTGTAGCACCCTAGGAGCGAAGGCACTCTTAACATTTTTGTTATTAATTTTCATGCGGACATTATTCCATAAAGAAGGGTTTTTAAATTTCTGGCTGCCATTTAAAAAGATGGCAACAAATTAAAACCCGAAAGACCATTCAACCCGTCTATAGGTTAAAGGAAACCAGTGTACTAAATATCTGTGAAATCGGTTGAAACGCGCGGACTTTGTTGCATAGGGAAGCGTTTTTTTACATTTCTGGGCGCCATTTTTTAAGATGGCGGCGGATTTTGAAAAATCTTTCTTAGTACGCGCCTACTACTTATGAGTAACGTTCCTGCAAATTTTCAGCCTTCTAGGGCAAGCGGTTTGGGCTGGGCGTTGATTATCAGTCAGTCGGGACTTTATTCATGTTAAAGAACTCTTGACTTAAATAATCTCAAGCTTATGCTGCCTTAATTTTTATGATAGGTTTTTCTATCAAAACTTATGGCGACCATGGGATGAAGAAGATGACGATGATGTAGTTTTTGCTGAGAAACACCTCAAACCCCGGCTGAAGTTGTAAGGATTCTTTGTTTATTCATTTTTTCTACTAAAAATTATTTTTACTCCTAAAAAATGTTTGTAGGCATTGTAGCGTTTAATTTTTTACAATTTACATATATAGCGTGTTGATTGTTTTAAAAACTTGAAAGTGTATAAATTGAGCATAATAAGTTGCATAGTTTAGTTATAGGGAGCGGGCGAAGAGATGAAAATCTCTAGAACTAAACATCAGGGATTATGTGACAGTGAGGCTTTTTGAAAACGTACTTTTCTCCCTTTGGGGATATTAAAATTTCCTTCCCCTCCACGAAAGGCTTTTGGCGCCATCTTGCGGCGTAATTTTCGTCCCATAGACGCTAATGTTAAAAAATAGAATTTGAAAATGTACATTTCGTACTGAAGACTTTAAAAAGTACTAAAAAAGTACAATTGTACTACCAAGAACAACACTGAACTCTTAGCCAATCAGGCGCAATCCCCCACTTGCCTTCCACTTTGTAAAACTTGTCGCCATTTTGGCGGAAAGGGGAGAAGCTATTTTAAGCCACACCCCTTGGTCCTTTCCCTATTGCGTGAGACGCGACTTCTGGAAATGGGTGTCGCCATAACGGTGTACTTATCCTAAAGATGTCGCCAAAGATTATTTAAAATATTGAAACCTTGAATTTTAAAATACATATTTCAGGGTTCATACAAACCTGGAAAAATCAGGGAAATAAATAGTTGACAAAAACATCAGGGAAATTTCGAATTTTTAGTAAAATTCAGGGAAATCAGGGAAATTTGCGTCAAACAGGGGCCGAGTAATTAAGCAAAATGTTGAATATAACACATCCTCCATAGGATTAACATTACACTATACTTTGGAGGCTCATAACTCTGGTTATATTAGAGATACGGGGATGTACTTTGAGTATGTTATAGTCCTATTTGCCCCCCATCCAACCATACTAAAAACGTAGGGCTACGACAAACAGGGGCCGAGTAATTGAGCAAAATGTTCGTGAACATTCCCTCCATAGGATTAACATTACACTATACTTTGGAGGCTCATAACTCTGGTTATATTAGAGATACGGGGATGTCATTTGAGTATGTTATAGTCAAATTTGTCCCCCATCTAACCATACTAAAAACGTAGGGCTACGACAAACAGGGGCCGAGTAATTAAGCTAAATGTTCGTAAACATATCCCCCTCCATTGGATTAACATTACACTATACTTTGGAAGCTCATAACTCTGGTAATATTAGAGATACGGTGATGTCCTTTGATTATGTAATAGTCATATTTGCCCCCCCCCCTCCTTCGTTAACATTTGCTCCATAGGATACTCCATATAGGGGAAAAACCTGGAAAATTCAGGGAAGTATGTGGGGAAAAACCTGGAAATCTCAGGGAAATTTGTTTTCCAAAAGTTGTATGAACCCTGGAAGCATAATTTTTTTATATTTAAAACCAAAACATCTAATTGACTAATAACGGATCTAATTCTACTGCGCAGGTGTTTCGACATCCATAAGGGAATTGTTCCTGAAACTATAGCGAGGAAAGTCTCGCAAATCTTGGAACAAGCTTGGGATCTTTATGAAAAACTCCGTGACTTTAATACGAGTGATTCCGAAGCTGAATATGACGAAGCCGATGTCATTCAGAACATCGAGTATCGTTCGGAATTCGAAGACCTCCAAAGACAAATTGAAATGCTGGAAAATCCCATGTTAAGAACTCTAGTAATGAGCAGCAATTCCTCTATGGTGTCTCGTCTTAGCAATGGTGGTACCATTTGTAATGAAAGAACCTATCCTGTTTTGCATCTAGTCGGGAGAAATATTACTCTTGAGAAAATTAAGGTAAATAGAGTAATGGCAGTCCTCTGCCTTCGACTGTATTAAGCTCTATGGGGAAATAACATGGGGTGCCATTAGTCTATTAAATTAAGCAGGGTTTCACTAATTTACAATTTCATATCATATTTTATCACGAAAGTGGTATTACGTAATGTTACACTTTCGCGAGTGTCTACTTTCAAAATATCAAGTTTTTAATATAATTGAAGCACAAAGTTTCTATTTTTAAAATCCATTGAAAAATCGCGAAAACTAAACTCAGTTTCGATATATATCGATAATTTGGCTTGTCGAGCTTGTTTGCCCGTTTGATGACATCGCTATGACGTCAGGGGAAAAAAGGGCGGGAATCCTATTATAGGCGTCTCGAGCTTCTCGCCAGTCTAAACTCTGGGTCTGATAGCGGAGAGAGTGGCGCCATCTCTAAGGGTAAAAATATATCTGTGACGTCAGCCTACGGGAAACGTTTTAGCCTTTCATAAAAAGTGGATTTCTAATAATTTCAAATGAAGCGTTTTCAAATGAATATTGGCAAATAATAATTAGAAATCGGAGGGAGAATTAAAAGCTTGATATTTTTGAATTCACAGAAGTTAATTCTATCTTTTGTTATATAAATCAGAGGTTTTTCAAACGAAGCTTCTCATTCCCTTTAAGGTCGAGCTAAAGCCAACTTGGGAAGGGGGGAGGGGTTTTTCATATGCCTTTAGTTTCTGCTCATTTCCAAGCAAGTGTTTCAAATAAAAAAATTTTCAAGACTTTACAAACCGAAAGCCAACATTTCAAAGATTACAACAAAATTGTGAAAAACTTTTATTTTTGAAATTACATTAAGTTAAATGACATTAAATTTAAAGTTACTAATTCCAATATATCTTGTCTTTCCGTCGTTTAAATTGCATAAAATTTTGCATACACGCGCATTTACACCTACGCTAGTGGTTAATCGAGACAGTTTTGGAAAATGTCAATTATGTAACTAATTAAGCGAATAAATTAATTTAATTAGTGACTTAATTAGTTAAATAATTGACATTTTCCAAAACTGTCTCGATTAACCACTAGCGTAGGTGTAAATGCGCGTGTATGCAAAATTGTAATGTAACTTTAAATTTAATGTCATTTAACTTAATGTAATTTCAAAAATAAAACTTTTTCACAATTTTGTTGTAATCTTTGAAATGTTGTCTTTCGGTTTGTAAAGTCTTGAAATTTTTAATTGAAACACTTGCTTGGAAATGAGCAGAAACTAAAGGCAAATGAACAACCCCTCCCTCCTTCCCAAGTTGGCTTTAGCTCGACCTTAAGCAGGGTTTTTCTAATTATCTACTGCAAAATAATGGTTGAGATGATAAGTTTCTGTAGTTATTGTACTTGATAGTCGATAGATGGCGTTTTTCTATTTGCCCCATTGTACAACCGAAGTTGCACGATGCTTATATCATTCAATTTTTGTAGGATATTACTTTAGACCCAAACATAGTTGTCAGAATGTATGACAGTCCCGAGACAGCAGTGTCGCTCGCTCAATCTGGGGAGCAGGTTCTCATCTATCCTGATACTTATAAATGCTTGTCCCTTGGTTGGATCGAAGAAAATATCATTATAAAAGGTATGGAGGTTAAATGCGAGCTATATTTTTTGGCGGGGACCCTTAAAGGGTTGGTTCCACAAGTACGACATAATCCCTGGGGTACAATTCTTTTACCCACACACGTACGTACTGAGAAGTTGAACAAAGTCTCGGCTGTGGTTAAGTTGAAACAAATACCACTAGATGCTACCAAAGTCGAGGGTGGACTCATGGATTAACTAACGCTAGGGATTGTTCACTAGCCGTGTTTCCCATGTATTTCTATCGCCAACTACATGTTCCGAATTATTCCTTGATTCCCCTCTTCATTCCCCCAATTTAATGGACCAAAACGGATGTAGATATAGCGCCATCTTTAGACAAAATAAATCGTTTTTGTGGATTTTGAAGATGGCGGCGCCCATTTTTAGGCGGGATTTTAATTTTGGCGTCATAGGACACGTGATATTTGGTCCAATTTACTTATAACTTCCGGTTAGGGATAGTAGCTGCTGCTAGGGGGCGTTTGGAACATGCATGCTTAATCTTTAAGGGGGAACGAACAATCCCTAGCGTTAGTTAATCTATGGTGGACTTGACAGACCCGCTTAGGTTTGTTTTAGAAATAAAACGAACTAAGCTTCTTTGAACCACTCCTTACCTCAGTCACGTGCCTACGAGTATTTCAAATAATTTTTACCCACCTGCCAATGCCTTCTTTACAGTCCCTTTAAGGAACTAAGTTTGAATAGATCTATCTCAGTTGTGACGTCAGTGTGTAGGTAAAACGTCACGGGCTTAGCTTTGACAGTTGGCGGCCTTGTTTGGTACCTGTTTGGTTCTATGGGCAAATAGCATGGGTGACGTCACACAAAGGCTCCTGAGATAGCTCTATAGATCTATCTCAGTTGTGACGTCAGTGTGTAGGTAAAACGTCACGGGCTTAGCTTTGACAGTGGGCGGCCTTGTTTGGTACCTGTTTGGTTCTATGGGCAAATAGCATGGGTGACGTCACACAAAGGCTCCTTAGATAGCGCTATAGATCTATCTCAGTTGTGACGTCAGTGTGTAGGTAAAACGTCACGGGCCTAGCTTTGACAGTGGGTGGCCATGTATGGTACCACTTTGGTTCTATGGGTGACGTCACACTAAGGCTTCTGAGATGGCTCTATAATGTCAAACATGACGTGGGTCCACCTAATCTAGTGTTCCCATAACTAAACTAATTACCTAATACTAATCTTGCACAATGTAACGAATGTTTTAGGAATGGGAGGTTTAGACGAAATAATAATTGAAGGTTGCAAGGGTGGTGGTGACATATTCCTAAACTGTTCCGCGTCGGATGTCGTAATCGAGAATGTCACTTTAAAACCTGATCGCTCCATGAAAACTACAGTTCTAGTCCATAAGGGAGCTTTACGTGCCAAAGATTGTTTTATTAGTGGTGGAGATTATGGACTTATTGTCCTGGAAGGTGCAGCTGTAACTCTGGACAGCTGCAATGTCTTGTACTCAAATGTACGTACGTCAAGTTAAAATACAGTACTGCACTATCTTTCTAAAAGGGTGGTACAAAGGATTATGTGGGTGATTTTGAGTCGAAAATGCTCAATGCTGTCCGGAGTCACCGTTTGGAGTTTTTAACGGATGACCCTTCTTGGGTTGAAGTCCGCCCTTAGTTCCAGAGAAAGAAAGACACCAAGCTCTTGGGTCATAAGGAATGGCCAATAGTTTGACCCCCCCCCCTTCACCCCAAAAGCTCCGGCCAGTCCTACAGGGTTCATACAAACCCGGAAGACAGGGAAATAAATAGTTGACAAATCCTCAGGGAAAACTAAGGGAAATTTAGAATTTTTAGTAAAACTCAGGGAAATTTGCGTCAAACAGGGTCCGAGTAATTAAGCAAAATGTTCATATAGGATTAGCATTACACTATACTTTGGAGGCTCATAACTCTGGTTCTACTAGAGATACAGCGATGTCATTTGAGTATGTTATAGTCCAATTTGTCCCCCATCCAACCATACTAAAAACGTAGGGCTACGACAAACAGGGGCTGAGTAATTAAGCAAAATGTTCATAAACATCCCCCTCCATAGGATTAACATTACACTATACTTTGGAGGCTCGTAACTCTGGTTCTATTACAGATACGGGGATGTCCTTTGAGTATGTTATAGTCCAATTTGTCTCCCATCCAACCATACTAAAAACGTAGGGCCACGACAAACAGGGGCCGAGTAATTAAGCAAAATGTTACAGGGATGTACTTTGAGTATGTTATAGTCCAATTTGTCCCCCGTCCAACCATACTAAAAACGTAGGGCTACGACAAACAGGGGCCGAGTAATTAAGCAAAATGTTCATAAACATCCCCTCCATAGGATTAACATTACACTATACTTTGGAGGCTCATAACTCTGGTTACATTACAGATACGGGAATGTCCTTTGAGTATGTTATAGTCCTATTTCCCCCCCCCTCCTTCGTTAACATTTGCTCCATAGATACCCCATATACGGGAAAAACCTGGAAATCCCAGGGAAATTTGTTTCCCAAAAGTTGTATGAACCCTGCATTGTCTTTCAACTCCTTATGGGGTCATCTTTAAAATACTCCAATCATAACTTGATTAGGGTGGTCCTTGTGGCAAAATGTCATACAACATTTTCGCCTCAAAATTGTCCATAGAACACACTCTACTTCGGTTCTACCACCCTTTTTGCAGTAACCTGTATAAGCAATTCATGAAGGTAAGGATATTAACGCAACTTTAAACGTATCAGATTGATGGTGTCAACATGAGACTCGGAAGTAGTTTGACCATGAAATCTTCTTGCATTCATCATTGCGAAGGAACTGGTCTACGAATTGATGGGGAGTCGGACACTAGCTTTGGTGGCTCTCTAAACATGGATGAGGCTAATGAAAAGTCGACTCAAGTTTCAACTGTCTCGCTTGAGAATGTCAGATTTTACAGTAATCGAAACTATGGAATGGTTGTCGAAGTCAAAGCTGAGGAATCTGAAAATGAGAATGCGTCTCTTGATTGGAATGCTCTAAAGAGGTATATGCTTTTTTCTTGTTGCGGAGACTAAATTAAAAGAAATTGTGGGAGGATAGCTCGCCATGTTTTTCGGCTACCCCGGTATGAGCTCGCCATTTTTGGGCCAGGAAGGATCAACGTGGCGCCACTTGTGATGCCAGGGTTCATACAAACCTGGAAAACCTGGAATAATCAGGGAAATAAATAGTTGACAAAAACCTCAGGGGAAATTCAGGGAAATTAAGAATTTTTAGTAAAATTCAGGGAAATTTGCGTCAAACAGGGGCCGAGTAATTAAGCAAAATGTTCGTGAACATACCCTCCATAGGATTAACATTACACCCAACTTTGGAGGCTCATAACTCTGGTTCTATTAGAGATACGGTGATGTCCTTTGAGTATGTTATAGTCCAATTTGTCCCCCTTCCAACCATCCTAAAAACGTAGGGCTACGACAAACAGGGGCCGAGTAATTGAGGAAAATGTTCGTGAACATACCCTCCATAGGATTAACATTACACTATACTTTGGAGGCTCATAACTCTGGTTCTATTAGAGATACGGGGATGTCATTTGAGTATGTTATAGTCCAATTTGTCCCCCTTCCAACCATACTAAAAACGTGGGGCTACGACAAACAGGGGCCGAGTAATTAAGCAAAATGTTCATAAACATACCCCCCTCCATAGGATTAACATTACACTATACTTTGGAGGCTCAAAACTCTGGTTATATTAGAGATACGGGAGGTCCTTTGATTATGTAATAGTCATATCCCCCCCCCTCCTTCGTTAACATTTGCTCCATAGGATACTCCCTATACGGGAAAAACCTGGAAAATTCGGGGAAGTATATGGGGAAAAACGTGGAAATATCAAGGAAATTGATTTTCCAAAAATTGTATGAACCCTGTCCAGAACGATTTACAGCTAGATAGCCTAGTCTTATTAGTTTCTATTTTTTATAGTTTAAATTCTTAAAATTTTGTTCACCCACTCCCCTCCTTTTTTTCTTTTTTTTTTTTTTTTTTTTGCTCCATAATTACATGTTTTTTCATACATAACTCTTTTTTCTATTTGCATAGAAGCCTAGACAAAAAAGGCTTGGCGAATATGTATACTTGATAAATAAATATACTAATTAATTAAAAATCCAACCGATTTAAATAAACGTTAATCCTATTCTTATATTTTCGTAGCATTTCATGGTTGGATCTAAAAATTGACGATTCCATGCAAAATGACAATGAAACCTTTGGCTGTGGAAATTTCACAAACGGCAAAGGAAACATTGGAAAGTCACGATCTGTTCATACTAACAGGAACCGTACAGGGTCTGTTTCTTCGCCTCCTGCTTATGATAAGTTCCTTGACTCTATTTCTCGTATAAAGTTCCTCTCAGTCAGCAATGAAAGGTAAGAAAGAAATCATCCGTTACGTTAAAGGGTTACTTTAAAGCAAGTCTCGGCTGTAGTTTAGTTTAAACAAATGCCACTAGATGCCCCCATAGTAGAGGGGTGGAGTTAAGTGGTCTGCAAAGGCTAGTTTTAGCTCGACCCTCGAGGTTAACGAGTTCTGATTGTCTCCTGACTTTAGCAAGGTAAAATTCGTGTGAAAAAGATTAGCCATAATGTTTAACAAATGCCACTAGATGCCCCCATAGTCGAGGGGTGGAGTTAACTGACCCGCTAAGCCTAGCAAAGGCTCCTTTTAGCTCCGCCCTCGAGGTTAACTAGTTCTGATTGGCTCCTGACTTTGGCAAGGTAAAATTCGTGTGAAAAGATTAGCCATAATGTTTAACAAATGCCACTAGATGCCCCCATAGTCGAGGGGTGGAGTTGACTGACCTGCAAAGGCTAGTTTTAGCTCCGCCCTCGTGGTTAACTAGTTCTCATTGGTTCCTGTCTTTAGCAAGCTAAAATTCGTGTGAAAAAGATTAGCCATAATGTTTAACAAATGCCACTAGATGCCCCCATAATCGAGGGATGGAGTTAACTGACCTGCAAAGGCTTAGCAAAGGCTAGTTTTATAGCTCCGCCCTCGTTAACGAGTTCTGATTGGTTTCTGACTTTAGCAAGGTAAAATTCGTGTGAAAAAGATTAGCCATAATGTTTAACAAATACCACTAGATGCCCCCATAGTCGAGGGGTGGAGTTGACTGACCAGCAAAGGCTTAGCAAAGGCTAGTTTTATAGCTCCGCCCTCTTTAACGAGTTCTGATTGGTTTCTGACTTTAGCAAGGTAAAATTCGTGTGAAAAAGATTAGCCATAATGTTTAACAAATGTCACTAGATGCCCCCATAGTCGAAGGGTGGAGTTAACTGAGCCGCAAGGCTTACCAATGGCTAGTTTTATAGCTCCGCCCTCGAGGTTAACGAGTTCTGATTGGTTCCTGCCTTTAGCAATGTAAAATTCGTGTGAAAAAGATTAGCCATAATGTTTAACAAATGCCACTAGATGCCCCCATAGTCGAGGGGCGGAGTTAACTGACCCTCAAAGTCTAGTTTTATCTCGACCCTCGAGGTTAACGAGTTCTAATTGGTTCCTGCCTTTGGCAAGGTAAAATTGGTGTGTAGAAGATTAACCAGCATGTTAGAAGGGCCACATAAGCCGACATTTGCTTTAATTATGAAAAATTAATTTTAAAAAGGTTTTTAAACGAAATGGGTTTGGGTTTAGTGATCTTAATTATGGGGAAAAAATCCAAAACTGGTCAACTTCAGCTTGTATTGGAGGAGATGATGATTCTGTAATCACTCCAGATGATAACAAATCACTGGAAGGCAATATTTAAATAAGCCAAGGCATCTAATATCTCTATCTTTTGTGATTAAGTCAACGTTAATAGTACAAGCAGCGCTATAGTTTTGAAAATTTATTAAATTTATACTTTTGTATTTTTGTATATTGTGAAACGTTATAATAAAAGTCGTTTTTTTGTTTAAAATAAACAATGGCTCGTTATGTAACGTTATAGTTTTGCAGCAACATTATCATGATGAAAAGTTCATATGGCGCAGTGTAGTCCTTTTAGTTTGGTTATACACAAACACTGAGGTGTCAAATTGGAACTTTATCTTTTTGGAAGCTTTGACCAATAAAATTAAAATGGGTTTAAAGGGTACGTGATTTTTTGAGTGAGGCATGAATAAGCTCTTATTGACAGTGCACTTGCCATATAATTGGGGCAATTCTCTAACTTTTTAAGCAAGTTATTGCAAGTGATAACAGAAGTAGGATAAGGTACTAGAAGTATTGAGGTAACCAAATTCTTCACTTGGCCAAAGTGAATATTCTTGATAACACACCAACGGTTGGCCCTCTGGTAGCGGTTTCAGAATTTTCCCTCCAAAACGTGAGACGCTCGCGGCGGTAGACGGCCGAACTAGATTCAAGCACCCGCGTCCGTGTTCCGCGGCTTTAGGTTGAGGGGAAGGGGGTAAGAAATTTTTTTGGAACTCGACCAATTTTTTTTCTCTCTAGCGTAGGCGCGATGGAAGCGACATAAAATCCTCAAATTTGTTCACCAGTGCCAGGATCTACTACCAATTCTA
Source organism: Phalangium opilio (assembly GCF_054372755.1). Taxonomy (NCBI): domain Eukaryota; kingdom Metazoa; phylum Arthropoda; class Arachnida; order Opiliones; family Phalangiidae; genus Phalangium; species Phalangium opilio. Next base: position 10,467,788 of record NW_028324218.1, read on the forward strand.
GAGCTCTTTACTTCTAGTCTCATCTTACTTCTGGTGATAACTATCGTCTAAAGGGTTGGTGCCAACCTCGTGCCGTCTATGAGAGCGCGATATCTAAATAGGTGATTAGTCATACATGTCATCAAACCTTGAACTAAAAGCGGCTGATGTCTCGTGAATAATTCCCCTCGTGCTAATAAAAAACAAAGGTGGGCAAATTAAAATTTTACCGTCTTTAATATTCACGAGAGTGGTAATTTATCGAAAGGGTTAAACTGGTCGATAAGTTATCGCTTGCTTTATAACTAAAGACGGAAAAATGTTAGCTTGTCCACCTTGTTTTTTATAAGCACAAGGGCAATTCGCTTTTCGTTCAAGGTTCAATGACACCTATGACTAATCACCAATTTAGATATCGCGCTCTCATAGACGGAACGAGGTTGGCACCAACCCTTTAGGCGATAGTTATCACTTGCGATAACTCGCTTAAAAAGTTAGAGAATTGCCCCCTGTGTATCTAGCCGTTCATTTTCCAAAGCACCATTTGGTAGTAGCGCAATATGGAAGCAATAACTTTGCATCCATTTTGAGGCAATGAAAGACCCCAATGACTGCATGTTTCTTATGCCTGGTTAAGACTGCGAAATGTGCCCCTTATTTGTGATATTACTCCACATTAAGTACAAAATGTTAGTTGGGAGGAAAATGTGCAGTAAAATATTTATCTAATTGTATATATTTTGTTAAATCTGCAACTGAATGACAGTGAATTAGAAAACTGACAATTCTTCCAAAAACTGATATTTATTATTTCTCTGTATAAGTTTCGTGAAAATTTTCCAGTAGTATGCGATGAAAACTTCATGTGAAAAATATGTGAAGTACTTTATTGAAACAATTCGTTATACAGGCTTATCAAAATTTTCAATGAAATTAAGAAGGGCAGAACAAATATGCCAAACAGAATTAAGTTCATCGGAACCACCAGTAAACGTCGTTGTATCATAGGTGTCACTTAAAATCCTGAAATAACTGATTTTTCTGGTTAGATTGTGTTCCTTTCCTCGGAGTTTATTCCGCCCAGTCTATTTATTCATGTTTTCCGGAATTTGCGAATCTGGTTGGTCAACGTGTTGAAATTCACCGCTGTTTAGTCTCTTCAGGGATAGATAGACTTTTTTAAGACGGAATGGGTAACAGGGTTATTCGGGTGCGCGTCCTAGTCCACGACCCCCTTACCCGTGACGGGGGGGGGGTATGAAAGAAGAGGCGGGTCTTATTTTCATTATGGCGTTGTATGTATATCCGGGTCAAATAAACGTCGTCTGCCAAGTTGGAATGGATTGGGCTCCGATTGTAATTTTTGAAAGAACATTGTTTAAAAATGGAAGTAACACAAGACATAGGGCTTGAAATCAAAACACATTTTGAAATACGATTTATTTCTCTTTGATGAAGTTGTAGTGATGCTTTAAAAGCCTTCATAGATATTACAACACGAACAGGTTTTAACAAAACACTAAGCTCACAAAACTCCTGGCCATTCACTAAGCCTTGGTTAACTTCATCAAATTCGCTTACAAAATTATGAGGATAGTAGACATGATTGGCTTTAGAAAGAATTAGCGAACACTTTTCACCCTTTACAGATGTACTCCAAATCCAAAACACCGGCAATAAATTCCCTACCTCTTAATTGCTATTAAAAACAATTCCCGAATAATTTCCGTGCCCTTGCTTTTAGACAGCTTCATTTTGAACCCCTGTAAAGATGCTTTTCTGTACAACCATAGCCCACTCGATCACGCGCATCACGACGTAAGCTGCTCGCGCTATATAGCGCGAGCAGCGCAGCGTCCGGGAGCGCGGATCGAGTGGGCTCTGGTACAACGCAAGAGGGGTCGTAGTCATAGCGACAGATGTAAACAGGAATTACGTATTATTGGCCCTCCTTGTCAGCAACGTCACCAATACGTAGTTTTAGTGAGCCAATAAGAAAATTTAATTTTTTGGTTACGTGTTGAAGGAAGGGGCTATGTACTCGTCTATGAGTCGGACTGAAGTAAATATTAACCGTTGGGAATTCCGTCTTAAAAAAGTCTATCCCTGGTCTCTTGTCGTGCTGGTTTTGTTTAAAAAATGTTGAAAATGTTGGTAAAGGCCTTTCGGGTTCGCTAATAAATATTGGGATTTGGAATTTTTCCCTTTCTCTGTGTCCGTAAATAGCAAATCTATCTCCGGAAGTATCCGTATGCTTGTTTCCTTTCGTTTTATTAATTTTATACTTTTTATATTTGTTATTAAACACTTTCGGTAAATGAATCGAACTTATTGCATCCAATAAGCAATTCATAACGATTAAAATCGTCACGGTTTTATCTTTAACGTAAGAATTTTTGATAAACTTAAGCTTAAAATTTTTTTTCAAAATTTAAAATCTCGCGCCAAATCGTGTTATAAAATCGCACGTGGAAATAAACCGCGTGATTTTCAAGTCAATAAAAGCGCGAGACAGTTCATATCACCCAATATTAAAGGGAGGGTGAAGTAGAAAATCAAGTGATTTTTTATCGATTCTTCTACTAATTATAAGACCTGTCTGCATAGTGAAACATTCAGGAAATACTTCGGAATGATTTTAAAATTCAAATTAGGTTCAGATTTTAAGGATAATTTTAAAGAAGGTCCTCCGACCAATCGCGTAACGCCCTGCCTTTTTATTAACAAAATCACGTCGCGTGCGAATTTTATCAAATCTCGTGATAAATTTCATTCAACACAGAACGTGCCACGAGAATTTTGTTAATAAAAAGGCAGGGCGTTACGCGATTGGTCGGAGGACCTTCTTTAAAATTATCCTTAAAATCTGAACCTAATTTGAATTTTAAAATCATTCCGAAGTATTTCCTGAATGTTTGACAATGCAGACAGGTCTTATAATTAGTAGAAAAATCGATAAAAAATCACTTGATTTTCTACTTCACCCTCCCTTTAAGCTGTAGGCAATACGTTAAACATTATTTCGATTACAGCAGAGTATTGCATTACATATCTATTATTCACGTTATCAATCCTGCAACACAATATGGTAGGAAACATACAATTTTCAGTGGAATAATACTATCCCATAGAAGCTATTGGCCACAAATACCGAAGCCACCCTGTATAAAAAATTTTCTACTTCACCCTCCCTTTAAAGCTTTCAGTAGTATGCGATAACAACTTCATGTGAAAAATATGTGAAGTACTTTATTGAAACAATTCGTTACACAGGCTTATCATAATTTTCAATGAAATTAAGAAGGGCACAACAAATATGCCAAACCGAATTAAGTTCATCGGAACCACCAGTAAACGTCGTTGTATCATAGGTATCACTTAATATCCTGAAATAACTGATTTTGCTGGTTACACTATCAACATGCTCGAACATGCATCCATCTTGTTCCGTAGGCGAATAAACCAACGTCAAATTTCTCTTGGCACATTCTTCCTCCATCATAGACTCTCGTTTAATTACTACACCTCTTCCTGTGGTGAATTTGTCTAAAACCTTCGTTTCTATGATCAGTTCTTTATCGGTAAGCGTATTAGGAACCAAATCCGAAGCGTACATGAAGAAACCATTAGGAGCCAAAGCTATTAGCGCCGTTTTAGACTCCGATTCATCCGTGCTTGAATTAGCAATGGTAATGTCGAATTTGTGAAGAATTCCATCTACGATATCGAATCGATCTTTTTTAAAGATGCTCGGACGATATTTATCGCATATTTCTGGGGATGGCCATGTTGGTATTTGGCTTAATCTAAAATGCATGACAGGTATCCAAGATTCCCAATATTTATTAACGAAGGAATGAGGTACTCCGAAACGATACGCTAAATCGATGCAATCCAGATTAAGGCGTAGTTTAATTAGTACAATTAGTAATTGCGTTTTTAATGGTAGAATATTGTTTCTGGGTAAATTAAAGGTAGCTTTATTCGAAATCAAATCTGGTTCGACAAAGTCGAATAACGCGTTAAAATCGTCTTTGGTTCTAAATCCAGTGTAGTATTCCAATCTGTTGGGGTGATCGATAATTTCTTCGTATTTAGCGAGAGCTTCCATGCTAACTCGATTTTTTTCTAGTCTATCATTGGCTTGTTTCAGGGATCTATTCGCAACTACAAGTTTGTCAATGCATTTTTTAAGTTCTCGGTTTTCAATATTCATTTGAGAAATTTGGTTTTCGAGGTCGGATACTTTTTCTTTCATTTTGTTTGAGTTTAGGTTGCGACAATTGCACGATCTTTTATTTGATTTAGTAATTGCAATTTCTGCAGGTGTGTCGAGGTCAACTTCGAGGTTGTTAACGTCATCCTCATCCAGAGGAAGTTCAGTTTCATTCAAAGGGAATATTGTTGGGACTGAATTTAGTGTTGTTTTTTTACCCCCAACAAAATGTTCGCCACATATTATACTCGAATATTGAAAATTTCTGAAATACAACATAGTTTTCACAATTTTTCATTTATTATATTTCATTTTACAGCTAAATTAATTTGGGGGGGGGGGGGAACTGCCCCCAGGTGGCGACTGATGCTAGAACCAAGCCACAGGTGTGTGGTGACCAATAAAGCTATCTCAGTTGTGACGTCAGTGCCTAGGTAAAACGTCACTGGCTTAGCTTTAACAGTTGGCGGCCATATTTGGTACCGCTTTTATTCTATGGGCAAATAGCATGGGTGACGTCACACTGTTTCTGAGATAGCTTTATATCTTTCTTTCATTGAACGGTAAAGTTCAGGTAACATAACATGGCCTTAAAAGAACGGCCTTTTTCTACATATAAAAGGAAAAATATTTTTTTAAAAAAATAAATGATCTCCTATTATTACAAAATAATTAGCATTCAATTAGTCTTAAAAACGAGGACTACTTCGCCGCCATTGGTTTAGTAGCGTCTGCTAAATCGAACATCTTACGCGCGTGATCGAGTGGGCTATGCCCTCCCGAGTCCCTTACCCTTAGCTCTCTCAGCCTGTGAGAATTCAACCAATCCCTGTTGTTCCGTTTTGCAGACGCCATTAAAACCAATGGCGGCGCAGTAGTCCTCATTTTGAAGACTTTCTGACTAATTAAATACTAATTATTTTGTAATAAGAGATCATTTATTTTTTTAAGTATTGATCACGCGCGTAAGATGTTCGATTTAGCAGACGCTACTAAACCAATGGCGGCGCAGTAGTCCTCGTTTTTAAGACTAATTGAATGCTAATTATTTTGTAAAGCGCGTGATCAAGTGGGCTATGCCCTCCCGAGTCCCTCACCCTTAGCTCTCAGCCTGTGAGAATTCAACCAATCCCTGTTGTTCCGTTTTGCAGACGCTATTAAAAATAATGGCGGCGCAGTAGTCCTCATTTTGAAGACTTTCTGACTAATTAAATACTAATTATTTTGTAATAAGAGATCATTTTTTTTAAGTATTTTTCCTTTTATATTTTTATAAAAAGGCCGTTCTTTAATGTTACGTTATCTAAACTTTCCCTTTAATAACATACTTTGTTATTCCGGCATTTCGAAATGAAGCCATCCAGAGGTCACATGCTACCTTGTCTTTAGGAAATTTATGCGCAATAAACCATCCGTCATGTTTAATGCTGTTTTTGCAGTTTGGAATTGAACATGGTTGTGGCATTGTTGGATGTAAAATTTATAGTTTTCAATTTTGAGACACTAAAATTCAATAAATTTTATTTCGTAATGTAGTTCTTATTTAAACTACTAGTTTGGAACTTTGGGTAACGTTATTTATTAGTTTATTACTCCATAAAAGTTCGGAGATTGCAGAACCAAAAGCAGACGACTTGAGACGGTAGCTTTGGTAGAGTTCAGTACACTTCAATTCAAAAGTTTTGACACAATGCCGATTGCCATATATAATTCCAATATGCCGTAACCCTTATAGCGATTTCCACTGACTGCTCGCGGAGCGCTCCCATGGAGCCATATAAATGGGAGAAGTAGTTTTCGGCTTCGTTAAAGACTGTTTTTGCTAAATCAGGGTCTCCTATATTTATTGCTCCATGGGAGCGCTCCGAGAGCAGTAAGTGGAATTCGCTATTAATTAGAGAAAAACATAGACTATTAAGTGTTAACTATATAGACAGGCATGTCGTAAATGGGTGCGAAATTTTGCTGCTGACACAAGAAAAATGTTATTCTCACATTTCCCTAACTACGCTTTGTTGGTTTGTTTTAAAGTGATATAATACTGTACATAAGCATTTATAAATTGTAATTTCGCCTTGCTTCCGCTAGACCATAGCCCACTTGATCACGCTGGCTGCACGCGCTATAGAAGCCCGCTCAATCGACCCTAAAAATGAGAATAACATAGGTTCGGTCTAAAATAGGGACTTGGCAATTCAGGCTTAACTCCGCCCCCAGCGCCATTATGGTATGTTTTTTAAAAGAATGAACGCTATATAAGCCCCTCCTCCTGGTATGTTTTTTAGCACTAGTGGAAGGTAGCCTGACGTTGCATGATGTAGTACTGCCAAGTCCCTATTCAAACCCGTTTGGTTTTAACATGGGCGTGTATGGGAGGGAACCAGTTTTTTCAACTTTTTTGACAATATTAGTGCATCTACAGGTTCAAATCTCTTGAATTTTTAATAAGACGTGTATTGAAAGGGTTGATTATTATCCTGTAAAATTTAAAGTCTTCAGCTATAATAGTTTTTTTTATAAAAAATAAAAATCATCACATAGTAGAGAAATTGATAGTAGAAGAAATAATATGTGATGATTTTTATTTTTTATTAAAAAAAACTATTATAGTTGAAGACTTTAAATTTTACAGGATAATATCAAACCTTTCAATACACGTCTCATTAAAAATTCAAGAGATTTGAACCAGTAGATGCACTAATATTGTCAAAAACGTTGAAAAAACTGGTCCCCTCCCATAGACGCCCATGTTAAAACCAGACGGGTTTGAAAGTTTAGACCGAACCTATGTGACGCGCCGTATTCGCGAGTTAACATGTAAAAAAAATCGTTTGGACGGGCTTCTATAGCGCGTGCAGCCAGCGTGCGTGATCAAGTGGGCTATGGCTAGACAAGGTTGTATCATAGAGACTATAACCCCAAGGAGAGGAAGGAATGCCTCAACTTGTTGCCCATTAAACCGGTTTTTCCTGGTAGTACAAGGCGACTTCCGCTAAGCAAAATTAAACGGGCCGGAAGCTCTCATGTACCAATTTAGGAGCAACATCATTATTTGCGCTTGTAGAGCGGGGGACCTGCCACTCCTTGGGGTTTATAGTCTCTATGGTTGTATCATTGGGTTGTATTATAATAGCATACGCCTGTCTGTTTAGTTGTTCTTCGCCGACCTTTTAGTCTATTGTCTTTGCTGCAAAACTCTTCCGGATTCCTCCGGTGACTAGCCTGTGATCGACGTGATTCTTCCGATTGTGTGAAGTTTGCCGTGTTACTCGTGTAGCAGATTTAGTTTATACGGAAGAGCTTAAGATTCGTAAAGTTGGATGCGTGATATTATGGCTGTATGATACACGAACAATATGCCTTATGAGGTAATTAAATATTTTAAAATCCATTTCAAGCATAAGGTGATTTTCCTTCGTGATTCGTGGCAAACTAGCAATGTAGTTTGGCCAAGGCTTACCATTAAAGTGAGGTTGCTGTTACTGTTAACTACTGGGGTTGTATAAGTACTGTAGTATGCAATGCATTGCTTCCTCTAAAATTCCAATATTAGGTTCAGTCGTGTTCTTGAGGTTTGGTTAAGGCAGTTATGGGTTAAACAGGGACACAAGTGTAATGTCCCTGGGATTAATTTGGTGGTAAAATTAATGATTAGCTCAAATTTGTTTCTACAAACAGAATTGTCGGCTTATTGGCAAAAGCCTTCAATGAGAATGAATAAATTCAACGTTTTTGGCAAAATGTCTTAAAATCTTGCATAAACACAGTGTGTACAAAAGAAACAAAATTCTGCTTTGTAACTATTTGTTGTTCATTTAGTTTCAAGCAATCTTCTTGAAATCTAGAGGACACTATCTTAATGTATAGTGTGCAGTGCACTAAAGGGGCTAGAGAAATGTCCTTCCCCATTTCTCAACTTTAACAGTGCTTCATTGTTGCCACTAAGTTGTTAGAGCAACACTTGTTTGCACACTTTCTATTGCAACACACTCCAATGCAAAGGAGTATGAACAACCCCCTAGCTATTACAGGGTTCATACAAACCTGGAAAACCAGGAAAAATCAGGGAAATAAATAGTTCACAAAATCCTCAGGGAAATTTCGAATTTTTAGTAAAATTCAGGGAAATTTGCGTCAAACAGGGGCCGACTAATTAAGCAAAATGTTCATAAAAATACCCTCCATAGGATTAACATTACACTTTACTTTGGAGGCTCATAACTCTGGTTCTACTAGAGATCCGGGGATCTCCTTTGAGTATGTTATAGTCCAATTTGTCCCCCATCCAACCATCCTAAAAACGTAGGGCTACGACAAACAGGGGCCGAGTAATTGAGCAAAATGTTCATAAACATACCCTCCATAGGATTAAGATTACACTATACTTTGGAGGCTCATAACTCTGGTTATATTAGAGATACGGGGATGTCCTTTGAGTATGTAATAGTCCTATTTGCCCCCCTCTCCTCCTTCGTTAACATTTGCTCCATAGGATAATCCATATACGGAAAAAACCTGGAAAATTCAGGGAAGTATATGGGGAAAAAACCTGTAAATCTCAGGAAAAATTTGTTTTCCAAAAGTTGTATGAACCCTGTACTATATGATGCTTTACCACACTAATTTTTGTCTGTTTAAAGCATTCGTTAAGATGTATTGTTTCTTTCAAAATCTGACTAAGAAATTCTAGGGTTTTAATGTTATAATGACTCAAAACCGCCTATAGATGCTCATAGATCATAAGGAATTTAAGAAATATACTTTTATTAATGTTTTGAACACGTGGAAACATTTTATTCATGAAAATAGTAGTGAAGCAAGTAATCCTTATCTATATGTCTCCACTGTGTTGTTAAGGATGAAACCTTGAGATATGTGTGGCTTCTTTAGTAAGAAGATCCTTAAAGCAAATGTTGGCTCCTGTTGCACCCCCAACATTCTGGCTTATCTTCTACACACAATTTTTACCTTGCCAAAGGCAGGAGCCAGTCAAAAATCGTCCATTAAGGCAGAGCTAAAGCTAGCCTTTGCTAAGCTTAGAGCGTCAGTCAATTCCACCCCTCGATTATAGGAGCATCTAGTGGCATTTGTCTGTACTAAACCACAGCTGATATTTGTTTTAAACCATGTTGACAGCAATAATTCGATATGATACAAAACTCTTCCCACAATTAGAAAGTGAATGAGAATGACATATGTGAGGTGTTGCACTTCTCAAAAAAACTTAATATTAATTTGTAGACTTTTTTCAAAAAAGTCTACATATTAATATTGAAAAATCCTCATGTTCTTACTGATTTAAAATTTTGTACTAGAATGACATATGACACTTAAAGGGGAACTCTGCTCGGTTGGCGCCCCTTTAGTGAAACTTTCCTGTGTAGCTCCAAACGCCGAGAAAATGTGCTGCCGCCTAGGCGAAAAAGCTTGCAACTCAGTTTATTTCTAACGAATTTTCTAATCCCCCCCTTCTCCCATCCGTTACCGCACCAACGACGGAGCCACGCTTAGTTTAGGTTAGGTTCGCCCTTCTTTTCTTCCCACCAAACCCCCTCCTCCTCGTTGTCACGAAAGAATGAGGAAAAGGGGTGCAAAATGGACTGCAAGGTTTTGCGCTCTAGCCGAGCTTCATTTATATTGATGCGGTGGAGTCCAGGTTGAGGGACAAATAGAGTCTTTGTAACCCACGTGACGCGATTCATCCACTCGTAGGGTATGGTCCTTTTTCAAATTTTAGGCCACCGCCCCCAACGCGAGCGCCATCTAGCGTTCTAGATCGGAAGTAAACGTCGCCGACGCTGCCTTTAACAAATGTAGTTTCGCTTAAAGCAAGTAGTCCACTAAGCCTTGTGAAACCGTATCGTTAACGTAACGTCACGTATCCAAATACGAACAGAACGCCATCTGATAACGTTTCTTAAATTATGCTTTCGGACTTAGGTAATGGGCGCCCTCTTTCGGATGATTTACGAACTAAAAACGGTAACGATACGGTTTCGCAAGGCTAAGTGGACTACTTGCTTAACTGTCAACCATTGTTGTGAATATTTCCAAAAATTCCCATCAAAGTTTAAGAGAGAGCTTTCGGTTATGAGAGGAGCTTAGATTTGTGATGACGTGTGATATGCTTGGCCATAGTGACGGGTTGAATACATGGGGAAAGCTGAACTCCACCAGTATGGCTGCTAAAACAATGGCAAGGCTTAGGTGGTGTGATGTATCACTTAGTGAAATAAAAGACTTGTTTTGAAACTAAACATAGCTTTTTTATAAGCTGCTCTTCTATTTATTTTGCCCACGTTCAGTTTAAAGCAAATGTCGGCTCCTGTCGCACCAATAACACAAATTTACCTTGTCAAAGGCAGGAGCCAATCAGAACTCGTCCATGAGGGCGGAGCTAAAACTATCACGTGACTAAGGAAAGGCGTGGTTCAAAGAAGCTTAGTTCTTTATATTTCGAAATTAGCTCCTTGGTTAATGCAAATGTCGGCTCCTGCCGCAGCCCTAACACAAATTTTACCTTGCCAAAGGCAGGAGCCAATCAGAACTCGTCCATGAGGGCGGAGCTAAAACTAGCACGTGACTAAGGAAAGGCGTGGTTCAAAGAAGCTTAGTTCTTTATAGTTAGAGATTAGCTCTTTGATTAATGCAAATGTCGGCTCCTGTCGCAGCCCCTAACACAAATTTTACCTTGCCAAAGGCAGGAGCCAATCAGAACTCGTCCATGAGGGCGGAGCTAAAACTAGCACGTGACTTAAGGAAAGGCGTGGTTCAAAGAAGCTTAGTTCTTTATAGTTAGAGATTAGCTCTTTGATTAATGCAAATGTCGGCTCCTGTCGCAGCCCCTAACACAAATTTTACCTTGTCAAAGGCAGGAGCCAATCAGAACTCGTCCATGAGGGCGGAGCTAAAACTAGCACGTGACTAAGGAAAGTCGTGGTTATAAATTAGCTCTTTGGTTAATGCAAATGTCGGCTCCTGTCGCAGCCCCTAACACAAATTTTACCTTGCCAAAGGCAGGAGCCAATAAGAACACTTTCTCGAGGGGGGCGGAGCTAAATCTAGCTAGTCAACTCCACCCCCTAGATTATGGGAGCATCTAGTGGCATTTGTTTAAACTAAACCACAGCCGACACTCGCTTTAAGTTAACCCCAGACCATGTAACAAATCGTCTGGGTACTTTGGTAGTAAAAAACTGAACCAAAGAGTACTCAACGTTGAAATATCTAAACGGGCAATGACATGATGGTCTTTGCCACTGTTTGTAAGGGACTCTTTGAAAAAGTTCCAAAATTTAGCTACTATATCTACCTGTCACTGAACTCTAGCATCTCCTGACGTAGTACGTACGGTGTCACGTGACTTTACAATGTATTCTTTTTAACTCTACGGTCATTTGGCTTTATCCCAAATCTTTGGATTTTTTGGCAATACTTCTTAATAGGGCTCTTATAACTTTAGTACTTCTCTTTTGAGTTTATATCCTCGTTTTAAAATAGGTTAAGACAGCTGCCGCTGCGTGCGTGAAACTGTACGTTACTCATTGTGAAATAAATTTTTAGGCGTGTATTAATATTTGCGGTATTTTTGGGTTGTTGTTTGCGCGCGTCGATCTAAAACATCCCTAACCCCTAACAGCTAATGAGGTATCAGGTTAGTCAAATCTTTAATTGGATTCTTTTAATTAACGTTTCAGTGTCGGACTGGTATAGATAGACACTTTCATGTGTAATAATAATTTTGACCCAAAATATTTATTGAATTGAAAATTGTGTCGGAACTTCGGAAGTCGACCTTCGACCTTTTGTTTTCTCATATTATGACTTTGAATACTTCAATAAGTATCTTAATTAATTTTAAGAAGGCATTATAATTAATTTTAATTAAAGTATTAAAGTAATTATTAAATTTGATTATCAAAATATTAGGTTACATTTTTTTCCATCGATGTATTTGAACTTCGTGTAAAATGTTCGATATAATCCCGCAGTTTCAGTTTGCAATGAAATTGCATTCCACACTTATCAGTTTCGTTAGTTTATCTGCGATTTTTACCCATTGCTGGTCATGTTACTTATGTTCAACTCTTTGAAATATTTTTTTACCTCTCCGAGTGACGTATGTCACGGAGAGGTTCTAATTTCGACGTGTCTGTCTGTGTGTCTGTCTGTCTGTCTGTTGTTTAAACTAAATTTTGAGTAATTAAAGACATTTTTTGTTACTTATGTTCAACTCTTTGAAATATTTTTTTACCTCTCCGAGTGACGTATGTCACGGAGAGGTTCTACTTTCGACGTGTCTGTCTGTGTGTCTGTCTGTCTGTCTGTCTGTGTGTGTGTGTGTGTCTGTCTGTCTGTTGTTTAAACTAAATTTTGAGTAATTAAAGGCATTTTTTGTTACTTATGTTCAACTCTTTGAAATATTTTTTTACCTCTCCGAGTGACGTATGTCACGGAGAGGTTCTACTTTCGACGTGTCTGTCTGTGTGTCTGTCTGTCTGTCTGTTGTTTAAACTAAATTTTGAGTAATTAAAGACATTTTTTGTTCGAAGTAATTAATTTTGTGTTAGTATGTCACAAAAAAAATTGTTTTTTTAAGTATAAAGGGAGCTAGCATAACCCTACCATCACGTTAAATAGGTGCATAAGTTCATAAGATATGTACCATAAGTTTTCCCACTGGTTACAAACTGGAGCTTATCATGAAGTGACGTAGGTCATAGATTCGAGGTAAAGCGAAGACGCCTGGTGAGGCGCTGTCAAAATCTTAGTACAGACTAAATAGGAAGATGGACTTCAAAATTAACCGAGTGTAGTCAATTATTGCGTCGTTGTCGAACTAGCTCGAGCTGTAAGGCTCTAGCAGTGTCATGTTAAACTTATGATAGATGTTACTGAAAATATTAATTCACATGATACCTCTGTCACCCAAGTCCGAAGTTGCTGTATCATAAATTAACATTTTATCAAACATAATTTCAGAAGTACAGTCAATCGAATTGTCTGTCGTGGGTGGAAGATGTAACTAGTCAGTCAACAGTGGAGCCATCTAGCGAAGGTGGAGGTGGAAGTATGTTGCCTGCTGTTCCAGTTCCACCCCCTTATGGCTCAGGTGACTCGGCCTCCAATGAGCAGCAAGAGGCTGGTAAATAAAATTTAAACTGGTCTAAATCCAGAAACCGATTGCGCATATTATCCCACGTACATTTCGGTCATTAATTGTATCATTAACTTTTGAAGGGTTTGTTGGATTGGTGAATCAAGCAATGACATGTTACTTAAACAGCCTGCTACAGACATTGTACATGACTCCTGAATTTAGAAATGCTCTATACAGGTTTGAAATTTATTGAGTACTTTACTCAATGTTGATTGGTCAGATCACAATTGATGTCTGTTTCTGCTAATAGGTGGGAGTTTGATAATTCTGAACCAGAAAATAAAAGTATCCCATATCAGCTTCAGAGACTCTTTTTACAACTTCAAATGAGTCATAAATCGGCTGTAGGAACTACAGAATTAACTAAAAGTTTTGGATGGGACAGTAGTGAAGGTAATATGTTCAATTGAGCACTTTTAATTTGTTCATGAATAGTACTCCCTACCCGCATCATGGTGAAAGGTAAAAGGCTGTAAAGAAGGCATCGGCGGGTGGGTAAAAGTTATTTGAAATACGTCAGAGGCACGTGACCGAGGAGAGGCGTGGTTCAAAGAAGCTTAGTTCGTTTTATTTCGAAAACTACCACTTCATGCAATTGGCGCTGCAATCTCGCAAAAAACCAAGGACTAGATGTTAACTAGTTCCACTCCATAAGGAGTCTTTGTATCTTGGCATCACGTGATGTCTGGGACGTTTTTCAAATAGTTTTAACCCACCCGCCGATGCCTACTTTGCAGTCCCTTTAAAGAGGACTCCTAGTTCAAAGAAGGCAGCGGCAATTGGGTGAAAATTATTTGAAATACGTCACAGGCAACACGTGACGCCAGATCCAAAGATTCCTTATGGAGTGGGAATGGACATCTAATCCTGGTTTTCGCGAGATTGCAGCGCCAATTCCCTGAAGTGGTAGTTTTCGAAATAAAACGAAGTTTATTTGAACCATCCCTCTTTTCAGTCACGTGCCTTTGACGCATTTCTAATATTATTTACTCAGCCGCCGATGCTAACTTTACAGACCCTTTAAAGGGACTGCAAAGAAGGCATCGACGGGTGGGTAAAAATTATTTGAAATACGTCACAGACATCACGTGATGCCAAGATACAAAGGCTCCTCGTGGAGTGGAACTAGTTAACATCTAGTCCTTGTTTTTCGCGAGATTGCAGCGCCAATTCCATGAAGTGGTAGTTTTCGAAATAAAACGAACTAAGCTTCTTTGAACCACGCCTACCTTGGTCACGTGCCTCTGACGTATTTCAAATAATTTTAACCCCCCCCCCCTCGATGCCCTCTTTACAGTCCTTTTAACCGCATACATTTATCAAGAAGTAAAATATAAATAGAAGGTGACACTCTAGAATTTAAAGCAAATGTCGGCTAACATTCTGTTCTACTCACCATTTTTACCTTGAAAAAGGCAGGAACCAATCAGAAATTGACTAGGGCGGAGCTAACACTTGGCTTTGCTAAGCTTAATAGGCATCTCCATCTAGTGGCATTTGTTTAAACTAAATGACAGCCAAAAATTGCTTTAATTTTAGACATTTTTCATAGTTATACCGACAATATTATTCAATATTTATTGCACTGAATAATTTTTTCCTGTGGTGTTATTTGAAATGCTAAGTCAAATTAAAAATGTCTTAATTTTGTCGCAGCTTGGCAACAACACGATGTACAAGAACTATGCCGGGTTATGTTTGATGCGTTAGAACGCAAGTTTAAGAACACTGATCAAGCAGACTTGATAAGTCGGTTGTACGAGGGAAAACTCAAGGATTATGTTAAGTGCCTAGAGGTAAGATCAAAATAATTACCTGCTCGAATGAACCTGATTGGTTTTAAAGGGTTCAAAGCACACTCTTGATGAAAACAGGGTTCATACAAACCTGGAAAACAGGGAAAACCTGGAAAATCAGGGAAATAAATAGTTGACAAAAAGCTCAGGGAAAATTCAGGGAAATTTATAATTTTTAGTAAAATTCAGGGAAATCAGATAAATTTGCGTCAATCAGGGGCCGAGCTAGTAATTAAGCAAAATGTTCATAAACATCCCCTCCATAGGATTAACATTACACTATACTTTGGAGCCTCATAACTCTGGTTCTACTAGAGATATGGGGATGTCATTTGAGTATGTTATAGTCCAATTTGTCCCCCATCCAACCATACTAAAAACGTAGGGCTACGACAAACAGGGGCCGAGTAATTGAGGAAAATGTGCGTGAACACATCCTCCATAGGATTAACATTACACTAAACTTTGGAGGCTCATAACTCTGGTTCTACTAGAGATACGGGGATGTTCTTTGAGTATGTCATAGTCCTATTTGCCCCCCATCCAACCATACTAAAAACTTAGGGCTACGACAAACAGGGGCCGAGTAATTAAGCAAAATGTTCATAAACATACCCCCTCCATAGGATTAACATTACACTATACTTTGGAGGCTCATAACTCTGGTTCTATTAGAGATACCGGGATGCCCTTAGAGTATGTTATAGCCCTATTTGCCCCCCCCCTCCTCCTTCGTTAACGGGAAAAACCTGGAAAATTCAGGGTAGTATATGGGGAAAAACCTGGAAATCTCAGATAAATTGGTTTTCCAAAAGTTGTATGAACCCTGGATAAACAGTTCCTTATGTCTTGCTATATATTTTAGTGTGGTAATGAAAGTGCGAGAGAAGATACGTTTTTGGATATACCCCTTGTAGTTCGTCCATGGGGTTCGAATGAAGCTTATGGAAGTGTTGTGAGTATTAGTTTTAGAATTTCTTTTATGTTCATGGCATTTTACACATAACGTTTGCAGGAAGAAGCCATAGGTGCTTTTGTAACACCTGAAATGTTAGATGGATCAAATCAATATCATTGTGAACGCTGTGGTAAAAAATGTGATGCTCACAAAGGTCTAAGATTCTTAAAGCTGCCTTATTTATTAACGATGCAACTGAAGAGGTTTGATTTTGATCCCATGACCATGCACAGAATAAAGTTGAATGACAAGTGAGTGTCTATAATCATAAGTCTATTATGTAAGGTCCCCATACATAATAGACTTATGCTATAATTCTATATCTATATAAATCAACGCCCAGCCCAAACCGCTTGCCCTAGAAGGCTGATAATTTGCAGGAACGTTACTCATAAGTAGTAGGCGCGTACTAAGAAAGATTTTTCCAATTCGCCGCCATCTTAATAAATGGCGCCCAGAAATGTAAAAAATCTTCTCTATGCAACAAAGTCCGCGCGTTTCAACCGATTTCACAAATATTTAGTACACTGGTTTCCTTTAACCTATAGACGGGTTGAATGGTCTTTCGGGTTCAATTTGTTGCCATCTTTTTAAATGGCAGCCAGAAATTTAAAAACCCTTCTTTATGGAATAATGTCCGCATGAAAAGTATTAAAAAATGTTAAGACGGGCTGACGGGCAACGCCGAGTGCCTCCGCTCCTAGGATGCTAGAAAAACCCTTTTTTATGGAATAATGTTGGCATGAAAAGTATTAAAAAATGTTAAGACGGGCTGACGGGCAATGCCGAGTGCCTCCGTTCCTAGGGTGCTAGAAAAATATTGGTCATCAATAAAATTTACCCATTCTTTATAACATTTTGATGAAGTTCTTATTAAACGCGAGTGACCCCGCGGGTAACAGCTAGTTTAGCATAAGTTCATAAGATATGTCCCCAAGCATCTCCTACATCTCAATCTCTAATTTTTCTCCCCCCAAAGAGTGACATTTCCGGAGGTTCTTGATATGTCACAATTCATGAAGAATGATGTTGCTAAGAAAGTTAAAGATGATGCTGAGGTGACTGGTAGCGAACCCGCCTTAGGCAATGACTCTTCATCCAACTCCGGCTCAAAAAAACCAAACCCTCCATCCGCCAGTGGAGATAGTATAGTTACTGGCCAAGCTAAATCTAATTTAGAAGATGATGAAGGCATTGAAGTTGAACAAAGTACCGGAAGTCTAGCTGAGTGTACGGGTGTATCTGTGAAAGAACTTAGAGCGTCCGATAAAACTGGACCTTATATGTACGAATTGTTTTCAATAATGGTGCATTCTGGTAGTGCTAATGGGGGACATTACTATGCATACATCAAGTAAGAAGAGAGATCTTGGAAAGCAAAGCGCGGGTCACGTGGTGCGCTATAAATCCCCGCCCACAATTGCCTCCTGCCTTTGCCAAGTCAAAACTGGACCTCGTGAGGAAGGTCATCATCTAGGGGAACCACGTGACTCGGGCTTTGCTTTAAGTCGTATTGCAATTAAATATATTTTGTTCTTAGGTCTTTCATAGATGAACAGTGGTATTGTTTCAATGATGTTCAAGTTTCACAGGTAATTTAATTCTGACTAGTAAATCTTGACATCTTTAAATTTGGCGGGTGGGTGAAAATTATTGCGTCATAGACACGTGACTAAAGAAGGGCGTGGTTAATTGTATTGAATTATTAGCTTTAACTGGACAACCATCATGGTGACCCTTGTCGATAACATTATATTTGAGATGATCGACTGCTGCATAGTTTTCCTAAGACTGTGTCCCCTTACCAAGCTTTATATGCTTTATATCTGTTAAGCCGTGCAGTACTCCCCTAAGTAGTTAGATCAAAAGTGGATGAGAGGAAAAGTATGAAAATGGCCAAAAGTCGCGAGTCATCAGAGTTTCGCCATACGTAGTTGACCGTTTTATTGGCGTAGCTATACTGGGCCTGTTCATGCACTCCCTTAAAATAGGTCTTGTGTTAATTCGCGGTTGGTTACGCGGTTACCGTCGTCTGCTATTGTGTATGCTAGAACTTCCTCGATTTGCGTTTGTAGTCAGAATAGAGTAGCTGGAAATGTTTTAAAAGGTATTTGAAGGTATAATATGGATTTAAGGTTATCGAAGCAATAGAAGAACACATAAAACTAGATACGTTTAAAACAAATCTCGGCAATTTAGCTATAGCTCGAGCAGCTTGCGTCGTGATGCGCCTGATCGAGTGGGCTATGGTTAAACCAAGGAGCATTTATTAAATGTCTGAACTACTTTCAGTCGCGAGTTTGCAAGTCCATCAGTCACTAGTAAACTAAATAGTTATTGGTTGGGGAAACTTTGATGTCCGCGTTTTTTAACACAGGCTCTATGGCCATTGTCATACTTTCCCTCTCATCCACATTTGGTTAGATGTAGTGCGCTTGAACTTGCTTATATTCTGTAGTTAGATTTAGGGGTGTGAGACAGTTTTAGTAAACATACTGAATGACGCAATGTGATTCCCTGCATATTTAGATCACACATGAAGATATTCGCAAAACATATGGAGGAGGTTCTACCAGAGGTTATTATTCAAGCGCATACTCGAGGTCAATATTTTACAGCAAAATAATTCAATGTGACATTAAGTTTCAAAATTCCGTTTATCGCAAACGTTTTTTTTTAATTCAGCTCAACAAATGCTTATATGCTCATGTATCGTCAAATTGATAAAGAAAGGAATGCTGGTGAGTAACTTTAAGCATTTCCACCGGAAACTAATTAATATTATTTAAATTACTAAATGGGTTTCTATGGACTTTTGAACAGAACCAATGACGAAAGAAAGCTTTCCACCTCACATTTTCAATATTTTGAAGAGTATGGAGATCGACGAAGAGAAAGAAAAAGCCGCTAAAGAACTAGAACTTGCGATGTGCAGAGTCCGTTTGTTCTGCCAGCATCCGGTTAAAAAAAGACTAATAGAGATGAAATTGAGGGTTCATAAGGATGATACCCTAGAGGAAGCCACTTCGCAAGCCTATACTGTAAGTATGATAGTGGTTAAGGGAATTTGCGAGGGTAGGACATGTATGCCTTCAAGCATATGTTCATAAGATGTGTTCCATGAGTTTGTCACTATTTACTGAGAGTTTGTCCACTGCTAACTGGGAGTTTGTCCACTGCTAACTGGGAGTTTGTCCACTGCTAACTGGGAGTTTGTCCACTGCTAACTGGGAGTTTGTCCAATGCTAACTGGGACTTTGTCCACTGCTTACTGAGAGTTTGTCCACTGCTTACTGGGACTTTGTCCACTGCTTACTGGGACTTTGTCCACTGCTTACTGGGACTTTGTCCACTGCTTACTGGGACTTTGTCCACTGCTTACTGGGACTTTGTCCACTGCTTACTGGGACTTTGTCCACTGCTTACTGGGACTTTGTCCACTGCTTGCTGAGAGTTTGTCCACTGCTTGCTGGGACTTTGTCCACTGCTTACTGGGACTTTGTCCACTGCTTACTGGGACTTTGTCCACTGCTTACTGGGACTTTGTCCACTGCTTACTGGGACTTTGTCCACTGCTTACTGGGACTTTGTCCACTGCTTACTGGGACTTTGTCCACTGCTTACTGGGACTTTGTCCACTGCTTACTGGGACTTTGTCCACTGCTTACTGGGACTTTGTCCACTGCTTTCTGAAGAGTTTGTCACTGCTTTCTGAAGAGTTTGTCCACTGCTAACTGAGAGTTTGTCCACTGCTAACTGAGAGTTTGTCCACTGCTAACTGAGAGTTTGTCCACTGCTAACTGAGAGTTTGTCCACTGCTAACTGAGAGTTTGTCCACTGCTAACTGAGAGTTTGTCCACTGCTAACTGAGAGTTTGTCCACTGCTTACTGAGAGTTTGTCCACTGCTTACTGAGAGTTTGTCCACTGCTTACTGAGAGTTTGTCCACTGCTTACTGGGAGTTTGTCCACTGCTTACTGGGAGTTTGTCCACTGCTTACTGGGAGTTTGTCCACTGCTTACTGGGAGTTTGTCCACTGCTTACTGGGAGTTTGTCCACTGCTTACTGGGAGTTTGTCCACTGCTTACTGGGAGTTTGTCCACTGCTTACTGGGAGTTTGTCCACTGCTTACTGGGAGTTTGTCCACTGCTTACTGAGAGTTTGTCCTCTGCTTACTGAGAGTTTGTCATGAAGTGACGTAGGTGACACGTCATAGATTCTCGCAATGCGAGGCCTGTTGAGGCGCTATCAAAGGCTTAGTACTGACTAAATAGGAAGATGGACTGCAAAATTAACCACCGAGTGTAGTACTTCAATTCTCGCTTGTCGTTCTCGAACTAGCTCGAGCTGTAAGTCTTTAGTATTACGAAGCATAGGTAGCGTCATACTAGGAACATATGCTTGAAGCCCTAGGCAAGGGAGTGAAAAACGTGGTTAGGGGCGCTTCAGGGAGTACCGATCTGCCAATCTTCGTAGTACCATAGCCCACTTGATCACGCTGGCTGCACGCGCTATAGAAGCCCGCTCAATCGACCCTAAAAATGAGAATAACATAAGTTCGGTCTAAAATTCAAACCCGTCTGGTTTTAACATGGGCGTCTATGGGAGGGGACCAGTTTTTTCCACGTTTTTGACAATATTAGTGCATCTACTGGTTCAAATCTCTTTAATTTTTAATGAGACGTGTATTGAAAGGTTTGATATTATCCTGTAAAATTTAAAGTCTCCAGCTATAATACTTTTTTTTATAAAAAATAAAAATCATCACATAGTAGAGAAATTGATAGTAGAGAAAGCCTTCAATTTCTCTACTATGTGATGATTTTTATTTTTTTATAAAAAAAAACTATTATAGCTGGAGACTTTAAATTTTACAGGATAATATCAAACCTTTCAATACACGTCTCATTAAAAATTCAAGAGATTTGAACCAGTAGATGCACTAATATTGTCAAAAACGTGGAAAAAACTGGTCCCCTCCCATAGACGCCCATGTTAAAACCAGACGGGTTTGAAATTTAGACCGAACCTATGTGACGCGCCGCATTCACGCGAGTTAACATGTAAAAAAAAATCGTTTGGACGGGCTTCTAGAGCGCGTGCAGCCAGCGTGCGTGATCAAGTGGGCTATGGTAGTACTGATCCTGAAGGTCATTTGAGTACCTTTAAGCAAATTTATCCCTAATTCTTTGTTAGATTTTGGATTTGGATGGAGCTGTCCCGTTTGAAAGCTGTCGTCTAGTCAAATACGATGATGGTCACGACTCCTTCGAGTGTTCTTTCGAAGGATGCGAGAAGAAACGAATGGAAGACATCTTGGAGGGTGTCAAAACAAACTATAAATTCAGCCTTTTCCTTGAAATAAGGAAACCTAACGAAGAGTTCCTAGTCTATAAACCCGGTGGTAGTAGCATCAAAGTTCACGTTGTTGATATTGAAAATGGTGATATTGGCGATGCCCTTTCGGTCAGATGTCAGCTTAATGACACTGTAGCGGATCTCAAGGAACAAATTGCACAAGTATGGCCAATCTTTTGCCATAATATATATTTGTAGCGTTAATGACTGAACATTCAATTTACTCTTTAAGGTCTTAGAGCTTCCTTCTTTGAATATGAGAGTTGCTTTGGAGAAAAGCCTAAATGATCTTAAGCTCCTTGTTGACAATAAGAAGCAATTAAGATGTGAAGGTTTTTATGCAAGCAATAAAGTAAGAATAATGTATTTGTATTCTGCGTGAAAAAGATGCTTTCATCTGAGATTAATATTGCATAGTTATCGAGAATACGAAATTTAATAATGAATTACGCTGTAGGTTTATGTTGAGTACAAAGATGAAGAGGACGCCAAAGTTCCTTTCAACCAGTCAAAATTCTCACGTCTAATCATTCGTCACAAGCACACTATTAGTTTAATCATATCATTGCCCAGAGTTGATCGGGGTGAGTAAATTGTACATTTTAACAAAGAGAAATTTTGTACAGAAATGAAGTATTTAATATACTAACTCATTTTTACCCTTCAGAAACCCTTAACAGTTTAAATCTACCACCCAGTTACGATCGTTTAAGCAGAAGTAGCCCAACTAATGATGATAGCATGAGTGATGATTCAGGTTGTTATTTCTAACATAATTATGCATGGCTTAACATGACCCTAAAATAACGTGCAGAATCTATAGTACTTTAAATCTGCACGCTACAATTATGTGTAGAATCAATAGTACTTAATTAAATCTGCACGCTACAATTATGTGTAGAATCAATAGTACTTAAAGGGTATGGGAATTTACAATTTCATATCATATTTTAGCACGAAAGTGGTATTATATTACACTTTCAAGTCTCTACTTTCAAAATATAAAGTTTTTAATATAATTGAACCAAAGTTTCTATTTTTAAAATCCATTGGAAAATCACGAAAACTCAGCTTCGATATATAAATTATTTTGTCTTGTCAGCTTGTTCGGTTGGTTTATGACATCACACGGGCAAACCTATACAAGCGAGAGCGAGCGCGAGCTATACCCGTCTCGTGCTCTGTCTATGCTTTGATAGCGGAGAGAGTGGCACCATCTCGCGTGCGTGACGTCAAAAACAAGAAAACGTTGTAGCCTTTCTTAAAGACTTTTAAAAAGTGGATTTTAAATAATTTCATATGAAGCATTTTCAAATGCATATTGCCAAATAACTAGAAATCGGAGAATTAAAAGCTTGATATTTCTGAATTCACAGTAATTAATTCTATCTTTTGCTATATAAATCAGAGGTTTTTCAAACGAAGCTTCTCATACCCTTTAATTAAATCTGCGCACTAAAATAATGTGTAGAATCAATAGTACTTAATTAAATCTGCGCACTAAAATAATGTGTAGAATCAATAGTACTTAATTAAATCTGCGCTCTAAAATAATGTGTAGAATCAATAGTACTTTAAATCTGCACACTAAAATAACGTGCAGAATCAATAGTACTTTAAATCTGCACACTAAAATAATGTGCTGAATCAATAGTATTTTAAATCTGCACACTAAAATAATGTGTAGAATAAATAGTACTTTAAATCTGCACTGTAAATAATGTGCTGAACCAATAGTACTTTAAATCTGCACTGTAAATAATGTGCATAGGTTTACCTATTGAACCCCCTCAAGCACCTGGATTGGTGCCTCCTGTATACTATCAAGGCCCATGCATGTTATGATTTTTCATTCTCAAAAGCGACTGTTTAGTTTGCTACTATTCCTCTTCAGAGGCGCGATTCCTTTACTTTCGTGTCCGAATTCCCGCGTAACAACGCCACTTTTCAACTTATGGAATAGCCTTACAAAAGCTGAAAAGTAGCGCCATCTAGGTAGAAAAATAGGGCAATCGTGTACAATTTAAATAAATAACACCAAATGTGGATGAGAGGGAAAGTATGACAATGGCCATAGAGCCTGTCTTAAAAAACGCGGACATCAAAGTTTCGCCAATAACTATTTAGCCTACTCGCGACTGAAAGTAGTTCAGACATTTATGCTCCTTGGTTTAACCATAGCCCACTCGTTCACGCGCATCACGACGCAAGCTGCTCGCGCTATAGCTAAATTACCGAGATTTGTTTTAAACGTATCTAGTTTTATGTGCTTTCTATTGCTTCGATAACCTTACTTAAATCCATATTATACCTTCAAATACCTTTTATAACATTACCAGCTACTCTGTTCTGACTACAAACAAACACAAATCGAGTTAGTTCTAACATACAAGATAGCAGACGACGGTAACCGCGTAACCGCGAATTAACACAAGACCTATTTTAAGGGAGTGAACAGGCCCAGAATAGCTACGCCAATAAAACGGTCAACTACGGCGAAACTCTGATGACTCGCGACTCGACTTTTGGCCATTTTCATACTTTTCCTCTCGTCCACTTTTGATAACACCATCCATGACCCTTGATAGAATGGAAGTTGCAGTGTTTAATGTTTTCATAGTCATTTTAAGAACTATTCATTGGTGATTTACTATTAGTTTTCTTATTGCCTGAACACTTGCTTGTTTGTTTTTAATGTTATTGCATTTCTTCGGTCGTTCAATGTGATCTTCACCCCTCTCAAATACAATACAGGTTTTCCTGACAAATGTGGGCACTCTTTCTCATCTGAACATATCAAAAGCCCAACATTGGGAGTCTTACCCAGCTCTCCATCAACAAACCTGACAGCCCCTTCATCAAACACATCCGATGACCCTCAAGACTTGGACGAGGGTCTTGGTGATTCTTCTTCTTCCGTTGTTAGCTTCCAAGGCACGGGGACTGGCAGTGGTGGCCTGACAGCTATGAGCAGTGATCAATCCGAAGATAGTAGTTTAAGTAGCTTAACTGATTCGGAGAGAACTCTCGTCGGTGATGATCTTAGCCCCAGGAACAATTCCCCCGACTTAGACGGTCCGGATGTATTGGAAAGTGACCTTGACTCCGTTGAAGCCACGACTAAAGGTGAAAAAAGTTATTATTGGGATATGGAATCCCCGGATAAACGACCTTGTGGGGCTGATGCTCTACAACAAAGTGAGGATACGTCGAAGGATGAAGTTGGAACTTATTTCAAAGCCTGGCCATTTACTGATACCGAAACAGGACTGAAAAGTAATTCTGAAAATTTTTCTCAGGGAAATAAATTGTGGACAAAAACCTCAGGGAAAACTCAGGGGAATTTCGAATTTTTAGCAAAATTCAGGGAAATCAGAGAAATTTGCGTCAGTCAGGGGCCGAGTAATTAAGTAAAATGTTCGTGAACATACCCTCCATAGGATTAACATTACACTAAACTTTGGAGGCTCGTAACTCTTCTTCTACTAGAGATACGGGGATCTCCTTTGATTATGTAATAGTCCTATTTGCCCCCCCCATCCAACCATACTAAAAACGTAGGGCTACGACAAACAGGGGCCGAGTAATTAAGCAAAATGTTCATAAACATCCCCTCCATAGGATTAACATTACACTATACTTTGGAGGCTCATAACTCTGGTTCTACTAGAGATACGGGAATGTCATTTGAGTATGTTATAGTCCAATTTGTCCCCCATCCAACCATACTAAAAACTTAGGGCTACGACAAACAGGGGCCGAGTAATTAAGCAAAATGTTCATAAAAATACCCCCCTCCATAGGATTAACATTACGCTAAACTTTGGGGGCTCATAACTCTGGTTCTACTAGAGATCCGGGGATCTCCTTTTAGTATGTTATAGTCCTATTTGCCCCCCATCCAACCATACTAAAAACTTAGGGCTAGGACAAACAGGGGCCGAGTAATTGAGCAAAATGTTCACACCCATACCCCCTCCACACGAAAAGCATTACACTAAACTTTGGAGGCTCATAACTCTGGTTTTATTAGAGATACGGGGATGTCCTTTATTTGATTATGTAATAGTCCTATTTGCCCATCCTCCTTCGTTAACATTGGCTCCATATACGGGAAAAACCTGGAAAACTCAGGGAAATGTTTTCCAAAAGTTGTATGAACCCTGTGGAATCAAGATATTAGAGAAAAATTAGTGATGGGCACAAACTGATCTGAGATCAGTGTCGGTACTGATCGAGCTTGCATAATTTACCATTCCCCCCCCCCCCCAATTAATACCATGTCATGAGAACTTAATCAGGGACTTTTGTTGCATTTTAAATTCTGGATGAAACAGCTAGTCAGGTATTAGCGTGACATTACTGTAGCAACCTGTTTAAACTTTTTTGCAGTGGTCCGTGTGAATGTTGATAAAAGAATCACCTTCGCGGCTTTAAAGAAAGAACTAGAACCATGGGTTGGCATAAGTGAAACCAATTTTAAGGTAACATTATTTTTCCCTGCTTACGTGAGTTATAGTTTGCGGTAATTCCAATTTATGAATTGGTTTTCGTACGTAGCTTTATCGTCTATACTCAAATAGTCAAGAATTTGAATGCACAAGAATGACAGATGATCTAATGACGTACAAAGATGATGCCAAGGTTAGTGTATCAGAATGCGAAGAAAGGGGTTTATAGTCTATAGTCTGTCAAACGAAAGAAGAGCCCTGAGAAATTTGTCCAAATTGGTGTCGCCACCATCGACCCCATAGTACTTTATCAACTTGTTTTGTTTTGTCAATAGTCGTCTGTAATGTAGTCTGCTATATACAGATACGTTAACATATGTCATTAAAATATATTGCAATGCTAGTTCAACAAAGATAAAACTGGTGTCTTGTCGTTAATTTTGTTTTATATTCTTTAATACTCGATGATCGTAAAAAATCATGAAACATAAACGTATTAAATATATATTGCAAAAGGTATTGGTTCTATTGCGATTAAGCCTATCTGTATATAGCAGACTATATTACAGACGACTATTGACAAAACAAAACAAGTTGATAAAGTACTATGGGGTCGATGGTGGTGACACCAATTTGGACAAATTTCTCAGGGCTCTTCTTTCGTTTGACAGACTATAGTCATGGATAAAGAATGCGCGTGAGGAAATTTGTTTCCACGCTATAGGATAGGCAACTCCCTATCTCGAACGACAGCTTATTCTGTATATACTCTGTTACAACATCGGTTGTCAGCACGCGTAAAGCTAGGTCTCTATGTAACGTAGCTTTGTACGTGCTGTCAAGAGACAAAAACTTCAGGATCTTCAGGATTTAAAATATCCGCGAGAATATTTTTTTAGCTCGAGAGCACGGACCTCTAGGCCTTAGTTTCAATTCAAATACGTGTGAAATTGCATACAGCCTACTACGTCACGTATTTGAAACTAAGGCCTAGAGGTCCGTGCACTCGAGCTAAAAAAATATTCTCGCGGATATTTTAAATCCTGAAGATCCTGAAGTTTTTGTCTCTTGTCAGCACGTACAAAGCTACGTTCCATAGGGACCCAGCTTTGCGCGTGCTGACAACCGATGTTGTAACAGTGTATATACAGAATTAGCTGTCGTTCGAGATAGGGAGTTGCCGATCCTGTAGAGTGAAAACTAATTTCCTCACGCGCATCCTTCATCCATGGTTTTTAGTTGGAATTAATTAACATCGGATGCAACGCAATTTAGTAAAATGTGTTGCGTCCGACGTTTACAATTCCACCTTTGACCTAGGCTATGCTTTAACTTACAAATGTTTCCACCATTTTAGCTTGCGGTTAGATTAGGTCGGGCTTTGCAGAAAGGAGAATACAGAGTTAAGATTTATCAGTTGGTTATTAATGATTCTGAGGTAATTAAGATATCTTAATTAAAATAATTTTAATTAATTAAAGTTAAAATAAACCCCTTTTCTTTCAGCCATGCAAATTCCTTATAGACTTTGTGTTTGCAAGTGGCATGACTGTTCTGCAAGCTAAAAAGAAGATCTTGCCGGAATTAAGGGAAAAATTGCAACAAGACCTTCCACTCAATAGGTAAAGCCTTAAAGCATGTCTCAGCTGTGGTATAGTTTAAAAAAAATGCCGCCAATAGTCGGGGGGGGTGGAGTTGAGCGGACCTCTAAGCTTAGCAAAGGATAGTTTTAGCTCCACCCTAGCTAGTTTAAGAGTTCTGATTGGTTCCTGCCTTTGGAAAATTAAAATTGGTGCGGAGCCTCCGGGATGAACTAGGCCCATGCATGTCGAATTTTATGTGGGGAAATATCCAGTTTGTTAGGAAAAATATTTTCACCATAGATGGCGCTTATATTACCGTTGTGACAGGGGTCTTCCTTAAATTATCGTTGATATTTTAGGGGTCAGTCATAAAATTTTTATGATAGAGAAAAGTTTCATCCTAAAATTAACGTAAATGTTTTTGGGGCTATTCACTTTTTATTGAATCTTTCGGTTAGATTGTATTGATGACAACAAAATATATTATTTCAATTAAAATAATTCAGAGGGAGTATTAAAAACGTATACTTAGAATCCGCGACCTTGGCCCAAATACTTAAGCAGTCGACAGGGTCACGGGGTTGAACTTTGTTTATTTTTCGGTCGTATCAGCGCCCCCAAACGGGAAAACACGGCGAACTAAATTAGTTAAAAAAATATTCCCGCTTCGCCACACGCATGGGCCTAGTTCATCCTGGAGGCTCCGATTGGTGTGTAGAAGATTAGCCTAAATATTAGGGGCGACATAACTAGAAGCCACACTTTGCTTTAAAATGAAGAATGGGTTCATTTTCAAGTCGGAAAAAACGTTCTTAAAATATGGTGTACTTCCTTTTCTCTCTCAAGGTGTCGGTTGAGGAAGAAAAGCTGGAAAAATCCTGGAACAATATTCTTAGACCATAAAAAATTTGAGGAAGATATCCCTATTTTCCCAAATTGGGAAGTTTTCTTTGAAATTCTTCAAGGTAAGGAAGATATTTTGATGAAAAGACCCAACTCTTTCAGTAGCACCCTCTATATATACATGCCTTTTACTGTGTTTTAGATGACGACAGCGTGACTAGTGACAATCAATTAGCAATTTTGACTCGCCATTGGCACCCGTCCACGTTTAAGATGGACCCTTTCAAGGAGATTATCCTTCAAGAATCCACTGTTGCTGAGCTAAAGAAAAGAGTAAGTTAAACCACTGCCAACTCTAATACTAGGCCTTGAAATGTAGGACAGAAGCATTTTTTATGTGACATTTTGAATTTGCGCTTAGTAACCGTTAGATGGCTCTTTTCTGAGGCGAATTTTCGCGATGACGTAAGTAAATTGGTACTGCGCAGTCTCGCATGACGTCACGTCTTTCGCTTATGGTGGAACAGGGTGGGAAATAAGGATTTTTCTAAACTACTAAATAACCTGGTCCATGACCAGTGACCAGGGCACATCGGCTGCTAAACTAGAGAAGTGGATAATTAACATATTGGAGAATGTCTGTGTCCGAATTCATCTGCCAAAGAAATCACCTCCTACCTCTCCTAAGCTCGCTCATTGGGCAATCCAGATCAAACTTAAGGCATTTCATTGGCAGTGGCAGTTTTAGGGAAAAACTTAAGGGCTGTGATAGGTTGAAATTTCCATGCAGACGCCATTGACACGTGTCAAAACGTACACCAAATTTAAACTAGTATTTTTCGAACTTGGAAACCCTTCAGCATTATGAACCGGTTTAATGGCCGGTTTTTTGCTTTCTCTTTCGAGCCAAACTTAGCAGATTACACATCGTCGTTGCTAACAATTTCCCATAGTTTTGAATTTGCCGCCAGTTTAAAACCTCAGAAAAGCGACATCTAGCGCCATTTGTGAAATCCTAACTGCCACCCCCCTTTTATTCCTATCGCAAGGCCTAGTATTAGAGAAGGCAGTGGTTGGATTAGTCGATATGTGTAGCAAGATTTGAATGTATCCATTTTTATTTGTAGATCTCGGAAAGCAGCGGAATTTTGGATGAAAATATAGAAATTGCCAAAGTAATTAATTAAGATGTTTTGTTCTTAAGTATACTCTTATTAGCGTCTCTTAATATTGCTACAAGGCTCTCAAATTTACTTAAATAGGGTCAGGGAACGTTTCCTTGCGAAGTTCAACTTCTTACGGTGAACGTTGACCTTGATTGGCATTCTAATCTTACATCACTTAGTATGTGGCCTCTCTACATAAGTGAAGATGGTCAAGTAGTGTATTTCAGGTAAGGAAGCGGGTTGTATTTTAGTGTTTCTCTGTCGACGTTTGGCATCACAGCCCTTCTCCACTTTTTTGGTCGGAAATTGTCATTTAAATAAAAACAAATGTGGATGAGATGGAAAGTATGTCAATGGCCATAGAGCCTGTGTTAAAAAACGCAACGCGGACATCAAAGTTTCGCCAATAACTATTTAGTTTACTAGTGACTGATGGACTTGCAAACTCGCGACTGAAAGTAGTTCAGACATTATATACTCCTTGGTTTAACCATAGCCCACTCGATCACGCGAATCACGATGCAAGCTGCTCGCGCTATAGCTAAATTACCGAGATTTATTTTAAACGTATCTAGTTTTACGCGCTCTTCTATTGCTTCGATAACCTTACTCAAATCCATATTGTACCTTCAAATACCTTTTAAAACATCACCAGCTACTTTGTCCTGACTACAAACACAAATCGAGTTAGTTCTAGCATACACAATAGCAGACGACGGTAACCGCGTATAGCTACGCCAATTAAACGGTCAACTACGGCGAAACTCTGATGACTCGCGACTCGACTTTTGGCCATTTTCATACTTTTCCTCTCATCCACTTTTGATAAAAACCAATGATTACACAATTTTTTTCTGTTGAATTTAACTGCAAATTAAAATAATTACCTTCTTTCTACATTCAGAGATAAATCTGAGAAGCTTAAACAACTTTCCGAAGAAGAAAAAAGAGATATTTCTGCAACAGAAAATTCAAAGTATGCAAATTCAAATTCATAGTTTCTTGTCCTAGTAGCATTTCTATAAAGTATTGCCAAATTACTAAGTCCGTATCTTTAAAAATTTATTGCATAACAGGTTTGGCAAAGTAGCAAAAAGTACGTACTCTCCGAGAAAGGAAAAAGCCTTAAAAATATACACTGGTACCTCTCCTCCATCGTCCTCCAACATGAAAGCAGCTGAGCCATCTGCTGATAGTAGCAAATCACTAAGTAGCAATAACGATACCACCGCAACAGATTCAGCCACTGCAGACAAAGGTTAGAACATGTTTAAATATGAATTGCACGGTTTAAACGAGGACAGATGTTATGTGTCCCCAGAAAATATATTCTTTTGCATGCATGATATGAATTAATGTTAGTACCGTCCTCGTCGCGCCTTTAATGCACCAACCCGCCCACGTCGCGCCCCTAATGCAAGAACCCGCCCACGTCGCGCCTCTTAATGCAGGAACCCGCCCACGGCGCGCCCTTAATGCAGGAACCCGCCCACGTCGCGCCTCTTAATGCAGGAACCCGCCCACGTCGCGCCTCTTAATGCAGGAACCCGCCCACGTCGCGCCTCTTAATGTAGGAACCCGCCCACGGCGCGCCCTTAATGTAGGAACCCGCCCACGGCGCGCCCTTAATGCAGGAACCCGCCCACGTCGCGCCTCTTAATGCAGGAACCCGCCCACGTCGCGCCTCTTAATGCAGGAACCCGCCCACGTCGCGCCTCTTAATGCAGGAACCCGCCCACGGCGCGCCCTTAATGTAGGAACCCGCCCACGGCGCGCCCTTAATGTAGGAACCCACCCACGGCGCGCCCTTAATGCGGGAACCCGCCCACGGCGCGCCCTTAATGCGGGAACCCGCCCACGTCGCGCCCTTAATGCAAGAAACCGCCCACGTCGCGCCCTTAATGCCAGACCCGCCCACATCCTTTAACAGTGGAGTCGCGTAGCGACAAGAGAAATTTATAGTGTCCCTTCTGTTTATAACATATAATTTTTTCCTGTAGGTATCATGTGACCCCAAATTTCATCACAGCATTAAATTAATTTCGGGGAAATAAAGCCAACATAAGATTTATTGAAATAAGTTATTTATTTAATTTGTACCTGTTGTTTTAATATTTAGTTTTTAATTCAGATAATTAGATTCGATTTTATAGCCAGTCCAAGTCTCCCATTCATTTTGTGAGATGCAATTGAAGGTATAATTGGTGGCATTTAAGTCTTAGAAGCTACCAAAAAGTTTGTTAAAAATTTAAACAATGTAAAATTTTTTGTATGTCAAAATTTGTAATTTCACTATTCTACTTACTCTACACTAGTAAACTTAAACTTTACACCAATAGACCTATTTTGTACTGAAACTTTACTACCAAATGTTAAAGGGACTGTAAAGAAGGCATCGGCGGGTGGGTAAAAATAATTTGAAATACGTCAGAGGCACGTGACCAAGGAGAGGCGTGGTCCAAAGAAGCTTAGTTCGTTTTATTTCGAAAACCACCACTTCATGGAATTGGCGCTGCAATCTCGCGAAAAACAAGGACTAGATGTCCAGTTCCACTCCATGAGGAGTCTTTGTATCTTGGCATCACGTGATGTCTGTGACGTATTTCAAGTAATTTTCACCCACCCGCCGATGCCTTCTTTGCAGTCCCTTTAATTTGCAAAAAATACTATGATAATAATTAATGACAATATTTTGATCAAAGCATAAGTTGATGAGATATGTTCCTTAAGTTTGTCACTAGTTACTGAGAGCTTGTCATGAAGTGACGTTGGTGAAACGTCATAGCGACGCCTAGCCTAGTGAAGCGCTGTCAAAGGCTTAGTAGGAGCAAAATTAGAAAATGGACTGCAAAACCGCGTGTAGTCAATAATCGCGTCGTTCTCGAACTAGCTCTCAGTAAGTCCCTGGCATTACGAAGTATAAAAAGTGTTATACTAATGGAACATATCTTATAGCCAAAGAGATGGGTTTTAAGAATGACTCCTCCCCTTTTCCTTAAAATGGTGGATTATAGAGAGCTTTCAGTTGGGGTAGGAGCTAATATCCGTGACATAATTTACATGGCCACTTGAATGCAGTGGGAAAGCTGAAAGTCACCTAAATGCGCGCACCAGAACTGTGGGGTGTTGTAGCAGTTATCTCTCAGCAAGAGGGTCCCCGATTTGATCCTGGACTGTGGCATTGGGTGAAAAAACCGGAGACAAACACTTCGATGTAGAGTTCGCAAGTTATATTCCAACTTGTTAAAGTAGTGTTAATCCCTGGTGTTAACTGTTTTCTTCTTTCCATCAAAACTTGCTGAGGTTAACGGTTATGTTGGTTAGCATAGGGGCTAGCCATCACACCTCTATGCATTCTAAAGGAACCCACCTATAAATAAGCCATAGATAAAGCTTAGATTATAATTAATTAGTCTTCATTATATCTGTATCCATTGGCCCTGCTGAGATATATGACTATAGTTTTGTTTAGACGTGCTATCAGAATCGGTAGAAATGTTCAAGTACTTCTGAGCTCGTCGTGAATTGAAGATTATTTTTACCATAAGCTTATAAGATATGTTCCATAAGTGTGTGACTAGTTAATGAGAGCTTATCATGAAGTGACGTAGGTGAAACGTCATAGATTCTTGTAAAGCGACGCGTAGTGAGGCCTTGTCAAAGGCTTAGTACAGACTAAAGAGGAGGATGGACTACAAAACCGAGTGTAGTCAATTCTCACGTCGTTCTTGAACTAGCTCTCATTAAGCCTCTAACATTACGAAGTATGGGTAGTGACATACTTATGGAACATATCTTATAAACTTATGTTTTTACCGAATAGTAATAATAATTTTTGAAAGTTAGACTGGACTGGCTGTATTTATAATTAAATTAATTAATAATTTATATATTGTACATGTTGATTTATATGTTTTTGTTTTATTACGGTACATTGCGTGTTTTGATATCCATGGCCTTAATATTAAAATTAAAACTAATTTAATCTCTTTATCTAATATTTCATTGCGTTCAAAAATCTACTGGTATTAATCGTGATGAACTCCTATTAGATGTAGTGGCGTGCTTTGGTTAGGAACAAAAACATTTCATGAACATGTACATTAACGGAAACTTTTTTTGTATTTCTCTATATAACTTTCAAATCTAAATTAATTAACCCTTATTTAAGACACGTTAAAATCGTTGCGCTAATTGATTTCTAAGGTATTAAGTAATCAGTTGCAATTCTTTTTTAATGCAATTGTTCTAAAATACGGCACATATTTAAACTTTTTTTAGTGAGCTTTCTTGTATTATTAATATTATCAGAAGTATATAATACTTCTCTTCGAGAGAAGTGTACCACAAAGCTGGGTAAGTGTAACGTCATTCTTCCCAACATCGTAATATTTGGAGCAAGGTTACTAAACCGAATCACATACGTGATAAATAGTTCCCTCATCATTACTCTATTAGCGATTAACTATTTGGCAAGACGCACTTGTGGATTTTTGTCCCACCCCAAGACGAGGTTTGTGGGTTGATTGCTGGGGATTTAGTACCAAACAATTATAGAATTCACCTTACGGTGCGATGCCCATAAGAAGTTTGATGAGCGAAAAGCAAACTAAAAGGGTGAGCCTGGGAAGAATGACGTTACATAACTTAAGTATGAAGAGGATACAGAGTGGCATCCTTTTATTATCCCCTTCTGATATTATTAGGTAGTGTTTTTTTGGTTTTTGTAAATCAAACTAAACGGTTTTTTAAATTTTTTTCGAATGTTTAAATCTTATTTAAAAAATAATTATTATTATATAATAATAGATAAAATTGATCTTTTTTGTATAATTTTTGGCTTAGAGCCAAATTTATGATATTTTGATCATGCAATTATAGAAACAATTATTAATTTATTTTGTGGATTTGAAAAAGGCAATAACCTAACAAATGTAATGATAAACTTTTTAAAAATCAAGTTGTCAGTGATGATATGATATGATATGATAAAACGTTTTGTAGATTTTTATATGGCACCATGAAGAGGAGTTTCAAATTTTCAATTTATATTGTGAGAAAATTTAAACCTATCATTATTAACGGTAGTGTCTCGTAATATAGTCAATGATTGATAGAAATGAAAAAAAAAAAAAAAAAAATGTTTGTAAGCTGAAATCTTTTGTACATTACTTTTTGTATCCTTTGCCATTTGCACAAGGATATCCAAAATTTAATTTACTTTTTATTGCTTATAATCATGACTTTGATATATTAGTTGTGAAACTTGTGAATAAAAAATGCTTACAAGTCACAAATGTGTTGTTCAATATTAAAGAGCAAGTATTGTATTTGCAGGAAGGATAAGTAGTGTTCTGTTATGGATTTTCAGCATAAAAAAAGTATAGAGTAGTGGCACTACATGTTAATTTCTCATAGGAGATAACGTAGGCAAAGGCAGGGAGGTGCCATTACTCTATAGGGACTTGGCAATTCGGGCTTAACTCCGCCCCCAGCGCCATTATGGTATGTGTTTTTTAACATAATGAAAGCTATATAAGCTCCTCCACCTGGTATGTATTTTTTAACACTAGTGGAAGGAAGGTAGCCTGACGTTGCATGACGTAGTACTGCCAAGTCCCTATTTCATTAAGTTTTTTTAAACAGCTTTTTCAAGATCATGATGATGAGTATTTAGTAATGTTTTGTATTAAGGGCTCCACAACACAAGTCGCTTGCGTCGTTGAGCGCGAGATCGAGTGGGCTATGCTGCGGTAAAATGGTTTTACCCGCCCGTTGTGAATCTATCGCCATTGCTGCAGCACTGACGGATATTCTGAGAACTAAAAGCTAGGTTAGCCAGCGGTCCGCGGGGTAGGGACGAGAATATACTTATTTATTTTATTTATTTTATTTATTTAATTTATTTAATAATTTTTTTTTCCTTTTTTGAAGGGGTTTAACTTTTATACAATCGAAAAGCCCGCCAAAAATGGTGCCTTAGCCTCTCCGTATTGGCGCTGCTGTAGATCTTAGGCAGACCTTTGTGGATTGTGCCAATGCCATGCCATTGCTCACGCCTTATCTGTCTTATTCCAGCAGAGATTCCAGCCGTTTCATTTTCTCTCTAGAAAGAGACTCTAGTTCACGCCGCTTGGAGACGGAACGGTAACGTTGGTTGTTGGTGTTACCGTACATTGAAAAATGACGTGAGTAATCTTTAGTAATCTTCAAAAACTAATCTTTAATTAACGTGAAATTTGTTTATTATATTATTTTGATGTATTATAGGGATAAATAGTGAATTATTTTTGATACTTAGGCCAATTAGATCGATCTACGTTACACGTGTAATGTTGCATTGGGCCTTGGTCCATACGTATAAAATTATTACGAGGCCTACGTGTTATTCGTATTTAGCCATATTTTACATTTATACGAGTATTTTTTGGATTTTATATCGAAATTTTATGTTAAATATACAAACCATTACACTGAAAACATTTTTACACATTAAAAGAGTTCATCAATGATGAAAATTGCGCTGCATGTATTACATGATTGCCTGTGATTTTTCTCGAAGTCCTACTGAGATGACTCTAAATATTGTTTAATTATTAGGCACACTTAGTTACATTAGATGCAATTTATTTCAGCGATATTTATGTTTTGGTTCATTATTTTAGGAGTTCGAAAATCAATAAGGAGACCCTCTTTGAGGTTGTTAATGCAGTTTTGGAGAACTCTCAGAAAAAACAACGCAAATTTCTTGAAACTGTAGAGTTGCAAATTTCTCTTAAGAACTACGATCCCCAGAAGGACAAGCGTTTCTCTGGAACCGTCAAGTATGGCACTTTAAATACTTGGATCTCATTTTAACCTGAATTTGCAATTTAAAGCTGTATGAAAGATTTAATGGCACGTAATCATGCTTTAAACTGTAAAGACAGGGAGCGAAGTTATTCGTTAACTTGGCGGACCTGCACCCAAGGTCTTAAAAACTATGGGGAGGTAGTAATCTGATTGCTACCGTTATTTCAAAAGTGTCATGTAGCTGTGGTGTAAGTTCAAAGAGTGTTATTATCTGTTTTAAGTTGTGAAAAAGTTCAGCACCTAATTTAGCGAACCGACATCATCCCAATAGGGTAATGGCAGCCTTCTGCCTTCGACTGTATTAAGTTCTATGGGGAAATAACAATACAGGGTTCGTACACGACCTGGAAAAGTCAGGGAAATTGAAAATGGGCCTAAAAAGTCAGGGAAATTGAAAATGGGCCTAAAAAGTCAGGGAAATTGAAAATGGGCCTAAAAAGTCAGGGAAATTTAAAATGGACCTAAAAAGTCAGGGAAATGTCAGGGAAAAATATATAAAGTATAATGGTGATCCGAAATTTTTTTGTCTGAGATTTGAGCAAAGCCCCAAATTCGCGGAGCTCGCTTCGCTCGCTCAGGTTATTTATGATTTACTTTAAATTAAATTTAAACGAATTAATTGGCTGATTTTTATAAAAATAACTCGTGCAAAAATGATTTGAGTGAATATAGATTGGTTTTCATATACGTTCGCCATGTACGTTATTGCAAATGGTCAGGGAAATTTGTGGAATTTAGTCAGGGAAAACCTGGAAAAGTCAGGGAATTTCATTCCAAAAATTTTGTACGAACCCTGCAATAGTATTAATCCCAACCTTAAAAGGGTTTATTTACATTAATTTTCTTGTATTTTACAAAAAAAATTCAAGCTTAGTGCAATGTAACGTTATATCAAAAGAAAATCAGAAATTATCATATCTAAAACTCTAAATATGTTCTCTGATGATAGTTTTTTAGTTCTGAATACATATTGTAGACTGAACTGAGACCTGAGAACTTTTTTTAAGTTTTATTTAAATCTGTATGATTTATTTTGACTCAATTTAATGAATTTAATCATGTTTTAATTAGGCTAAAGAACATCCCCCGACCTAAGTTCAAGGTCTGCGTTTTGGGTGATCAACAGCATTGTGACGAAGCTAAAGCCAATAATGTTGAATGTATGGATTCAGAAGCGTTGAAAAAGTTAAACAAGAACAAGAAACTTGTCAAAAAGCTCGGTAAGATTATTTAGTTAAATTTGAAAGTACATTTTTGTAGTTAATTAATAGTTAAATGTTCAATTTTGTTTTGATAGCCAAGAAGTACGATGCCTTCCTTGCTTCAGAATCACTTATCAAGCAGATTCCACGTTTGTTGGGACCAGGATTAAACAAAGCTGGAAAGTTTCCATCCCTCTTGACTCATAATGAGTCCATGATGGCTAAGATAGATGAAGTAAAAGCTACCATCAAATTTCAAATGAAGAAGGTAAGAAATATTGGTCAAGGAAAAAGTTACATTACAAGTAACATTCGGAATTAGTATTAGTGAATTTACATGACAACTTGTGTGTTGAATTTTTTAGGCTTGGTTATTCTTAAACTGATTTTAAACTTAATATTAATTAATTATTTATTTAAGGTTTTGTGTCTGGCTGTTGCTGTTGGACACGTTAAGATGACTCCGGATGAACTTGCCCTTAATATCAACTTGTCCATCAACTTTTTGGTGTCTTTGTTGAAAAAGAATTGGCAAAATATTAGATCATTGAATGTTAAGAGTACTATGGGTCCACCTCAAAGATTGTACTAAATAATGAGAAAATGCAAATATTAAATCATTAAAGTGGAAATTTTGAGTTCATTTTTTTAATAATATAATATCCATAAGCCTAGGAACTTTTTAAAAATAAAATTGGCTTAGTCTCAAAAAATCCAGAAAACGTTGCAGCAGGGTTGGAAATAAGATAGTTTATTAATTGCTCGGACCAGTTAATTTATTCCAAAACTTAGGGTTACTGGTCCCAAGGAGCACTTAATTATCGTTTTTGGAAAAAATAGACGGTGGGACCAGTTTATTAACTCGGGGTTCCTTATAAGAATTTTTCGGCAATATTACAGAATAGCTCCTGGTAGCAGATCTCTTTTGTTTTTATGTTTATTATATGTAATATTGGATGAAAAAATTATGGCGCAAAACTTTTTCGGCGCAAATGATTATTTAAAAAGTTACAAGCGTTTAATTCTTTGGCGTGCGCAAAGGCTTAGTGATCCATGTCATTAGCTAAAAAAGCAATTATAAGCGGAAAAAGGACCATACACTATAGTCACGAATTAAGATCTATGCAGACGAAAATAACCAAACCAAACCTAGCATAACAAAACTAAACCTAACCAAACCAGGGATATTTGATATATCGACACTCTATAGGGATCGGCCTCTCTTGACAAAAGGTGGGGTAAAAAAGCGAGCCGTCTCAAAAATCGGACGCCTGGTGTCAGGGAGCAGCGTAACTATATTCATGACGTCAAGTCACGAGAAATTCAAAGGTGGGAAGAAAATGATTTACTGATTGGTTGAAATAAAAAAGGCGCAAATTACGAAAGATTGGCCGCGCAATTTCAACGAGTTATCTCAAAATTGCCTTTTCCATACCTTTTCACTCTTTTAAACTGAAAACTATTTGTAAATTAAAATATTTTTTTTTAAAATGCCTGGAACTTTTTGTTCCGTTCCTAACTGTGGAGCAAAGTAAAATATCCAAGATTATCCCTTTTTAAGTTTCCTAAACAGAAAATTCAACACTAAAAAGAAAACATTCACCTATTTATACTAAGTTTAATATCAATTAACTACTACTCACTGAAATAACTTGAAATTTCATACAAATAAATAAGCTTCTCGTTGTTTTCGTTCATGTTTTAATTACGAACATAGCTCTCTTCATCGTTGTTTTTAATTTTTTATAGGCCTCGCAGAGGGGCAGTACTACTAGCAGACGAATCATCACATAGTTACGATGCTCCCGCAATCCAGATGGCGCTGTCGTCGGCCTCAAAAACTTGCCCCTTTTTTTAACATTACGGGTATAGGAAGAGGCCGATCCCTATAGAGTGTCGATATATCAAACATCCCTGACCAAACCTAAAATAACCTAACCAAACCTAAGGGTCCAAGCTTCTAGAGTGGATAGTTTTTCTTATAAAAATTATTTTCCAAAGTCAAAATGATGGCTTCAGTGCTAAGACAATATATCTTCGGATGATCGGATCTACTGGTCCCAATGTCCGAAAATTTT
This sequence comes from Phalangium opilio, assembly GCF_054372755.1. Taxonomy (NCBI): domain Eukaryota; kingdom Metazoa; phylum Arthropoda; class Arachnida; order Opiliones; family Phalangiidae; genus Phalangium; species Phalangium opilio. The sequence continues at coordinate 10,507,429 of NW_028324218.1, forward strand.
AATGAGAGGTGTGTTACAATCTATTCTATTATACTAAAAATGATTCAAGGTTTTAGAATGAATAAATTTTTAATAAAAATTAATTTCCAATGTCAAAATTGTAAATTCAGTATTTAATTCACAATATCGTTGGATTAAATGGTCTAAATGTCCTGAAATTTGAATGAGATGTGTGCAGTCTTGGAAATAGCACAGGTCCACAGGTCAAAAACCAGTTTATTAATTGCTCGGACCAGTTTTTTTATTCAAAATCCGGGGGTTACTGGTCCTTGGGACCAGTTTATTAATTGAGAATTTTTATGAAAATTCAGGAGGGACCAGTTTAAAAATTCTAGTCATTATAAATTTCTACTCCATGGATATAGTCTCCTAGCCTTGACATTTTCTCATTCTTGCCTATGTTGCCTTCCTTGCTACAACCACAGCCCACTCGATCACGCTTTGGCTTCACACAATGTTTTTCCTACGTAAAAGCGCGTGTTGGTAATTATGAGCTTTTTCGCTCGAAAAATCCAAGGAGCCAGCTTTTAACATGACCGGCTATGGGAGGAACACAGTTATTTTGCCCTAATTTTGAAACTACTGGTGCAAACCTCTTGAAATTTTAAAGTGATGTGCAAAACAACGTTTGCTATGATTTGGAAATTTTAAAAAGTTTCCCTTCTATAGTTTTTTTGTATAAATATTAGAACGAAAATTAGCCCTACTTAAAGGGCTTGGTCTTGGAACGGTTTAATAAGTTTTTCCGTTTCACTTGTTCGAATCTCTTGAAATTTTAGTGAGAGGCACATTGAACGGTTTTAAGTTATGATGCAAAGTTTCAAAGTTTTCAAAGAAACAATTCACTTCCAAAAAATTCATTAAAATTGTGCTTGTGCATAATCCTACAACCTTAGGGAAATTTTAGGAAAAGGACTATTCGTTTTAAAAGTTTGAAATTTTCCACAATAATTTAAAACCTTTAAATATGCCTTTCACTAAAATTTCAAGAGACTCGAACCAGTGAAGCTGAAGGAAACAAATTTAAACTGTTTGAGACTAAGCCATTAAATTATGTTTCATTTTCGTTTTAATGTTGTTACAACTTTGCACAAAAATACCAAACATTATTTTGCAAATCTCATTAAAATTTCAAGAGATTTCAACCAGTATTTTCAAAATTAGGACCAAAAAACGGTGTTCCCCCCAATGACGGAGTTAACTCTGATTTTGACATAATTTTTGCATCTATAGCCCGATTGAATGGGCTGTGCGTCAACGAAATACTCTCTTAATTTTTCAATAGGATTAGTAAAAAATAAATTAGGGATGGGGTCACTGGTCCCAAGGACCAGTTTAATATTGTAGACGCTGGGGGTCACTGGTCCCGAGGACTAGTTTCAAAAAAATCCTTATTTCCAAGATTGGATGTGTGCCACAATATATTCTATTCTATTAAAAAGATTCAAGCATTTAGACATGGATGAAGGATACGCGTGAAAAACACTCGACGCTCAACAGGATGTGCAACTCCCTATACCATAGCCCACTTGATCACGCACGCTGGCTGCACTAATTTTCTAATTAAGAACAGGAATAATTAGGCCAAAAACAAAAAAGGATTTTGGAATATATTACACATTACATTTCAGAACTTTTGATCAACGTAAAACTGGGTCCCATGTAAAATGAATTAACTTTCATAGGAATTAGTTTAATTATTATGATTTCAGGTTTCGACCTATTGGACAAACATGTTTATAGGGTAGTTTTTCCAGCTGTAGGAATCCATAAACTCCGGTACCACTTTTTAAAAGAGGAGAATTGTGTTTTGGGCTGTTTAGAAAACATTATTAAATTATAATTAACTGAATTACTAGTTATATCAGAAGGGGATAATAGAAGAAGGATGACACTCTGTATCCTCTTAATGCTTTAGTTATGTAACGTCATTCTTCCCAGGCTCACCCTTTTAGCTTGCTTTCCCGCTCATCAAACTACAAATGGGCATCGCAAGTGAATTCTATCGTTGTTTGGCGCTAAATCCCCAGCAATCATCCCACAAACCTCGTCTTAACGTGGGACAAAATTCACAAGCGCGTCTTGCCAAATATTTAAACGCTAATAGAGTAATGATGAGGGAACTATTTATCGTGTATGTGATTCGGTTTAGTAACCTTGCTCTAAATGTTCCGATGTTGGGAAGATTGACGTTACACTTACCCCGCTTTGTGGTATACTTCTCTCGAAGAGAAGTATTATATACTTCTGGTTATATTCGAAAATAGAAACGATAAAATTGAAGCGCACGCTCCCGCCATATTTTGAAGTTTGCCTAACTTCAGCAGCACCATCTAGCGGTTCGTGTTTGCAGTAAATAAGCCTATTCCTTCATTTGGGACGTTTGCGGTGCAAACTTGCGGCAGCGTTTTTCCGTGCGATCTTTACTGGTAAAGATTTTGATTTTATTTATATTTTAAGGGTTACTTTGCATTAAATACCAATGTTTTATCGCAACCGATCGGAAATTAAGCGTCGCAAGTGGAAAATCTATGCTTAACCGTGCCAAATGCGTTTGTTAATTACGACCAAGGCTTAGTGGCCCACGTTGCCGTTGGCAGTGCAGCGTGCAAGTGTTACTACGACCAAGTCTTAGTATCCTATGTCTTTTCTGAAGTTGGCTTGAAGCTGTTGCCCATTTCCATGGTGGCTCCAGGTAAATATTTTATTTATATATTAAGGGTTAATTTAGATTAAATACCAAAGCTTTATCGCAACCGAATGGAAATTAAGCGTTACCCCCATTCCGCTATCGATATTAAGTATCTAGACAATATCCAGGGTTGTCTCTCGGACACCAAATCCCAACTAGACTCCGACACCTACCAAGGGAAGTACAACTTTCTATTCTTGGTTGGTCTTCCCTAACAACGCGTCGCAAACATTTTGACCTTTTAAGCTTGTTCAAAATCTTAAACTCCCCTAATCAAACTTATTTTTCTGATGCCCCTTCTATCGCTCCCACAAGGAGTCATGGTAGAAAATTATTCCACCCATATGCCCGTAAAAACCAGCTTAAGCACTCCTTAATCTTATTAATTGCGCATTGCATTTATTCCTGGTTTTACTATTCAATCTTTTTAGTCGGTTTAAAAGTAATTCAAAGTGATTATTTAATTGATATTTCAAGATTGACTCTAAACCGTATTAATATAAGGCTTGTTGGGGCGCATTGAGTTCCCCATCCAACCATACTAAAATCTGGGTGTAACTCGTATGAGCAGTTCCCGGTAGAGCTGTTCTCGAAATAGCAACCGCGATTCCAAAAAAACAGCGGTGTTTTTCAAAACTACTGTTTTAGAAATAGTGGTGTTTGTGTTGAAATTTGGGCATTTCTTAACAATACAGTTGTATTCGTTGGTTTCAAAAACTACCTTTTTCTGTGATCATTTAATTAGTAATGTGACCCACTAACCGATCGTGTTTATGAATTTTTTTTAAAGTACACTTAAATATTGTACTATTCTTCAGGTTGTGTCAGTTTATAATTCTCATACCAGGATAGAAAAATAATTCGAGAAAGGTTCCTTTATTTCAGAAGTAGATAATTGTAACCAGTGATTTTTGGGAAAAGACATATTTTAATTCGAGAAAGGTTATTTTATTTCTGAAGTAGATATTGTAAACAGTAATTTTTGGGAAAAGGCATATTATAATTCGAGAAAGGTTATTTTATTTCGGAAGTAGATAATTGTAAACAGTAATTTTTGGGAAAAGGCTTATTATAATTCGAGAAAGGTTATTTTATTTCGGAAGTAGATAATTGTAAACAGTAATTTTTGGGAAAAGGCATATTATAATTCGAGAAAGATTATTTTATTTCTGAAGTAGATATTGTAAACAGTAATTTTTGGGAAAAGGCATATTATAATTCGAGAAAGGTTATTTTATTTCGGAAGTAGATAATTGTAAACAGTAATTTTTGGGAAAAGGCATATTATAATTCGAGAAAGGTTATTTTATTTCGGAAGTAGATAATTGTAAACAGTAATTTTTTTGGAAAAGGCGTAACATTGTTACACTATTTCCAAAATATTACTAATGAAACAAAACCTAACCTGACCTGACCTAATACTATTTAGTTGAAGTAATCAACTTTAACCTAACCAAATTATCCATATCTTACCTAGTTCTTTTTGAGTTCATATAACCCAGCTGGGCCAGCTTACACCATAATAAACAACTATCGTTTTTCCAGAGCTGTGCTAATTAATTAGTTAGCTAATTGAATTTCTAATTAATTAGCAACATTTACTAATTGGAAATGGTAATTGAATTTTAATTACCTTAGTGCTAATTGAGAAGTAATTCTAATTAATTAGTATGAATAGGAAAGGTAATTATCTAATTAAAATGTAATTAGATTTAGGATTAACTAATTAGCCAATTGGATTTTCAATTAATCTTTTAATTTAGTAAAAACTAAAAATCGAGGAATTAACTCTCGATTGATTTGAATATGAAAACGGGCTTATTATATCGATGAGGAAACCTTAGTGCTACTCTAAATATTTCAGCTCCTCAAAACATGAGAGAATAATAGTACTAGTAGAAAATTTCGTAAATCATAACTGTCCCATTTCGAAATTTCGACTGTTTTTCCTACTCGAATTTATAGCAGTGCCCAAGGATTTACTACTCAGAGTCCATTATAGGAACTGTGGCAAGAAAATGAAGAAATGAGACAAATTTTAACTTGACAGAAGGCTCGAGGCTTGTCTCATTTTTAGTGAATAATTCACGGCTTCCGTAACCGTTTTTCAATGGCATTAAAACATTAAACTTTGCATTACCAAAGTGCTAAATCCATGGGCACTTTTAAACTTTTATGTTTACTTATGGTTTCTCTTTTTTTCCTTAATTAGACAAGTAATTAATTAGAAATTAGTAATTCTAATTAATTAGTTTGATAAATAAATGGCTAATTTCTAATTGAATTTAATTAGTTTCTATGTCTAATTGCTAATTGGCTAATTAATTAGTTCATAAATATTTACCTAATTGCTAATTCTAATTCAATTAGTAGTCAGCTAATTAGCACAGCTCTGCGTTTTTCGCATATCTGTTTTTCCGCTCTTTAGAGAACTGCCTTTACGGTACGCCGCGTTTACGAGAACCGCTGTATCGGTAATTGCCGTAACGGGTAAACTGCCATTTCGAGAACCGCTATTTAGGGAACTGCTGTTATGAAATCCGCTCATACGGGGAACTGCTCATGTGAGGGCTTCCCCTAAAATCTTGGGGGTCGAGTAAATAGGGGCCAATTAATTGAGGAAAGTGTTCGCTAACATACCCCCTCCATAGGAATAGCGTTGCACCCAACTTTGAAGGCTCATAACTCTGGTTCTACTAGAGATTCCCTTTGAGTATGTTATAGTCCTATATGCCCCCTCCCCATCCAACCATACTTAGGACTTGGGATTAAAACAAACAGGGGCCGAGTAAGTAAGTGAAACGTTCACAAACATACCCCTTCCATAGGAATAGCATTACACCCAACTTTGGAGGCTCATAGCTCTGGTTCTACTAGAGATGTGAAGATGCCCTTTGAGTATGTTTCAGTCAGGTCCGGATTAGGGAGGGGGGTGAGGGGGTACTGGCCCACGGGAGCAATGCTTGTTGGGGGCACATTGATTCAAACTATTCCCCCCTTAGCAACATTCAGAGCTGTGCTAATTAGCTGACTACTAATTGAATTAGAATTAGCAATTAGGTAAATATTTATGAACTAATTAATTAGCCAATTAGCAATTAGGTAAATATTTATGAACTAATTAATTAGCCAATTAGCAATTAGACATAGAAACTAATTAAATTCAATTAGAAATTAGCCATTTATTTATCAAACTAATTAATTAGAATTACTAATTTCTAATTAATTACTTGTCTAATTAAGGAAAAAAAGAGAAACCATAAGTTTGATGTCAAATCACGTGACCTACGACGTCAGATCACGTGATCGATGACTTCAGATCACGTGGCCTCTGACGTCACCGAGGTAATTGACTTGTGACGTCACGACAGATGTTAATGTTAATAGGTAATGATTGTCCATTCAGTTAGGCCTAGCGTTCATTCATTTAGGCCTAGAGTTCATTCATTTAGGCCTAGAGTTCATTCATTTAGGCCTAGAGTTCATTCATTTAGGCCTAGAGTTCATTCATTTAGGCCTAGCGTTCATTCATTTAGGCCTAGCGGTGTTCAGCTATATGAATTTCGTGCCTGGGATATGGCGCACTCGAGTCCGCGCATAGGAGCTTTTAGCGCCCCCCGACGTTGGAAATTTGCTTAGTTGATCGTTACGAGTCAGCCGGCTCATTTCGATGTTTGGAAGCCGTCGAGGTCGCTTGGAAAAACCTTTCCCGCTCAGCTGGTTCATTCGTTGCCTGGAAGCAGTCGAGGAGGTCGCTTGGAAAAATCTTTCGCGCTCAGCCGATCGTGATCCCGGCTTTCTTAGTCGATTCTTGATCGTTCCGCCATTTCTCTGATCGTTTTTCCCGAGGATGCAAGCTGAATTCGAAGCTCTTGACGGCCATTGCTTGGCCTCGTGGTGCTTTAACAGTCCGTAAGCCTAACTTTACAATAATCCAAACTCATCTAGCCCCCCTTAAATTATTTATTCTATTTTATTTCAAGCATTTAAATTAATTAGGTTAAATGTTAGTGAATTTTATTCATTTATTGAAAATCAAGTACCACAAATAAAATTTTACAACGAGATGTTGGGCAAGAGAGAATCCCTTAATAATTAGTTTAGGGCGTATTATTATTATTAGATATTAAACGGGGTACGTAATTAATTTAGGTATAAAGCGACAGATTTTCGGAGATCAAGTCCCGCCGAGAGAATTTTAGAACAGGAGGTCAGTTGCCCTAAGCCTCGTCCCATTTAAACCCTAGTTATATACGGGGTCTGTCTGTGGGAATAGTTTTAAAATAAATAAATAGCGGGTTTTCCTAAAATTAGTTTAGGGGCTAGTGTTAATTAATTTAAAGATAAAGCTATAGATTTTCGAGAATCAAGTTCGCAGAGAGAATTTTAAGACACGTGGACAGTTGCCCTAAGCCTAAGTTAAGCCTTGTCCCATTTCGACTCGAGTTTTTATTTATGGGTTCTACCTGTGGCAATAGTTTTAAATAAATAAATGGCAGATTTTAATTAAATTAATTTAGGGAATAATTTAAATTTTTAAGCTATTAAAAGGGGCACGCAATTTAATTCAACTAATGGCCGGTTTTTCTAAAATTAATTTGGGGGATATTTTAAATTATTTTCGTTATTAAGTAACATAATTTAATTTAAAATTGAATGGCTAGTTTTCCCAAAATTATGTTATTCCCGATTATGGGATATAATTATTTATTTAAGGGTGGAATCACGGTAATCAAGCCTTTCTTTAATTTGGGGTGGCAATTAGTCAGTGGTAATTGGTCTTTCTCTCTATATTTAGTAGCTAGTTTTTAAAATAAGGACCGCCCAAAAGTAGGCAATAGTTTAAGATGTGTTATTAATACGTTTTCATTTATAGAGGCAGCTGATATTCTTGGATTTTTCCGTCGCTGGTCATTATGAGAACTATCTTTCCCGATGACTTATCATTCCTGATGACATCCCTTTGTTGGATTGACGTTGCACAATGACTTCCGCTGTTCTGGACTTGCCATGTATCATTGCTGATGACAAGCTTTGTTGGATTGACGTTGCACAATGACTTCCGCTGTTCTGGACTTGCTATGTATCATTGCTGATGACAAGCTTTGTTGGATTCCATTACACGATGTCTTCTTATGGACTTGTGATCTCTCTCAACATTGACTCGATACGGAGAAAATCATCGAAGCTAGAAGACACAAAATACATCTTTTTTACTTGAAAATTTTATATGTAACCACTTATTATTCTTTTTGCGTTCAAACTTTAACTTACAAAACTCTTTAATAATTTTTTTGTTCGAAATTTTTGTAAACACTTGGTTTTTTTGTTTCTTATTGAATAAATTTCGCCTTAAACCTCGTTCTTTCTTTACTTTGAATTTTTACGATACTAGACTTGGCTTCAATTTTTTAATGTCTGGACTTAGGGAGTTTTTTTGGACCCCTTTTAGGCTTATTTTTAAATAAAATAGAGAAAAAACCACATTAAAAAAACTTTTTTTTAAAGAAAAGAAATTAAAAATTTATAAAAAATACATAAAAAAATTAATTTTTTTAGAAATAATAAAAAAAGTAGCAAAAAAAGGCCAAAAAAATGGTTATAAGTAAATCGATTGGTTTTTTTTGGCCCTAGTCTAATAACGAAACTTTTTAATGAACCCAAGTTACCAAGCCTAACATCAGGCTTGCGGGCCCAATTTAAATTTAACAAGTCCCTATTCAACTCGGGACTTATTAAATTTAAACTAAAGCCCGCTGTGGAGCCCCCAAAACCAGGAAACTTCGTCCTTAGCATGGGATTTCCAATGAAAGTCCACTTGCAGACGTCCACTTCTTCCTGTGCAAGAAAAATTCGAATTATTATTTGGAAAAAGGCACACGAATAACTTGAAATTAATTACCTTAATACGAAAGTCCACTCGAGTATTTTCGCTAGACGTAACGCAAAATGTTCAGGCATAAGACAAATGACTATTTTTTTGTCATAAAAGGCACACTCGTAACAGTAATAGGGAAAGAATACCGTAAAAAGCTAAGCCTCGCCTTAAACCCCGCTTAAAATCGTGTTTACTTTTAAAGGACAAAGCGTATAAGCAACCTTAAACAAAAATCAAATTTATTTAAATCCTACAAAACTCCCTCAAGGAGTTGCCAAACGCTTTCCCCCTAAAAATATTTATAATTAAAACCATAAACTTGATACCTTAATACCGCAAAGGGAATCTCACCCTTGAAATCCTGATTACGCGTTCATTATTCTTAAAAGGGAGGGCTAGGACCAGTGTTCACCTATTCCATAAGTAAGATTTTATTTATGTCCTGGCGAAAAGAAAAATCCCTAAAAATTAAAGGACACAAAGCGCTTCCCTTCTAACAATAAATAGAATAATAAATAATAAACTAAATACCCTAATAATTGGCTGTCTAAATAGTTTTGGTAATGAGATTCCCTTTCAACGGATAAAATCAAAGTGTAGACCTCAATTAAGAAAGGGATTGTAATGGGTTTATTGATCTGATTAATATTGGGTGCCTTTTGCCAAAAAAATAGTTATTGATTCTAGAATCCAACATAAATTTCTCCTTTGGAAACAGATGGTAGCTATAAAAATTAAAATTCAAACAATCAAATACAGATTAAAATTATTATCAACTTAAATGGCACAAGTATTTTCAGGGCCGGATTAAGCAATTTTGAACCCGGGGGCCGAGATAATGCGCGCCCCCTTAAGTCGAAAAAAAAGGAACGGCAAATGTTGCCAGAGCTGTGCTAATTAATTAGTTAGCTAATTGAATTTCTAATTAATTAGCAACATTTACTAATTGAAAATGGTAATTGAATTTTAATTACCTTAGTGCTAATTGAGAAGTAATTCTAATTAATTAGTATGAATAGGAAAGGTAATTATCTAATTAAAATGTAATTAGATTTAGGATTAACTAATTAGCCAATTGGATTTTCAATTAATCTTTTAATTTAGTAAAAACTAAAAATCGAGGAATTAACTCTCGATTGATTTGAATATGAAAACGGCCTCATTATATCGATGAGGAAACCTTAGTGCTACTCTAAATATTTCAGCTCCTCAAAACATGAGAGAATAATAGTACTTGTAGAAAATTTCGTAAATCATAACTGTCCCATTTCGAAATTTCGACTGTTTTTCCTACTCGAATTTATAGCAGTGCCCAAGGATTTACTACTCAGAGTCCATTATAGGAACTGTGGCAAGAAAATGAAGAAATGAGACAAATTTTAACTTGACAGAAGGCTCGAGGCTTGTCTCATTTTTAGTGAATAATTCACGGCTTCCGTAACCGTTTTTCAATGGCATTAAAACATTAAACTTTGCATTACCAAAGTGCTAAATCCATGGGCACTTTTAAACTTTTATGTTTACTTATGGTTTCTCTTTTTTTCCTTAATTAGACAAGTAATTAATTAGAAATTAGTAATTCTAATTAATTAGTTTGATAAATAAATGGCTAATTTCTAATTGAATTTAATTAGTTTCTATGTCTAATTGCTAATTGGCTAATTAATTAGTTCATAAATATTTACCTAATTGCTAATTGGCTAATTAATTAGTTCATAAATATTTACCTAATTGCTAATTGGCTAATTAATTAGTTCATAAATATTTACCTAATTGCTTATTCTAATTCAATTAGTAGTCAGCTAATTAGCACAGCTCTGAATGTTGCTAAGGGGGGGAATAGTTTGAATCAATGTGCCCCCAACAAGCATTGCTCCCGTGGGCCAGTACCCCCTCACCCCCCCTCCCTAATCCGGACCTGACTGAAACATACTCAAAGGGCATCTTCACATCTCTATAGTAGAACCAGAGCTATGAGCCTCCAAAGTTGGGTGTAATGCTATTCCTATGGAAGGGGTATGTTTGTGAACGTTTTACTTACTTACTCGGCCCCTGTTTGTTTTAATCCCAAGTCCTAAGTATGGTTGGATGGGGAGGGGGCATGTAGGACTATAACATACTCAAAGGGAATCTCTAGTAGAACCAGAGTTATGAGCCTTCAAAGTTGGGTGCAACGCTATTCCTATGGAGGGGGTATGTTAGCGAACACTTTCCTCAATTAATTGGCCCCTATTTACTCGACCCCCAAGATTTTAGGGGAAGCCCTCACATGAGCAGTTCCCCGTATGAGCGGATTTCATAACAGCAGTTCCCTAAATAGCGGTTCTCGAAATGGCAGTTTACCCGTTACGGCAATTACCGATACAGCGGTTCTCGTAAACGCGGCGTACCGTAAAGGCAGTTCTCTAAAGAGCGGAAAAACAGATATGCGAAAAACGATAGTTGTTTATTATGGTGTAAGCTGGCCCAGCTGGGTTATATGAACTCAAAAAGGACTAGGTAAGATATGGATAATTTGGTTAGGTTAAAGTTGATTATTTCAACTAAATAGTATTAGGTCAGGTCAGGTTAGGTTTTGTTTCATTAGTAATATTTTGGAAATAGTGTAACAATGTTACGCCTTTTCCAAAAAAAATTACTGTTTACAATTATCTACTTCCGAAATAAAATAACCTTTCTCGAATTATAATATGCCTTTTCCCAAAAATTACTGTTTACAATTATCTACTTCCGAAATAAAATAACCTTTCTCGAATTATAATATGCCTTTTCCCAAAAATTACTGTTTACAATATCTACTTCAGAAATAAAATAACCTTTCTCGAATTATAATATGCCTTTTCCCAAAAATTACTGTTTACAATATCTACTTCAGAAATAATATAACCTTTCTCGAATTATAATATGCCTTTTCCCAAAAATTACTGTTTACAATTATCTACTTCTGAAATAAAAGAACCTTTCTCGAATTATAATAAGCCTTTTCCCAAAAATTACTGTTTACAATTATCTACTTCCGAAATAAAATAACCTTTCTCGAATTATAATATGCCTTTTCCCAAAAATTACTGTTTACAATATCTACTTCAGAAATAAAATAATCTTTCTCGAATTATAATATGCCTTTTCCCAAAAATTACTGTTTACAATTATCTACTTCCAAAATAAAATAACCTTTCTCGAATTATAATATGCCTTTTCCCAAAAATTACTGTTTACAATTATCTACTTCCAAAATAAAATAACCTTTCTCGAATTATAATATGCCTTTTCCCAAAAATTACTGTTTACAATTATCTACTTCCAAAATAAAATAACCTTTCTCGAATTATAATATGCCTTTTCCCAAAAATTACTGTTTACAATATCTACTTCAGAAATAAAATAACCTTTCTCGAATTAAAATATGTCTTTTCCCAAAAATCATTGGTTACAATTATCTACTTCTGAAATAAAGGAACCTTTCTCGAATTATTTTTCTATCCTGGTATGAGAATTATAAACTGACACAGCCTGAAGAATAGTACAATATTTAAGTGTACTTTAAAAAAAATTCATAAACACGATCGGTTAGTGGGTCACGTTACTGATTAAATGATCACAGAAAAAGGTAGTTTTTGAAACCAACGAATACAACTGTATTGTTAAGAAATGCCCAAATTTCAACACAAACACCACTATTTCTAAAACAGTAGTTTTGAAAAACACCGCTGTTTTTTTGGAATCGCGGTTGCTATTTCGAGAACAGCTCTACCGGGAACTGCTCATACGAGTTACACCCAGATTTTAGTATGGTTGGATGGGGAACTCAATGCGCCCCAACAAGCCTTATATTAATACGGTTTAGAGTCAATCTTGAAATATCAATTAAATAATCACTTTGAATTACTTTTAAACCGACTAAAAAGATTGAATAGTAAAACCAGGAATAAATGCAATGCGCAATTAATAAGATTAAGGAGTGCTTAAAGGACCCTGCGGCTCTATCATCTGCCCCTGTAAATTGTTTTTTCTGCGCAAAATTTTATAGCCAGATAGTGCTGGTCCCTTTCGGTGGGTTTGAGAACTATCCATAAGAAGCAACTAGGGTTCATTGCCCCGTTTTGGATTTGCTACTAAAATGGAGTATTTCCTTCTGTCGTTGGGAGGGGCTAAATTTTGTCCCAACATCGCCTATGAAAGGTTTTGAGAAGTTGCGCTTGGTCTTGGTGTAAAGAAACGCGCGCCGTGCCTATGCAAATTTTACCTAGAAGAACTATCTCTCTTTGCACTAATGTGAAGTGCAGGCACAGTGGGGTTCTAAAGTTATTTTCCTCTGAACACCAACCCTTTTTCTATTATCAAAGGAGGAAGTGTTTTCAAGCAAAACCTGCATTTCGAAAAGAAGCAGGTTGTTTTTATTTCAAAACGTTAGGGATTACAAGGTTACTTGTGACTACTATCAAAGGCTAATCCACCCTTTGTGATAATTCGGGGTTGACACATATCAAACTATAATTTATATAGCACTTGTTGTAATTCTCTCAGGCTCTACTATTGGTTTTTGCCTTGCCCAGTATTATGAGAAGGTAACGTGCTGTGACCATGAACGCTGAATCTCTAAAGGGACTGGTAAACCAAAGAGAGTTACAATGAGCTAAATTACAATGTTCCCCCTAAATTATACTAGTGGTACGAGGGAGTTTCCGGCTCAGTCGCGCCACCTACGATACCGTTTAATGCCTCAAACGGAAATGCCTCGGTACTGCGCATTGAAGATGCGCGGTAGAAAAGAGGAACAAGATTTTCCTCTCTTTCCACTCCTCCCCTATACTCTCTTTGGGTAAACGGAATAGATTTTTCTTTATAGCACGTTTGCTTTGTAAAAAAATAAATAAAAAAAAACGGGTACGGCCAAGGTCATTTAAAATTTTTTTCAATAGGTTTTTGAAGAAGCACAAAAGACCGAATGGCCTTGAGTGTTCCCAAATTGACAGCCCCCATTCCTTCCCCCAATGCTATGCTAGAGAGGAATCGGTTTGTACAGTGGAAGGCGGGCGTTTTCCGGTCCCTTTAGAGATCCAGCGTTCATGCTGTGACGCTAAACTGTAAGGCATATAGAGAAATGGAAGCAGGCAACGCCAGACAGAGACGTAAACTGCTTATCCAACCCCCTCCCATACACGCTTTTGTAACAAAAGAAATTTTAGAAGCTAAGATATAGAACTCTGTTGCAGGCAGATTGTTTGAAAAGCGCATTAATGAAAGGCGCTTTTAATCCGCCTCATATAACACCTGGAAAGAGGCTTTTCACGAGAACGAAAACTATCGCGGTTCGTCGGAAAGGCCCGTATGCTAGAAGTTATTAAACATAATTTCAGAACTTAGTGCCTTTCCCAAACGCGGTTTTATCAGTGCAATGATAAACCGTCTTTCGTACTGGTAAACCGAGCTCATTAGCAAGCACGTATAAGGAGGAGAATCGGAGAGACGAGTTTTTACTTTATAAGAGAAAATGCAAGAAAAATTTCTAGCACCAACTCAAACAATTTATGCATTCAGTATTTATAAAATGCCCGCGCGCGGAATCTACCAATAATAGAGCTATCTCAGTTGTGACGTCTATGCCTAGGTGAAACGTCACGGGCTTAGCTTTGGCAATGGGCGGCCATGTTTGGTACCGCTTTGGTTCTATGGGCAAATAGTATGGGTGATGTCACACTAAGCCTTCTGAGATAGCTCTATTCTTTTCGAACCGTAATAAATAAACCGAAATAGATTCAGGGACTTGAACCTTCTAACATAGGCCTAGATCGAACAGCATTCTGCGCCAATTTTTGAACTCAAGAATGTGATGGGATTATTTACGCTATTGTTGAATGAAAAAAAAAAAACACCCCAATTTTAGATATATTTAAAACGTACATCGCTTGTCAGTAATATATTGCGCGTATTGTATGAAATAAGCTAGGCGAATAGGGTCAATTGACAACGGCGATACAACTTAACAAAACCTTTCCATCGGAGAGGGTTAGATATTTTTTTACCCCACTCCGCCCCAAATGGGCGATACGACAACAAAAGACTCTATCCAACAACTGATAGGATCTTAGGAGGTTTTTCGAGGGGAAAAAACCTACTACATTACTCAAAGAATAGAGACAGAATTTGGACTGTAAACTACTTTTCCTTCAATGAAAATTTCCATACTCGAAAAGTATTAAAGAGCTAACTTGCCAGTCCATCTAGGTAGTCTCTTTTATTGGTTTTTTATGAACGAAAATATTCGAATTTCGCGCCTCGATATTTCAACCAATGAGACGAAATGCCAGAGTTGTACAACTGCGTCGCCAGCGCAGCCTAGTGGCAAAATGACTGAACTAACAGCGACCGCGTGGGACTTTAAGCTGGTTTTTACGGGCATATGGGTGGAATAATTTTCTACCATGACTCCTTGTGGGAGCGATAGAAGGGGCATCAGAAAAATAAGTTTGATTAGGGGAGTTTAAGATTTTGAACAAGCTTAAAAGGTCAAAATGTTTGCGACGCGTTGTTAGGGAAGACCAACCAAGAATAGAAAGTTGTACTTCCCTTGGTAGGTGTCGGAGTCTAGTTGGGATTTGGTGTCCGAGAGACAACCCTGGATATTGTCTAGATACTTAATATCGATAGCGGAATGGGGGTAACGCTTAATTTCCATTCGGTTGCGATAAAGCTTTGGTATTTGTTCTAAATTAACCCTTAATATATAAATACAAGTTGGGAAAACCAAAATATTACCTCTCCGAGTCAAGAGGTCTACTACTACAAACTTATTTACCTAGATATGGAATTATTTCTCTTTTTTGAAGTAAAAATTTTCGAAATATTGAAGCAGTATTCCAAGCATAGCGAATAATACAGTAAAGCAGACGACATTTTACATCCAATAAGGATAAATCTTGGACACATGGATATCAGTCAATGGGGAAAAGATCAGGAAATGAAGTCTGCGCTTCAGCTGTTTACCGTATATTCTGATAGCTACATTCACAACTCTGATCCGTTGATGCCTCTTCATTTCAGACACGAAAATCAAAGCCCAAAGTTTACTTCACCTCAGGCCTCAATTATTTACTCTTCGTTTCACTAAGCCTAAAACGGATGATACTTATTTTACCCGCCGGAGTCTAGGTCTTAGTTTTCTTCATGAAATCGCTAAACCAAGGATTATTCTATATACAGATGTAGTATAGCTTAAGTAATATATAAACAGCCATTTCAAATAACAATATTAAAAAAAATCTTTGGAATATCAAAATGAAACAGAGCTTTAAAGCTACAAAAGTACTAAATGCATCATAATTACGAAAAATACTTCCACATATTCACTTTATATTATGGAAAAAGGGAATATTAAGGTTCTGTATGATTTCTTAACACATCAACACAAGGCTAACTGCTAACGCGACGCACTAGTGTAACAATGGACGGACACACACAGACAAAAACATAGACTGCTTTTTAACTCTTTCCGTATTAATTTTGAGTTGAGAAACAAGATTATCTTTAATATTTAAATAAATATAATTATTTTTAATTATTTTAATCTTCAATAATTAACATTAATAATAGTTAAATCGTTTAAAATAAAGTTATACCTATTATCATCTCAAACTTTGCTAATATTGACGTTTAACGTGAAGGTTACCCCTCTTGCCCGCTTTCTTCAAATTTTGGGGTATATATACGATTCGTTTCCATTATAATAGTAAGGAAAAAGCGCAATTGCGAAAACCTTTGGTGGCGATCCCACCTTAGGGAGGCTAGACGTTTCTCGTAACCCTAGCTGATCGCCGCGTATATCCTAAAACCAAACGATGATAATGGAGTAGATGCCAATGAGACAGATTGGTGTCTATGTGGAATAGACGGAAGACCAGTAGATGGTGGTGTTTAGAAGCCAGAATGTACAGACTGGCGTCCAAGTGGAATGGACGAAGACCAGAAGATGGTGGTGATTAGAAGCCAGTATGTACAGACTGGTGTCCATGTGGGATGGACGAAGGTCAAAAGATGGTGGTGATTAGAAGCCAGTAAGTACAGACTGGTGTCCGTGTGGGATGGACAAAGACCAGAATATGGTGGTGTGAGAACTCAAGTAGAGGAGCCATTTCCGTGACTGTGAAAGCAGTTCGGAAATGGCGAACACGTTTGCTCCGATTTGGAAACTGCGAACGCGGTCACGTGGGTGTAACAACAGACAGACAGACACACAGACAGACAGACAGACAGACAGACAGACAGACAGACAGACAGACAGACAGACAGACACGATCGTTACAGAACCTCTCCGTGACATACGTCACTCGGAGAGGTAAAAATATTTACCTGGAGCCACCATTGAAATGGGCAACAGCTTCAAGCCAACTTCCCAAAAGACATAGGATACTAAGCCTTGGTCGTAGTAACACTTGCACGCTGCACTGCCAACGGCAACGTGGGCCACTAAGCCTTGGTCGTAATTAACAAACGCATTTGGCACGGTTAAGCATAGATTTTCCACTTGCGACGCTTAATTTCCGATCGGTTGCGATAAAAAGTTGGTATTTAATGCAAAGTAACCCTTAAAATATAAATAAAATCAAAATCTTTACCAGTAAAGATCGCGCGGAAAAACGCTGCCGCAAGTTTGCACCGCAAACGTCCCAAATGAATAAATAGGCTTATTTACTGCAAACACGTACCGCTAGATGGCGCTGCTGAAGTTAGGCAAACTTCAAAATATGGCGGGAGCGTGCTTTTCAATTTTATCGTTTCTATTTTCGAATATAACTAATAATTCACTTAATTATAATTTAATAATGTTTTCTAAACAGCCCAAAACACTATTCTCCACTTTTAAAAAGTGGTACCGGAGTTTATGGATTCCTACAGCTGGAAAAACTACCCTATAAACATGTTTGTCCAATAGGTCGAAACCTGAAATCATAATAATTAAACTAATTCCTATGAAAGTTAATTCATTTTACTTGGGACCCAGTTTTACGTTGATCTAGATCAAATAAAAGTTCTGAAATTATAAGTGTAACATTTTCCTATGTTACTTATTATTTAAAATTAATCCAATTCAAATGAATGTTTGGTTTTTGATTTAAAACGGCATCAATTGCTTTGCATTCTGTAATTGAATTTCCCCGTAGACTTTTTATGAGGTAACCTTTCCTTTGACTGGAAATATCTAAGACCATAGATTGGGCTTAATTAGGACTCCAACCTTTAAAATATCTTTTAAATCGGTCATCTCTGAAAACATTTCATTTCAAGAGGCCCTTTTTATGGCTTAATTTGCCTCTATTTAGTCACTTTTTGCTTACTATTTCTAAATTAATTGGTCACTTGTTCAACTAAAATTGAGCGCATGAGTGAGTATCAGCCCTGGAATTTGCTAGGTTCAACGTTCTTCTTACATAAATCCGTTTTTGATAAAACATAATAATAAACAATAATACACAACTAAAAACCATAATACACAATAATTTTCAATAAATCCTAATTTAAGATGATAATACACAATAAATCAATACACCATAATTCACAATAAAACAAAAAAACAGTAATACACAGTGAAACAATACACAATAAAATACAACAATAGAACAATACACAATAAAATACAACAATAGAACAATACACAATAAAATACAACAATAGAACAATGCACAATAAAATACAACAATAGAACAATACACAGCAACACACAAAGACAATGAAAACGATAATACACTGTAAAACAGAATAATACACCACAAAAAAAATTCACAATAAAACACTATAATACACTAAGAAAAAACCATAAAACATCAATACACAATAAGAAAGGTTTGAAAAAAGTTCATGCACAAATTATTGCGTCCCTTAATGGCACTAGAGCCGAAACTCCTCTTCACAGTAACCTCAGATTTGTACAAATGAGGTATCGATGTAAAGCTTTTACACTAAAGCTATTGGTTTTTCATCGTGCGGTATTTATTTTCAGCAGCACCCAGCACTGGATGCATCATGCATTAGCTGCACTTCATGGCATAGCGCGTGAAATATCAGAGGTGCCAATTATCACTTTGCGTAATTTGTACACACGCTGCAATAAGTGCGCTGTGTACAGGTAATGTGAAAATGAAATTTCCAAAAATATTCATAGGTCGTTTCTTATATTACTTGTGAAATCAAGCTGTAATGAATTTCATTGATTTTGTTTTGTAAATAATAAATAGCTTTCAAATGAAAATATTTGTTTTAATATTTTTTGTTAATTATCCTTTTTTTAATATCAAATTAATTACGGAGCATTCATAGTTTCGTTGTCAAAGTTCAATTGATCCGAAAACTTAACTTTCAAGACAGGCAAAATAGACATCATGAATGTTAAATACGACACTGCTCCACCGAAAATACTCATTACAAAATCAGAGTCGATTATCAAACAGTTTAAAAATCGGAAACATATTCGCCCACTTCTCAACTTACGATGTACGAAAGATTCCATCATTATTGTTTCAATATTGCAATTAGCAAGTCTTCGTTGACTCACCGTAACCAAGCTCAAATGACAATCACAAACTAGGCACAAACTAAGCATCATAGTACCGGTACTGAAAAGTGGCAAAATTGTTTGTATGGCCCAGAAACACTTGTCCCACAAATTAGAAAATGCTTTATCCTCAAGCGCAATAGTAAAATTCAGGCAAAAATCGGCAATCCATTGTATCAACCAAACGAAAATCAGCCATTTGAAAGTTGAATTGAGAATTTCAGTGCTTTCCATTATTTCGGTGTAGTGAGTTTGAAATTCGGTTAAATTGCAATTACGCTTCTTCAGGTTACGGCACATGGATAAAATTTTGACACGAACGGCGTCAGCGGTCAGTGTTATCATCGCTTAATAATGTCATGTAAAATATATTATAACGTGAATTAGTTTTGGAAACTAGAGTATTGTTAATAGGCCACAAATGACATCGAAGTCTGCTTAGTGGAGCTATTTTAAACGGTTTATATTTAGTTGTATTCACGCTACTTGCGCGTAGTTTTTTTAATGGATCTACTTTCTAAACGTACTGTGGATCTTTAGTTTGACTTTTATGCTTGCCTTATAGTGCTAGATTTTGGATGCTACTACCACTTTAAAGGGGGTATAAAGAAATGGATTTTTTTACTTGGTTGAACCCCAAAGACCATAAAACCAGTCTGTGGGTAATTGAGAACCAGTCTACTAAATATTAGTAAAACCGGTTGAATCGTGCGGTAGTTATGCCATAAAGAATTTTTTTTACACTTCAAGCCTCCATTTTTCAAGATGGCTGTGAAAAAATCTTTCTTAGAACGTGCCTACTACTTCAAAATTTCAGCCTTCTAGATAAGATGTAGAAAACTAGCACCAAACTTAACACGCGTAATAGGTAATTAATTACTAATTCGGTGGTCTTTATACTCTATAGCTTAGAAATTCCAGTAAACAAATTGGAAATTACCTTGGAATAAGTATTTTACTGATAAAACGAAAATGTAGAGCACATGATCCAACTCAATAATAAAATATACTAGTTTAGTCTGATTCAAAATTGACTTCAAACCCAATCCAATGGCCAAATATTTGAACTCTTCGGAGTTAAATGATAAAATGGCGGCCATACCAATGAACAAAGACATCAAATTAAGTACGATAATTGCAATTTGAAAGCAGACGAATTCTTTCGAGGATCGCACGTCGCATATAAGCCCGTTACTCGAGTACATAGTACACAAACTAGTTAGAGACTTCTCAATGATGTTACTTTGGAAAAGTGCACAGTTAACTAAAATAGCCACAACCAGGACCTGAACGGGATACAATATGTGATACAGAAACGCTATATCTGAAGTAAATTCTTGCCAAATGGTGAAGTTCATCATAAGGCACAGATACGAGTTAACAACAAAGCACGTGATTATCAACGGTACGCTTATATTGAATCTTGAATTTGTTAACTTTTTTCGCTTCAAACCCAAAAGTTCCAAACATTTTACGATGAAGTTGAATACGAAGTTTTCTTTGACGAAACGATTCGTTGATGTATCCAATGATTCAACGCGATTAATATATAGCGTTCCCAAACACATTGCAAATGGTACTTTCAAAAGTGAAGTAATTTGATAAAAAATTATGACTATAGACATTTCCAAGTGTTCCTTAGTCAATGGATAGATTTGTATAATAATCTAGAAGTTTAATAAAATTTTAAGCATCATGTTTCGAGAATGATAAACCAAAAATTACTTGAAATAGAGAGTTCTAACCGTCTGTTTCGAATCCGTTAATCAAACTTTGGCGTCCAATTAACTTAAAATTTTAGAACCCGGCTATTACCTGAAAATTTTAACGATTAAGATAATATTTAAAAGTTATGAACTTAATTTTAAAAAGGTATAAAATTAATTTTAAAAAGGTATAAAATTAATTTTAAAAAGGTATAAAATTAATTTTAAAAAGGTATAAAATTAATTTTAAAAAGGTATAAAATTAATTTTAAAAAGCTATAAAATTAATCTTAAAAAGCTATAAAATGAATTTTAAAAAGCTATAAAATGAATTTTAAAAAGCTATAAAATGAATTTTAAAAAGCTATAAAATGAATTTTAAAAAGCTATAAAATGAATTTTAAAAAGCTATAAAATGAATTTTAAAAAGCTATAAAATGAATTTTAAAAAGGTATAAAATTAATTTTAAAAAAGAGATAAAATTAATTTTAAAAAGATATAAAATTAATTTTGAAAACCTATAAACTTCAAAGTAATTTTAAAAAGCTATAATTTCAAAATGCTATTAACTTAATTTAATTTTTAAAAAGCTATAATTTCAAAATGCTATTAACTTAATTTAATTTTTAAAAAACTATTAACTAAATCAAAGCAATTAACCAAACCAATTTTCTCTAAAATCTACGTAACTTAAGAATAGAAGTTTTTCAACCTTTTCAACCTCCTTCATTACATAAATGCGTTCTTCATGAAACGAGTAAAAAAATACATTGTATAACCAGCTTATAGGCCGCGTCACTGTCAGAGAAATATTTAACTGTGATATTTATATCTGTAGATTTCACTATTTTGAAGTGGATATTATAGGAAATCTATATCTAGAAGCCTTTAAATTCTAGCAGTAGCTAGCAGGTGTGGTTTGATCACAATGAAACTGACTTTTGAGGTTTTGGTAAATTTGACAGTTGTTATTTCTCACGTGGCTTATTTGCCAAATGCACGCGATGTTTGCCTTCACGTCTTTCGAAATACTTTATTGAAAATTATAATATCCATATTTCGTTCGTGCTTTAATCATAATAAAACGCCGATCTCAATGCATGAACCTTATTTTATTTGACAACTATAATGGCTGATGAAATCCCTGGCCAACTGATCCAACAAACTTAAACCCGCTTTCTTGAGAAAGCTTTTCCAGTGAGTACTGTACTAAATAAGAAAGAATTTTTCAGTTCACAACCATCTTGGAAAATGGCTACCAGAAATGTAGAAAATAACCTAAGCCTTTATAATTTTTTGTTTGAATATGTCGCCTACGAACCTGAATTCAATGTAACCAAAAGTTAACACCCTGACTGGATAGGTCCGTCACTGCCGGAAATAAGAAAAAAATCTTATTGGACATGTGTCCAGTAACCCCCATTTGACTTGAAAATTTATTGGACATTGTCCACTGGAGTGTGCAAAAATAGTGTCGCATATTCATAGTCAAGGTATCAAAACTTCGGAACAATTTATTGGCCAAAATGTCTATTGACCCCTTAGTTTAAAAAAAAAAAATTATGGGACATGTTAAAATTTTATTGGACAATGTCCAGTGTCCTATGTTTATTTACGGCCCTGGGTCCGTGTGTTTAAAGGTTAATCGTGGGAGGAAATCAGTCACCTTTGCCAGTCCCTCTATAGTTTTCTCCGAAATTCGTCTGTAAGACGGATATTTTGGATTCATTTAATGAACTGATCTTAAAAGATGGCTCGAATCTCTTGGAGGAGATCAATAAGAATATTTTGTGATGTCAACAGGTCTTTCGATGCTAAAACCTTTTCAGTTGGGATTCAACGACTACCTAATAACATTCTTTCCAAATAAAAAACCGACAGAGTAAGGAACATGACAACAATAAGCACGACACTCAGTAAAATGCGTTAACGAAGGTGTGTTTCTGCAAACAACTACACCCATCAGAAGGAATAAGAGACCATTTCCGAAATTACATACAGAGAAACCAAAAGACAGGGAGCAAGCCCGCCATTGATGTATTTTCCCTTGCTCTAAGAGGCACCTCCAGATAGAGCCCGATTTAACTACACCAGGGAGGTTAGCCAACTCGCACTGCCTCTAGCGGTGCTTCAAGGCGATAGGGAGAATACCCCATGTGTATTGGCTTCTCTGTATGTTATAGACCATTTCGATGTAACTAAGAGGGAAAGACACGGGGGTAAAACTTTGCCTTCCATCTCGCTTTGTGGAGCATGCGCTGTAGTCTTTTTGTATCAAGAGAGTGCGCACCGTTGTATGTTCCAATACTGAGGGTTGCCTGTCCCCTTTTTTACATCGAAATGGTCAATTTCCAAAATGCTCATTATGGTTTAGTTTCCCGAAATAGTTTCCTTTTCATGCAAAACCCATATGTTGACAAACCTTAATATATTTAGGATTACTGCAATGGATAGTGTCATACTTATTGTTATTATTTAAGCGTACGGTTCTACAGCGCCAAAATATTTTCAATTCTTTTGGCGAACGTTGAGCTTTGTAACCGCTATAAACTTCAACAAATCTTTACCAATGTATCTTTCAATAACATAGGCAATCCACACCTACTTAATTAGCCACATATGTGACTGCGTGTAATACAATGAAACGAAAATTTAACTTCCAGAACCATTTGTGTTTAAATAGGAAGATCCGTTTATAGAAAAACTTAATTATTTTTAAGTGAAAATGAAACACTTGAGAAGTTTCTTTTACACGATTATTATGGTGAAATGGTTGTCTGTTGCTAGGGGACAATATTTTTATGGAGCAAGATTTCTCGGTAGATATGAACGTAAGTGGTTGAAGAAAGTAACGTAGTTTTGACAAGTCTTAAAAACTCTCTACTCATGAATATTTGATGCAATACTTTAAATAAACTACTCCCAGCATAAGTTGATGGATATTTAGCCATAAATGTAGAACTAGGGATGAACCGGTACCGATACCGTATCGGTATCGGCACCGATACTCAAGGTTTCCCGATAGTATCGGATCGGTTGGTTCGATACCGATACTAAACCGATACTCGTTTAAAATGCGTTATATGACGCTACAAGACATTTTTAAGTCTTTCAGTAATGTATTCATGGTGATAATATCTCATTTCTATGAATTTCAATCGTGACGAGTTCTCATTTATATAAAAAGTACCTGAATTCAGTTTATCTAACAACTAATAAGCGAAAATCTTTCTTAGTACGCGCCTGTAGGGATGAACCGATACCATATCGGTATCGGTTCATGTTTGTACCGGTATCGATCGGTATCGGGTTAAACCTGGTATCGGCCATCTCTATGTAGAACCACTACAATACTGTTAACGTTACGATCTAAAGCTTTCAATATAACTTCTATATCGCTAACGTCATTTGCTGGCGCCGGACATACCAACCTCTTTTTAACATTGAGGCTTTAGAATAAGAATCCTTAATTATTGGATGTTGTTACCAACTAATGCAATCATCGTTGAACTTTCGATGGAATTTATCAGCAGTTACAAAATTAAACATATCATGACTTTTTAAATTGAAAGATTAGGAAAAGTTTAATTTAAAGGGAAAATGCGATACTAAACAGGTTTTCAAAAACGTGCAGCTATAGCTTGACCAGGGATAGATTTAATTTTAGAAGTAGGAATGGAGAACGGTTAGTATAGGCCAGTATAGAGCCCCTCCCTCCAACAGGTAACGAAAAGTTTAAACTATCTTATTGGCTCACTTAAAACTACGTTTTGATGACGTTGCTAACGGGGACGCGATAAATACCTAGTTTCATTTTACCTCTGTCGTTATGACCCCGCCTCTTCTTTAACACTCCTCCGTCCCGTGGAAGGGGGTCTGGGACTTTGACGCGCGCCCAGATTACTCTGTTCTCCATTCCTACTTCTAAAATTAAATCTATCCCTGGCTTGACTTCAACCTAAATCGTAGTTAGCTTGAATTCCAATATGCCATGCTAGATATGTAGCAAGGCTGCACCTCTAGTAGGATCCAACTCTGATCGACAGTTAGTTTCTTTATTAACACCTATGTCTCAAGTAAAATGTTGCCTTTACAACAGGGTGCGAAACTTCGTACCAATGTGATAACTCAGTTTGCCCGCCTTATACCACAAGTAGTTGCAGATGTAGAGAAGACATGTTTTTTAACGGAGAATGCTACCCGGGAACCAAATACTGCGATTGTTATGGTGCATATAGTCCACGTTCATTTGAGGAGCACAGGCAAGGTTAGTTGGCAACGAAACCTTTGGGTACGAACTACCCGTGAATTTATAAAATAACGTGACTATAACAGCGTGCCGAAACTCGTACGATTGTGATGATTCCATGTGCCCTTATGGAGTGACAAATATATGCGATTGCTATAGTGACCAAGAAGTAAACGGAGTATGTCCTGTTGGAACGACGTTTTGCGATTGCGATGGAGAAGCTCCATGGAGTGTAATAACGCAAGAAAAAATGAAACGTCCAGGGGAAGGTCAGTTCTATTACTATGTTACGTAAGAGGCATAGATTATTCTCGCTGTGTCACGATGATACTCAGATCTTGTATCCTTTAAAGCCTTGTTATTGATTTGTTGCAGTATGTAAAAAATCCAGCGAATGTGACGATTCCTATTGCTCTGATGACTCGGTGAACACATGCAATTGTTACGAAGATCAAGAGATAAACGGCGTATGTCCTCCAGGAACGAAAACTTGTGAATGTGATGAAGATGATGAACCACCTATTTCAGATTTGGAAAATGGTGAGTTGGAAACAAATCGATACTAAAGTTTCTATTAAATTAATCACGTTGTCGTTATTTTGCAGAGTGTGAAACAACAAAACAGTGCGATGACTCACTATGTGAAGACGTTGCAAATATTTGCGATTGCTATGAGGAAGACAAAGTAAATGGTCAATGTCCTCCGGGTACGAAGTTTTGCGATTGCGATGGTCCACCTACAATCGTTGTTAGAGGACCGATGATAAATTCTACTTTTCCCCCTCCTCGATATTCTTCTTCTAATCACGACTTATCTTCCTATCA
The DNA here is from genome assembly GCF_054372755.1 of Phalangium opilio. Classification (NCBI taxonomy): domain Eukaryota; kingdom Metazoa; phylum Arthropoda; class Arachnida; order Opiliones; family Phalangiidae; genus Phalangium; species Phalangium opilio. The sequence goes on from NW_028324218.1 coordinate 10,533,329, forward strand.
TCAACCTCGATATTCTTCTTCTAATCACGACTTATCTTCCTATCATCAACCTCGATATTCTACTCCTCCTATCACTCGCCCAACTACTCGTCTTACTACTCGTGAAACTACTCGTCGTCCTCATCGTAGCCGTCATTCTCTTCCCCCCATAATCATGCCACCTATGTTGATGCCATTCATGCCGATGATGAAAAACCAGCCCATGATGATGATGAAAAACCAGCCCATGATGATGATGCCCCATAGAAAAAGAGATAAATGGAACTTAAAGAATGAAACTGTTGTCAAAACCACTGTAAAACCAACCAAGACTACATACACATCGAAAGTTGACACAACTAAACCACACAAAAAAGAAATTGAAACTGAAATAATTTTCGAACATGAAACCAAACATAAGAAGCCACTGGTAATAGAATCGGGTAAAGAAAAATTTAGTAGTGTTTCCCACATCATGAACGTCCCTACACCTAAACCGGTTCTAAGCCATTCAAAACCTTCAAGCGGTGATGAAAAGGATACTGACCATGCAGAAAGCCCACCGTTATATAGGATACCAGTTACAAATCCAACTCTACCATCCGAAGCTGATGATGAAGTAAAAGCTATTGAAAACTCTGATCCTAGTTCAGGATTGGTTAGATCTCAACCTCTCGGGCTCGTTGGATTATGGAGCAAGCGTCTAATAGGACATATGGGACATGAATATCGAAATCGAAAACCTGCCGAATCTAACAAAGAGCATCCAATCGAAAATTCTAGAAATAAAGCTGAACGTAGTACAGGAAGTGATGAAATAAAAAAACGATTCCCATCAATTACGCATCTGCCAATTACAATTACCGCAATAAAAGACGTCGATGATTCTAGATCACGTGGTCCTGTCGGATTATGGAAGAATCGACCAATAGGTTTATTTGGAGTTGGTTCCCGATCTAGAATACCAGGTGAATCTAAAAGAAAGGATTTACTCGGAATTCTAAATTCAAAATCTAGACACAATACGGAAGACAATTTAGAAATGACAACGGACAAACAACTATCACCAGTTGACAAGCCAACGACTGCTTTTTCAATCAAAATGACTCCAAGCCACACCTCTGACTCTCGACTTAATGATAATGGAACATGGTGGAGAGATCGACCAATTGGTTTACTCATAAATGCTTTCCGACCAAAGACACCTACTGATCCACCGCATAATCGTGCAATGATCACTTCTGAAGATAAAGTTAGAAAAACACCAAAAAGTTCTTTGCCTAATACCAAAGAGTTGGCGATATCGAGAATGAGTAAATCCACCTCTGAGTTTCAAATGGATGTAACTCCAAAAGTGATAGATATGAATCAACCGCATGTATCCGATGGATTACGGGATAATCCGGTATTTAAATTGTTCATTGATGGATTACGCCAAACAGAACCTAACGATAAAGAAAATGGTCATACCATCCTGATGACTGGGGACTCCACTAGTGACGATTCGAAATCCCATACCAATCAACAAAAAACAACTAATACTCCAACAAAAATTACTTTGGAAGGTTCCAGACCTAGTGAAATATTATGGAGAAATAAAAATAACCCTCTCAAACTTTTCATAGATCAGTTAAAGCCTAATAACACCACGAAATCAGAAATTCCTGAAAAAAACTTGAAAGATGAAGTTCGATATACTAGACAAAGCGACCCTACAACTACCTTAGGAATGTTTACAGAAAAGCGAACAGATAATTCGGTTGGATACCGCGCAACAAAATTTGATGAACTCGCTGTTCGTGTGAATGATGAATCAAGGACTAGCCACACAAACCAAGACTTGACAACTAACCAAGCTACGACGATAAAAAAAGGCATAGAAAAATTAGAAAATAATGACGCTATCAAACTAACAAATGAATCTGTATCAGCGGATAAATTGAATATATATGTTGCAGTGTACGTTATAAACAATCCTGTAGGATCTGTATCTGATGTACTAATTGATACGAGAAAAAATCTTAAAGATTCATCAGAGGAATCCATTATAGAAAGTAATGACACGCTATCTAGTGATTCTACTGGTTCACTAAATGAACAAAAAATGAGGGCATCTTCGGTAGTGTTAAACGATACTAGAACTCGTGGTGCTGTTGGAATTCAGAATGTAAATCCAATAAGATCGGACATAGCCGGATTCCAACATAGAAAAACTAATAAATCATCGACGAACGATCACATATTTAACGATAATACTAGATTCAGTACCGTAAGCGATTCATCTAAAGTTCATGAAAGTATGACAATTAACGAATTTGAACCGCGACATGGTGGCGAATACAAGACTGGTCGTACAATAATGACTCCAAATCAAGATGATGAATTTACTTTCGAGGCAACGACTGAGCATTCTACAACACTGAACGTTAATAAATCTCGTGATTCTGGCGTTTCGGAGAATATTCCCCCTATAAAAAAGATAATAGATACAATACGTCCCCTAGAAGCTGGAAAACCAGCAACTGGAAATGCTATGCTACTTGTCAATAATGCGAATGTCAGTACTGGAATAGTAGCTGATGAACTGCAGCCTCGGCACAGAGACGACTATTCGACTAATCTGGCATTAAAAAGTACTCAAACCAGTCCATTTGAATTGGGTACTTCACACGTCAAACTAGAGACAACTGATAAACCATCAATATTAAATACAGAAAAATCAAAGGTTGTTGGACCTGAAAGACTGCGGAAAATCAGACCAATAAATTATCTTGTACATGGATTACGAAACCAAGAAAGAAGCAAATCAACTACTGACGATCCGATGGAACTAGCTACTCAAGAAACGGACTTCTCGAAACTCAATACTAGAATGACTGTCGATGAATTTCAACCAAGAAACAATGGCACATTCAAGACTGATAATCCGCTAGAAGTGGTCTTGACAACTTTAGATCAATCTACAGTTGCCACTACAGTTCAATCCACAGTTGCCACTACAGTTCAATCCATGGCTGATCATAATACGAAATTGAACTTGAGTGAATCACCCCCTCGTGATTCTGGCAAATTGAAGAATATTCGCCCAATAAAACATATTTTCGATAGAATACGTCTTCAGGGACTTGGTAAGTCACAGACTGAAAATTCCACGCTACTCATCAATAAATCACACGAAGCCACGAATGCCCATTCAAAACTGGTGACCGATGAACTAGACCTACAGCCTCGGCACAGAGATGACTTTTCAACTGATCATCTAGTAGACCATACTCAAACCAGTCCATTTAAATCGGATACTTCACCTATCAAACTAGAGACAACTAATAAACCATCAATTTTGAATACAGAAAAATCAAAGATTTCTGAACCTGAAAGATTGTGGAAAAACAGACCGTTACGAAACCAAGGAATGGGCAAATTGACTACTGAACATCTGGGCGAACTCGGTACACGAGAATTTTTGACTAGTAAAGACTTAGACTTCTCGAAACTCAATACTAAAACATTGGTCAATGGCCCTACGAAAACGTTTCTGACTAAATTAGATGAATCCAGGGCTAGTAACATTGTTCAATCAACTACCAATCACCCTACTATATCTATGTCGAATGACAGTCCGCCTTATGGTTCAGCCGCATTCGAAAATGTTCGTCCAATAAAATTAATTATTGATAGTCTAATTGGCCGGGAAAGTGATAAATCTAGAGAAAACAAGGTTACAGTTATTAATGAGCAGCCTTTACTTAGCAAAGAAGATCTTCATAAATCCTTTCCTACGATGGTAACTGAAGAATTTCAGCCCCGTAACATAGAAATGCACACAACTAACACGCGAGAACGCAAGTCGACTACCATGGTGGCATCAACAGCAAATAATCCTGCAAATGTGGCATCAACAGCAAATAATCCTGCAAATGTGGCATCAACAGCAAATAATCCTGCAAATGTGGCATCAACAGCAAATAATCCTGCAAATGTGGCATCAACAGCAAATAATCCTGCAAATGTGGCATCAACAGCAAATAGTCCTGCAAATGTGGCATCAACAGCAAATAGTCCTGCAAATGTGGCATCAACAGCAAATAATCCTGCAAATGTGGCATCAACAGCAAATAGTCCTGCAAATGTGGCATCAACAGCAAATAGTCCTGCAAATGTGGCATCAACAGCAAATAACCCAGCAAGGTATATCCCAAAAGAGAAGGATCCTAGGCAACGCTTCGCTGATGTATTAAGTAATATTCGCTCTATAAAGCACATTATAGATAGAATACCACTAAGAGAGAGTGAAAAATCAACGACTCAGCCTTCAATGGAACCCATTAAAGAAGAAATTTTCACTGGTGAAGACTGGATCTCATCGAAAGCCCCCACTACAATAGAAACGGATGAATTGCAGCCACGGCGGAAAGACGAGTATACGACTGATCATCTAAAAGAAAGTACATCAACTATATCATTCGAATCTGGGACTGATGAGCCATCAAAGTTGAAAACGGAAAAACCAAGGTTTTTAAGACCTGATAGATTGTTTAAAAACCGACCGATAAGTTCTTTTGTGGATAAATTTCGAGCCAAGGGATCTGACAAAGAAACGACTGAACGCTCAACGGGACGCATTTATGAAGCGATTACAACTGGTGAAGATAGAATCTGGTCGAGAGCCCCCAGTACAACCGAATCTGATCAATTGCAACCACGGCGGAAGAATGAATATACAACTGACCATCTGGAAGAAAGTACACCAACTACACCATTCGAATATGAGACTGATGAGCCATCAAAGTTGAAAACTGAAAAACCAAGGCTTCTAAGACCTGATAGATTGTTTAAAAACCGACCGATAAGTTCTTTTGTGGCTAAATTTCGAGCCAAGGGATCTGACAAAGAAACGACTGAACGCTCAACGGGACGCATTTATGAAGCGATTACAACTGGTGAAGATAGAATCTTGTCGAGAGCCCCCACTACAACCGAATCTGATCAATTGCAACCACGGCGGAAGAATGAGTATACGACTGACCATCATCTGGAAGAAAGTACACCAACTACATCATTCGAATATGAGACTGATGAGCCATCAAGGTTTAAAACTGAAAAACCAAGGCTTCTAAGACCTGATAGATTGTTTAAAAACCGACCGATAAGTTCTTTTGTGGATAAATTTCGAGCCAAGGGATCTGACAAAGAAACGACTGAACGCTCAACGGGACGCATTTATGAAGCGATTACAACTGGTGAAGATAGAATCTGGTCGAGAGCCCCCAGTACAACCGAATCTGATCAATTGCAACCACGGCGGAAGAATGAATATACAACTGACCATCTGGAAGAAAGTACACCAACTACACCATTCGAATATGAGACTGATGAGCCATCAAAGTTGAAAACTGAAAAACCAAGGCTTCTAAGACCTGATAGATTGTTTAAAAACCGACCGATAAGTTCTTTTGTGGATAAATTTCGAGCCAAGGGATCTGACAAAGAAACGACTGAACTCTCAAAGGGACGCATCAATGAAGCTATTATAATTGGTGGAGAATGGATCTCATCTAAAGTCCCCACTACAACAGAATGTGATCAATTGCAGCCACGGCGGAAAGACGAGTATACTACTGATCATCTGGAAGAAAGTACACCAACCGAAAGTACAACAACAGAAACTGATGAATCACGTCGTGAACCTGCCGCAAGGGAAAATAGACGTCCAATAAGAAATTTTATGGATAGACTAAGAGCTCGAGGAAGTGACAAATTTAATGAAAATAAAAGGAAAATTGCTGAAGACCAGACTTCAACTAACAAAGACGATTTTTTGCAAGTCTACACTACAACTTTAACTGAAGATATGCAAACTCGTAATAACGAAGCGTACACGTCTGAAGATATACTGGAAATGATTTCGAATACATTAGATGAGTCTAGGTCTCGTGTCACTGAACAATCAGTGACTGATAATCCTGGGAAACTGACTTTGGATGAATCTTCGCCTCGTGAACCTACCGTATTAGAAAATATACGTCCAATAAAATTTTTAATGGATGGACTTAGAGCTCGGGGTAAAGATAAAGTAACTGAAAGAAGGAAGGAAGTTGCTAAAGACCAGACTTTAACTAAGAAAGACGATTCTTTCCAAATCTACACTACAACGTTAACTGAAGATTTACAAACTGGTAATAACGAAGCATACACGCCTGAAGACCTACTGGGAATGACTTCGACTACAGTACACCCAACAACGAAACTGGTTGTTGGTAGATTGGGGAAAATTAGACCAATAAAACATATAATAGATAGATTACGAGCCCAGGAAACGGGCAAATCTAGGACTGAACTGAATGACGAAAAATCTTCAACAAGTAATGAATTCGTCACCTCTGATCTTATAGGAAGTACTACAATTAAGCTGGACGAGTTTTTGTCCTCAACTATGTCAAAACGGGATAAGGACGAATCTTGCCGAGGTAAATCGTGTCGTAACAGACCGAAATTACTTATTTTAGATAAATTGCGACTTGAAAAAGTGGATGACTCAATGTCTAAAATGTCACTGAGTCTAATTAAGGATCAATCTACAACAACGGATTATATGAATGACCGTAAACTCGAAAAAAATTCGGCAATAGTCCCATCATACCGTGGTAGGGAAACAATGACAATGACTTCGACAACTGTTAAAAACCCTCATTCTGTTATCCCTCACGAACGAATTACAGATATTTACGCGACTATGGTTCCAACTAAGGATGCCAGTTTCTTGCCTCCTAATGATTCTGGAGTATTGTGGAAAAATCCAATTAAATTTTTGATTAAAGCTGTAGAAATTCGGAAATCTCAGCATCGCCCAGAAGCTATTTTAGATGAATCTGAGCCAGTTAAAAAGAATATCTCACCAAATGAAGGCATTTCAAAAATGTTGGAAGGTGAATTACCAACTGATAGCAATACCGATGTGGTTGATAACAGAAAAGTGACTCCTAAGACGTTGGAAGAATCACATTTTGTTCCAGAAAGAGTCAATTTCGATGGATTACGGTCACTGAAAACTACAAATGCAGATTGTGACGTTTCTGAAAAGAAAGTAACAAGCGTTACTACATCTTTGACGAATGGTGCGGGTGAATCAACTACTAAGCCGGACACTGAAGATTTCTTTGAAACCAATACATTCCCTTCCTTTTCAACAACAGACGCAGTTACTTGGGCAGTTATGGAAGACGCTGAACTTGATAAAGGCTTACCGAACAAATACTATACCAGACGTACAAGACCATCATGTAGATTTGGGTTTAGATCGGTTATAGGCCGGGATGGGCTCATGAGGAGAGTAATTTGTTCAAGTGGTGAGCGCATTAGGAATCGCCCATTTTGAACATGAGGTAAATTAATATAAGCAATAGCAAATTATTTTGCAATTAAATCACTTTTAGGCGCTGAATGTAAAAGTGCATATGTACCATAAACAAAGTTACTGGATCATTATGTACTAAATTTTTCTCAGATTAAATGTGTCAAATAAATATGTATATCAAGTGTTTTTACTAATGTTGCGATAAGTCCAAAATCAAAATTACTTTGGATTTTCAAAATGTTTACACAAGATATTTGGTTATGTGAAACAGGGTTATACTGTAGATTCTACGGATTCTATGGCGAGTTATAGAGTTCAAAATTAAAAACCATAAAATGTCGGCCATTTTTCCAAATGGCAGACAAAGTAAAAGAGAAATTACCGTGTGCCAATTTTCAGCTTTGCAACAAAAATTGCTCATTCTAAATTATAATTTCCTGGAAAATCCAGGCCTTTTGTCGGGCTCTACTAAGGCACAGAACGGATCATACCTAAGCATAATCAAACCGTTATCATCGAACGTGCGTGACGGCGTTTTACACGCTTTTTACTGCAACAGCGGTACTGATTTAAAATTCCTTCAATCATTAAAAACACCGTTGATAAAATTAAGCCGAAGAAAATCAACAAAAGCACGTTTTGCACGTCTTGAAAGGCAACAGGATATTCTTCCAATGACTGAGGAGGATACCATAACAATTCCTTGATAATGTAAGTCTCCTCTTTCTGGTATTGACTGAAAAACTTTGTCTCGAAAGTAGTTAAAATACTGAAAATTAAATAAACCGTGGAAGTTAAAGGATGAATGTAATATAGAACAAAATGAAATAAATTATCCATAGTGACGTAAAACCAAAGAGGGTACAAAGAAGGGGAGTTGAAACTACCAGCTTCAGCAACGCATTTTGGGAGATCTCGCTTAGCTTTTTTATTTATTTATTTTTATTTTCCCTTCTAACATCCGGTTAACTGCATTTCAACCAATAAGAGGGCAGAGAAAGATGCGCGCGCACACCGGAAGCTAAGAGCTAAACCTTCAAAGCGATAACACTCCAGCCAAGCCTTCTACTCCCCCTCTTTATACCCTCTTTGGTAAAACCCAATGGACCTAACGAAGAATCCGTAACAACGTTAAAGAAGATAAGAGGTATGCTTTATTTCTTGAAGCAGATCATAACGTAATTGTGTGGGAACTGTAGCCGGTCACCCTATACCTGAAATTGTGATCGCTTAAAGCGTAATAATACTGAGCAGGGATAGATTAATTTTAGAAGTAGGAATGGAGAACAGAGTAATGTGGACGCGCGTCAAAGTCCCGGACCCCTTTCCACGGGACGGAGGGGTATGAAAAAGAGGCGGGTCATAGCGACAGAGGTAAAAAGGAATTGCGTGTTTTTCGCCGTCCCCGTCAGCAACGTCATCAAAACGTACTTCAAGTGAGCCAATAAGATAATTTAAACTTTTCGTTACGTGTTGGAGGGAGGGGCTCTATACTGGGCTATGAGTCGGACTGAAGTAAATACTAACCGTTCTCCATTCCTACTTCTAAAATTAAATCTATCCCTGATATGAGTTGGAAAACTTAATTTCTCTAGTCTTCTTTAATATTGTAGATGGATACATGGATCCAATTTGAAATATCCATTATTTTAATTGCTCTTTCGAATAAAGAAAGAAAACAACTCCATCGCACTCTCTCCTCCAAGGTATAGAAGACCACATACAAACGGTCATAAGACTTGGTCATTAGTGGGCAAATAGCGAAATCGTAGGAATACATGAAGACCAAATAATCCTCGGATATTGGCTGGGATATATGCATTTTTTTAGCGGTACTGTAATCTTCCTTTGAACCAAAAACTATTCCAAATAGTATAAGGACGACATAGTAATTAAATATAAATAATGATTTCCTTGGTATTCCATTAAAGAAATTAGAATCCAGCAGATTGTCCAGGGTTACTTTTAATTTGGTCAGTTTGGTGTAAATACGCTCAAATTCGGAATTTACGGCGGCCTGATTGGGGAATATAGAAGCTTGTTTCAATTAATATCGTAGATTAAAAACTAACTTAATAAAATGGCTGTCAATTGCTCCAGTGTGTATTTATTGGCAGTGTTCATATACAAGTTTTACGAAAACTTTCAATCAGAATTGCCAGTAATGCTAAATGGTAACCATTGCCGCCTGCCAACTTCTAGCGAACTGAAAAGTGAGCATCGAGACTTAACCGTGCCGATTTTCGAATCCCAGCTGGGGTAAAAGTTGGAAGGGTTCTATCTAACTGCAAGCCATGCAATGTGGTTCTAGCGAACTGAAGATACACAATAGAGAATTTCCTACAGAGGAAATCAAAAATTTGGAAGGAAAAAATTTAAAATAATTTTTATTGTTTATGTTCAGTTCGATAAAACCACATTGCATGGCTTTTAGTTAGCTAGAAATCTTCCAACTTTTACCCTAGTAGTTTTCAGTTCGCTAGAACCCTTTTCGTTGGAAGTCGGCCTTTAACCACGTTGCAGGATCCCGCGCAATGCAACCTTATTCAAATAAATCCATATGAATAGTGGAGCCACTACATAAGGCCCCCTTATGTTCGTGGGGTCACTGCGCAAGTACCGTCTTGTTCAATAGGTTCCCATAAACTGTCGCGTTTTTGATCAGTCCAAACAAAACCTTACCTTGTATATTTTTACATACCTTGTTGTCAGATATCTACGTACTTTTAAAATTAGCAATTTATCCTCTGGCGAATGTTCAACAACTAGTGCTGTATACGGTCCTCCATAATCCAGGTCCTTAAAATTAGATATAGTGTCGTAAGTAACAACGCAAAATTTAGATTCCATGGAAGGCAAGAGTTGAATAGTTGTTCCTGTTACAAGCAGTAGCCAAGTCGCCGTTATAATTTTCCCCTTTTTAGAAGTGGTTCTCATACGAAAAGCTATTGATTGAAATTGAAAAAAACCAAAAAATATTATTGCTAAAATTGAAAAAAAAAATTAAGTCATTTGGAACTAACATTTTAGAAGAAACAGGAAAAAGAAGTCCCAAACATACAGAATAAATTGTTTCATGTAAATTAAAGATTTCATGAAAAATCCCAAATTTCGGAAATTGAAAATAGTTGAAGTAGCGGTTACGAAATATGATGCAAAGAGCAGAAGAACCAAGAGCAATATTATAGCCTATAAATATTAACAAGACGGCCCAAGGGCTCGTAATAGTAGCCATATCGTACGAGTGAATAGCCCCTCTATACCCTACCCTAACGAGTGGATAACCCCTCTACACCTTACCCTAATGAGTGAATAGCGCTATCTTTTTCAATGCTTAAATGATTTACCGTGCATAAAATCAGAGTGAATAGCCCCTCGATTCCCTACTCTAAACAGTGATTAAATTATAACCGTATAAATTTACTTATACTGTAATTCTAATATTCCGAAGAATCGAAGAACAGATAGTTTTTAGTGATAATCCCCTCGATGAGTTTACAACATAGACTTATGCCGATGCACACTTATCGCATCTTATAAATTTCTAACAAGGACTTATGCCCAGAAACTTTTGAAAGAGAAAGTTTAGTTATAGTGATTACGCATTTTAGTGATTATCCCCTCGAATTACCTTTAGCAATGCTAAAATGATCAAACGCATAACGCTCATTTAACACTATGTTAGCTCTATCTAAACCCACATTTGAATTAACCGCCAAAACGTTCCAGTCAAACATAACATAGTTGACGATAGCTACCGAACGAGAACGAAACACATGAGGAGCGAGGTAGAAAACGGGGAAAATCGTTATCTATTTAATTAGCACATACATAAAAGAAAATAAATATAAAAACCCCAAACATACAAATTCATAAGTATCCGACCCCACAGATAAAAATTCAAAAGTTTCCGACCCCACAGATTAAGAGGTACCACACCCCACATCACCCCGACATTTTAGAGATAAGAATAAATAATAAAAAACTCGAGGTTTCTATCAAGTCTCTATGGTTGAGTGGGTAGACTGTTTGTCTACTACGCCAGCGGCCCGGGTTTGAATCCCGGGTCTGACCTCAAAAAAATTTTAATTAAAATTAAATCTCTAACCGAGCCCAGTAACCCCTATGGGTGGGTTGTGGTAATATAAAGTTCCTTTTAAGCTAAAATCTGACGATAACGAAGCGACAACCCCGGCCACTACTACTACGGACGGACGGCTCGGGTCAAACTAAGAGCCTATCGTATACTACGATATGGCTAAAAATACTAAAAATTCAAAGTCTCGTAAAGTGGCAGCTAACTCAGTTGTGTTTACCAAGTGCGCCTGCACATAAGTACTGTATATTACGCGAATTATGTGCAAGCGCACTTCAGAGATTTGAACTGGTAGACTAGGACACAGTTGCTTTGTACATTTATAAATTTGACACTTACATAATTGTCTAATTTGAAAAACTCTATAGACGGATGAGAAGTACGTTGAGGCTCTCCAGTCACCATTATGACCGAACTGAAAATGTACGGTATGGAGAAGGCATTAATATTCCCCACTAATCGCTTTTCCAACAAGGCCATCATAACTGGATACATAAGTATCCCTGTTTCCTAGAAATAAATTTAAAATACACTACAACACTAATTAAAAGTACAGTTAATAAACAAAATCTTTCCTTTATACCTTCAAAGTGTCATTTGTCAGTTCTTGTTCTATTAGTTCATCCGTTGTAAAAGTTTCAAATATCACACTAAATAAAAATGTCAGATGTATTATGTCATATCAAGAAGTTATATCAGTATCTCAGAGAGAAGATATAAGATGCCTTTGTATTCGCGCGCCATAGTCCCAGTCCCCCTTTCAAAATACAAAGGGGGACGTAAAAGGAGGCGCCGGGCTATTTCGCTCTCGTCAGCAGGCTAGGAAATAAGACAGGTTTACAGGTCAAAAACCAGTTTATTAATAGCTTGGACCACTTTTTTTATTCAAAACGTGAGGGTCACTGGTCCCAATGACTAGTTTATTAATTCCTAATTTTATTAAAAATTGATATGGGGACCTCTTTAATTATTTTCATTTCAACATAAATTTCGACTCCATGAGTCCAGTTGTGTATACAACCCTAAGCCGAGAGAGATTTTTTTAGAAGAGTGAACGACCACAAGTCCTGGGACCAGTAGGAAAATAAATAGGGGAAGGGTCACTGGTCCCGGGACCAGTTTCATATTTAAGACATCAGGGGTCACCGGTCCGGAGGACCAGTTCAGAAATAAACCTTATTTCCAAGCCTGCGAGTCGTCAGTCGGAAATTTTCCTCACTCGCGTCGTCGCGCTGACGTGAGTTTTCAAGAACCAATGAGATGATGGTTGTAATTTAGAGACGGGGATTGACTGCGGACCTACGTTAGGACTGGAGATAAAGCTGGAAATCTGGCGAATTTATATCTTCTCTCTGAGATGCTGATATAACTTCTTGGTCATATCAAGAAGTGATATCTAGTTTACTAGGAAGAAGGTATAAATTCGCCACATTTCTAGCTTCATCTCCAGTCCAAACGTAGGTCCGGAGTTAATCCCCGCCTCTAAATTACAACCAGCATCTCGTTGGTTCTTGAAAACTCACGTCAGCGCGACGCGAACGTATTTTCCGATTGAGGAGAGACAGCGAAATAGCCCGGCCTCCTTTTACGTCCCCCTTGTATTTTGAAAGGGGGACTGGGACTATGGCGTGCGAATACTTAGGTATCTTATACCTTCTCCCTACTAAACTAGATATTCCTTCTTGGTCAAATTAAAAGAAGAATATACATGGGGTTTCTGAAAGGTCTGGCAGAATATAAGGTTCGTGTTCTTTGGGCGATTTCGAGTCGAAACTGTTTTATGACATTTTGTCGTCCGGGTCACCATTTTCCAGTTATGTTTGGAGTGTATAATTAAATTAGTATCGTGTTTTCTTATCTTAATTAAATTTAAGGGGTGCTACACTCCAATCATCAGTAGAAAACGGTGTCCCGGTCGGCAACATAAAACATTCTCGACTCGAAATTACCCAAAGAACACACCCCTTAATTTCTGTCAGACCTTTCAGAAACAATATTGACGCTGCTGACGCACCTGACATTAAGAGATCGTTCAAGATATCTGGCTGTGTCATCTACAATTTTTATTTGTGATGGTATTACATTCATCTCCTATACCATGCAGAAGTATTATAATAATTTTTACAGGGTAAAAACTCGAAGACAAAATCTAGAAATCATAATACGTTACCTCCAAAATCCCGATTTTTAGGAAGTTACTCTCACAAAATGAAACGCCACGAGAACCCTTTATTCCATTTGCGCCGTAGATCATTTTAGAAATGTAGCCTAAACTAAACAAACGTAACCAACACATAAACTCCTCAAGCTTGAACACGCTTACTTGATGCGACAACCTGAATCTAAACCGTTGTTTCTCGAAACAATCCTTGTGACAAACTGCTTTTTGGGAGATACTCTTTTCAACAACCCTACACTAAGTCCAATAACCCATTCGAAATCAATCCAAACAACGTTAGCTTTGCATTTTCTCTCGAACTGGGTTGCCATGAGAGGAGCATATTTATTTTCACGCGATATGCGCATAAACAGAGTACTTTGCACATAAGCGTTATTTCAGTTTACAGTCATCAAATGAAATGTATATTTTCTTTTATATTATAAAACGGAGTCAACGCATGGTCGGTGAGTTTTTGGTAGTAAATAATCAAAAAGTTTTCAAACCCAAGAATACCTTAAATAATAGTCTATTAGAATCATAACTTAAATGACATATATATAGCCCTAATTGGTCAAAATCCTGCACAAGAAAATCTTAATGACGTTAAAAATGTAGCTGGAGTTAAGGCGAATGCGCTATCAGTAAGAGAATTAATGGTGAATAGTTATTGAAAGTGAACCCAAAAATTCTATATTCATGAACATATATGCATTAAATATGTCTAAATCAACAAATGACCCACTGTTCTGTGGAACTCATTAAATAATGTTATTTCTGTTTTGCTTTTTTCCCGAAGAAAGGTTTAGAGAATTCCATATTCTAGTGCATCTTTAAATAGTTGCCGTTAACTCTGCCTTAAACTTTCATTTGAAAAATCTATTTCGTTTCCGCATTTAAGGTTTTTTTTCTTTATCGACAAACAGCAAAAAGTTGAAGCCTTTACATTAGAACTGAATCTCGCCACGCACTCACTCCGATTACCAAGTCATGATGAATGCTCATAAAAACTGTAATAGATAGCCAACTAAATTACGAAAAAATACACGAAATTTATATTTTTAAAAGACACAATACACGAGAATTTTTCATTTCATTAATGATGATTTAGAAATGACGTGAGTTCTAGCATTGAAAACAGGCGTTTATTTACTTTCAATATATCTATAGGCAAAAGACTGAAACACCACATTTATAAACGTAAAAGACCGGAACCCAATAGACCACTTCGATGTAACTAAGAGAGAAAGACACGAAGGTAAAACCTCCCTGGTAAAACTTTGCCTTCTATCCTTCTTTTTAGCGCCTGCGCTGTAGGCATTTCATATCATGAGAGTGCGCAGACACAGCAAGGGACCACCACCCTTGATAAGGTCTAATAAGATCCTTTCGGGAATGGAAACGTAGGTTTTAGTGTACATTTTGGCAAAATTCCAAAGCAATGCAATGGCGCATTTTATATTTATGCCGAAAAAAAAAATAAGAAATACATGAGATGGCTTGTCAATTAAAACATATTTCAGAATAATTTTATAATTAATTAGCATAACCAGGGATAGATAGACTTTTTTAAGACGGAATGGGTAACAGGGTTATTCGGGTGCGCGTCCAAGTCCACGACCCCCTTACCCGTGACGGAGGGATATAAAAGAAGAGGCGGGTCTTATTTTCGTTATGGCGTTGTATGTTGTGGTAACCGTTGTATGTATATCCGGGTCAAATAAAGGTCGTCTGCCCCTTCGTCTGCCAAGTTGGAATGGGCTCGGATTGTAATGTTTGAAATAACATTGTTTAAAACTGGAAGTTACGCAAGACATAGGGCTTGCAAGTGAAAAAAAACGGGGAAGACCCAAGAAAATTAAAAGTGAGTTAGAATTGAGTAAAAGTCTTCATAGATATTACAGCACGAACAGGTTTTAACCAAACACTAAGCTCACAAAACTCCTGCCCATTCACTAAGCCTTGGTTAACTTCATCAAATTCGTTTACAAAATCATGAGGATAGTAGACATGCTTGGCTTAAGAAAGAATTAGCGAACACTTTTCACCCTTACAGATGTACTCCAAATCCAAAACACCGGCACCAAATTCACTAACTACCTTCTTAATTGCTATTAAAAACAATTCCCGAATAATTGCCGGACTCTCGCATTTAGACGGCTCCATTTTGAGCCCCTGTGAAGACGCTTATCTGTACAACCATAGCCCACTCGATCCGCGCTCCTGGACGCTGCGCTGCTTGCGTCGTGACGCGCGTGATCGAGTGGGCTATGGTACAACGCAAGAGGGGTCGTAGTCATAGCGACAGAGGTAAACAGGAATTACGTATTTTTGGCCCTCCTTGTCAGCAACGTCACCAATACGTAGTTTTAGTGAGCCAATAAGATAATTTAATTTTTTGGTTACGTGTTGAAGGAAGGGGCTATATACTCGTCTATGAGTCGGACTGAAGTAAAGGCCAAACATTGTTTATTCCGTCTTAAAAAAGTCTATCAATCCCTGGCATAACTGATTTCTTTTTGTTTGTACGGTTCTTTGATTCTAATCTGACGTTCAAAGAAAAACGTGTGCTCCTAGCGAGGGGCCAACCACTAAACGAATTCGGTGTACACGTTGTACCTTTCATTGCACTGTACTAAAGGATTACACGTAATCTCGTAATGCGTAGGAAAACAGAGTGATTACCACCAGCTCGGATACTTGATACTTCACAACATTTTGAGTGATTACCAAAGTCCTCTTCTATGTCTAATCAGACATTAGAAATGAACTATTATAACTGCCTTACAGTACGGTGATATCAGAGGTATTGATGATCAAAGTTCAATAGCAATGGATTTTAGACGTTCTTCTTTTGAATTGGAAGTTTCAACACATAATTAAATCTCTTATTTCTCATGTGGAATCTACTATTCATTGGAAAGCTATTGGACGTTTGAGACGACGTTGCACTCCCCTTGCAGACTTACAATTAGAATACTTAATTACGTACTCCAATATAAGTGAAATGGTCGAGCATAGATAACCGAAAACCAGGATTAACATCATAACTTTAAGGTCGTCAGTAGAAACTGGTCTTTCTTCCGATTGCGGAGCTCGCCAAAGGATTTCGTTCATAATATAATGTTCTTCTTTGTTAAACGTTTCAAGAAACTTAGTTTCAGAGGTTGTCATAAGACTGAAAAATAATTTAATAGTTAATCAATATACCTCTAGCTATTCATTAAAGGTTTTCTTATCTTCTATATGGTATAGGTTTTGCCAGATTAACTATGGTTAACCCCGAAAAAACGCGTTGGCCGTTGCATCACGCGAGAATAGAAAGTAATGTAAAATTTTATGATGACATTTTCGGTGAATATCGCTAGCAGCAGAAATACACAACCCTCCTCGAAGTACCTAGATGTAAAGTTTTACCACCGCCTCAATGCCAGTTCTCCCGTAAAAATTAAATCCAAAAATGGATTATTATACTTCGCGATTAACTATAGCAGAGTGACGTAAGACATTGAGTCTTTTCACGTATGTGCCTGCGACCATAGGGTTATTTTAACGGGACGCCTAAAACGCGCGCCATCTGGTTTTTCAATTTCAAGGACAAATTAAAGTCGTTTTTTTTTATTATATTTGGCCAAGGATGATGGGGAGGAACCGAAATCTGAAAGAAATAGGCGCACTAACTGTGGAACGGCTTGTGTCAGGTGGGACGCAAAAAAAGGGGAGGAATACTCGGAATAAATGGCACGTTGTCTACGTCAGATCTAGGTAGAAGCGTCTGGATGTATTGAAGCCTGAAGCAGGTTTGCAGAAAACTTTGGTACTCTGGGTGTGATGGATTTCTGCTAGCGGATATTTTTTCTATATCATGCAAAGGTGTGGCAGTAAATCGTTTTGCTGCTTTTCGATTGATAGTGTTTATAATAATTAGGAAATAACATGATTCAAGGAACTTTGCTTCCAAAGTAATTCATTTCTTTCTCTTTTATATAGGAGGTAATGTTGATTATGTGTTATGGATATTTACAATCTGTTGACGGTTTCCATATAATGTGTACAAATTGACATGTTGTATGAAAAAGGAAATACGAGATAATCTTCAGCTACAGGCTTAGAAAGCTGCAACTTTTGGATTGTACTGTAATCCTCTTTGTCCATTAAAAGAAAAGGCAATAATATCCCAAGTAAATAATCATTCAAGAACAATATTTCATTGTTTCGCAAGGTTCTATAAAGATCCGTATCAATCATACTTTGACTGTCGACGCTCTTTTTTTCAAGTTTTTCAAAAATTCTTTTGAAATTACCATCTCCTTTTGCCTACATAAAAACACACATTTTTGTTTGCAAAAAGATAATAGATATGCACCCCATATGCCGAAATATTAGGTGCCCAAAAAATACGAAAATATATTTGCATTATTTACCCTTGAAAGGAGAGACTTTTTTTCGGGACTATCTTCCAAAATAAGAAGGGTGTATTGCCGATCGTCACTCAGGTCCTCAAATGTTGTAAGGATATCGTAGGAAAGGTCGCAATATCTGGATTTCATAGATGGCAATAATTGAAGATTTATAATGGTCACGGATAACAGCCAAATAGCCACAAATTTTAAATTGCCTGACATGCTTTTCGTTGGAATCGCTATCAAAATTAAGAAAAAAACAACGAAAGTAATAAAATTATTTATCACTTGGAGTATTAGTTTTTGATAACTCATTCTTTTAGGTCAATATCATGACCAATATTATCGTTTCGATATTTCACAGGGTGGGAATAGATCATGTCTATGTAACTAAGAGGAAAATACACGAGGGTCTGCGCTGTAGTCTGTTTTATCATGAGAGTGCGCAGTATATACTGCAATGTATCAACCGTTACCTACGTTAATTAACGTAGGCAACGTATCAACCTTCTTGTATGTCCCGATACTACCTTCTTATTTTTTGAGTCGAAAAGGTTTATTGGATAGAAGACGAAACAGTATAGGCCCCCGATCCACGCGACGTGAGGAGCGGAGGTAGGTCATTGCTACACGCTGCAATTGTGCGCAGTTTTCACGCGCGCACTTGACGTCGTCACGTCTCCGCTCTCTACAAGATATGGTTGCATAGGGGATGGCAGGGATAAGACCAGTGAGTTCCCCCTCTGCGAAAAACTTGTTCGCCCTTCAAATACACGCAGCAAAATTCTTTCGTTCACTGTCAGAATTTCAACATATTTTTCTTAGCTTCTCTATCTTCCCTTTATACCCTACTCTTTGATAGAATCATGGAAGAAGTCGAGAAAGGACGGTCAAAGAGGGCAGGTGGAAGGTAACTTGAACGGCACTGTTGTTTCTGTATCTCACGCGCACCTATCTCGGTGCAAAGCGGTGGAGCCAGATGTTACGTAATCCTTTAGGAAGGATATTCAAATGAGCTCCTTAATAGTTGATCCCTAAAATTTGTTTGGCATAACCCAGCCTGTTTTTATGTTTTAAGCCAGGAATGTATGGAGGGGCTGGAATGGCTAAGGGGGCTCTCGTTGTACCCTTGATGGTGGAAACATAAGGCGAGTCCTTTTTTATTTGAGAAGTGTAGCTCCTCCCCCTACGTCTGTTTAGCTGTCTACCGAAAACGAAAAATGTCATGACTCGTTAAAAAAGGCATGGCAGAAGTGACTTTTTAAATTTTTTTAAAGTTAAATGCGCGGATTCGCCGCCGTTCGCGTTCATATTCGATTCTCTCAGCCTAGGCAGAGGACCTAGGGTAGAGGGTAGAGAATTGTAGCAAACAAGTTTTTTTGGCAGCCAATGAATGAATGAAAATAATTTAAGTGGTAAATGCAATTTTTACGTCAGGCTATGACGTCACTAGCGTAAATTAAGCCACGCCAGTTGTTTCCAAGATCATTTCACGCCGATTAGGATCTGACCTAAGCCATTCCAACCCCTCCATACATTCCTGGTTTTAGTGTTTTTGTCGACGTTACAAACATACACAGAAGAGATACACGCCCTACTTATATCTTACTTGTCTGTTACCAGTTTCTGAACAGTAACCAGTGAAATTAATGTCGTATGTTTTGGCGGATGGCGCAGTAGTCCTCGCTTTCAAGACTAATAAAATGCAAATTATTTTGTAATAAGAGATGAATCATTTTGCTTTTAATTATTTTCCCTTTATATTTAGACAAAGGCCTTCTTTGAAAGTATAATGTTATGTTACCTGAACGTTTCCTTTAAATGGAAAGGAGGACAAGTAGGAAGTGTAACGTTTAAAATCATAAAAAATAACATTAAAACCACTCACCCTTAAGAAGGAATAGAAAGAATAAGTTCCACATGTTGATCATCATCTTTCGGAAAAGGACAGACACTTTCAGTCTTCGATAAGTGTGAAAAGCAGAAGAAACCGTCATCAATACTGAACATAAGAGCAGTAACACTATTATACAAGCTGTAACCTGTGAGTTACCAAGTTATAAATTAGCTATCTCCTTCCCAACAAAATGAAAAACGAAAACGTAAAACTTACAGGAGCATCGAAAGAAAGTAAATCTGTTGAAGTAACAGATTTGGGATCAGGTGTTCCGGCTATCATAGTGAGAGCGGCGAAAACGTAAGGGAAAGAAAAGGCATTGACGTTCCATCTTGTTCGATTCTCGAAAAGAGACATCATTACAGGAAACACTATCAAGGCTGTCTCCTATGATAAAAATATTCATCAGTTCAGTTTACTCATACGTAAGTGAATCACGCCTAAAGTCTACGAAAAATCATCTTCCAAAGCTATCGCTACTTAAGCAGAACTAGACTAAATTTTCAATAACTATATTTAGTTTGTGCTGTCTAGCAACGAATTGAATAAATTAATTGAACAAATGCAATTATTCATGCTGGTAAACTAAGAATCTTTTGAGGTATAACGAGAGAACAGTGTTTACATGCCAACCAAGTTCTGAATAACGATTGAATAATTCATAATTTTCGTTTTAGGCCTGCAGCGGCTTATCAAGTAGCAATTCAGGTAAAAAATGGGTAGATAGTCCTCCTCTTCCATTGGAGAGGTAATATTATGGTTTCCCAACTTGTTCGACAAAATTTCGGAGTTTCATGCATTGACTTCTCTATATTCCATATTTCAAATTCACGTTTTTCGTTACTAAGCTAATTTTCTAATTACTTGAGCCAATTCTTCCTCATATTTAAAGGTGTTGAGCAACTCATCTTTGCTGAAACTCTGAAGTTCTAAACTGAAAATAAAGTTTTTAAAGTGAAGATTAAAACCAAAACATAAAAGATCGTTATCCTGGAACTAATATTTAAGTCTGTCTCGGGAAGCAAGGGAGGTGGTGGGCAGTTGAAAATAAGGTTCAGGCACTACCAACGAGATATACAAGGCCCATGCACGCTCACTTCGAAGGGGATTCTCTCACCCATATATATTTTACTTGTGTGGTTGATAGATCGCACTTCTTAGTCTCTTTAATACACTTACTAATTCACGTGAAATCCCGCCACGCGCTCCTTCGCTCGTGGTTCGAAACTTAGAGCAGGCAGAGGTTTACGTAAATTTTTTAGACTTAAACGCGCCTCTGGCGGAGAATCGTGGCGATTTAAAAGGTCCGGAAAAAAAATTGGCGTCCGCATGGGCCTTGTATATCTCGTTGGTAGTGGTTCAGGTCAAGACGAGGGAAACTGTTTGGGACCTTTTTCAAGTTTTTGTTTTCGTATTTCCAACATATTGGGGGAAACTTTAGGGTTTCAGGATATTTCACATAATTCTTGGGTCTCAAGGAAACCGCTTACCGAATTTTAACCTTCTACCTCACCCGGAAGTAGATTAAAAACAGACTGTCAGGGAGCCCAGCGGTCCTATAATTCCTATAAAATCCAATATTTTTGAACCAGTCCTATTATCCTATAATTTCATGAAAGGTCCTATAATATCCTATATTTTTGACTAAGTCGAAGTTTTCGTATAGTTTGGCATCAAATTTATCAAAATTTAGCGGTTTTCATCGAGATCACATTTGACTTGCGGAGCTCGCTAAGGATTTTTTATATATTATATTATAATTTTAATTAAGTTATTTATTTTTTTTTCTTTTTTGAGATTTTTCTACATAGTTGAAGCCCCAAAATTTTATTATATGTGAGCATTTTTAGTCCTATATTTTCCTATAAAAAACATTTTTTTCTCCTATAAAATCCTATAATTTCCGAAAAAATTCCTATTTTTCCTAAAAGGAATTTAAATTTCTGACTGGGCTCCCTGACTGACATACGTCTAACGGATTTTATGTATATATTGACTTTTTACATCATTGTCAGGTGCCGAATTTCAACCCTTCTAAGCTCAAAGGTTACCTCTAACAATGTCATTATGATATGTCCTGTAGTAATATATTCTTACCTTATATTAAGTATATTCTCTGCATATCTGACAATTTCTTCTTTGATTTTACCTTGAGATTCAATTATATCCATTTCCTAATGCAATTTAAGAGTAATATAACAATTCTCTGCTAAGTTTTTACAAAAATACATTGCTGTTTACGTCCATAACTCTATTGAAGTTAAACTTATATTTTAGAGCTAATACTTTAAGCTAAACTGGATTCTTATTTAATATAGTTTCCGTTACGTTGTGCAAATATGTCAGCGTTTACAGTTTAGTTCGTATTTGTTATAATTGTGTAGAGAAATAGGGTTTATATTAGAAAACGTATAGTTTTTCATTGAATAATTAATTCAAAACTGTGCATTACTGAAATACCAAATAATTCACAACTATTTAATTAAAATAAACTTATCAATATTTACCTGTAGGTAGCCTATTTTAACATGGCGAATGTGATTGCAATAAGAATTACTAGATTAAGTAAAAATATATTTCTGTGAAAAGGTAATTATATATCACAGCTTTCCTAATGAGCCGGATTATAAACGCTCACTTGAGGTTCTCCATTTCGTTTATGTTCATTTGAACGAAACCGCTTTTGTTTCTTCAAATATGGTATTCACTGAAACTAAATATACAGCTAGTACAAATGGACACTCTTCCGTGAGATAAACAGATAATGGAAAATGTCCCGTTTCTACACATTATACCTTAGAAGAACGACCTTTTCAAGCCAGGGCCTGGAACCAATCGGTTTGTTTTATTTAGTTAAGGTGCCTTCAGAGAAAAAATAGCAAAATGACTGTTTTTGCCATCTCGCAAAAACCCATTTTTCAGTTGAAGGTGATTATACACCGACATGAAATTTTTAGCATTAAAATAACAAATATCCACCTATAATTTGATATATTTTTGGTTTTCATAGTTTAAATTTTCTTGGTTTTATTTAAGTTTTAAAATTGCCATTTTAAAGTTGAGGGGGTCTCAGTTAGAGGAGTTCATACTCTTCCCAAATGAAACGTTTCCATCGCAACAGGCATATAATTTACGAGCACAGGATAGGCTATCCATTGATCTATGTAAAAACTAAATCGGCCTTACCATTAAAATAACAATTCGTCTTAATCGATTTACTCAAAATATCTGATTCAGTATTTTTAAGATTAAAGCTAGAGCTTTTATCACACAATAAAAAAAAATACATCATTGGATGGATCGTGATTTACCGATAATTTTAAGCTCTGTTTTGTAATTTTGACATAAAAAATCATTGATCTGAACTCCTTCATAGATTTCTCGTAATACATTTCAGTGCTAAAACTTTAGGCAACTAGTTCGTATATTTTCCGTAGATGGCAGGATATAAGTAGTGACTTTTTTCAAGGGGGGTAACAAGAGGGGTCCGTAGTCTACAGACTGAAAGACGTTTACCAATTAAGGGATGTCGGCATCATGTCGCACGCACCGGCGCCTTAACCCACAGTACCCACCCCTCACAGTAAACCACCCAAACTTTCGGGTCAGGTGGAAGAGAAAAAGACATACAAAGCACTTACCGGGAAGAGGGGGGGGGGAGAAAGAGGCGAATTTTGAAAGACCCTATGCACAATTATTGAAGAATAGGCGATATCTTCTTCTTCTATTTCCCGTCCCACTTTTGCAAGTAGAACAAGAAAAGGCTTATACAATATCACTAGTCATTTCTGAAAAGTGTAAAAACGGAGCTCCTTTCCTAAAATTTTCCTACTTTACCTAAAAACAAATGGCTAAAAAAACGGAATTGTAATGAACAGTCGGAGCAAACGGGCTCAAAAAATTAAATCATTCCATCGAGATAAACGGGAAAAATTATTAATACAAACATCAGAGGTGGGTGATTGTACTGAACTTATAAACTTACAAGTCCCAACCAACCATGTGAAAGAAATGTTTACACTGTAAAAAATTGTGGTGTATAAATAGTGCCATAATGGTGTTAGAACAATGTGCACTATTTGTACTCCTTGACAAGGTGCTGAAATAGTACGAAAATAGTTCGGTATTTTAAAAACACCATTAGCTTAAACGAATGGTGTAGAAATGGGTTTATAAAACATAATTCTTTAAAAGGTGTGCAAATGATACCTTAATTAAATAAAATAACCCCATCGAATACCCCATTAAATGGTGCTCAAATGGCATAGAATTAGTGCGATATTTTTTAAACACCATTCATTAAAAGGCGCACAAATGATACCTAAACGATATAAAATAACACCTTCGCAAGGCCCATATAAAAGTGTTCAAATAATGTGAAAATAGAGTAAGGATTTCCCACGTCTATCCGATTTTCTGAAGGGCATTCAAATCAACATGTGAACACAAAATAAGATTTTATGGATCGCGGGGGGGGGGGGGGTGTTAGCTCTAGAATAGAGGCTCTTTGGAAAAAAGTCTAGTTATTGAAATGCCCTAAAATAGGTTGGCGCCCCATACTAATAGCACCAGAAGTGGTATGAGACTAGAAGTGAAGGGCTCTAGCATTGGTAATAGATCCTGGCACTAGTGAACAAATTTGAGGATTTTATGCCGCTTCCCACGCGCTAAAACTAGAGAGAGAAAAATTGGTCGAGTTCCAAAAACATTTCCTACCCCCTTCCCCTCAACCTAAAGCCGCCGAACACGGACCCGGCTCCTTGAATCTAGTTCGGCCGTCTACCACCGCGAGCGTCTCACGTTTTGGAGGGAAAAATTCTGAAACCGCCACTAGAGGGCCAACCGTTTGTGTTTTATCAAGTCTTTTCACTAATGCCGAGTGAAGAATTTGGTTAGCTCAATACTTCTAGTATCATACCACTTCTGATAGCACTAATAGTAATATATAAAGCACTTTACCCCGGGTGCGCGAACTTAGACGCGGGAAGGAGTAATGCCGACCATCTCTGCTTTCTCCCCTATCCCACTTTAGAAAGTCGAGCAAGAAAACAAACAGATACTATCGCTACAGGCGATTACAAAAAGTACGTTTCACCAGGTTGGGGGCGCGGATGTGAAGAAAGCCCGCGACAAAATTTTTGGTATAGGGAACTTTCTCTTTTGTTCGATTTCAGGGGTGGGGTCGGGCTTACTGATAGTTCAAAGGGTTTCCACGAATTTCCTTTCTATACGTTCCAACAACTTCGGGTGTCAGAAACCAGGAGCGTCGATGTTATAAACATAGGTTTTTCCTTCGCTGTAAAGAGCTCTGGTGGTCTCAACTTTAGTGGGACAAATTATAAAATTGTCAAAAGTTTTGCAAAAACGGACCACTATTGCTATTTTTGAGCCCCTAGCGGAAAAATTTGTAAACTTTTTTCTCTGAAGGCACCTTAATCGATCTGCGAACTTCGCTTTGTATATAAATGTATACAAACACAATTTAGAACTCTAAACGATTAAACGAAGCCTTGGTCGGTCAACTGAACGTAAATTTAATCCATCGACCTGCTGCCTCTATATTAAGTCAAACGAGAAAAGAAGCTGATAATGGCAAACGGCACAAACAAAATAATCACCACAATACATTCATTGCTTAAAATATAAGAAAGTAAGGCGGCCCAACCAAAATTTTGGCAAATTCTCCGTGTAATTAAAAATAGTTAAAAACCGAAAATATTTTTTGATAAATTTGCCTTACTTGAGGTTTTCCATTTCATACGCGTTCATTTGAACGCTACCGTAAACTGTCTGGTATTACCGTATGAAATGCATTATAAAACTTAAAAATAATGATTGCTCTTATACGTGCAGTACGTTGTTTGGATCTAAAAATAATTGAAATGCCGAGGGTAAGAATAAAATAAAAATATAAAAGTCCAAAACCAGGACCAGCCGACTAGCGTCAGCTCATCGATTTCCAGCCTCTAACGCGATTGCGCGAAACGTGAAATTAAGTAAATGCTGTAGGTTAAATGGTTAAAAATCTGACGTCTAGAGAAATGCACACAAAATTTACTTCACTGTGGATTTTAATAGCTATAAACATACATTGAAACTGCGTATAGTTTGCCTGCCAGATTCGGCAATTATACATATTACACAGCGTTAAAGGATTATGCCAACCCAATACTTAGCCATTACACAAATTAAGAAATTGGCAAAATAGACATACCGTGAATTACAAATACCGTGTAGGATGCGCATCCTGGAGGTACTCATTCACGTTTTCCGTTCATGTAACACTATAATTATAACTGAAGTAAAAAAATGTCAGTAATAATTTTAAAACAGAAACGCATCGAGGGGCTATTCGCTCAGATTTTCTGTACTCCTGTTAAGTATGGTACGATGTGGCTGATATTACGAGCCTTTGGGTAGTCATATTTATTATCATCTTGTTGCATAGTCGTCAAATAGTAGCGTTTCCAAAGCGGTAAAAATGTATTGAAAACGCTAGCATTTTTGGGGTTGCTTAATTAATTCGACAAATAGCTTCGTTTGAATTGTAAATACCAAACCCCGCGGTTGGGCTAAATTCATTAAAAACATTGGCGGGATTCGTTCTAATGGAATTCTGCGCAATAGGAATATACCTGTCGCTATGACCCGCCTCTTCTTTCATGGCACTCCCCCCCCTCGTCCTGGGGAAGGGGGTCCGGGACTTTGACGCGCGCCCACATTACTCAATTCTCTATTCCTACAACTAAAATTAAGCCTATCTATGAAAAACACGGTGTTTGGAATAACATGTATGTGAAATTCCAAAGCAATGACGCTGTTTATATTTATGGCAAAAAAAAATACATAAGGTGCCTTGTTAACTGTATAATTTTATAATTCTTTTGCAAAAACTGCTTTCTTTTTGTTTGTAAGGTTCTTTGATTCTAATTTGACGTTATATAGTCCAAAGAAAAACGTGTGCTCCTTGCGAGGGGCCAACCACTCAACGAATTCGGTGTACACCTTGTACCTTTTATTGTACTGTACAAAAAGGATTACGAGTAATCTTATAATACGTAAGGAAACAGAGTGATTACCACCAGCTCAGATACATGATACTTCACAACATTTTGAGTGATTACAAAGTCATCTTCTATGTCTAATCAGACATTGGAAATGAACAATTATAACTGCCTTACAATACGGTGATATCAGAGGTAAGGATGATCAGATTTCAAATGCAATGGATTTGAATCGTCCTTCTTATGAATTGGAAAATTACTGTCCTTGAAACTTTTCTTCCAGCTAGGTTGTAAGCGTGCATGGTTTTAATCCAAGTTTCAATACACAATTAAATCTCTTTCATTTCTCATGTGGAATCTACTATTCACTAGAAAGCTATTGGACGTTTGAGACGACGTTCCACTCCCCTTGCAGACTTACAATTAGAATACTTAATTCCGTACTCCAATATAAGTGAAATGGTCGAGCATAGATAACCGAAAACCAGGATTAACATCATAACTTTAAGGTCATCGGTAGAAACTGGTCTTTCTTCTGATTGCGGAGCTCGCCAAAGGATTTCGTTCATAATATAATGTTCTTCTTTCTTAAACGTTTCAAGAAACTTGGTTTCAGAGGTTGCCATAAGACTGAAAAATAGTTAAATCAAAATAATGTACAATGAGCAGTAACCTCTACCTATTCATTATAAGACCAATATGCATAGTGAAACATGTTAAGGATAACAGTCTCAGAAATCAGAATATTTTAAAATTATAATTAGTTTAAATGTTCTATGGATAATTATAATAAGTACCTCCGACCAATCGTGTAACGGTGGTCGCCCGTTTCCGCACAGTTTTATTTTTCACACCTTAGAAACCTATAGCCCGTTTCCGCACAATCTTTCATAACCCATTTCCGCTTTCTAACGATAGAATTATTTTTAATGCAGATTTCACAAACGGAATTAAAAGTTGCTCCTTTTATTATCAATACATTTTCTATATCGATATTGATACTGCAATGGTCAAATCACAAGTTTAATAGAATGCCTCTATTGTGGCATAACCTAACTGAACCGAACCTAGTCAAAACCTAACCGAACCTTATCTAACCTAACTTAACCCCAACCGAACCCGAACCAAACCTAACCCTAACCGAACGTACCCAAAATCGAACCCGAATCAAACCTAACCCTAACCGAACGTACCCCCAATCGAACCCGAATCAAACCTAACCCAAAACGAACCTTATCTAACCTAACTTAACCCTAACCGAACGTAACCCCAAACCGAACCTAACCCTAACCGAACGTAACCCCAACCGAACCCGAACCAAATCTAACCCTAACCGAACGTAACCCCAAACCGAACCTAACCCTAACCGAACGTAACCCCAACCGAACCCGAACCAAATCTAACCCTAACCGAACGTAACCCCAACCGAACCCGAACCAAACCTAACCCTAACCGAACGTAACCCCAACCGAACCAAACCTAACCCTAAACGAACCGAGCCTAACCCCAACCGAACCAAACCTAACCCTAAACGAACCGAGCCTAACCTAATCAAAAAAGAAAATAAAATGATTTATTTGTGTTGATTTATTTGCAAACTGTGCGGAAATGGGTTATGGTAAAAAAATGGTGAACTAAAATTTCAATGTAAAAACTGTGCGGAAATGGGCCATAAAAAGTGTGCGGAATTGGGCTATGATTCTCGAAAATTGTGCGGAATTGGGCATCCTCGCGTGTAACGCCCTGCCTTTTCATAATTTCAAACTAAGTCTAATTTTAAAATCATTTGGTGTTTCACTATGCAGATTGGTCTTATAATTAATAGAAGAATCTATAACAAACACTCTCCCTGTAACGATGTTTTGCACGTTTTGGCCGTTGCTTCACGTGAGAAAAGAAATGTAAAACTTCATGATGACATTTTAGGTGACTTTCGATTGAAGTGTGTTTTTAATAATAAAGTAATAACAGGATTCAAGGAAACCTGCTTGGTATCTTCCCATTGCGCAGAATTCCATTAGACCGAATTCTCATTAGACCAATTCCCGCCAATGTTTATAATGAATTTAGCCCAACGGCGGGTTTGGTATTTACAATTCAAACGACGCTATTTGTCGAATTAAGCGACCCCAAAAGTGCTTTGTACTTTAATTTCTATTAATTTCGTTTTTTAATGAAAGCGTTTTAAATACATTTTTACTGCCTTGGAAACGCCACTATTTGACGACTATAGTCCGTCAAACGAAAGAAGAGCCCTGAGAAATTTGTCCAAATTGATGACGCCACCATCGACCCCATAGTACTTTATCAACTTGTTTTGTTTTGTCAATAGTCGTCTGTAATATAGTCTGCTATAAACAGATAGGCTTAATCGCAATAGAACCAATACGTATACATTTTGCAATATATATTTAATATGTTTATGTTTATCTGTTTATAGCAGACTATATTACAGACGACTATTGACAAAACAAAACAAGTTGATAAAGTACTATGGGGTCGATGGTGGCGACACCAATTTGGACAAATTTCTCAGGGCTCTTCTTTCGTTTGACGGACTATAATCGACTATGCAACAAGATGATAATAAAAACGACCTCGGGAAGCTTTCTTTACCGTGTGTTCTAAATATATACTATAATAGTATACAGAAAAATTGAAAATTGGACTTGACTATTTGGGCATGGGTTAAGCATTAAACAAAAACGCTTTCATTCAATAAAACGTTCTTTTTCAAAACCAGGTTAGGTTTGGTTAAGTTAGGTTAGTAACATTTTATAAATCATTTAACAATGTTACGCCTTTTCCAAATATTGATGTTTATCTTCATTGACTTCTCAAATAATATGCCTTTTCGAAAAAATTACTGTTAGGTTAGGTTAGGTTTGGTTTAGTTAGGAGGACGTCTTTTCCTCTTTGGAGCGGTTATACACTTCAAGTATAGTAAAACGGCTGGCTTAAAGTATTTTCATGATGAATATAACATAAAAAAATACATAAATATTAGCAATGTGTTTTATTATGTCATATTTTGCTGATTTATTACTATTCTGTTCTTATAGTCCTTAGTTTTAAAATAATAATTTAGATAATGTTTGGATATAGTGTTCATTTTACGTAGTCCTTAAATTGTCTCTAGTTATTTTAATTTTTGCTAGTAAAGATAAAATCTTTTCGTACCCGGGATTCTATG
Source organism: Phalangium opilio (assembly GCF_054372755.1). Lineage (NCBI taxonomy): Eukaryota > Metazoa > Arthropoda > Arachnida > Opiliones > Phalangiidae > Phalangium > Phalangium opilio. Next base: position 10,563,413 of record NW_028324218.1, read on the forward strand.
TATTTAAATTCCATCGGGAAAAACCCGAAGTGCGGGTTTTTCGGTGCAATGGGATTGTCCCATTGGACTGAATCGTAAACCCGCCAAAGTGCGGGTTTTTCGGTCGAATGGGATTGGGTTCGGTTAATTGGGATTCGGCGCAATGCTACTGAACCACTTTGCTTCCAAGATACTTTATTTCTTTCTCTTTTATATAGGAGGTAATGTTGATTATGTGCCATACTAATTGTTATGGATATTTACAATCTGTTGACGGAATCCATAAAATGTGTACAAATTGACATGTTGTATGAAAAAGGAAATGCGAGATAATCTTCAGCTACTGGCTTTGAAAGCTGCAACTTTTGGATTGTACTGTAATCCTCTTTGTCCATTAAAAGAAAAGGCAATAATATCCCAAGTAAATAATCATTCAAGAATAATATTTGATTGCTTCGCAACGTTCTATAAAGATCCGTATCAATCATATCTTGAGTGTCGATGCTCTTTTTTCCAAGTTTTTCAAAAAGTCTTTTGAAATTACCATCACCTTTTGCCTACATAAAAGCAATTTTCAAAAATGTTATAGATATGCACAGGAATGTATGGAGGGGCTGGAATGGCTAAGGTGGCTCTCGTTGTACCCTTGATGGTGGAAACATAAGGCGAGTCCTTTTTTATTTTATTGAGAAGTGTAGCTCCTACCCCTACGTCTGTTTAGCTGTCTGCCGAAGGCGAAAAATGTCATGACTCGTTAAAAAAGGCATGGCAGAAGTGACCTTTTAGATTTTTTAAAGTTAAATGCGTTGATTCGCCGCCGTTCGCGTTCATATTCGATTCTCTCAGCCTAGGCAGAGGACCTAGGGTAGAGGGTGGAGAATTATAGCAAACAAGTTTTTTTGGCAGACAACGAATGAATGAAAATAATTTTAGTGGTAAATGCGATTTTTACGTCAGGCTATGACGTCACTAGCGTAAATTAAGCCACGCCAGTTGCTTCCAAGATCATTTCACGTCGATTAAGATTTGATCTTAGTCATTCCAACCCCTCCATACATTCCTGATATGCACCATATACCTAAATCTTATGTATTACGAAAAAATATTTGCATTATATACCTTTGAAAGAAGAGACTTTTTTTCAGGACTATCTTCCAAAATAAGAAGGGTGTATTGCCGATCAACATTCAGGTCCTCAAATGTTGTAAGGATGTCGTAAGAAATGTCGCAATAATTGGATTTCATCGATGGCAATAGTTGAAGATTTATAATGGTGACGAGTAACAGCCAAATAGCTACAAATTTTAAATTGCCTGGCATGCTTTTCTTTGGAATCGCTATCAAAATAACGAATAAAACAATGATATTCATCAAATCATTTATCATTTGAAGCAATAGTTTTTTTGATAACTCATTTTGAACATTCTTTTAGGTAAATATCATGATCAATCTGATTCTATAATATCGTTTCGATTTTTCTCACAGTAGGTATAGAGTTATGGAAGAATAGATCATTAATTTCGATGTAGCTAAGAAGGAAAGACACGGGGGTAAAACTTTGCCTTCATCTCACTTTTTGGAGCCTGCGCTGTAGTCTTTGTATCATGAGACTTCAATGCATAAACCGAATTGTAAGTCTATATACTGAGGGTTGCCTACTTTCTTTTTTTTTTGAATTGAAAAGGTCTTTTGGAAAGGAGACGAAACAGCCCCGTGAGGAACGGAGGTGGGGGTCAATGGTTACATAGAGGATGGCAGAGAAGACGAGTGAGTGCCCCCTCTGCGAAAAGCTTGTGCGCCCATCAAACACATGTAGCATAATGTTTTCGTCCACTGTCAGAATTTCAACGTATGTTTCAAAACGTGTCTATCTCTCTTTTATAAATACTCTTCGATAGAATCATGGAAGAAGTCGAGAAAGTAGAGTCAAAGAGGGGAGGTGAAGGTAACTTGAACGACCCAGTTTTTTCTGTATCTCACGTGGCGCAAAGCGGAGGAGCCAGGTGTTACGTCATCGGTTAAGAAAGATGTTCAAAAGGGCTCCTTAATAATTGATCCCTAAAATTAGTGGGGTATAAGCCAGCCTGTTTTTAGGCTTTAGTGTTTCTGTAGACGTTACAAACATACACAGAAGAGATACGCGCGTTACTTATTACCTACTTGGACGTAACCTGAAGATGTGGCTACCAGTTTGTGAACAGTAACCAGTGAAATTAACCTTGTATCAGGGATAAGGGAGGTGAGATGGATTGGAAATGATGAAGGGCGACCTGCGGCACCGTATCTCTCCCAGTGTACCTCGCGAACTCCCCTACCCTTCGGTAGGCGATTGCCAAGTGCTGCCGCGTAGCGCCATTTTATATGTTCGAGAACTAGCTTATATTTTTAAGATAGAGGGAGCGTCTTATACAATTTCGTCCGGTACGACCCTACCTAACCGCTGAGGATGCTGGGAGGACTACGGTGCCGTAGGTGGGGGTACAGAGGTAACGCTATAGGTATGGGGCTTTCCACTCCATTCCTCTCTCCTTCAAGCTTGTATGTCACATATTTTCATCTAAACCTTTCCCAATTAGTCTTAAAAACGATTGCTACTGCGCCGCCATTGGTTTAGTGGGATCTGCTGAATCGAGCCTCTTACCCCTTGCCTTTCTAAGCATGTGAGAATTCAACAAATAGGGGTAAGTGGTTCGATTTAGCAGACACCACTAAACGAATGGCGGATGGCGCAGTAGTCCTCGCTTTCAAGACTAATAAAATGCAAATTATTTTGTAATAAGAGATGAATCATTTTGCTTTTAATTATTTTCCCTTTATATTTAGACAAAGGCCTTCTTTGAAAGTATAATGTTATGTTACCTGAACGTTTCCTTTAAATGGAAAGGAGGTCAAGTAGGAAGTGTAACGTTTAAAATCATAAAAATTACATTAAAAACCACTCACCCTTAAGAAAGAATAGAAAAAATAAGTCCCACATGTTGATCATCAACTTTCGGAATAAGACAGTCACTTTCAATCTTCGATATGTGTGAAAGGCAGAAGAAGCCGTCATCAATACTGAACATAAGAGTAGTAACACTATTATATAAGCTGTAACCTGCGAATTACCAAGTTATAAATTAGCTATCTTCTTTCAAACAAAATGTAAAACGATAAATATAAACGTAAAACGTACAGGAGCATCGAAAGAAAGTAAATCTGTTGAAGTAACAGATTTGGGATCAGGTGTTCCGGTTATCATAGTGAGAGCAGCGAAAACGTAAGGATAAGAAAAGGCATTGACGTTCCATCTTGTTCGATTCTCGAAAAGAGACATCATTACAGGAAACACCAGCAAGGCTATCTCCTATGATAAAAATATTCATCAGTTCAGTTTACTCATACGTAAGTGAATCACACCTAAAGTCTACGAAAAATCATCTTCCAAAATTATCGCTACTTAAGCAGAACTAGACTAAATTTTCAATAACTATATTTAATTTGTGCTGTCTAGGAACAAATTGAATAAAGTAATTGAACAAAAGCAATTATTCATGCTGGTAAACTAAGAATATTTTGAGGTATGACGAGAGGACAGTGTTTACGTCCCAGCCAAGTTCTGAATAACGATTGAATAATTCATAGTTTTCGTTTTAGGCCTGCAGGGGCTTAAGTAGCAATTCAGGTAAAAAATGGGTAGATAGTCATCCTCTTCCCTTGGAGAGGTAAATATTATGGTTTTCCAACTTGTTCGACAAAATTACGGAGTTTCATGCATTGACTTCTCTATATGCCATATTTCAATTTCACGTTTTTCGTTACTATGCTAATTTTCTAATTACTTGAGGCAATTCTTCCTCATATTTAAAGGTGTTGAGCAACTCATCTTTGCTGAAACTCTGAAGTTCTAAACTGAAAGTAAAGTTTTTAAAGTGAAGATTAAAACCAAAAAATAAATGACCGTTATCCTGCAACCAGTTTTTAAGTCTGTCTCAGGAAGCAAGGGAGGTAGTGGTCAGTTGAAAATAAGGTTCAGGTCAAGACGAGGGAAACCGTTTGGGAACTTTTACAAGTTTTTGTTTTCGTATTTCCTTCACATAGGGGGGAAACTTTAGGGTTTTAGAATATTTCGCATAACTCTTGGGTCTCAAGGAAACCGCTTACCGAATTTCGAGCTTCTATCTAACCTGGAAGTAGATTAAAAACAGACTGACAGTCTGACATTCGTCTAACGGATTTTACGTATATATTGACTTTTTACATCATTGTCAGATGCCGAATTTCAACCCTTCTAAGCTCAAAAGTTACCTCTAACAATGTCAGTATGATATGTCATATAGTAATATATTCTTACCTTATATTAAGTATATTCTCTGCATATCTGACAATTTCTTCTTTGATTTTACCTTGAGATTCAATTATATCCATTTCCTAATGCAATTTAAGAGTAATATAACAATTCTCTGCTAAGTTTTTACAAAAATACATTGCTGTTTACGTCCATAACTCTATTGAAGTTAAACTTATTTTTTAGAGCTAATACTTTAAACTAAACTGGTTTTGTTATTTAATATAGTTTCCGTTACGTTGTGCAAATATGTCAGCGTTTACAGTTTAGTTCATATTTGCTATAATTGTGTAGATAAATATTGTTTATATTAGAAAATGTATAGTTTTTCAAAGAATTAGTAATTCAAAACTGTGCATTACTGAAATATCAAATAATTCAAAACTATTTGATTATAATGAAGTTAGCAATATTTACCTGTAAGTAGCCTATTTTAATATGGCGGATGTCATTGCAATAAGAATTGCTAGATTAAGTAAAAAATGTTTCTGTGAAAAGGTAATTATATATCACAGCTTTCCTAATGAACCGGATTATAAACGCTCACTTGAGGTTCTCCATTTCGTTTATGTTCATTTGAACGAAACCGCTTTTGTTTCTTCTAATATGGTATTCATCGAAACTAAATATATAGCAATAGGCACTTTCGTGCGATAAACAGATAATGGAAAATATTCCGTTTCTACACATTATACCTTAGAATAACGGAAGCAATCGGTTTGTTTTATTTAGTTAATCGATCTGCGAACTTCGCTTTGTATATAAATGTATTCAAACACAATTTAGAACTCTAAACGATTAAACGAAGCCTTGGTCGGTCAACTGAACGTAAATTTAGTCCATCGACCTGCTGCCTCTATATTAGGTCAAACGAGAAAAGAAGCTGATAATGGCAAACGGCACAAACAAAATAATCACCACAATACATTCATTGCTTAAAATATAAGAAAGTAAGTCGGCCCAACCAAAATTTTGGCAAACTCTCCGTGTAATTAAAAATAGTTAAAAACCGAAAATATTTTTTGATAAATTTGCCTTACTTGAGGTTTTCCATTTCACACGTCTTCATTTGAACGCTAACGAAAACGGTCTGGAAATACCGTATGGAATACATGATTATAATTATACATTAAAATAATGATTGCCCTTATAAGTGCAGTACGCTTTTTAGAACGCAATATATAGAAATGCTGAAGGTAAAAATATAATAAAACATATTTAACAGAGCAGGACCAGCCGACTAACGTCAGCTCATCGATTTCCAGCCTCTAACGCGATTGCACGAAACGTGAAAATAAGTAAATACTTTGAAAACCTAAAAATATTACGCCCAGACCAATGCACACAAAATTTACTTCACTGTGGATTTTAATAGCTATAAACAAACATTGAAACTGCGTATAGTTTGCCTGCCAGAGTCGGCAATTATTCATATTACAGAGCATTAAAGGATTATACCAACCCAATGCTTAGCCATTACACAAATTATGAAATTGGCGAAATATACTTCAAAGCCACCCATAAATCGATTTTTTACACTACTTTAAGGTTTGAAACAGGAATGCGTATGAATTCTTCCTACTATTGATTCCCAGCTTGTACCTTAATCCACAAGGCACTAAAATTAGACCCATGTTGATGAGAAAACAATTATGATGTAACCACCATCCTCGAGTGAACCGGAAAATACGAATTTATTTTGTCACCAATCAGGATTCTCCGGAGAGCTATAGTTCGTTTTCCCCTTGTGACCTAGCTACTTCCGACTCAATTTAGAGCCACCTCACATCCGCTTGTGTACCGTGCTTTAAAAGGCCAGCTTCTGGACCAAGTTGGGAATCCATAATAATTTAGGTAATTCTCGAATATACCAGAACCTCCGAAATGATCTAGGCCCGTGCCTATCGCGAAGCGAGAATATTTTTTTAACTAATTTAGTTCGCCGTGTTTTCTTGCTTGGGGGCGCTTTTAGTATCGGAAAATAAAAATAAGTTCAGTCTCGTGACCCCGTTGACTGCTACAATATTAGGGCAGGGGCATAGACGTAGAGTGGTGAAGCCGAGGTCGCGGATAATGAGATAATGTTTAAGGAAATTTCCAAAGACCTTTATTAAACAATCGTGTCAAACTATAATTATAACTGGAGTAAAAAAATTTTAGTAATAATTTTAAAACAGCAACGCATCGAGGGGCTATTCACTCAAGTTTTCTGTACTCCTGTTAAGAATGGTACGATGTGGCTGCTATCACAAGCCCTTGGGTAGTCTTGTTTATTATCATCTTGTTGCATAGTCGTCAAATAGTGGCGTTTCCAAAGCAGTAAAAATGTATTGAAAACGCTAGCATGTTTGGGGTCGCTTAATTAATTCGACAAATAGCGTCGTTTGAATTGTAAATACCAAACCTGCGGTTGGGCTAAATTCATAAAAAACATTGGCGGGATTCGGTCTAATGGAATTCTGCGCAATGGGAATATAACTGTCGCTATGATCCCCCCGTCCCGGTGAAGGGGGTCCGGGACTTTGACGCGCGCCCACATTACTCAGTTCTCCATTCCTACTACTAAAATTAAGCCTATCTATGAAAAACACGGTGTTTGGTGGAACATGTTTGTGAAATTCCAAAGCAATGACGCTGTTTATATTTATGGCAAAAAAAAAAAAAATACAGAAGGTGCCTTGTCAACTGAAACATATTTCTGTATAATTTTATAATTCTTTAGCAAAAACTGCTTTCTTTTTGTTTGTAAGGTTCTTTGATTCTAATTTGACGTTTTATAGTCCAAAGAACAACATGTGCTCCTAGCGAGGGGCCAACCACTGAACGAATTCGGTGTACACGTTGCACCTTTTATTGTACTGTACTAAAAGGATTAAGAGTAATCTTATAATACGTATGGAAACAGAGTGATTACCACCAGCTCGGATACATGATTTTTCACAACATTTTGAGTGATTGCCAAAGTCATCTTCTATGTCTAATCAGACATTAGAAATGAACAATTATAACTGCCATACAATTCGGTGATATCAGAGGTATGGATGATCAGATTTCAAATGCAATGGATTTGAAACGTCCTTCTTATGAATTGGAAAATTCCTGTCCTTGAAATTTCTCTTTCAGCTTCTAAGCTGTATCATTCATTTTCGGATTTCACAGAAAGCATGCATGGTTTCAATCCATAATTAAATCTCTTTTATTTCTCATGTGGATCTACTATTCATTGGAACTCTATTGGACGTTAGAAACGACGTTCCACTCGTCTCGTTGACTCACAAACCAACTGCTTAATTAAGTACTCTAATAAAAGTGAAGTGGTCGAGCATAGATAACCGAAAACCAGGATTAACATCATAACTTTAAGGTCGTCAGTAGAAACGGGTCTTTCTTCCGATTGCGGAGCTCGCCAAAGGATTTCGTTCATAATATAATGTTCTTCTTTCTTAAACATTTCAAGAAACTTAGTTTCAGAGGTTGCCATAAGACTGAAAAATAATTCAATAGTTAAACCAAAATAATGTACAATGTGCAATAACCTCTAGCTATTCATTAAAGGTTTTCTTATTTTCTATATGCGTAGTTTTTTCCTGATTATTAATATTGAATAAACGGTTTCTCCGTTGCATCACGCGAGAAGAGAATGAAATGTGAAATTTTATGGTGACAATTTCGGTGAATATCGCTTGCGGCAGAAATACACAACCCTCCTCGAAGTGTCTATATGTAACGTTTACCATCCCCTCAATGCCAGTTCTCCCAATGCAAAAGTGGATATAGAAGAGTGAAATAAGGCATTTTGAGTCTTTTCAAGTACATTCTTACACGCCTGCAGCAGCGCCATCTTGTTTTACCCCTAACTGTGGAACGGCTTAGGTTCAGTGGGACGCAAAAAAAGGGGGAAGAATGCTCGGAATTAATGGCAGGTGGTGTACGTCAGATTTAGGTAGATGCATCTGGCTGTATTTAAGCCTGAAGCAGGTTTGGGGAAAACTTAGGTACTCTGGGTGTGACGGGGATATTTTTTCCATATCATGCATAGGGTGGCAGTAAATCGTTTTCCTGGTTTTTGTTTGAAAAGTGTTTATAATAATCAGGAAATAACATGATTCAAGGAACTTTGCTTCCAAGGTAATTCATTTCTTTCTCTTTTATATAGGAGGTAATGTTGATTATGTGCCATACTAATTGTTATGGATATTTACAATCTGTTGACGGAATCCATAAAATGTGTACAAATTGACATGTTGTATGAAAAAGGAAATGCGAGATAATCTTCAGCTACTGGCTTAGAAAGCTGCAACTTTTGGATTGTACTGTAATCCTCTTTGTCCATTAAAAGAAAAGGCAATACTATTCCAATTATATAATCATTCAAGAACAATATTTCATTGTTTCGCAAGGTTCTATAAAGATCCGTATCAATCATACTTTGACTGTCGACGCTCTTTTTTTCAAGTTTTTCAAAAATTCTTTTGAAATTACCGTCAACTTTTGCCTACATAAAAAACACACATTTTTGTTTGCAAAAAGATTATAGATATGCACCCCATATGCCGAAATATTAGGTGCCCAAAAATTACGAAAATATATTTGCATTATTTACCCTTGAAAGGAGAGACTTTTTTTCGGGACTTTCTTCCAAAATAAGAAGGGTGTATTGCCGATCGTAACTCAGGTCCTCAAATGATGTAACAGTGTCATAAGAAAGGTCGCAATATCTGGATTTCATAGATGGCAATAATTGAAGATTTATAATGGTCACGGATAACAGCCAAATAGCCACAAATTTTAAATTGCCTGACACGCTTTTCGTTGGAATTGCTATCAAAATTACGAAAGAAACAACGATACTGATAAAATTATTTATCATATGAAACAATTGTTTTTGATAACTCATAACATGATCAATAATATCGTTTCGATCCTTCTCACAGTAGGAATAGAGTCATGGAAGAATAGATTATTAATTTTGACGTAACTAAGAGGGAAAGAAACGGGGGTAAAACTTTGCCTTCCATCTCACTTTTTGGAGCCTGCGCTGTAGTCTTTTTGTACCATGAGAGTGCGCAAAGACTGCAATGTATAAACCGTCTTGTATACTGAGGGTTGCCCACTTTCTTTGTTTCTTTTTTGAATCGAAAAGGTCTTTTGGAAAGGAGACGAAACAGCATAGGCCCCCGATCCATGCGTCATGAGGAACGGAGATGGGGGGGGGGGCATTGCTACACGGCACGATTCTGCGCATTTATCAAGCCTGCACCTGACGTCTCCTCTTTCTCTACAACTATGGTTAGATAGAGAGATTTTTCAAAACGTGCCTATCTCTCTTTTATAACCTACTCTTTTATAGAGAAAGTACTCTATAGAGAAAGTAGAGTCAAAGAGGGGAGGTGAATGTAACTTGAACAGTCCAGTTTTTTTCTGTATCTCACGTGCGCAAAGCGAAGGAGGCAGATGTCAGGAGATCCGTTAACAAAGATATTCAAGAGGGCTCCTTAATAATTGATCTCTAAAATTAGTTGGGCATAAACCACCCTGATTTTACGTTTTAGTGTTTATGTGGACGGCACAAACATTCACAGAAGAGATACGCGCGCTACTTGTTCCTTACTTAAATGTCACCTGAAGATGTGGCTACCAGTTTCTGAACAGTAACCAGTGAAATTAACCTTGTATGTCACAACCTTTTCCAATTAGTGTTAAAAACGATTGCTACTGCGCCGCCATTGGTTTAGTGGGGTCTGCTGAATCGAGCCTCTTATCCCTTGCCTCTCTCAGCATGTGAGAATTCAAGCAATAGGGGTAAAAGGTTCGATTTAGCGGATGCCACTAAACCCATGGCAGCGTAGTAGTTCACGTTTTTAAGACTAATTAAATTCTAATTATTTTGTAATAAGATATGAATCATTTTGTTTTTAATTATTTTTCCTTTATATCCCTTACAAAAATCTTCTTAAGAGTTCTAAAGGAATTTCTTTGGAACCCTACGGAGCCCTTGGGATCATTTTCTAAAGAAACTATTTCCAAAGACTTCCTTGGAATTTCCTAAAGAATTCTTGAGATAAATTTCCTAAGAATGTCTTGGGATTATTTTCTAAAGAAATTCTTTAGGAATTCTAGAGATAAATTTCCAAAGAAGGTCTAGGGATTATTTTCTAAAGAAATTCTTTAGGAATTCTAGAGCTAAATTTCCAAAGAATGGCTTGGGGTTGTTTTCTAAAGACATTCTTTAGGAATTCTAGACCTAAATTTCCAAAGAATGGCTTGGGGTTGTTTTCCAAAGAAATTCGTTAGGAATTATTGAGATAAATGTCCAAAAAAGCTCTAGGGTTTATTTTCCAAAGAAATTCGATAAGAATTCTAGAGATAAATTTCCAAAGAAGATCTAGGGTTTATTTTCCAAAGAAATTCGTTTGGAATTCAAGAGATATATTTCCAAAGGTCTAGGGTTTATTTTCCAAAGAAATTCGTTTGGAATTCAAGAGATATATTTCCAAAGAAGGTCTAGGGTTTATTTTCCAAAGAAATTCGTTTGGAATTCAAGAGATATATTTCCAAAGAAGGTCTAGGGTTTATTTTACAACGAAATTAGTTAAGAATTTTAGAGATGAATTTCAAAGGGCCAGATATTGCAATTATGCTTTACATATAATTATCTCAAAACATTTTTACCCAAATTGTTTAGCTTAAGTTTTCCTAGATAGACATTAACTTGATGGTTAAAAAATTTAAAAACGTTTCACGAAGGCTTGTCCCGTAGCTAAAGCTCAGCAAGCGCTGAAATCGAATGTATATTTACCTATTTTTTTATTTTTTTGCCTTTAATAATCCGTGAGGTGTTTATGTAAAGGATAAAATAGATTAAAAGTAAAATAAGATTAATTAAAATCGTTATGTTTAGATTTACAGGGAATCAAAGCCGTCAGTCGGAATTTTTGCTTAATTATCTTATGGCATGTTTTATCTTTATTTCGAGCGTAATTAGAGTCCAAAATAAATATTTTTTTTAAAATATTGTAGAGAAAATTAGGTTAAACGCGTCTCTGATACTCGAAAAACTCTCAGTGAATATACATTATTAAATTTAACAACAACGTCTGTATCTACTGCTTGGCCATTAAAGCCTCCAAAACCCACTTAGTACCCCATACAATTGCACAAGGTTAAAACTTTCTGCCGTTTACGGATGTTTCAAAGTCGATTTAAATGTCTGACTTTATAAGCATTTTCACACTGCATGCGAGAACTTCCCTCGCTATAAGGGGTGTTGTTCAGCATATAAGAACTGCACTCCCAGTATTGGGATATGGTTCTGCATGTGAGAACTATCCTCGTTTCTAGTGGCCAAATTAATTTACCCAATAACCTTCTCTATATGTTCCCCAAGAAAATTCCATAGATATTTTCCAAGGAAATTGCAAAGATTTTTCCCAAGAAAATTCCAAAGAAATTTCCCAAGTAAATTGCAAAGAAATTTCCCAAGTAAATTCCAAAGACATTTCCGAAGTAAATTCCAAAGACATTTCCCAAGTAAATTCCAAAGACATTTCCCAAGTAAATTCCAAAGACATTTCCCAAGTAAATTCCAAAGACATTTCCCAAGTAAATTCCAAAGACATTTCCCAAGTAAATTCCAAAGACATTTCCCAAGTAAATTCCAAAGACATTTCCCAAGTAAATTCCAAAGACATTTCCCAAGTAAATTCCAAAGACATTTCCCAAGTAAATTCCAAAGACATTTCCCAAGTAAATTCCAAAGACATTTCCCAAGTAAATTCCAAAGACATTTCCCAAGTAAATTCCAAAGACATTTCCCAAGTAAATTCCAAAGACATTTCCCAAGTAAATTCCAAAGACATTTCCCAAGTAAATTCCAAAGACATTTCCCAAGTAAATTCCAAAGACATTTCCCAAGTAAATTCCAAAGACATTTCCCAAGTAAATTCCAAAGACATTTCCCAAGAAAATTCCAAAGACATTTCCCAAGAAAATTCCAAAGACATTTCCCAAGAAAATTCCAAAGATATATCCCAAGAAAATTCCAAAGATATATCCCAAGAAAATTCCAAAGATATATCCCAAGAAAATTCCAAAGATATATCCCAAGAAAATTCCAAAGATATATCCCAAGAAAATTCCAAAGATATATCCCAAGAAAATTCCAAAGATATATCCCAAGAAAATTCCAAAGATATATCCCAAGAAAATTCCAAAGATATATCCCAAGAAAATTCCAAAGATATATCCCAAGAAAATTCCAAAGATATATCCCAAGAAAATTCCAAAGATATATCCCAAGAAAATTCCAAAGATATATCCCAAGAAAATTCCAAAGATATATCCCAAGAAAATTCCAAAGATATATCCCAAGAAAATTCCAAAGATATATCCCAAGAAAATTCCAAAGATATATCCCAAGAAAATTCCAAAGATATATCCCAAGAAAATTCCAAAGATATTTCCCAAGAAAATTCCAAAGATATTTCCCAAGAAAATTCCAAAGATATTTCCCAAGAAAATTCCAAAGATATTTCCCAAGAAAATTCCAAAGATATTTCCCAAGAAAATTCCAAAGATATTTCCCAAGAAAATTCCAAAGATATTTCCCAAGAAAATTCCAAAGATATTTCCCAAGAAAATTCCAAAGATATTTCCCAAGAAAATTCCAAAGATATTTCCCAAGAAAATTCCAAAGATATTTCCCAAGAAAATTCCAAAGATATTTCCCAAGAAAATTCCAAAGATATTTCCCAAGAAAATTCCAAAGATATTTCCCAAGAAAATTCCAAAGATATTTCCCATGAAAATTCCAAAGATATTTCCCATGAAAATTCCAAAGATATTTCCAGAGAAAATTCCAAAGATATTTCCAGAGAAAATTCCAAAGATATTTCCCAAGAAAATTCCAAAGATATTTCCCAAGAAAATTCCAAAGATATTTCCAAAGTAATTTCCAAAGAAAAAGAGGCCAATATTCCCCAATTTCCTAAAGAACGCCTTAAGGATTTCCAAAGAAATTTCCCAAGGAATTTTCTTAAGAGTTCTTAAGAAGATTTTTGTAAGGGATATAGAGAAAGGCATTCTTTGAAAGTATAATGTTATGTTACCTGAACGTTTCCTTTAAAGTAACAGGCGGCTCCATTACCACCCCTAGCATGCTGGCTAATCTGCTGTACACGAATTTTACCTTGCCAAAGGCAGAAACCAATCAGACCTAATGCACTAGGTCCCATTGGTTCCTGCCTTGGTTTAACTAGCCTTTGCCAAACTTAGCCAACGTGTAGCAGAAAAGGAATCTTTCAGGGGCATCAACGGAGCCGCCTTTGCTTTAAATGGAAAGGAGGACAAGTAGGAAGTGTAACGTTTAAAATCATAAAAAATAACATTAAAACCACTCACCCTTAAGAAGGAATAGAAAAAATAAGTTCCACATGTTGATCATCAACTTTCGGAATAAAACAGACACTTTCAATCTTCGATAAGTGTGAAAGGCAAAAGAAGCCGTCATCAATACTGAACATAAGAGTAGTAACACTATTATATAAGCTGTAACCTGTGAGTTACCAAGTTATAAATGAGCTATCTTCTTTCAAACAAAATCTAAAACGATAAATATAAGCGTACCATAGCATCGAAATAAAGTAAATCTGTTGAAGTAATAGATTTGGGATCGGGTGTTCCGGTTATCATAGTGAGAGCGGCGAAAACGTAAGGAAAAGAAAAGGCATTGACGTTCCATCTTGTTCGATTCTCGAAAAGAGACATCATTACAGGAAACATTATCAAGGCTATCTCCTACGATAAAAATTTTCAACAGATCAGTTTATTCATACATAAGTGAATCAAACCTAAAGTCTACGAGAGGTTAGTGTTGATCCGCAAACCAAGTTGTAAATAGAACTTACAGTAACGCCAAAAACGTATTTATATAAGAATAACGTTGAAACTAGCCAATTCCCTACCCATCCTCGACTACTTTGTATGTTTTGAAGGGAGTGGCTCATAATTTCAAAACTCGCGCTCGCCATCTATCGGCCTTATTCTCTCATATTTTGCGGTTTAAAGATGGATACTGTATAAGAAATGTAAATAATAATAAGTTATAACTGTACTAAAATAATAATTAAACATCAATTAAATATATTCTAATTCTAAACTTTAAAACCTAATTAAACTATATCAGGAGTTATATCGCATATCGCATTGTTGTCCACTTCGCTTTTTTACCACATTATTATTATTTAACCAAAAAAATCGAGATAAGAATGACAGTTTTGACCATAGCAGTCGCTATAGACAAAATTTGTGGGTGGAGCCAAAATATAAGCAGACGAAGTTTCTCAATGAAGTATGCAAGGGTGGTATCAGAGGCTAAAACTATGATCCGACGTTCTCAGTACATAAATCCTTTTTTGATAACGCTTGAATAATTCATAACTTTAGTTGTAACACCTTCAGTGGGTTATCATTAAATAGCAAAAGTTGCGTATTCAGGCAGATGATGGGTAAATAGTCCTCCTCGCATTGGAGAGGTAATATTTTACTTCCCCAACTTGTGCGGCAAAATTTGTCCGTTTCATGCATTGACTTCTCTATGTGCCATATTTTCAATTCACATTTTTCGTTAGTATGCTAAATTTCTAGTTACTTGAGGTAATTCTTCTTCATATGTCAAAATGTTGAGGAACTCATCTTTGCTGAAACTCTGAAGTTCTAAACTGAAAATAAAGTTTTTAAAGTGAAGATTAAAAAAATTAAAGATCTTCATCCTGGAACTGTCACGGGCGGGCATGGGGAAGTGTTAAGTCGAAAATAAGGTTAAAATAAATAATAAAATAAAAATTAGGGTTAGGTGGTCTGAGGTTAAAAGAAACCCCTTGTCAAACTTCGATCCTTCTAAGAGTAAAGGTGGCCTCTAATAATTTCAGTATGATATGTCAAGTAGGAAACAATTCTCACCTCACATTAAGCGTATTCTCTGCAAATCTGACAATTTCTTCTTTGATTTTACCTTGAGATTCAATTATATCCATATCCTAATGTAATTTAAGAGTAAATTAACAATTAATTGCCTCTGTTAAGTTTTTTTTATCAAATTTAGAGATGGTGATACCAGGCTTAACCCGATACCGATCGATAGCGGTGCAAACATGAACCGATACCGATATTTACTCACTTTGATCCAAAACCCGTTACTTCAACCGATACCGATATTTATAGTAGTACAGTGCCATTTACATATGTATTAAAATTACTAGGAAATAATTGTAGAGTAATATCATGAATTATACTACCAAGTACATTGTTTAGAGGTACTTCCAAAATAATATCACGGCTTATTGACATTCATAGAAATGTATTATAACCATTAATACATTATTCAAAGTCTTAATAATGTCATGTAGCGCCATATAATTCATTTTAAACGAGTATCGGTTTAGTATTATCAGAAACGGATTTATGTACTAAGAACGTCGAATCGTAGCTTTAGCCTCTAGTACCAGCCTCGCATACTTTATTGAGAAACTTCGTCTGCTTATATTTTGACTCCACCAACAAATTCTGTATATAGCGACTTCTAGAGAACGAAAATGTCATTCTTATCTCTATTTTCGTGGTTAAATTTTGTTTTCGAAATTGCTATATACAGAATTTGTGGGTGGAGTCAAAATATAAGCAGACGAAGTTTCTCAATAAAGTATGCGAGGATGGGTAGTGAATTTGCTACGTTCAACGTTCTTCTTACATAAATCCGTTTTGGTATTATATTATACCAACCGATCCGATATTATCGGGAAACCCCGAGTATCGATGCCGATACCGATATGGTATCGGTACCGGATCATCCCTAATCGAAATACAATGCTGTATTCGTTCATGACATTCTTTCAAATTATTGAAGTTCAACTTATTTATTAATGCTAATATTTTAAGCTTATCTGTTTTTTTTTTACTTATTATACTTCCCGTTAACTTGTGGGAATATGCCATTAATTACAACATAGTTTATATTTGTAATAATTGATTGTGTAGAGAAATAGCGTTTATATTAGAAAATGTATAGTTTTTCAAAGAATTAGTAATTCAAAACTGTGCATTACTGAAATATCAAATAATTCTAAACTATTTGATTATAACAAGAAGTTATATCAGTATCTCAGAGAGAAGGTATAAGATGCCTTTGTATTCGCGCGCCATAGTCCCAGTCCCCCTTTCAAAATACAAGGGGGGACGTAAAAGGAGGCGCCGGGCTATTTCGCCTCTCCTCAGTCGGAAAATACGTCATTTTTGTCGTCGCGCTGACGTGAGTTTTCAAGAACCAATGAGATGCTGGTTGTAATTTAGAGACGGGGATTGACTCCGGACCTACGTTTGGACTGGAGATAAAGCTGGAAATCTGGCGAATTTATACCTTCTCTCTGAGATACTAGATATAACCAGGGATAGATAGACTTTTTTAAGACGGAATTCCCAACGGTTAATATTTACTTCAGTCCGGCTCATAGACGAGTACATAGCCCCTTCCTTCAACACGTAACCAAAAAATTAAATTTTCTTATTGGCTCACTAAAACTACGTATTGGTGACGTTGCTGACAAGGAGGGCCAATAATACGTAATTCCTGTTTACATCTGTCGCTATGACTACGACCCCTCTTGCGTTGTACCAGAGCCCACTCGATCCGCGCTCCCGGACGCTGCGCTGCTCGCGCTATATAGCGCGAGCAGCTTACGTCGTGATGCGCGTGATCGAGTGGGCTATGGTTGTACAGAAAAGCATCTTTACAGGGGTTCAAAATGAAGCTGTCTAAAAGCAAGGGTACGGAAATTATTCGGGAATTGTTTTTAATAGCAATTAAGAGGTAGGGAATTTATTGCCGGTGTTTTGGATTTGGAGTACATCTGTAAGGATGAAAAGTGTTCGCTAATTCTTTCTAAAGCCAATCATGTCTACTATCCTCATAATTTTGTAAGCGAATTTGATGAAGTTAACCAAGGCTTAGTGAATGGCCAGGAGTTTTGTGAGCTTAGTGTTTGGTTAAAACCTGTTCGTGTTGTAATATCTATGAAGGCTTTTAAAGCATCACTACAACTTCATCAAAGAGAAATAAATCGTATTTCAAAATGTGTTTTGGTTTCAAGCCCTATGTCTTGTGTTACTTCCATTTTTAAACAATGTTCTTTCAAAAATTACAATCGGAGCCCAATCCATTCCAACTTGGCAGACGACGTTTATTTGACCCGGATATACATACAACGCCATAATGAAAATAAGACCCGCCTCTTCTTTCATACCCCCCGTCACGGGTAAGGGGGTCGTGGACTAGGACGCGCACCCGAATAACCCTGTTACCCATTCCGTCTTAAAAAAGTCTATCTTAAAAAAGTCTATCTATCCCTGATATAACTTCTTGATTATAATGAAGTTAGCAATATTTACCTGTAAGTAGCCTATTTTAATATGGCGGATGTCATTGCAATAAGAATTGCTAGATTAAGTAAAAATATATTTCAGTGAAAAGGTAATTATATATCACAGCTTTCCTTGTGCGCCGGACTATAAACGCTCACTTGAGGTTCTCCATTTCGTTTATGTTCATTTGAACGAAACCGCTTTTGTTTCATCAAATATGGTATCCATCGAAACTAAATATATAGCTAATACCAGAAGTAAAATGAGACTAGAAGTACTGAGATAACCAAATTCTTCACTTGGCGAAAGTGAATATTCTTGATAACACACCAACTGTTAGCCCTCTAGTAGCGGTTTCTGAATTTTCCTTCCTAAACAAGAGACGCTCGCGGCGGTAGACGGCCGAACTAGATTCAAGCACCCGCGTCCGTGTTCCGCGGCTTTAGGATGAGGGGAAGGGGTAGGAATTTTTTTGGAACTCGACCAATTGATTTCTCTCTAGTGTAGGCGCGATGGAAGTGGTATAAAATCCTCAAATTTGTTCACTAGTGCCAGGATCTACTACCAACGCTAGAGTTCTTTGCTTCTAGTCTCATCTTACTTCTGCTAATACAAATAGACACTCTTAGAAGAACGGCCTTTCCCAAAGATAAATGGAAAACTATAAAAAATTATCTCCTATTAATAAATAATGAGCATTTAGTTAGTCTTAAAAACGAGGACTACCGTGCCGCCATAGGTTTAGTGTAGTCCGCTAAATTTCAAGCCAGGGCTTGGAGACAAAGGTTTTTGTTTTATTTAGATAATCAATCTGCGAACTTCGCTTTGTGTAGAAATGTATACAAACACAATTAAGAACTATTGTCACGTCAGTGAAAGTACGAAGAAACTACCCACTTTTCACGTCAGTGAAAGTACGAAGCAAATATTTATAAGTAAAAATAACTTTATTCAATCTTTAAACGTAGGTATGTAAGTACTGGCTGTAAGTCGTACTTGACGCGGGGAGATGTTCTCTTAGTAGGGGCTGAGCCTTGGGCCTTATCCCTCTACTAAGAGCGGAGAAGCTAGAGAGTATAGCAGGGGCTGGACCTTAGGTCTTATCCCTCTGCTAGCTATCAGCTAATGCTTCCCTCAAGCCAGGGCGAAGCGGCCTTTTATACCCTCCTCGTATGCCGAGGGCAATTTAGGAAACTAGAGGACACGTTCGCACTGGCTTCTCAATCTATTCCCGACAGCTCCCCATATAAAAGAGCGCCGGCCCGGCGATCAACATAAAAACAGTAAAAATACAAATATACATGGAAAATACAAATATACAATATGAGCATGCGAACACAAAATTTAAAATGGGAATGATTAAATGTATTTAATTACGCGATATTATTAATTTAAAATGAGAATGATTAAAATAGTTACTCAGTATTGTTTATAGTTTTGCAGTTTATGGTATTTATTTACATGGTTGTTGAGCGAAGACTCAGCACTGTAAGTTCGTCGCGAATACGTTGGCGAATGGTCAGCATGTCGTTAGCGGAGAAGGAGAAGTCGCGGTCAGTGATCGCGTGTCGCGCAAATTCGATGCAAAAAACACCGCTGTCGACGCCGTTCATCTGTCGCGGTAAAGTCGGCGGAATGGTATCGAAGTCCTCAAAATTGAGGCCGAGAATCCCGCGTTTGGAAGATTCGACCCGGAGAAACGACGAAAGTTCGTTAAGTAGTTTGTGGTTGGGGGGAAAGGAATCTAAATGAAGGAATTGTTGTCTGTCGATGTCGATAAAAATGAGACTCCAATGGTTGAAGCGTCGTACCGGGATAAAGAGCATAGAGACACCGAATAAATCTTCCACGTGTGACACGCATAGTGAAGCTTTGTTGATGCCATGTTGATGGAGAACGGAGTAGAAACTGGACGGGAAGAAGTAGGATGGTCTAGGCGAGTGTGAACGGAGCAACTGGAAGTATTGGTCAATAATTTCCGGCGTGAGGCAGTGATCGTTAATGTTGGCACAGTTTTGATGATTGATAGGTCGTAGAAATTTAAGGTCCAGATGAATTGTAGAAGATGATGGTAATACTGGGTTGATTTTCATGATTCGTCGAATTAGTTGTTTTCGTTGTCGTTTGGCGTATCTCATCTTAATAGTAACTACTTGTACCGTATCGGTCAGGAGATGCGCGGAAGCGAGTCGATCGGCGAAGTGTCGGTGAAGAAGTGATGGTTGGAGAAATGGAGCTGGTGCCGGTCGTGGGACAACTGTATGGTATTGAAGATGGTTCAATTGCAGGAGCGTCATTTACCGTAATTGAAGAAGCTGGAGAACCCTCTGTACAATAGAAGTGGGTGACTGGCGAATCGTCAAAGTGCACCCTCTTTGTCGGTTTTGGCATTGAAGTTGGCAATTCTTCTCGCGGACGGTATGGTTTCAGTCTTTCGGCAGATACGAGATCGGTTTTCGTGCCGGTGGAATCCATTATCTCAAAGTTATTGGGCGCGGTACGGCGTAAGATACGGTAGGGTCCGCTGTATTGATGAAGCAGTTTTTCAGAGCGACCCGGAATCCGTCGGGGGGTGCGCAGAAACACCAAGTCCCCTTCAGTAAAAGTGACTTCTCGGCGGTGTTTGTCAAAGCGTTCCTTGTCCTTTGACTGGGCTAATTGTTGTCGTTCGGCGGCGATATTTCGAGCCCGCTGGGCGTAAAGGATGTTATGGAAGCCGAATGGAGTGTTTAGCTTAGCCGCAGGTAGTTCGAGGGCGGCATCCACGTGTAGATCGGCTTCGTAGCCGTGCAAGAGGAAGAAGGGAGAGTATCCCGTAACGCTGTGTATGGAGGTATTATAGGCGAAGACCAGGTGGGGTAAAAATTGGTCCCAGTCGTTGTGTTTTTCCGACACATATTGAGACATCATGTCAGCGAGAGTTTTGTTAAAACGTTCTGTGAGGCCATTAGTTCGAGGATGGTACGCTGTAGTCGTTTGATGTTTCACGCTAAAAAGGAGAGTGATTTCTTTCAATAGGTTGTTTAAGAATTCTCTGCCTCGGTCTGTAATGAGTTCTTTTGGGGTTCCGAATTTTAAAAATACGTTTTTCATGAGAAAAGATGCTGCCTCCTCCGCCGTTCCCCTTGGGACCGCGGCCGCTACTACCGTCTTCGTACAATAGTCCGTGCAGACGAATATGTGCTTGTTCCCACTAGTAGACTCGGGAAAGGGGCCAAGCTTATCTATTCCGCATCTTTCAAAGGGTTTGGTTGTTGGTGGGATTGATTGAAGGAATCCCGCTGGGCGAAATGGATATATGTTTTGAGAGTTGCATGGTATGCAGGAACTAACGTAGTTTGAAATCTGATTTAGCATTTTAGGCCAAAAGAAGCGTTGTCTAATTTTTTCCCATGTGCGGCGGAAGCCTAAGTGGCCTGCGGTGACGTCATCGTGTAGTGCATGTAGGATTTCTTTCCTGATTTCTTTAGGGGCAACCATTACAAGTTTGAACCCGTCTTCGGTTTTTACGCGGCGATGAAGAATGTTACCTAGGATCTCGTAGCATTTTGCCATTTTCTTAACATCTTTAGAAGGCGAAGAATCGGGGCTTTCTAGGCAATTTATTATCTTTGAAAAAACGGGGTCCTTTTGTTGAAGGTTACGGATATTGAAACTTCGGAAACGCTTGAGTGTTTCGGCTTGGTTTACTGCGGCAAGCAGGATAGGTATTTCTTCCTTGGGGGCTGGATCGAGGGGAGCTCGTGACAGTGCGTCAGCATCCATATGTTTACGTCCATTCTTATGGGTTATCAGAACATCGAATTCTTGTAATTGCAGGGCCCAACGGGCCAGCCTCCCATTTGGGTTCTTCACTGATTTTAAATAGCAGAGGGCGTGATGGTCTGTTACGACTTTGAAGGGTCGTCCATAAAGGTATGGTCGAAATTTCTGGGTGCCGTATATTATCGCAAGGCATTCTCTGTCAGTTGGGCTGTAGTTTTGCTCAGCTTTGTTTAGTAGGCGGCTAGTGTATCCAATTACATGCTCACGCCCATCTCGTCTTTGTTTCAAGATGGCACCGATGCCGTATGCGGAAGCATCGCTATGTAATTCAAATGGTTCTTCAAATACGGGATGAGAGAGAATCGGTGATGAAGTTAGACGTTCTCTTAGCGTTTGAAACGCTTCTTCTGATTCGGGGGTCCATTCAAAAAGTGAGTCTTTTGTTGTAAGGTCTGAGAGAGGTTTTGCGATGGATGAAAAGTTATGGATAAATCGACGGTAATATCCAGCGAGTCCCAAAAAGCGTTGTATTTCCTTGACGTTGTTTGGTCTGGGAAACTTCTCAACAGCTTCAATTAATCGTGGGTCGGGATACACTCCCTCTCCGTCGATCACGTGTCCCAGGTAGCGAATTCTGGTTTTAGCGAAGGAGCATTTCTCTGGTTTTATTTTTAGTCCTGCCGTTTGGAGGCATTTAAAGACGTTTTCCAAATGGTGTAAGTGTTCCTCAAAAGTACGGGAAAAGATAATGATGTCGTCTAAATAGGCGAGGGCTACTTTCCACATGAGAGCACCAAGTACTTTGTGCATGAGACGTTGGAAAGTACTGGGAGCGTTGCATAGGCCCATTCCCAGTACGTTAAACTCATATTGGCCATCGGGGGTGACGAAAGCGGTTTTTTCTTTGTCATCCTCGTGTAACTCGACTTGAAAATAGCCTTGAGCCAAATCAAGCGTTGTGAACAGGTTTGATCCGGAAAGGCGATCCAGCGTATCGTCAATGCGTGGTAAGGGATGGACATCTTTCTTGGTTACGGAGTTTAATTTCCGCCAGTCTACGCAGAATCTTATACCCCCGTCCTTCTTTTTGACCATTATTACTGGAGCGGCCCAGGGCGAACAAGATTCCCTGATGATGTTGTTGTGGAGCATTTTGTCTACTTCCTTTTTGATAGTATCTCGTTCCGTGATAGACTTACGATAAGGTTGGGATCTGACTGGTGATGCGTCCCCCGTGTTGATTCGGTGCCGGACCAACGACGTACGTCCGAGATCTCCGTTGTGACGGGAGAAAACCGTGTGATATTTTTGAAGCATACTTTTTAAGGATGATAATTGCGACTCGTTAAGGTGGTCTCCGAAATCCAAGTTATCAGGCAGGGTTTCATCCGGGCTAAAGGTCTCGTCAAGGTAGTTTATGTCAAGAACCGGGTAGCCTTCACCCACAAGTGTTTTTTCAGGGAGAATTATCGGTTGTTTACCGAGATTTGCGACTCGCAGAACGCCTTTACCCTCGTTGAAAGCGGTTAAGGTTTTACAAACTAAAAGTTTATATCGGTCAGCGGTGTCGCGGGCTTGTTCTACGAGTAGTGTTAAGTCGTCGTGCTTGCACGTAACGTCCAATACTATTTCTGATTCAGGTGGTATCACAGTATCCTGTGCCAGCCTTATTTGTACTGGACCTTCAATAGTGGGTGTAGTTGCAAAGGAGAGGAGTTCGTCCTGAATTTGAACCGTAGATTCTCCAAAGTCTATTACGATTTTATTGTTTATGCAAAATTCTAGCCCGAGTAGTAGGTCATACGCGAAGTCTTCAATCACGTAAACGTCAATCATTTGTGTGGACTGCCCGAGCTGGACAGATGTTTGAGTTTTCCCGAGAGGTTTAATGTTCTGACCATTGGCGACTCGGAACACGATATCGGTTGCAGGGCTGACGGTCAGCCCCAGGGACGCGGCTTTTTCTCGACTTATTATGTTTTTAACGCTTCCCGTATCGAAAATAATGTTGACCGGGTGATGAGAAATGTCTAATGATGCTGAAAGTTGAACTAACTGATGTGATGATTGAATAAAAAGTGGGAATTCTTCTGGGGTCGACAAAGGGTACTTCCCTACATCCTCCGCCGGCGGTCGTTTCCCGAACCGTTATTCGCGTTTTGGGTGTGATGTCCCGGTTCACTGCGATAGGGTGAGTCCGAGCGATTTCTGTTTCCGGGGTTTGGGGAAGCTGATCGCTGGCTCGCGTTGTACGGCGAGGGGCTACGGCCCCTATTAAATTGTCGGTTGTTATTTCTGTTATTATAGGGCGAGGGGCTACGACCTCTATTAAACACTTGACTACTTGTTCTATTAAAGTCTTTTCTTTGTTGGAACGAAGGTCCGCTACCCCGAATATCGCGTGCAGGGGATGGATCTCGCCACGAGCGGTGCGTGGTTTGGCGTTGGTCTTGGCAATAAGAAGCCCTGTGGTCATTACGTCCACACTGTGAACAATTGAGGCTTTTCTGCATCTTTTCTATATCTGTATTAAGATGCCGATTTTCATCTCGCAATCTACGTTTTTCTTGGTTAATTTCGAGAATTTCGTCACGTAGCTGTTCATTCTCGTTTGTTAGTTGACGTACTTCCCTACGTAATTGGGCCAGCTCCTGCTGGTCAGCGGAATTATAGGGAAATGCAGTCGTCGCGGCCGATGAACTAGGGACGTTGCCAGCTAGGGCCGTAGCAAGGACGTCGATTATTTTGTGGTCACCATGAGACAGGCTGTCCATGGACGATGATAGGAGTTGTATATTGCCGAGAAAGTCAGCAGTCGATGCGGGTTGCATGAGAACAATTTTCTCACGTAAATGAGGTAAAATACCTCGCAAAAGATGGTGGAGTTTCTCCGTCTCGGACATAGAGGGGTTCACCCTCGAACAGAGATCGATGATATTTCGATAATACGTGACCGGAGATTCACCGGGCATTTGTTTGCGAGACAGGAGTTCGTTGAACGTGGCTAGTGCATTTTGGCCAAATTCAGCCTTTAAGGCGGCTTCCCAGTCGGGCCAGGTGAGAGCGCCTTGTGAGGAAGCGGCACTCTGAAGGCGTATTCTCGCAGAATACCAGGAAATCGCTTTTCCCTGAAGAACAGTTGGCAAAATGGCTATTTTTTCACCATCATTTTTGCCCGCCAGTACTTGTTTAAAAATGGTCAACCAATCGTGAACATCGTGAATAGCGGGATCGAATTTCGGGGCATCCCGAGCGAGATTGATGGCAGCAACGGCAGCGGCTACGGCTTGAGCGATATCGGCGGAAGTCGCCATGCTGGAAAGTATCGTTTCTGCAGCAGGGGTTGATTGCAACGGCAAATGTATCTTTTGCGCCGGTGCTGAGGTTGAACGACGAGCGCGTGGCGGTTTTGTGTAACCGTAGAATTCGGGTACCAATTTTCGGCACCTCCGTGAGCTGCGGGGAACTGGATCAGTCGGCCGGAGATTCCCGAGAGTTACCGTTGAAATATTGTCCGCGAATTTAGCTTCGAAATCGGCGGTTAACGGTAAGCTTAAAAGCGAAGTGTTGTCCGGATACCAATAAATTTCAGTGTCCGAAGAATCGGTGACGGAGCTAGAGCTCATAAGCCAAAAATGCCGATATAAGGACGGGCGGATACGGACCGCGCCTCCACCACTTGTCACGTCAGTGAAAGTACGAAGC
Organism: Phalangium opilio; assembly: GCF_054372755.1. Lineage (NCBI taxonomy): Eukaryota > Metazoa > Arthropoda > Arachnida > Opiliones > Phalangiidae > Phalangium > Phalangium opilio. The sequence goes on from NW_028324218.1 coordinate 10,588,602, forward strand.
AAATACCCACTTGTCACGTCAGTGAAAGTACGAAGCAAATATTTATAAGTAAAAATAACTTTATTCAATCTTTAAACGTAGGTATGTAAGTACTGGCTGTAAGTCGTACTTGACGCGGGGAGATGTTCTCTTAGTAGGGGCTGAGCCTTGGGCCTTATCCCTCTACTAAGAGCGGAGAAGCTAGAGAGTATAGCAGGGGCTGGACCTTAGGTCTTATCCCTCTGCTAGCTATCAGCTAATGCTTCCCTCAAGCCAGGGCGAAGCGGCCTTTTATACCCTCCTCGTATGCCGAGGGCAATTTAGGAAACTAGAGGACACGTTCGCACTGGCTTCTCAATCTATTCCCGACACTATAAACAATCAAACGAAGCCTTGGTCGGTCAACTGAAGGTAAATTCAGTCCATCGACCTGCTGCCTGTATATTAAGTCATTGCACAAACGAGAAAAGAAGCTGATAATGAACAGAATAATCACCACAATACACTCATTGCTTAAAATATAAGAAAGTAAGGCGGCCCAACCAAAATTTTGGCAAATTCTCCGTGTAATTAAAAATAGTTAAAAACCGAAAATATTTTGTGATAAATTTACCTTACTCGAGTTTTTCGATTTCATACGTGTTCATTTGAAAGCTAACGAAAACTATCTGGAAATACCGTATGGAATGCATGATTATAACAATACATTAAAATAATGATTGCCCTTATACGTGCAGTACGCTTTTTAGAAGTCAACATAATTGGAATGCAGAAGGTAAAAATATAATAATACATAACAGAGCAAGACCAGCCGACTAGCCTCAGATCATCGATTTCCAGCCTCTAACGCGATTGCACGAAACGTGAAAATAAGTAAAAAAAATTATATAACTATCTATGTATATATTATTGGAGCTGTATGGTCCCTTGTCGCCCTAGCTCGACGAAATAATGGAACAAAAAAAAAAAAACTTAGAAATGCTAAAAATATGACGTCTAGACCAATGCACACAAAATTTACTTCACTGTGGATATGAATATCTATAAACATACATTGAAACTGCGTATAGTTTGCCTGCCAGAGTTGGCAATTATTTATATTACAGAGCCAACCCAATACTTAGTCATTACATAAATTATGTAATTGGCAAAATAGACTTCAACGCCACCCATATACCGATTTATTACACTACTTTAAGGTTTGAAACATGAATGTGTATGAATTCAACGTACTATGGATTCTCAACGCATACCTTAATCCACAAGGCACTACACTTCGGCCCATGTTGATGATAAAACAATTATGATGTAACCGCCATCCTCGAGTGAAACGGAAAATACGAATTTATTTTGTCTCTGCCTATGGTTAAAAGTTTACGAACTCACCAATCAGGATTCTCCGGAGAGCTATAGTTCGTTTTCCCCTAACAACTTCCGACTCAATTTAGAGCCACCTCACATCCGCTTGTGTGCCGCACTTTTAAAGGCCAGCTTTTGGGCCAAGTTAGGAATCCATAATAAGTTAGACAATTTTCGAACATACCATGAATTAAAAATATAATTTATAGAAGGAATAATGTACCGAGGAGTACTAGTTTAAGACGTATTTTCATAAACGTAAGGAGCGTGAAAAATAGCGCGAGAGCGATATCCTTGAAGCGAGAAATTTGTTAGAAATAAATCTTGCTCCTGGCTGTGGTATTTTCATAGCCGCATGAAGCGTTCATTAGACGCGAGAAACTGACACTAGGGCTGCGTTCAGTAACACTCATCAGGAAAAACATCGATGTTTGGGAAAATGAAATCGGTGTTCTTTTGACGTCATGATGACGTTGCAGTTGTTGAACGGCACAATTTTGTGTAATCGATGCTTTTCTTAAAGGCGACGATATTATGATAAAGTTACGGCAAAGGCTTAAATAATAAATCCGAACTATTTACAAAGATATTGTACTTCAATTTATCAATTAAATAGAAATTCTGTCAGAATCCATTTTTTTACCAAAATAATATATTGCTTTTCAGTATTATTATCCATAAGGATAATATTTGTCAATTCTTCATTATTTTAAATTGGTAGAGATTGGGATGTAGTTCCCCCCATTTTTGGTCGTGGCGCAAAATGACGAAATTTACGTCATGAATCCGATGCTCATCAAAAAAGCCTCCTCTCACAGCTGATTTTTCTGATGGGCATCCGATGAGCATCATGACGTCACGCCCAAAGACGCGAAAAACCGTTCAGTAAGACATCGATGTCATCTTTTAGTCATCGATGTTTTTGATGCCGGTTACTGAACGCAGCCTATTTCTTATCTGACTGATACAGATATTTCTAGCGTCCCGCTTATTAGCAAGAAGCTAAATGCAGAGGTCACGTGATAACGTTTCAGCGAATAATAGGGACAAATAAAAAAAAAATTTGCACGTGTTTTTTTTTACTATTTTTTTTAGAGCAAGATGTTTTTTCTTTAGTGTCTGCGCTAGAATACTTTTTTAATTTTTTATTATTATTATTATTATTATTATTATTATTATTATTATTATTATTATTATTATTAATTACTGTTGAAATTTCCGTCTTCAATGAAAAAGCACCAGCAAGGACTTAATTGCGATTATGAGCATTGAATCTACAGTGAGTGAAATGAAAGCAAGGAGGATGTATAAGAGGGGGAGACTCGTTCTGGAAAGTGGAAGGTAAAAATAAACGAGGGATGGTCAAAATTATAAACAAGCTCATGAGGCTAGAGCAAGGAGGCTTGAACGCGTGCGCGAGAACGTAGGCTTTATAGCCGTGAGGGGGTAGCGATAACCATGGTAACCGGGGAACGGCACAGTACCGTTTTAGGAACGGGGGAATACATGCATTTTGTCTGATTCTGAGTCTTCCCCGCTTATACATCCTCCTTGATGAAAATAGCTACGACAACCCGCAACTCGCTAATCGGCGAGTTAGAACTGAATTTCTAGCTTCTTTGAAAACGAAGCTTTAATAAGTCTTTAACTTCTTTTGTTTAAGCTCTGATAAATGAAATCGAGTATATTGGTGAGCAAGTTTAAAGTATTTGAGACTTTCATCATGTGAAGTAGGACATTCCACAGCATAAAAAACCAGGCCTTGAAATGTATTCTGCATGTTGAATCACCATTGTTTCGCCATAATCGCGAATTTCACAAAAGCATTGTGTTTAATAGATAATTAAATCTCTTATTTTTCTGGTTCGAAATCCACTCTTCATTTCACTTTCCAAGGAGGTTGAAATTTCATATTTAGTGATATTATTGTAATAGACAGTTATTGAACGATTGGGACGACGTTTCGCTGCCTTCGTAGATTTACAATCCAAATGTTTAATTATGTACTCCAATAAAAGTGAAATGGTCGAACAAAGATATCCGTAGACAATAATTAACATCCTCCGCCGGCGGTCGTTTCCCGAACCGTTATTCGCGTTTTGGGTGTGATGTCCCGGTTCACTGCGATAGGGTGAGTCCGAGCGATTTCTGTTTCCGGGGTTTGGGGAAGCTGATCGCTGGCTCGCGTTGTACGGCGAGGGGCTACGGCCCCTATTAAATTGTCGGTTGTTATTTCTGTTATTATAGGGCGAGGGGCTACGACCTCTATTAAACACTTGACTACTTGTTCTATTAAAGTCTTTTCTTTGTTGGAACGAAGGTCCGCTACCCCGAATATCGCGTGCAGGGGATGGATCTCGCCACGAGCGGTGCGTGGTTTGGCGTTGGTCTTGGCAATAAGAAGCCCTGTGGTCATTACGTCCACACTGTGAACAATTGAGGCTTTTCTGCATCTTTTCTATATCTGTATTAAGATGCCGATTTTCATCTCGCAATCTACGTTTTTCTTGGTTAATTTCGAGAATTTCGTCACGTAGCTGTTCATTCTCGTTTGTTAGTTGACGTACTTCCCTACGTAATTGGGCCAGCTCCTGCTGGTCAGCGGAATTATAGGGAAATGCAGTCGTCGCGGCCGATGAACTAGGGACGTTGCCAGCTAGGGCCGTAGCAAGGACGTCGATTATTTTGTGGTCACCATGAGACAGGCTGTCCATGGACGATGATAGGAGTTGTATATTGCCGAGAAAGTCAGCAGTCGATGCGGGTTGCATGAGAACAATTTTCTCACGTAAATGAGGTAAAATACCTCGCAAAAGATGGTGGAGTTTCTCCGTCTCGGACATAGAGGGGTTCACCCTCGAACAGAGATCGATGATATTTCGATAATACGTGACCGGAGATTCACCGGGCATTTGTTTGCGAGACAGGAGTTCGTTGAACGTGGCTAGTGCATTTTGGCCAAATTCAGCCTTTAAGGCGGCTTCCCAGTCGGGCCAGGTGAGAGCGCCTTGTGAGGAAGCGGCACTCTGAAGGCGTATTCTCGCAGAATACCAGGAAATCGCTTTTCCCTGAAGAACAGTTGGCAAAATGGCTATTTTTTCACCATCATTTTTGCCCGCCAGTACTTGTTTAAAAATGGTCAACCAATCGTGAACATCGTGAATAGCGGGATCGAATTTCGGGGCATCCCGAGCGAGATTGATGGCAGCAACGGCAGCGGCTACGGCTTGAGCGATATCGGCGGAAGTCGCCATGCTGGAAAGTATCGTTTCTGCAGCAGGGGTTGATTGCAACGGCAAATGTATCTTTTGCGCCGGTGCTGAGGTTGAACGACGAGCGCGTGGCGGTTTTGTGTAACCGTAGAATTCGGGTACCAATTTTCGGCACCTCCGTGAGCTGCGGGGAACTGGATCAGTCGGCCGGAGATTCCCGAGAGTTACCGTTGAAATATTGTCCGCGAATTTAGCTTCGAAATCGGCGGTTAACGGTAAGCTTAAAAGCGAAGTGTTGTCCGGATACCAATAAATTTCAGTGTCCGAAGAATCGGTGACGGAGCTAGAGCTCATAAGCCAAAAATGCCGATATAAGGACGGGCGGATACGGACCGCGCCTCCACCACTTGTCACGTCAGTGAAAGTACGAAGCAAATACCCACTTGTCACGTCAGTGAAAGTACGAAGCAAATATTTATAAGTAAAAATAACTTTATTCAATCTTTAAACGTAGGTATGTAAGTACTGGCTGTAAGTCGTACTTGACGCGGGGAGATGTTCTCTTAGTAGGGGCTGAGCCTTGGGCCTTATCCCTCTACTAAGAGCGGAGAAGCTAGAGAGTATAGCAGGGGCTGGACCTTAGGTCTTATCCCTCTGCTAGCTATCAGCTAATGCTTCCCTCAAGCCAGGGCGAAGCGGCCTTTTATACCCTCCTCGTATGCCGAGGGCAATTTAGGAAACTAGAGGACACGTTCGCACTGGCTTCTCAATCTATTCCCGACACTATAAACAATCAAACGAAGCCTTGGTCGGTCAACTGAAGGTAAATTCAGTCCATCGACCTGCTGCCTGTATATTAAGTCATTGCACAAACGAGAAAAGAAGCTGATAATGAACAGAATAATCACCACAATACACTCATTGCTTAAAATATAAGAAAGTAAGGCGGCCCAACCAAAATTTTGGCAAATTCTCCGTGTAATTAAAAATAGTTAAAAACCGAAAATATTTTGTGATAAATTTACCTTACTCGAGTTTTTCGATTTCATACGTGTTCATTTGAAAGCTAACGAAAACTATCTGGAAATACCGTATGGAATGCATGATTATAACAATACATTAAAATAATGATTGCCCTTATACGTGCAGTACGCTTTTTAGAAGTCAACATAATTGGAATGCAGAAGGTAAAAATATAATAATACATAACAGAGCAAGACCAGCCGACTAGCCTCAGATCATCGATTTCCAGCCTCTAACGCGATTGCACGAAACGTGAAAATAAGTAAAAAAAATTATATAACTATCTATGTATATATTATTGGAGCTGTATGGTCCCTTGTCGCCCTAGCTCGACGAAATAATGGAACAAAAAAAAAAAAACTTAGAAATGCTAAAAATATGACGTCTAGACCAATGCACACAAAATTTACTTCACTGTGGATATGAATATCTATAAACATACATTGAAACTGCGTATAGTTTGCCTGCCAGAGTTGGCAATTATTTATATTACAGAGCCAACCCAATACTTAGTCATTACATAAATTATGTAATTGGCAAAATAGACTTCAACGCCACCCATATACCGATTTATTACACTACTTTAAGGTTTGAAACATGAATGTGTATGAATTCAACGTACTATGGATTCTCAACGCATACCTTAATCCACAAGGCACTACACTTCGGCCCATGTTGATGATAAAACAATTATGATGTAACCGCCATCCTCGAGTGAAACGGAAAATACGAATTTATTTTGTCTCTGCCTATGGTTAAAAGTTTACGAACTCACCAATCAGGATTCTCCGGAGAGCTATAGTTCGTTTTCCCCTAACAACTTCCGACTCAATTTAGAGCCACCTCACATCCGCTTGTGTGCCGCACTTTTAAAGGCCAGCTTTTGGGCCAAGTTAGGAATCCATAATAAGTTAGACAATTTTCGAACATACCATGAATTAAAAATATAATTTATAGAAGGAATAATGTACCGAGGAGTACTAGTTTAAGACGTATTTTCATAAACGTAAGGAGCGTGAAAAATAGCGCGAGAGCGATATCCTTGAAGCGAGAAATTTGTTAGAAATAAATCTTGCTCCTGGCTGTGGTATTTTCATAGCCGCATGAAGCGTTCATTAGACGCGAGAAACTGACACTAGGGCTGCGTTCAGTAACACTCATCAGGAAAAACATCGATGTTTGGGAAAATGAAATCGGTGTTCTTTTGACGTCATGATGACGTTGCAGTTGTTGAACGGCACAATTTTGTGTAATCGATGCTTTTCTTAAAGGCGACGATATTATGATAAAGTTACGGCAAAGGCTTAAATAATAAATCCGAACTATTTACAAAGATATTGTACTTCAATTTATCAATTAAATAGAAATTCTGTCAGAATCCATTTTTTTACCAAAATAATATATTGCTTTTCAGTATTATTATCCATAAGGATAATATTTGTCAATTCTTCATTATTTTAAATTGGTAGAGATTGGGATGTAGTTCCCCCCATTTTTGGTCGTGGCGCAAAATGACGAAATTTACGTCATGAATCCGATGCTCATCAAAAAAGCCTCCTCTCACAGCTGATTTTTCTGATGGGCATCCGATGAGCATCATGACGTCACGCCCAAAGACGCGAAAAACCGTTCAGTAAGACATCGATGTCATCTTTTAGTCATCGATGTTTTTGATGCCGGTTACTGAACGCAGCCTATTTCTTATCTGACTGATACAGATATTTCTAGCGTCCCGCTTATTAGCAAGAAGCTAAATGCAGAGGTCACGTGATAACGTTTCAGCGAATAATAGGGACAAATAAAAAAAAAATTTGCACGTGTTTTTTTTTACTATTTTTTTTAGAGCAAGATGTTTTTTCTTTAGTGTCTGCGCTAGAATACTTTTTTAATTTTTTATTATTATTATTATTATTATTATTATTATTATTATTATTATTATTATTATTATTATTATTATTATTATTATTATTAATTACTGTTGAAATTTCCGTCTTCAATGAAAAAGCACCAGCAAGGACTTAATTGCGATTATGAGCATTGAATCTACAGTGAGTGAAATGAAAGCAAGGAGGATGTATAAGAGGGGGAGACTCGTTCTGGAAAGTGGAAGGTAAAAATAAACGAGGGATGGTCAAAATTATAAACAAGCTCATGAGGCTAGAGCAAGGAGGCTTGAACGCGTGCGCGAGAACGTAGGCTTTATAGCCGTGAGGGGGTAGCGATAACCATGGTAACCGGGGAACGGCACAGTACCGTTTTAGGAACGGGGGAATACATGCATTTTGTCTGATTCTGAGTCTTCCCCGCTTATACATCCTCCTTGATGAAAATAGCTACGACAACCCGCAACTCGCTAATCGGCGAGTTAGAACTGAATTTCTAGCTTCTTTGAAAACGAAGCTTTAATAAGTCTTTAACTTCTTTTGTTTAAGCTCTGATAAATGAAATCGAGTATATTGGTGAGCAAGTTTAAAGTATTTGAGACTTTCATCATGTGAAGTAGGACATTCCACAGCATAAAAAACCAGGCCTTGAAATGTATTCTGCATGTTGAATCACCATTGTTTCGCCATAATCGCGAATTTCACAAAAGCATTGTGTTTAATAGATAATTAAATCTCTTATTTTTCTGGTTCGAAATCCACTCTTCATTTCACTTTCCAAGGAGGTTGAAATTTCATATTTAGTGATATTATTGTAATAGACAGTTATTGAACGATTGGGACGACGTTTCGCTGCCTTCGTAGATTTACAATCCAAATGTTTAATTATGTACTCCAATAAAAGTGAAATGGTCGAACAAAGATATCCGTAGACAATAATTAACATCATAACTTTAAGGTCATCAAATGAAACTGATCTTTTTTCTGATTTCGGAGCTCGCCAAAGGATTTCGTTCATGATAAAATACTCCTTTTTTCTAAACGCCTCTAAGAACTTGGTTTCAAAAGAGGTCATAATGCTGAAAAAAATTCATTTAAATAGTTAAGGAAAACTTCATGATAATATAGTTTACATTATATTCGAAAAATCAAGAGCCTATAAAATAATAATTAAATAATTGGAATCATGTTTCCATCCAAAATATTAAAGAAGATACAAGCGTTAAGTTCCCTTAATGGCCCTTACGCGTTCGGCTACCCACCAGACACCCGGGGTGTCTAGGGGAACTAAACTATTCCCCATAAGAGGAATCCGTCAGTTGGTACATGGACGAACCAATACTGAAGGACGGATGGCAGCCCGTACTAAGCGACTAAACAACCAATGTTAAGTTTAATTCCCCCTTTTCAGCCCAAAAATGGAGGGGGGTTATGAGAAAATCCTGAGTCAAACCCCGGAAAATAGCTGGCGCCATCTAGACAAAATGAGGCGTTAGCTGCTTCCCTCTTTAGAACGTTGATTTCCCCATATGCCCCCCCCCCACACTATCCGGTTTGCTACTATCTGCCGCTAATTAACAAGTATTTTTCAACCTTCTCCCTCTGCCATCGTCTAGTCGTCCAACAGTCCCTATTAACCCCATCTCGTGGGTGCTTCGCAGAGTAGCTGAACGAATAAGGGCAATTAAGGAAACTTATTTGTTGGAATCGTCTTTAATATTGCCGATAGAAACTCGGTTCTAATTGAGATATTCATTATCTTATACGCTCTTTCGATTAAAAAAGAAGATTTTATTGTGACATATACCATTAAGATATAATACTCTACACCGTTCAAAACCATCAACTGCAGGTTTTTCTGGAGATTCAGTTGTAAAACTTTGAATAAAGCATTTTTTCGCAGTTGAGTGTTTGTTTGGCCATTCACGCGAGAAAAAGTATATAATAGGGGTATGCGAATACCACTTTTCGGGTGTCAAAACAAAAAAATTTCCTTATCAAATAGTTTATTCCAAATCGAATACTGAATAGTTAGGCCTTGGAAAATTGTTCAAGGCACTTACTGGTTGTTTTTGATGGGAAACAAATAAAATTGGGATGCTATTTTGTAAAATAAGGTGGATCTCTCTAGTGCCGAGGACCTAAATTTGTGGTAGACGAACTTTAACCGAATAGTCAGTTCAGTATTCGATATTCGTTTTATTCGGTTCGGTATTCGAACGAATTATTCTATTGAAACGGTTAACCGCACGGAGGATCTCGTTTTTTTTTGCGAAATATTTGGGTTAGCAAAGAATATGAAAGGTGATTCAAGGAACGGGTCATAGATGAAATTTTTCTTTCCGATTCAATTGAGGTTTAAGTTTATAAGTTTTATTCCATAAGTATGACACTACATATAAATAAATAAATATAAACTTTTGTCTATGAAGGGATATCCACACTAAGCCTGTGGCTTGTTTACAGGTGGGTCCCTTTACAATGCATAGAGGGGTGGTGATCTTTAAATCTTTCCAATACATATGGCTTCTCAAGTTATTACATTTCTTCCTTTTTCATATAGGAAATAATGTTGATTTTGCGGTATACTTAATGTTGTGGGTACTTACAATCTATTGATGGCATGGCAAATGTGTGTACAAATTGATATGTTGTACGAAAAGGGTAAAACAAGATAGTCTTCAGCTACTGGCTTTGAAAGCTGCAACTTTTGGATTGTACTATAATCCTCTTTGTCCAAGAAAAGAAAAGGCAGTAGTATTTTAATCAAATAATCATTCAGGAATACTATTTCATTGTTTCGCAACGTCGTATAAAGATTAGTATCAATCATAGTTTCATCATCAATGCTAATTTTTTCAAGTTTATCAAAAACGCTTTTGAATTTACCATCACTTTGCGCCTAGAATAACATTAAAAAAAAGTGCTGTGTGAACGTTATTATGAGGTACACGAAAGTAAGCATTCTTTAAAATTAATTAGTTATTCATCAAATACCCAACCCTTCAATGTCAGAAAAAAATTATGAAAATACGTGCTATTATTTACCATGGAAAGTAGAGACATTTTTTCGGGACTATCTTCCAAAATCATAAGAGTGTATTGCCGTCCATCACTCAGGTCCTCAAATGATGTAACAGTGTCATAAGAAAGGTCGCAATAGTTAGATTTCATCGATGGCAATAGTTGAAGATTTATAATGGTCACGAATAGAAGCCAAAAAGCAACTATTTTCAAATTGCCTGACACGCTTTTTGTTGGAATCGCTAACAAAATTGCCAAATGGATTTTAAAATTTTTCGCTTCATGAAAAACGATACTCCAGCAATTATTTATCATTTGAAACCCACTCGTTAATTATAACTTCATTTTCAATAATGTTTTAGGTTAATATCTTGATCAATGATATTTAAGTCTTAGGACCGTAATACACTGGGTTCAATGAGAATATTGAGTCGACAATGTTCTATGACTGTTCAAAATTTAAATCAGATAATGAAATACAATGCTAATTCTACAGGGCCGGTAGGCCCTTGTAGATATGACTTGACACCCTTTTGTAACGTTAAAGCAAAATTCACATGCTTTTACTAAATTTCCTATGGAGATTAACATGGCGTTTTTCGTGATTTACCCCCACCGCGAACAGAAAAACTACAGCGAAGTTACTTTTCGGAATACTCTTGAATTAACAATTAAGTATTCAAGGTGTGCTGTCGGCTAATTTAATTTAAATCAATCAACTCTAAGTATATTAATTTTAGTTAATTCTGAAAGTACGTCAAAAATTACTTTTGGGTCAGACTATCTAGCAGTAGACGCTGACAAATTACTTTGGTATTTCATCCGAGCTTGAGCACCTTTATATGTATTTTCTAATTAACTGTAGCACCCTTAATAAGAAATACGTCGTTATCAGGTCGAATTTTCGTCTAGAAAAGTAATTCAAGTAAATAATTACAGTTAACAGAGGCTTTTATATCATTTAAAGTAAGTTTTTGAACGTTCTTTACGGCCAAGGCTTAAGTTGTATTTTAGTTTGTCTATGTAAGTTTATAGTGTCTTTCCCCTTTAAAGATAAAAAAGCTAATTTCCAGCTCTGTATTACAAAAATACGCAGTCTGCTTCGTTTTCTGCTACCAACAAATATAGGAGGTACAGGCTGGGAAATAAGGATATTTTTTAAACTAGTCCTTTGGACCAGTGACCCCCTAGTGTCTTAAATCATTTACTGGTCTCCGGACTGGTCCCAGCCTTTGCTCTCCAATAGATTTGCAATTAATAAACTGGTCCCGAGGACCAGTAACCCCCACTTCTTGAATTAAAAAACTAGTCCAAGCAATTAATAAACTGGTTTTGGACCAGAGGAAGTGTGCTATTTCCCAGCCTGTAGGAGGTATACAGGGTTTCATTATTTGTTAATCTCACTAAATGCTACTAATTGTGAAGGTGTGTAATATATTTCCTTAAACTAAACCAATGTAGAGGAATTTCCATGTTTACATTAGCACAGATTCTCTCAACGTAACCACGTTGGAAACGGAGGGTTACGTATGAGGTATACAGGGTTTCATTATTTGTTAATCTCACTAAAATGGTACTAATTGTGAAGGTGTGTAATATATTTCCTTAAACTGAACCAATGTAGAGGAATTTCCATGTTTACATTAGCACAGATTCTCTCAACGTAACCACGTTGGAAACGGAGGGTTACGTATGAGGTATACAGGGTTTCATTATTTGTTAATCTCACTAAAATGGTACTAATTGTGAAGGTGTGTAATATATTTCCTTAAACTGAACCAATGTAGAGGAATTTCCATGTTTACATCAGCACAGGTTCTCTCAACGTAACCACGTTGGAAACGATTTGTTAAAACAATTTTTTTCCTGGTGAAACAGTCCGTATTTGATATTACGTTTTATAAATTATTTGTTACCAAGGAGTGGATTGTTTAATTTAGAAATATAAGTAACATGGTGCTGGTTAATCCAGGAGAACATTGTCTTTACGTAACTAGTCAAATAAATTCCATGTGCAGATTTTTTCAAGGCTATTTTGAAGAATAGTACCGGCACCTTGAAATATAATAAAGTATATACCAAATGAAAGCTCACGCCTTCCTCTATTCATTGCATATCATTATAATAGGCGCAAAAGATAATTAAGGGTAGTAATTAGCGAAGCCGGGACCCGTTTATATACAAATATTCTTCAAAATTCCCTTTTTCAATGTAACCACGTGGGAAACAGAGGGTTACGTTCGCTATTTCCACAGTCCTCATTGCCGTTTGTTTATATGTCAGAATTGCTATGAATTGTTTAGGTATTTGATTTAATTACTGGTATTTAAGCGAAACTATGGAATCACATCATTCATTAACATTGTAACCTTTGTAGTGATCCGTTGTAACGGGCTCCCCGGTACAACATATTTAATTGTTAATCTTCACGTTACCGCAAATTTAGTACGGGGCATGATAAAAATTGAACGCAATGTGTTGGAACTAATCAAAAACTCATCTAAACATTAAAATTAAGGTTAATAATTTTTTGAAGCTCAATTTATAAGCTAAATCAATACTGCCAAACCACAATCCTTCATTAATTTCAACATAATTAAGTATAATTAGGGTGAATTTAAACATAAAATATACATATTTTGGATAAAAACTCGAATAAATTTTAAATGGACTACTTAATTAATATTTAAACTGTATAGCTGTTGATAAAGCCTCGTATTTCTATTTCACACTTAATCAAGATAAACCTTTAATTTAAACTTAATCAGGATAAACCTTTAAATTATACTTAATTAGGATAAACCTTTAATTATACTTAATCCGGATAAACCTTTAATTAAACTTAATCCGGATAAACCTTTAATTAAACTTAATCCGGATAAACCTTTAATTAAACTTAATCCGGATAAACCTTTAATTAAACTTAATCCGGATAAACCTTTAATTAAACTTAATCCGGATAAACCTTTAATTAAACTTAATCCGGATAAACCTTTAATTAAACTCAATCCGGATAAACCTTTAAACTAAACTTAATCGAGATAAACCGTTAAACTAAACTTAATCGAGATAAACCGTAAAACTAAACTTAATCGAGATAAACCGTAAAACTAAACTTAATCGAGATAAGCCTTTAAACTAAACTTAATCGAGATAAGCCTTTAAACTAAACTTAATCGAGATAAGCCTTTAAACTAAACTTAATCGAGAATTCGAGATAAGCCTTTAAACTAAACTTAATCGAGAATTCGAGATAAGCCTTTAATCTAAACTTAATCGAGATAAGCCTTTAAACCAAAACTTAATCGAGATAAACCTTTAAACCAAAACTTAATCGAGATAAACCTCTAAACTAAACTTAATCGAGATAAACCTCTAAACTAAACTTAATCGAGATAAGCCTTTAAACTAAACTTAATCGAGATAAGCCTTTAAACTAAACTTAATCGAGATAAGCCTTTAAACTAAACTTAATCGAGATAAGCCTTTAAACTAAACTTAATCGAGATAAGCCTTTAAACCAAACTTAATCGAGATAAACCTTTAAACCAAAACTTAATCGAGATAAACCTTTAAACTAAACTTAATCGAGATAAACCTCTAAACTAAACTTAATCGAGATAAGCCTTTAAACTAAACTTAATCGAGATAAACCTTTAAACTAAACTTAATCGAGATAAACCTTTAAACTAAACTTAATCGAGATAAACCGTAAAACTAAACTTAATCGAGATAAACCGTAAAACTAAACTTAATCGAGATAAGCCTTTAAACTAAACTTAATCGAGATAAGCCTTTAAACTAAACTTAATCGAGATAAGCCTTTAAACTAAACTTAATCGAGAATTCGAGATAAGCCTTTAAACTAAACTTAATCGAGAATTCGAGATAAGCCTTTAATCTAAACTTAATCGAGATAAGCCTTTAAACCAAAACTTAATCGAGATAAACCTTTAAACCAAAACTTAATCGAGATAAACCTCTAAACTAAACTTAATCGAGATAAACCTCTAAACTAAACTTAATCGAGATAAGCCTTTAAACTAAACTTAATCGAGATAAGCCTTTAAACTAAACTTAATCGAGATAAGCCTTTAAACTAAACTTAATCGAGATAAGCCTTTAAACTAAACTTAATCGAGATAAGCCTTTAAACTAAACTTAATCGAGATAAGCCTTTAAACCAAAACTTAATCGAGATAAGCCTTTAAACCAAACCTTAATCGAGATAAACCTTTAAACTAAACTTAATCGAGATAAGCCTTTAAACTAAACTTAATCGAGATAAACCTTTAAACTAAACTTAATCGAGATAAGCCTTTAAACTAAACTTAATCGAGATAAGCCTTTAAACTAAACTTAATCGAGATAAGCCTTTAAACTAAACTTAATCGAGATAAGCCTTTAAACTAAACTTAATCGAGATAAACCTTTAAACTAAACTTAATCGAGATAAGCCTTTAAATTAGACTTAATCGAGTTAAACCTTTAAACTAAACTTAATCGAGATAAGCCTTTAAACTAGACTTAATCGAGATAAGCCTTTAAATTAGACTTAATCGAGATAAGCCTTTAAACTGAACTTAATCGAGATAAGCCTTTAAACTAAACTTAATCGAGATAAGCCTTTAAACTAAACTTAATCGAGATAAGCCTTTAAATTAGACTTAATCGAGATAAGCCTTTAAACTTAACTTAATCGAGATAAGCCTTTAAACTAAACTTAATCGAGATAAACCTTTAAACGTAAGTAAAATTAAGGTGAAATTAACCCAAAACACGATTGTTTTGGTTAAATTCATGGATACCTTATTAAATTAAAATTAAAACTACACTTATCTTTCACCCAGTCTCAATTTTCCTATTTAGGAGCACTTAAGTCGATATTTAGACCCATTTCAAGTCGATATTTAGACCCATTTCAAGTCGATATTTAGACCCATTGCAAGTCGATATTTAGACCCATTTCAAGTCGATATTTAGACCCATTTCAAGTCGATATTTAGACCCATTTCAAGTCGATATTTAGACCCATTTCAAGTCGATATTTAGACCCATTGCAAGTCGATATTTAGACCCATTTCAAGTCGATATTTAGACCCATTTCAAGTCGATATTTAGACCCATTTCAAGTCGATATTTAGACCCATTTCAAGTCGATATTTAGACCCATTTCAAGTCGATATTTAGACCCATTTCAAGTCGATATTTAGACCCATTGCAAGTCGATATTTAGACCCATTGCAAGTCGATATTTAGACCCATTGCAAGTCGATATTTAGACCCATTGCAAGTCGATATTTAGACCCATTGCAAGTCGATATTTAGACCCATTTCAAGTCGATATTTAGACCCATTTCAAGTCGATATTTAGACCCATTTCAAGTCGATATTTAGACCCATTTCAAGTCGATATTTAGACCCATTTCAAGTCGATATTTAGACCCATTTCAAGTCGATATTTAGACCCATTTCAAGTCGATATTTAGACCCATTTCAAGTCGATATTTAGACCCATTTCAAGTCGATATTTAGACCCATTTCAAGTCGATATTTAGACCCATTTCAAGTCGATATTTAGACCCATTTCAAGTCGATATTTAGACCCATTTCAAGTCGATATTTAGACCCATTTCAAGTCGATATTTAGACCCATTTCAAGTCGATATTTAGACCCATTTCAAGTCGATATTTAGACCCATTTCAAGTCGATATTTAGACCCATTTCAAGTCGATATTTAGACCCATTTCAAGTCGATATTTAGACCCATTTCAAGTCGATATTTAGACCCATTTCAAGTCGATATTTAGACCCATTTCAAGTCGATATTTAGACCCATTTCAAGTCGATATTTAGACCCATTTCAAGTCGATATTTAGACCCATTGCAAGTCGATATTTAGACCCATTGCAAGTCGATATTTAGACCCATTGCAAGTCGATATTTAGACCCATTGCAAGTCGATATTTAGACCCATTGCAAGTCGATATTTAGACCCATTGCAAGTCGATATTTAGACCCATTGCAAGTCGATATTTAGACCCATTGCAAGTCGATATTTAGACCCATTTCAAGTCGATATTTAGACCCATTTCAAGTCGATATTTAGACCCATTTCAAGTCGATATTTAGACCCATTTCAAGTCGATATTTAGACCCATTTCAAGTCGATATTTAGACCCATTTCAAGTCGATATTTACCCCCATTTCAAGTCCATATTTACCCCCATTTCAAGTCCATATTTACCCCCATTTCAAGTCCATATTTACCCCCATTTCAAGTCCATATTTACCCCCATTTCAAGTCCATATTTACCCCCATTTCAAGTCCATATTTACCCCCATTTCAAGTCCATATTTAGACCCATTTCAAGTCCATATTTAGACCCATTTCAAGTCCATATTTAGACCCATTTCAAGTCCATATTTAGACCCATTTCAAGTCCATATTTAGACCCATTTCAAGTCCATATTTAGACCCATTTCAAGTCCATATTTAGACCCATTTCAAGTCCATATTTAGACCCATTTCAAGTCCATATTTAGACTCATTTCAAGTCCATATTTACCCCCATTTCAAGCCCATGTTTACCCCCATTTCAAGTCCATGTTTACCCCCATTTCAAGTCCATATTAACCCCCATTTCAAGTCCATATTTACCCCATTTCAAGTCCATATTTACCCCCATTTCATGTCCATATTTACCCCCATTTCATGTCCCAATTTACCCCCATTTCATGTCCCAATTTACCCCCATTTCATGTCCCAATTTACCCCCATTTCATGTCCCAATTTACCCCCATTTCATGTCCCAATTTAAAACCCCTATTAATCTCATATCAAACCCCTGTTCACCCCATTTCAGGACCATGCGCCTGATTTACAGGAATGTTTATAGTCTTGTTCAGTGGGACTTCACTACCTTTCCTATTGTGTTTGTACACGTTGAAGGCTCTCTTATTATATCAATCCTGACTGAACACGATTTTAAGTAAAAAAGTTAATGCCGTTAAAATTATCCAAATGAACTCTTTTGGGCAACAACTAATGTAATGGAGTCAGATTGGTTTTAATAATGAGCATGTTTTACTTTTTAAAACATCACTTAAAAACCTTTCTGAGGTCTGTATGCACAATTTTTTAAAAATACATGCTTATTGGAAAATATTTCATGGCATAAGAATTTTATTTTTATTTTACAAACCGAGATTAATATTAGGTCATTGCTAATCAACTCGGGCCTTTTCCAAAAAATCGGTTATTTTTCAAGGTCCCTCAACAAAAAACGTTGAAAATATTGCTTGTTTTATAGGTCGGGTTAGGTAAGGCATATGTTAGTTAGCTTACGTGTTATTGAGACACAAATTTCAAGCATTGTACCTCTTAATAGTAGACGTATTTATCCTATAAATGTTATAAATTTAATAAAAAAAAAGTTCTATAATAACAAACGTTTTATCGTTGACAGCGTTTAAAAATAAAAATATTTGCTTTTAATAATATGTGGTTTTTCATAGGCACTATATTACGTTAGAAAATTATTTTTGGGAACTCATTCTATGTTCAAACTTCGTTTTAGTTCGTTACAGTGTTACGTAATTTGACTTAAAAATTAAAATAAGCGAATCGCTTTATAACGGTGCATTTCTGCGATTTAAAAATATTTCATTCTTTTAAACTATAAATTTTGCTTAATGTTTTACAAAATAGATGGGATTATTGCTCATTTTACATAACCACTCAAGTTAATCAGATGTTAACGGGCGTAGATAGAATTTTAATTTAAGCCAAGATGTTTGTCCCATTAGACCAAATCCAAAACCGCCAAATTGCGGTAGTTTTCAGCCGAATTGGAATTTGGTCGTAAGGCAGGCAAGCGGTTAATTACCATAGTACAATTAACTTGAAATGGGTCAATAGGAAATTAAAACGGGGAAATAGGGTCTTTAAATGGCTAAACAGGTCTTTAAATGGGTAAACAGGGACTTGAAATGGTGTATTGACCGGTTTGTTTTACACCATAAACGTGGTGCTAAATATGGAAAAAATAAATATTTAACAACATTTCACTTCACTTGGTTTAATAATGTGACAGAGGTAGCGTACTTTTTCCATACTTTTAACACCATTAAACTAAGTAATATTAGAAGTTCAACAGATTGCCTAACAAAGATGTTAAAAACCACTGTAAATGGTGCATAAATGCCTAATATTTCCTTAATACTTGCAAATAATTTTAGCAAATGGCGTGAATTGATCATAGAAATGGGGTTAAAGTACACCCTAAATGATGTCTTTTTGGCACCGGAAAAAACAGCATATATGGTGTTTGAATGCACCGTTATATTTTAGAGTGCAAATGTATGACGGTGAAGCAAACATGATTATTCAAAATTTAATTACATTAAGACTGAAGTGACAGATATTATAAAAAACCGTCTTGGTTTGGACCAAGGCCGAAAAAACAAACGATATGTGTGGGGTTTATCAATTGACTGAAGTTTCAGATATTGAAATTTTTTTTCTAGTTATTTTTATCCACTCAATCCTAAATCAATATTTAATTCAATCAACTGATTTTACTGTTAATCGATCTAGTCCCTCTAAATTAATTGAAAAAATTACATATCTACGCTTTTTCAAGAACAATTACATTTTCCGAAAACATTTTATCATGAAATTAATTATTTTGAAGGGATTTCGTGTCGATGTTCACTAACTTGTAAGCACCTTGACCAACATAGTTTTAATTGTTGCTGGCTTGACAAATTTTCAAGTTTGCACCAAAAGAAGTTTAAATCTGTTTTAAGTTGTTGGTAAGACTGTCGTTTACAGTGAATGTCGTCTACTTAAGACAAAGCAACAAAGTTTATCCTGCGTGGTTAAGGGTAAAGATCACATAAACAGAAATACTTCTCAGTACCAATGACTTGTTATATTCATTTCCCGCGGAGATAATATGGTTAAACATATCATTCATTACTAGTTATGCCAAGAAGGTCACATTTAACTCCGACACCCCCTCCCTTCCTCTATTTTCCCAATATATTGCATTTTATAATCACCAGTGGTTCCAGTGTATGGGTCATCTGAGCCGTCGCAACACACTATATTATATTACCATATAGATCGAAACCTTTTCACATTAGTAAACGGTACATGACACTCCGGACTTGCCCGCCAACCTTGTTAACCTAACACTATAAAACATTCGTGTACATGAATGGTTATGGTTATGGCTTGACACTCGCTAGCGCCCGAACGACCGATCACTCAGTTTAATCGGTGTACAGTACATTTGTAAGTGAGTTTGGAAATTACATACAGAGAAACTAAAACACAGGTGTGATCCCGCCATTGGGGTGTTTTCTCTCTTTCATTTTCTCGCTCGCTTAGAAGCACCGCTATAGGCAGTGCTAGTTGACTAGCGTCCTGCCCGTAGTGAACTTTGGCACCGTCTGGCGATGACCCTTGGTGCGAGGGAGAATACACCCCAATGGTGGCCTCGCCCCTGTGTTTTCCGAAATGATCTTTACGCTTGCTAAAATGATTACGCGTAATACGTAACCGGTGTAAAGTAGGGGGGTGACGTTTCAAATGAAGACTGAGTTATGACCAAGAAATTCTAAAGTATGGAAATGGAAGTTCCAGTGCAACTTTACCTTCATAGAGGCGACAATAGAAATGTAGCATTTCGATATACGAAATTTAATGTATAAATTCGCGCAACACCCTGGTTTGGCATCAATTAAATATTTACATTTTCCATTCGAGTTATGCCAAAGTTCGCTTGCTCTTTTTAGACATCCAGAAGAACATTTCAAATATTCAATACTGATCCCTCAACACGTACTCCCTTCAAAATAATTAATTTCATGATAAAATGTTTTCGGAAAATGTAATTGTTCTTGAAAAAGCGTAGATATGTAATTTTTTCAATTAATTTAGAGGGACTAGATCGATTAACAGTAAAATCAGTTGATTGAATCAGGGATAGATAGACTTTTTTAAGACAGACTTTTTTAAGACGGAATGGGTAACAGGGTTATTCGGGTGCGCGTCCTAGTCCACGACCCCCTTACCCGTGACGGGGGGTATGAAAGAAGAGGCGGGTCTTATTTTCATTATGGCGTTGTATGTATATCCGGGTCAAATAAACGTCGTCTGCCAAGTTGGAATGGATTGGGCTCCGATTGTAATTTTTGAAAGAACATTGTTTAAAAATGGAAGTAACACAAGACATAGGGCTTGAAACCAAAACACATTTTGAAATACGATTTATTTCTCTTTGATGAAGTTGTAGTGATGCTTTAAAAGCCTTCATAGATATTACAACACGAACAGGTTTTAACCAAACACTAAGCTCACAAAACTCCTGGCCATTCACTAAGCCTTGGTTAACTTCATCAAATTCGCTTACAAAATTATGAGGATAGTAGACATGATTGGCTTTAGAAAGAATTAGCGAACACTTTTCACCCTTACAGATGTACTCCAAATCCAAAACACCGGCAATAAATTCCCTACCTCTTAATTGCTATTAAAAACAATTCCCGAATAATTTCCGTACCCTTGCTTTTAGACAGCTTCATTTTGAACCCCTGTAAAGATGCTTTTCTGTACAACCATAGCCCACTCGATCACGCGCATCACGACGTAAGCTGCTCGCGCTATATAGCGCGAGCAGCGCAGCGTCCGGGAGCGCGGATCGAGTGGGCTCTGGTACAACGCAAGAGGGGTCGTAGTCATAGCGACAGATGTAAACAGGAATTACGTATTATTGGCCCTCCTTGTCAGCAACGTCACCAATACGTAGTTTTAGTGAGCCAATAAGAAAATTTAATTTTTTGGTTACGTGTTGAAGGAAGGGGCTATGTACTCGTCTATGAGTCGGACTGAAGTAAATATTAACCGTTGGGAATTCCGTCTTAAAAAAGTCTATCTATCCCTGATTGAATTAAATATTGATTTAGGATTGAGTGGATAAAAATAACTAGAAAAAAAATTTCAATATCTGAAACTTCAGTCAATTGATAAACCCCACACATATCGTTTGTTTTTTCGGCCTTGGTCCAAACCAAGACGGTTTTTTATAATTTAACTAAGGGGTCATACGTAAAACAGTAATCATAACTCGTTTGTGTTGGCCCTTAGAGCAAATTGTCTCGGTACAATTTTGGCTCAATATTGCCCATAGAACCCATTGTACTTCAAACCTATAAATGAGCTGTTAATGCTTGAAAAATTGAGGAAGCATTTATGAAGGTAAGGAGAAAAACAGTAATTGCAAATGTGAGAGTTCTATCGGTATGAAAACCATTCCTAATTAATTGAACAATATCATGAGTTAATAAATATTATTAACTCATGACAATAAAGCACTAAAAATCACTCACCCTTGAAAAAGAATAGAAAAAATAGGTTCCACGTGTTGATCATCATGTTTCGGAATAGAGCGAACTTTTTCAATCTCTGATACGTCTGAAGGGCGTGAGAAGCCGTCATCAACGCGGAAGATAGCATTAGTAACGCGAATATTCCAGCTGTAACCTGTTAAGTGACGAAATTTTACTTTATTTTTGTTATAAGAAAAAGCAGAAGAATTTTCTAGTGCTAGCAGAGGTTGGATGAGTCAAAATGGGATGGAAAAGTTTAGGGCAACTCAATAAGAATATTACACTTTTTGACAAATAAGAAAATATTTTTTTGGAAACACACGTTCTATAACATTTTTCAATGAGAATTGTAATTAACTCACTATTTTTTCTCTTCGCTTCATAATTTGAGACGATCAGTAATAAAAAAAAACCACTTACGTAAGAATCGAAGGAAATCAAATTTGTTGAAGTGACAGATTTTGGAGCGGGAGTGCCTGATATCATCGTAAGAGCGGTAAACACGTAAGACGTGGAAAATGCATTGACGTTCCATCTTTTTCGATTCTCAAATAGAGACATCATTAACGTAAATAGTAGCATATCCGTCTCCTATTTGATAAAAACATGTTAATTCTGATTCATTAATTCATACATTAAGTGCGTCGAGAAACGGTGTTCTGAAAATACAGCGCCTTAACTTGAAAAAGATTAACCTTAACTAATTTCAATTATTTGGTGACATTTAAACGGATTAAATAAAATATGTTAAAAAAAATTTCATTCCTGCTAGGTTAAATATTTCTAACCAGAGCTGCCGAGTAGTTTTTTGCCCTAATTTCATCGCTTTCGCGAAGCAACTGCATGGCATCATATTTATTTTAATGTAAAACATTTCCGATTACCTTCGGTAATTCGTCGTCATATTTAAAGTTGAGGAATTCATCTTTGGTGAAACTCTCAAATTCGAAACTGAAATCCAAATATACAAAATGAGGTTAAAAAATTTGAAGGTCAAGATTACAGGTGGAATACTCAGGAACGAAAGGAGCCTTGCTCAGATTACACTTTTGCGCTGCCTCAAGAGGATTTACTAATGTATTTAAATATGTTCACGTATTTAAATATGTTCACGTATTTAAATATGTTCACGTATTTAAATATGTTCACGTATTTAAATATATTCACGTATTTAAATATATTCACGTATTTAAATATATTCACGTATTTAAATATATTCACGTATTTAAATATATTCACGTATTTAAATATATTCACGTATTTAAATATATTCACGTTTTTAAATATATTCACGTATTTAAATATATTCACGTATTTAAATATATTCACGTATTTAAATATATTCACGTATTTAAATATGTTCACGTATTTAAATATGTTCACGTATTTAAATATATTCATTTACCAATGTATTTAAATATATTCATTTACCAATGTATTTAAATATATTCATTTACCAATGTATTTAAATATATTCATTTACCAATGTATTTAAATATATTCATTTACCAATGTATTTAAATATATTCATTTACCAATGTATTTAAATATATTCATTTACCAATGTATTTAAATATATTCATTTACCAATGTATTTAAATATATTCATTTACCAATGTATTTAAATATATTCATTTACCAATGTATTTAAATATATTCATTTACCAATGTATTTAAATATATTCATTTACCAATGTATTTAAATATGATCATTTACTAATGTATTTAAATATGATCATTCACTAATGTATTTAAATATGATCATTTACTAATGCATTTAAATATGATCATTTACTAATGTATTTAAATATGATCATTTACTAATGTATTTAAATATGATCATTTACTAATGTATTTAAATATGATCATTTACTAATGTATTTAAATATGATCATTTACTAATGTATTTAAATATGATCATTTTCTAATGTATTTAAATATGATCTTTTACTAATGTATTTAAATATATTCATTCACTTAAACAAATTTAGGCAGTATGAAAATTATTCTTACCTTAGATTAAGCTTATTTTCCACTAAATTCGCAACTTCACGTTTTACTTTAGTTTCGGATTCAATTATATCCACTTCCTAATGTATTTTGAGAGTAAAATAAATTAGTCTCTGCTAAGTTATAAACAAATTTAATAAACTAATTTGACCAAAAAGCGTCGTAAACGAATTTGACCAAGCTGCATCGTGAATATCAGAAACACTAGGGGAAGGTTTTAGAAGTAGTTTGGTTGAGTTCCTCATGGTTGGGTTAGCGAACCCCTAGCATAGATAGTCCTAATTCTAGACCGTAATAATTTAGCTTCAAAACAATCCCAAAATTTTGAAAGTTTAATTGAACTTAAAATTTGTTCTAAAAAACTGCATGCAGAGCAGCAGATATGTCATACGCCTGGGGGGTGCAGAGTGTCTATAAAACAGTCCCTTAAATCAACAGGACAACGGCGGGTAACTTATCTAATTAAGTTATAAAAAGTTTATCAATATTTACCTGCAAGTAGCCTATTTTAAGATGGCGTATATCATTGCAAAAAGTATAGCTAGATTAAGTAAAAATATAGTTTACTGTAAAGGTAAAAATATATTACAAATTTCTTAATATGGCTTATTAGAAACGCTTACTTGAGGTTCTCCATTTCGTTTACGTTCATTTGAACGATACCACTTTTGTTTCTTCAAATACGGCATTTACCGAAACAAAATATACGTTGCTTATATAATATTTATATACACCCTTTCGTGCAAAAAAACGTTATCTATAACACACGAAACCATACCTAGCTTAGAGCTCGCTGATAAGTAATTAATACCAATTTCAGCCACGAACCGAGGGGCTAATCACTGTTAGATTACCTGTACACCCATTACGGATTACGTGTAATCGTTTTAGCACTGTCAAGGACAGGTCTTTTAAAGATTACGCGTAACCATTTTAGTAAAGTCAAAGCAGGGAGGAGAGACTTGAGAGGGAGTTTTGATCTAATGCTAAAAAACCGTCATACAAATGGTAAGGGGGAAAAAGTGAGGGTAGGAATTTCTATCTCCGTTCCACGATTTTAGCTGTTCGCCGATTACACTGAGTGACCAGACCCTCGCCATGGACTGGCGACAAACGTTTTGCTTTTCTAAGTTAATCGATCTGCAGACTTCAATCTGTATAAAAATATGCATAGACACAGTTAAGAACTGCGTTGTTTGAGAATCAAAATCTAATTTTATTTATAAAGTTCTGCTCTACTTCATCGATCGAACTGTTCATTTGAATGCTACCGAAAATTTTCTCGAACTACTCCATTTTTCCTAAATTAATTATGTTGCATTAAAATAATGATTCTCCTTAATCGTGCAAGAAAACCGTACAACGTTTAGAACTCAAGATAATTGTAACACCGAAGGTAAAAATAAGAGACCAGGACCAGCCCACTAACGTTCGCTCATCGATTTCTAGCCTCTTTATAACGTGATTGTACGAAACGTGAAAATAAGTGAATATTGTCAAATGGCGAAAAAAATATGATGTCAAAACTAATGGACGCAAAATATCATATATTGTTGGATATTGATATCAATAAGAATACATACATTAAAACTGCATATTTTTTGCTTGCCAGAATCTGCAACTATTTATGTATTCTTACACCACTTTAGGGCTAGAAACAAGGATGTATATAAATTCAACGTACTATGGATTACCAACTCATACCTTAATCCACAAGACATCTCTTAGGAGCATGATGATGAGAAAACAATAATGATTTGTAAACTCCCCCCCCTCCCTCGAGTGAGATGAAAATAAAATACGTATTTTGTTTCTCTGTGCATGATCAAAAATTTTAAACTCACCACTCAGGATTCTTCAGAGTGCTACAGTTATTTCCTACTCAATTTAGAGCCACCTCAAATCCGCTTGTGGACCGTACTTTAGAAGGCCAACTTTAGTCCAAGTTGGGAATCCATAATACCTTACTATTTATAATATACGTCCATGGTTACGCCAATTCTCTCACATAGTGTGAAATACAAATGGAACGTAGAGAATGAACACTAGTTTATTTCATTAACTTCTTTTATATAAACTATACATGGTTCTGCTCTGTTAAAGCAAAGGGCGGTTCCGTTGATGCACCTTAAAGATGACTTTTCTACTACACAGTAGCTAAGCTTGGCAAAGGCTAGTTACCCCAAAGGCTGGAACCAGTGGGACCTAGTGTATTAGGTTCGATTGGTTCGTGCCTTTAGCTAGGTAAAATTCGTGTCCAGAAGATTAGCCAGCATGATAGAGGTGACAATTTAAATAGAACCGGATATATTGATGATCAGGTTTTAAATGCAAAATATCTGAGAATTTGGTTATGTGAATTGGAACATTCCATGGCATCAAAAACCAGTTCTTGGAATTTCTTATCGATGCCGACCATGTATCATTGTTTCGTCATAACTGGGAATCGCGTAGAATTTCTGTAGAAAGTCTGGGTTTAAAAGAAAATTATGGCTCTTCTTTTTCTGGTCAGAAATCCACTCATCATTTCACTTTCCAAGGAGGTTGATATTTCATAATTAGTGACATTATCGTACTGGATAGTTATTAAACATTTGGGACGACGTTTCACTCCCCTCGCAGGCTTACGATTCAAATGCTTAAATATGAACTCCAATAGAAGTGAACTGGTCGAGCATAGATATCCGTAAACAATAATTAACATCATAATTTTCAGGTCATCAAATGAAACTGGTCTTTCTTTCGATTGCGGAGCTTGCCAAAGGATTTCGTTCATTGTAAAATAGTCCTTCTTCTTAAAAGCCTCAAAGAACTTGGTCTCAAAAGAGGTCGTAATGCTGAAAATAATCAGAAGAAAATAGGGGAAGTGGGTAGCTTGGGCAACTTCGCGAGGCGTCCCGTTTACGGATTTTTCGCGCCATTTCCCTCCCCGTGGGGGTGAAGAGAGATAGGATTTTTACGCGCATTAACACACGAGTGACGTAATTCTGTGGACAGTACGGTCCTACGCCTTCCAACTGACTAGAGGCAGTGAGGCACTCAGGCAGAATGGCAGAGGCCGGAATCGAGTGGTAAGTACAAAATTCATAACTTATTTTAAAATATGTCTTTATTTTTAAATACAATGGTATTTCTAAGTTCCAGGGAAAATATTAACTTGTCCGAAGTTTTAAACTGTGATAGGGAAGAGTTCAAAGTAATAAAGTTGTATCCAAGTTGTTGTAGTTTGATTTTTAACATTGGGATTGGTTTGGGTAGATCTTACTTTTCCTTTCAACACAGCCTGAGTTTCCTTATCGGTAGTTTCCTTGTACGTTAAATCACACTGCGTACTCTTAACGACATTCATTTTTTTAAATAACCGAATTTTCGTCCTTAGTTAAACCAATATCCGCATTAACCCGTTGCCTGACGTAACCCTAACTCAAACTGAAGCACAGCAGAAATATAAGCAGACTACACAAGTTAGTTCCACAGTTCGCTACATGGTGGCGTTCGCAATGAAATCCGGTACTATTTTATGCTTCGCGCCGATTGGCCAGATTCAAATTTTAAGGGTGGTAGGGGAATCGACCATTGTAAGTGAGAATCACTGGACGACTTGTATGGCTCAAGGCTACGGCTACCCACTTCCCCTATTTTCTTCTGAAATAATTCAATAATTAGTTGAAAAGGAAACTTCACTATAGTATCTTTTACTTAAATTTCAAACGAGTGCTTAAAATAACAATGAATCAATTAGAACCACGTTTCGATCTGCAATATTAACGAAGATACTAGATCATACTAGTAATAAAGTTCCCTTAACGGCATTTACACGTTTGGCTAATCCACGAAGCAAAGGGGTGACTTGGGGAACTAAACCATTCCCCATAAGAGGAATCCGTCACGATTATGAGGTGGCACGTTCAATGGACCATTTCTATGTAAATGTAGAGATCCAGCGTTCATGATGTCCCGATACTGAGGGTTGCCTACCCCCTTTAACGTCGTAAGGTCTATAAATATAGTTTCCCCTATTCTCATCCCCCTTCTCTGTCGTGTTCTTCGCGCAGTAAGGGCCATTAAAGAAACTTGAATGCTGGTATCTTCTTTAACATTGCAGATGGAAACACGGTTCGTATTGATACATTCATTATTTTACACGTTATTTCGAAGAAAAGAAGTTAACATAAGACAAAATAATCTACACTGTGTAAAAGCATCACGATAAGTTTTTTACACAGAGATTTAGTTATTAAACTTTTGAATAAAGCATTTTTGGACAGTTGAGTCAGTGTTTGTTTGACCCTTCACACCAGAAAAAGAAACAAGACGACCCAAAGGCTCGTAATAGTAGCCACATCGTACGAGTGAATACTACTACCCTAATGAGTGGATAACCCCTCTATACCCTTCCCTAATGAGTGGATAACCCCTCTATACCTTACCCTAATGAGTGGATAACCCCTCTATACCCTTCCCTAATGAGTGGATAACCCCTCTATACCTTACCCTAATGAGTGGATAACCCCTCTATACCTTACCCTAATGAGTGAATAGCGCTATCTTTTACAATGCTTAAATGATTTACCGTGCATAAAATCAGAGTGAATAGCCTCTCGATGCCCTACCCTAAAAAGTGGTAAAATTATTACCCGTATAAATTTACTTATGCTGTAATTGTAGTATTCCGGCGAATCGAAGAACAGATGGTTTTAGTGATTATCCCCTCGATGAGTTTACAACATAGACTTATGCCGATGCGCACTTATCGCTTCTTATAAATTTCTAACATTACGTACTTAACGCTCAATTAATACACGTACAGAAAGTTTTAGTTTATGACATAGACTTATGCCGACGCTTAATTTTCGCATCTTACAAGTTTCTAACATGAACTTATGGCCAGAAGAGTTTGAAAGAGAAAGAATTCGGTAAAACACCCAATAATTGTAATATCCCAGTGCCTTAAGTCCATTTTAAAAAGAACGTCGGTAAATACTAGCTTTTGCTTTCAAAATTTCCCTCGATTTCTTTGAATGTTGAAATAGGGGAGCGTGAAACTCTTATTGTTGACGGGTGAGAGGAATTTTTAAGGGAGAGTATATGGCTTAACCTATCTATCATAATTTCCTTCCTTTTAAGTAGATGAACGAAAAATATCAACTTCACCACAATTCTCTCCCTTTCACTTTCCCTTCACTTTCCCTTCAATGACGATCGAAAAATTTTATACTACCAAAGGCTCTGCTATTGACACTACTACTACTACTACTACGAGAATGACAACAGGGCAGGTCAAACTAAGAGCCTCATCGTAGATGTACATCATACGATGTGGCTAAAAATATATTGACATTCTTGGAGAATCATGCTTTTTGTCGAAATATTTGGGTGACAGCAAATAGTTTAAAATAGATGGTGATTCAAGAAACGGTTCAGAGATGAAATTCTTTTTCTTCCTGATTCGATAGAGCTTTTAAAATTATGAATATCAATTTAAACTTTGCATCGGAGCCTCCGAAATTATCTAGGCCTGTGCCTATCGCGAAGCGAGAATGTTTATTTAAACAATAACGTTAATTTAAGGGGGTTAATTTTATAACTGGTCCCTAAAATATCAACGACAATTTATGGAAGACCCCGGTCGCGACGGTAATAAAAGCGCCACCTAGTGAAAATAGTTCCTCTATGTAACTGGATGTTTCTCCACATAAAAATCGACACGCACGGGCCTAGATCATTTTGGAGGCTCCGTTTGCATGCACGATTTAATCAACACTGCCAAGATCTTTAAATCTTTCAAATGCATAAAAGACTTCTCAGGTTATTACATTTCTTCCACTTTCATATAGGAGGTAATGTTGATATTGCGCTATGCAAATAGTTGTGGATACTTACAATCTGTTCATGGCATAGCAATAATGTGTACAGATTGACAAGTTGTACGAAAAGGGAAATACGAGATAATCTTCCGCTAGTGGCTTTGAAAGCTGCAACTTTTGGATTGTACCGTAATCCTCTTTGTCCGTAAAAAGAAAAGGCAGTAATATGGTAATCAAATAATCATTCAGGAATAATATATCATTGTTTCGCAACGTCTTATAAAGATCAGTATCAATAATAGTTTCATCGTCAATGATAGTTTTTTTAAGTTTATTAAAAATGCTTTTGAAATAACCATCACTTTGCGCCTAGATAAAATTAAATAAAGTGTGACGTGTGAACGTTATTATTAACGTTCACGAAGGTTAGCATTCTTTAAAATGAATTGGTTATTCAGTAAATACCCAACGCTTCAATGTAAGAAAAAGTTATGAAAATACGTGCTATTATTTACCATGGAAAGTAGAGACATTTTTTCGGGACTATCTTCCAAAATTATAAGGGTGTATTGCCGATCATCACTAAGATCCTCAAATGATGTAACAGTGTCGTAAGAAAGGTCGCAATAACTGGATTTCATCGTTGGCAATAGTTGAAGATTTATAATGGTGACGAATAGAAGCCAAATAGCAACTATTTTATAGTTTCCTGATATGCTTTTCGTTGGAATCGCTAACAAAATTGCCAAATCAGTTTTAAAATTTTTCACTTTACGATTTTCTTATAAATTCATGTTCAACATTATTTTAGGTTAAATATCATGATCAATGACATTATTTTCATATTTCACTCTTGGGAGCGATATACGGTGGTTCTTCGGGCGATTTTAGTCGAAAATGTTCTATGACAAGGGCCACGGTTACAAGTTACATGACTGGCGAATTTCACTGATGACGTTTAAAATTTAAATAAAATAATGAAAGAAAATTATAATTTACTTATGTTGTCATCCGTAAAAAATTATAATTTACTTAAGTTGTCATCCGTAAAAAATTCTAATCATAATTCGTTTATTGTGTCCCTTAGGGCCACAGCTTACAGATTAAGATTGGTTAGTTTTATAAATAACTTATTCAATTCATATAATGTATAGACAATGTTATTTTAATTAAGGAGTTAATCGTAAAAGACTTTAACCTTTAGTCGTTCGTTGTGTGCAAAATGTCAAAGAACATTTTCGATTCAATATCGTTCATAGAACCCATTGTACTTCAGTCCAATCACTCTTCATGGAACACCCTTTTTTTGATAAAATCACAAACGGATTTATGTACTAAGAACGTTGGATCATAGCTTTAGCCTCTAGTACCATCCTCGCATACTTTATTGAGAAACTTCGTCTGCTTATATTTAGACTCCACCGACAAATTTCGTATATAGCGACTTCTAGTGGTCGAAAATGTCATTCTTATCTCTATTTTCGTGGTTAAATAAATAATTTTTATTTATTTATTTTTTCGAAATAGCGCCAGTGGTAAAAACGCAAAGTGGACAACAATGCGATATAACTGCCGATTTAGTGGAATTAAGTTTTAAAGTTAAGAATATATATGTAAATGATGTTTCTTCAAATATTTACTTTAAGTATCTGGTTTTTCTTTCTTTGTACTAAAATTATTATTGTAGTACATTTATAAGTTATTATTATGATTTTCTTGCCTTATGCAGTATCTATATTTAAAGCCCAAAATATACGAGAATAAGGCCGATAGATGGAGAGCGCGAGTTTTGAAATTATAAGCCACTCCCATCAAAACATAAAAAGTAGTCGAGGATGGGTATCAAAATTGCTACGTTCAACGTTCTTCCTACATAAATACGTTTTGGCTAAAATAAAGATTTAAATTTTAGTCAAATGAGAGTAATGGTACAGATTCCTAAACATGAAACTTCAAAAAACCAGAAGTAAGATAAGGTCCTAGAAGTAAAGTGCTCTAGCATTGGTAATAGATCCTGGCACTAGAGAATAAATTTGAGGATTTTATGCCGCTGCCATCGCGCCTACACTAGAGAGAAAAAAATTGGTCGAGTTATTTCCTACCCCTTTCCCTTCGAGCTAAAGCCGCGGAACACGGACGCGGCTGCTTGAATGTAGTTCGCCGTCTACCGCCACGAGCGTCTCACTTTCTGGAGGGAAAATTCAGAAACCGCTACCAGAGGGACAACCGTTGGTGTGTTATCAAGAATAATCACTTTCGCCAAGAAAGAATTTGGTTACCTCGATGGGTTCTCGTTTCTGAACAGAAACCATGCACTGACGAAAATTTTAAATGAGTGGTTAAGCTTGACAAAATTATGGAGGAAAGTTGGATACAGAAATAAATGTTAGAGCTCTATCGATGTAAAAACACTTAATAATGAACTGAATATAATAGCACTAAAAATCACTAACCCTTAATAAAGAATAGAAAAAATAAGTTCCACGTGTTGATCATCATGTTTCGGAATAGAACGATCATTTTCAATATTTGATGTGTCCTAAGGGCTGATGAAGCCGTCATCAATGCGGAACAAAGCATTAGTAACGATATTATTCCAGCTGTAACCTGTCAAGTGAAGATTTTATAATTAATTTTTGATAAGAAATATTGTCAGTTCAATGAGTAGGACCAAAAGTGGATAGTAGGACACTTTGCTAGTCCTCATCTTATCCTACTTCATGTTTAAAGGAATGTTTGACCCCATGTTAAAAAATGTTTTTTGGAAATCATGTGTTATTCGGAAACGCATTGATTAGAGTTTTTGAATGAGAATTGAAATTTACTTATTATTTTTCTCATTGTTTCCAAATTTGAGACGATCAGTTATAAAATAAAACTTACGTAAGAATCAAAAGAAACCAAATTTGTTGATGTGACAGATTTTGGACCGGGAGTTCCTGATATCATCGTAAGTGCGGAAAACACGTAAGACGTAGAAAATGCATTGGCGTTCAATCTTTTTCGATTCTCAAATAGAGACATCATGAACGGAAACATCAGAATATCCGTCTCCTATATTTGATAAAAACATGTTAATTCTGATTCGTTAATTTATATATTTAGTACATCGAAACTACTGCCTCTGAGAAACAAACGTTGTTCCGAAAATACAGGTTTTTCAGTTCAAATAGCCCAAGCGTTCAATAACTATTTTTAATTGTTTGGTGACTTTGAACGAATTGAACCATTTATCGAAAAACGTTTCATATTTATTACACGTTAAATATTTTTAATCAGAGCTTTTGAGTAGTTTTTTTCTTCTATAATTTGATTGGTCTCGCAAAGCATGATGATATCTTATCATTTTAGAAAAAACATTTTCTAATTACCTTCGGCAATTCGTCTTCATATTTAAAGAGGAGCATCTCATCTTTGGTGAAAGTCTCAAATTCGAAACTGGAAGACCAAAAATGAACAAAATGAAGTTAAAAAATTTTAAGGTCAAGCTTTCGGGTGGAATAATCACGAACAAAACGAGCCTGGCTTTGATTTAGTTTAGTAATGTTTTAAAATATATTGATTTGCTACTGTATTTAAAAATGTAAATTTACTAATGTATGTTTATATTGATTTACTAAAATAATTTTATTTAAATATATTGATTTAATAAAAAACTTTATTAAACTATATTGATTTATTAAAATAAATTCGTTTAAACATATTGATTTACTTAAATAAATTTATTTAAATATGATGATTTACTTGAATAATTTTATTTATTTATTAAAATAAATTTATTTAAATATGATGATTTACTTGAATAATTTTATTTATTTATTAAAATAAATTTATTTAAATATGAAAATTACATAATAACGATTTGCATATGTATTTAAAATGACGTAATTTTGTAATTTCTCGTCCGTTTAGCATAACAAATAACCAGCAACAAATCCATTCTCAATAAACCCTAATTATCTTCATGTAAAAAGACTGATACCACAGTTAATTACAAGCCTGTGCCTGTAAGTGTTACGTAAGTACGAAAATTATTCTTACCTTAAATTAAGTGTATTTTCCACAAACTTCGTAACTTCATTTTTTATTTTAACTTGGGACTCTATTATATCCATTTCCTAATTTATTTTAAGAGTAAAAAAAACAAATTATAGTCTATACTAACTTTTAATGATATTTGATAAATTACAGTAATTACTACAGTTAGGTAAATAGACGTTCAAATTTCTAATGGTGAACTTATTTATGTGCCTACGAAATTATATATTGACCTGGTGGTACACTGATATGTTTAAGGTCATTTTAACAGCATTACAAGTCCAAGAGCAATACAGTACACTTCACCCTTTATTTATATCTTGGAGGAGATAGTGGGATGCATTAGAAATCACCATCCCTTTATGCACCTCCAAATTATATTATTCTCTACAACCAGGGATTCATGTAATTTTAGAAGCAGGAATGGAGAACGGAGTAATCTGGGCGCGCAAGTCCACGAACCCCTACAACGGGGCGGGGCATGAAAGAAAGAGAGACAGAGGTAAAATGGAACTACGTACTTTTTGCCGTCATCAAAACGTATTTTAAGTGAGCCAATAAGATAATTGAAATTTTTCGTTACGTGTTGAAGAAAGGGGCTCTATACTGGGCTATAAGATGGACTGAAGTAAAGATAAACCGTTCTCCATTCCTGCTTCTAAAATTGCATGGATCCCTGCCACAACTTACTCTAATGTTTTAAACAAAACCAATGTTTTATTTGTTATAATTCCCTTAGCTTGTGCAAATGTGTCCTTTTATACATTAAGTTATATTTTTTATAATTGTGTATTTGAAACACTGTTTTTTCAAATATTAATTGAATATGCATTATTGAAGCACTTTCAAATCTATCTTATGCATATTTGAGAAAACGGTTTGTTTCTATGTTTGTTCTTTACGGACAGTCACAATTCGATACCGAATATAATTTGGCCAAACTGCATCCTAAACCAATTTGATCAAACTACATCGTTGATGTCAGAAACATTAGGGGAAAATGCTTCATGGTTGAGTTCCTCAAGGTTGAGTTAGCAAACCCCTAGCATAGAATGCTCTATTCTAAACCGTAACAGGCGAAAACGAATTTGACCAAACTGCTTCGAAAACGAATTTGACCAAACTGCTTCGAAAACGAATTTGACCAAACTGCTTCGAAAACGAATTTGACCAAACTGCTTCGAAAACGAATTTGACCAAACTGCTTCGAAAACGAATTTGACCAAACTGCTTCGAAAACGAATTTGACCAAACTGCTTCGAAAACGAATTTGACCAAACTGCTTCGAAAACGAATTTGACCAAACTGCTTCGAAAACGAATTTGACCAAACTGCTTCGAAAACGAATTTGACCAAACTGCTTCGAAAACGAATTTGACCAAACTGCTTCGAAAACGAATTTGACCAAACTGCTTCGAAAACGAATTTGACCAAACTGCTTCGAAAACGAATTTGACCATCTTGAATGTCAGAAACACTAGGGGAAGGTTTTAGAAGTGGTTTGGTTAAGTTCCTCATGGGAGGCTTAGCGAACCACTAGCATAGTCCTATTCTAGACCTTAACAGTTAAGGTCGAGCTAAAGCCAAGTTGGGAAGGAGGGAGGGGTTGTTCATATGCCTTTAGTTTCTGCTCATTTCCAAGCAAGTGTTTCAATTAAAAAATTTCAAGACTTTACAAACCGAAAGACAACATTTCAAAGATTACAACAAAATTGTGAAAAACTTTTATTTTTGAAATTACATTAAGTTAAATGACATTAAATTTAAAGTTACTAATTCCAATATATCTTGTCTTTCCGTCGTTTAAATTGCATAAAATTTTGCATACACGCGCATTTACACCTACGCTAGTGGTTAATCGAGACAGTTTTGGAAAATGTCAATTATTTAACTAATTAAGTCACTAATTAAATTAATTTATTCGCTTAATTAGTTACATAATTGACATTTTGCAAAAGTGTCTCGATTAACCACTAGCGTAGGTGTAAATGCGCGTGTATGCAAAATTTTATGCAATTTAAACGACGGAAAGACAAGATATATTGGAATTAGTAACTTTAAATTTAATGTCATTTAACTTAATGTAATTTCAAAAATAAAAGTTTTTCACAATTTTGTTGTAATCTTTGAAATGTTGTCTTTCGGTTTGTAAAGTCTTGAAATTTTTTATTTGAAACACTTGCTTGGAAATGAGCAGAAACTAAAGGCATATGAAAAACCCCTCCCCCCTTCCCAAGTTGGCTTTAGGTCGACCTTAAGCATTATGAATAACCCCTAATTTAATTGAATTTAAAAGTTGTCAACAATTAGATTCTAAAAAACTGCATGCAGATATGTCAGACACGTGGGGGTGCAGAATGTTTATAAAAACAATCCCTTAGATCAACAGGGCAAAGGCGCGATAACTTATCTAATTTCGTTACAATAAATTTTTCAATATTTACCTGCAAGTAGCCTATTTTAAGATGGCGAATATCATTGCAAAAAGTATTGCTAGATTAAGTAAAAAAATAGTTTACTGCAAAGGTAAATATTTATTACAATTTTCCTAATGTGGCTGATTAAAAACGCTTACTTAACGTTCTCCATGTCGTTTACTTTCATTTGAACGATACCTCTTTCGTTTCTTCATATACGGTATTTACCGAATCAAAATATAAGCAGCTTATATAATATTTATATACAGACTCTTTCGTGCAATAAACAGTTATTTACAACGCACGAAACCATACCTGGCTTAGAGCTCTCTGATTAGTAATTAATAATAATTTAAGCCACGGACAGAGGGGCTAATCACTGTTAGATTACCCATTACGGACTACGTGTAATAGTTTTAGCACTGTCAAGGGCAGGGCTTTTAAAGATTACGCGTAATCACTTTACTATATTCAAAGGTACAGCCGTGTGCACCTATTACACGGAGTGGCCGGTCCCTTACCATGGACTGGCGACAAACGTTTTGCTTTTCTTAGTTAATCGATCTGCGGACTTCGATCTGCATAAAAATATACATAGACACAGTTAAGAACTGCGTTGCTTGAGTATCAGAATCTACATTTATTTATATTATAGCGTTTCAAAATGCTTATATGAAGCCTTTGTTGGTCAACTATAGGTAAATATGGTCCATCGATCTGCAGCCTAAGCCATGGCAAAAAACACGAATGTAAGTCAATAACGGCGGAAACAAAAGGAGTCATTTCTTACAAGATATGAATCCAAAATTCGGCAAATTCTTCAAGTTATTGAAAATAGTTAAAAACAAAATAATAATGAACCCTTCTAAGGACAAACAGACTGAATTTCGCCAAAGGGATTAAATATATCTATATCTATAAATCAAAGTCCTGACTGACTGATTGACTGACTGACTGACTGACAGACTGACTGAAAATCAACGCCCAGCCCAAACCGCTTGCCCTAGAAAGCTGAAAATTTGCAGGAACGTTACTCATATGTAGTAGGCGCGTACTAAGAAAGATTTTTCCAATCTGCCGCCATCTTAAAAAATGGCGACCAGAAATGTAAAAAATCTTCTCTATGCAGCAAAGCCCGCGCGTTTCAGGCGATTTCGCAAATATTTAGTACACTGGTTTCCTTTCACCTATAGACAGGCTGAAGGTCTTTTGATTTCGATTTGATGCCATATTTTTAAATGGCGGCCAAAAACTTAAAAACCCTTCTTTATGGAGTAATGTCCGCGTGAAAAGTAATAAAAAATGTCCCGACGGGCTGACGGGCTGACGGGCAACGCTGAGTGCCTTCGTTCCTAGGGTGCTACAAAAATATTAGTCATCAGTAAAATCTACCCATTCTTTATATCATTTTGATGGAAGTTCTTATTACACTCGAGCGACGCCGCGGGTAACAGCTTGTATATTTATATAAGATAAGTAGTTAGTTTTGTATACAATAAAGATACTATGACAGCTTAAGTAAGGACGAAATTTAGGTTTATTTCATGAATTTTTGGTATAGCACTTAAGAATGTCCTCACGCATTAGAACCTAGCTCCAAATGAATGATAGTTGTTTGTGGCTGATTAGACTCTGCCTAACGTTAATAATGATTGTAATTATAATTGTCTAAACCCTGGACGACACATAAAAATAAAGGTAATGCAGAGTAGGACATTGTTTTAAATCCACATCAATATATTTATCGCTATGAATAATAATTAGTTCAACCTTGAAAGGGTAGCAGTTAGCATTGAAAAATAAGATTTATATTTGGATGCTTATATTCTTTCTAAGGTTGGAATATATTTTCTTCTTCTATGTTTTATTTATTAGAGCCTAATATATATATATATATATATATATATATATATATATATATATATATATATATATATATTACTTTAAACGTATCTAAGTGTCCTCTTGCGTTTAATCAAACTTATAGAACCCATAAACAACCACTAACTTTATGGCTCAACCCAATAGTGAAATTGATTTAAATTGTTTTTGTAATAATCGTAGTTAAGATAAACATTTAAATCTAAATCCTAAATATTTAAAATTGGCGCGATTCAATAGTTGAAAACCGAAAATATGTTTTTTGATAAGTTTCACTTACTCGGGGCACGTTCATCTGTACGCCACAGAAGATTTTCTCTATAGTCCGTATTTATAGAACTTACATGCTAAGCTTGTATTATAATTGATTTAATATAACGGGAAGCCTTCATATGAGCAGTTCCCATATGAGCGGATTTCATAATAGCGGTCCTCATAACAACAGTTCTCTAAATAGCGGTTCCCGAAATGGCGGTTTACCCATTACAGCAATTACCGATACAGCGGTTCTCGTAAACGCGGCGTACCGTTACAGCAGTTTTCTAAAGAGCGGAAAATCAGATATGCGAAAAACTATAGTTGTTTATTATGGTGTAAGCTGGCCCAGCTGGGTTATATGAACTCAAAAAGAACTAGGTCAGATATGGATAATTTGGTTAGGTTAAAGTTGATTATTTCAACTAAATAGTATTAGGTCAGGTCAGGTTAGGTTAGTTTAGTTTAGTTTAGGTTAGGTTAGGTTAGGTTAGATTTAGTTTAGTAATATTTTGGAATTGGTGTAACAATGTTACGCCTTTTCCAAAAAATTACTGTTTACAATTATCTACTTCCGAAATAAAATAATCTTTCTCGAATTATAATATGCGTTTTCCAAAAATTTACTGTTTACAATTATCTACTTCCGAAATAAAATAACCTTTCCCGAATGAATTTTCTATCCTAGTATGAGAATTGTAAACTGATACAGCCTGAAGAACAGTACAATATTTTAGTGTACTTCAAAAACACGATCCGTTAGTAGGTCACATTCCTGATAAAATGATTACGGAAAAGGTTGTATTTGAAACCATAGAATATAACTGTATTGTTAAGACATGCTCGAAACTCAAGACAAACACTGCTATTTCTCAAAATAGCAGCCGCTATTTCTTAAACAGCAGTTTTGAAAAACTTCGAGAACTGCTCTACAGGGAACTGCTCATATGGGGTACACCCAATATAACTTTACTCCCTTTAACACGCAAGGAAAGAGTTCACGGTTAATATCTTAAGAATATCTCAGACAGAAAATTTTATCATAACAGGGATTTTAAGTATAAGGGTCTGCCCGATAACTAAAATTCTGCTCTACTAAGAGCAAGTTCATCGATCTAAATGTTAATTTGAACGCAACGGGAAATTTTCTGGAAATACTGTAATTACAATAATGAATTATATTTCATTAAAATGATGATTGTATTTATACGTACAAGAAAACCGTACACTGTTTATAACTCCAAATAAATGTAGTGCCGCAGAACTAAAAATAATATAAAATATAAAAGTCCAGACCAGGACCAGCCGACCAAAGTCCGCTCATCGATTTCCAGCCTCTATATAACGCCATTGCACGAAACGTGAAAGTAAGTAAATATTGTCAAATGGCAGAACATATATAACGTCAAAACTATTGCACGCAAAATATATTTCAATGTTAATATTAATAACAATAATTATGCATGAATTAAAACTACCAGGAGTTCATAACAACCCCCCTTCGGGAGGAAAGTATGAAACTAGCCATAGAGCTAATGGTAAAAATCGCGAACAACAAGATTCTGTCGTTGCGCATAGAAAGGATTAGCCTGTTTATGGACATAAAAACTTACAGTATATCGTAGTGGTATCTTTGCTCCTTGGTTTTCGTTCCAAAACTTCCGTTGGCTGGGATCTCCGTCGAAAAGAAAAATGGCGATATGGTGAACGTAGAAACACGTTGCAATTCTTATATTAAAGATACTGCGAATAAATTTGTCCAAACCGTTTTAATTTAACCACGGAATTCTCACTCACACATATCACAACAAAACATTATTGACGATTGTTTACATGTTTTGTAGAAAACTAGAAACCCCGACTAAAAGCCAACTTCTTAGCCAAGGCTTAATTTACACCGTTCCAACAGAAGCAGACTTGAGCCATTTTCGCTCTCAAAATCACAAGATAAAAATAGTTCTAAACCGGAAGTGTGTAAGTTAATGCGCGTGGGCGCTAAAAAATGGGTTAACTATTTCTTTGGGAGTTAAGCGGTGTATGAATCTGCTGAGCTTTACGGCGAAACTTTGTTGTTACGGGCTTTTTAACCAGTTTCGTACGTACTTCGGGTTATTATGAACTCCTGAAACTACGTATAGTTTGTCTGCCA
This sequence comes from Phalangium opilio, assembly GCF_054372755.1. Lineage (NCBI taxonomy): Eukaryota > Metazoa > Arthropoda > Arachnida > Opiliones > Phalangiidae > Phalangium > Phalangium opilio. Next base: position 10,629,037 of record NW_028324218.1, read on the forward strand.
GAATCAGCAATTATTTATATATATATCGATTTATTACACAACTTTAGGGCTTGAAACATGGATGTGTATAAATTCTACGTACTATGGATTCCCAACTCATACCTTAATCCACAACACATTCTCTTAGGAGCATGATGATGAGAGAACAGTAATGATTTGTAACCCCCCCCCCCTTTCTTCGAGTGAAACGAAAATAAAATACGTATTTTTTCTCTGCGCATGGGCAAGATTTTAAACTCACCACTCAGGATTCTTCAGAGAGATATAGTTCCTTTTCCCCGCGTGACGTAGCTACTTCCAACTCAATTTAGAGCCCAGGGAGCCCACTCTTAAATTTAAATTCCTTATAGGAAAAATAGGAATTTTTTTCCGGAATTATAGGATTTTATAGGAGAAAAAAATGTGTTTTTATAGGAAAATATAGGACTAAAAATGCTCTAATATAATACAATTTTGGGCTTAAACTATGTAGAAAAATCCCAAAAAATAAAAAATAACAAACTGGATTTTACTTTGAAAACTCAGAAGAACTTATTTAAAATATAACATAATATAATATATAAAAAATCCTAAGCGAGCTCCACAATTTCGGTGTCTATTCAAATGTGATCTCGATAAAAAAAAGCTAAATTTTGATAAATTTGATGCTACACTATACGAAAACTTCGACTAAGTCAAAAATATAGGATATTATAGGACCTTTCATGAAATTATAGGATAATAAAGGACAGGTTCAAAAATATAGGAATTTATATGAATTATAGGACCGCAGGGCTTAGTGCTTTAAACCGAACACAGTTATCTGATTTGTGATCCGAACAGATCAAATATGTTTGCTTGATTTCAGCTATCAGATAAACAGTTGAGGACCGTTTTCTGTTCAGATCAGATGCATTTTTCATATACACATTCGGATCAAATCATATCTGAGATAAAAACAAGATTGTAGACATTTGAAACAGATATCTGTGGCATCGGTCGTAGTTTCGGATTAATACGTTTTAAGAATTTATACGTTTCAAATGTATTTATAACGCATATACTTAAAAAAATCCAGGCAAATTGGATGTGTGTTGTAGGTAGGATGCCGAGGGAAGCAGTTCAGTTTATTTTCCCAAACAATTGACTTGGTACTAGTAGAGATGTGAGTCAGTAATTTAACGTCCGTAAACTACCGGTGGTAATTTACCAAATTTTCGTAATTTTATAATGGTAAAAATTATTAAACATTTTGAAATTTTTATGTCCTGGGAGTGAAACCAAGTGTACTATCCTTCCTGAGACTAAAACAATGTCCTCTCTTACTTCGGAGTCCCGTTTTCCTCTGTACCCCTTTCGTTCATGCGGCTGTTCTAGCTTAAAATAGTGATTCATTGTTAGTCACTGAAGTGGTGTTTACTTGAAAGCCGGACCAAGTAGTCACACGCACATGCTAGTGCTCTTTTATTTGGGTCAAGGGCTCATTACTCGTTAAAAGTTCATTTTATATTTAAATGATCAACTATTACTGTATTTACTTAAAAATGGAGTTACCAGGCGCCAGCCAGAACTAAAAATCGTTAGTTAAAGATCGGATTAGAAAGACCACGGCTGCCGCAAAATCATGTAAAAAACTTTATATAGTTCTCACAATTCAACGTTGTTGAAATTTAATTTACTGTAAGCACGTAAAATTGAAATTAACAAATTTGGTGATGAACTGTAATTTTGATTTCGCAAAATTTGAATCGGTAATTTACGGAGTAAATTACCGTTTTTAAAATATATGTTAATTTCACATCACTAGGCACGAGGTAATACTTGTCCTTAGAAGCGGGCAATTATTTGTGTGGCACCAATTTATTCAAAATCACAACAATGGTTGCCATTGTAATTTGTTCCACCTATTTAATAAAGATAGAAAGAACTTATCGCGCCAGAGGGGGGGGCTATGATTTATCAAAACGCAGTGACTAGTCTTGACCAGGGTTCCGTGTAATTTTATTAGCAGGAATGAAGAACGGTTAGTATTTACTTCAGTGCGACTCATAGATCCAATCCCTTCAATTCGTAACGAAAATTTTAAATTATCTAACAGGCTCACTTAAACTACATTTTGATGACGTTGCTGACGGTGACGGCCAAAAATACATCGTTGCTTTTTACCTCCGCCACAATGACCAGCCTCTTCTTTCATACCCCCCCCCCCCCCATCTCAAGGAAGGGTGTCGTGGACTTTGACGCACGCAAAAAGTACCCTGTTCTCTATTCCCGCTTCTAAAATTACATGACTCTTTTTATTTCTGTCTTGTACTAGATAATTGAAGGTTTTCATGTGTACTGAAATGGTTGTATATATAATCAGTGTATAAAGTTAAACGCGGATATCTGTAAAATTATAAAGATATCTGAACAGATATAAGATTAGAAATCGTTCAGATAGCGCTAGGTCGGATTTAATAACTGAAAGTAAATACGACGTTCAATGAACTGTTGACAATTTTGCGGGAAAGATATCGTAATCAGATGTCATAAAAGAAGAAACAGTTCATAATTTTAAGCACTAGCAGGGCTCCTTGTAATGTAAATCTAAAAAAAAGTGCTTGTAAATCTAAAAAAAAAAGTGCTTGTAAATCTAAAAAAAAAAGTGCTTGTAAATCTAAAAAAAAGTGCTTGTAAATCTAAAAAAAAAGTGCTTGTAAATCTAAAAACAAAGTGCTTGTAAATCTAAAAAAAAGTGCTTGTAAATCTAAAAAAAAAGTGCTTGTCAATCTAAAAAAAAGTGCTTGTCAATCTAAAAAAAAGTGCTTGTAAATCTAAAAAAAAGTGCTTGTAAATCTAAAAAAAAGTGCTTGTAAATCTAAAAAACAAAGTGCTTGTAAATCTAAAAACAAAGTGCTTGTAAATCTAAAAACAAAGTGCTTGTAAATCTAAAAACAAAGTGCTTGTAAATCTAAAAACAAAGTGCTTGTAAATCTAAAAACAAAGTGCTTGTAAATCTAAAAAAATGTGCTTGTAAATCTAAAAAAATGTGCTTGTAAATCTAAAAAAAAGTGCTTGTAAATCTAAAAAAAAAGTGCTTGTAAATCTAAAAAAAAGTGCTTGTAAATCTAAAAAAAAAGTGCTTGTAAATCTAAAAACAAAGTGCTTGTAAATCTAAAAAAAAAGTGCTTGTAAATCTAAAAAAAAAGTGCTTGTAAATCTAAAAAAAAGTGCTTGTCAATCTAAAAAAAAGTGCTTGTAAATCTAAAAAAAAGTGCTTGTAAATCTAAAAAAAAGTGCTTGTAAATCTAAAAAACAAAGTGCTTGTAAATCTAAAAACAAAGTGCTTGTAAATCTAAAAACAAAGTGCTTGTAAATCTAAAAACAAAGTGCTTGTAAATCTAAAAACAAAGTGCTTGTAAATCTAAAAAAAAGTGCTTGTAAATCTAAAAAAAAGTGCTTGTAAATCTAAAAAAAAAGCTTGTAAATCTAAAAAAAAATGCTTGTAAATCTAAAAAAAAGTGCTTGTAAATCTAAAAAAAAATGCTTGTAAATCTAAAAAAAGTGCTTGTAATGAGCCACCTCACATTCGTTTGTGTACCGTACTTTAGAAGGACAGCTTTGGGCCAAGTTGGGAATCCATAATACCTTACTATTTATATACGTCCATGGTTCAAGCAATTTCCATGCGGACTATTCTATCATTGTTTCGTCATAACTGGGAATCGCGTAGAAAGCCTGGGTTTAGATGAAAATTAAATCTCTTCTTTTTCTGATCGGAATTCCACTCTCCATTCACTTTCCAAAGAGGTTAGGTTCTCTCATTGGGTAGCATTTATGTACTGGATAGTTACTACACATTTGGAACGACGTTTCACTCTCCTCACGGGCTTACGATTACAATGCTTAAATATGTATTCCAATAAAAGTGAAATGGTCGAGCACAGATATCCGTAAACAATAATTAACATCATAACTTTCAGGTCATCAAATGAAACTGGTCTTTCCTCTGATTGCGGAGCTCGCCAAAGGATTTCGTTCATTATAAAATATTCCTTCTTCTTAAAAGCCACAAAGAACTTGGTCTCAAAAGAGGTTGTAAGGCTGAAAATAAAAGAACTTCCCATGTACTTAATTAATTGAATATGCAACGTAAACAACCGTAAAAAAATGAAACCAAAAGTCCAAAGTGTGGCGAGATGCAGAGCTCACAAAGAAAACTGGAGGTGTAAAGACGCCACTGATATAAAATCAATTTTGTGACCTCAACAACACCTCGGTGAAACTCACCCCCAAGAGCTAGCCTATCCGCAAGGGTTAACTGCCCAAAATTCCGGTACAAACCCCTATCGGAGTTAAAACCGGATGTGCTCAGCGTCCTCTCGCGCCGCCCCACAAAGAACACAAACAGGGTCTGCGTCCCAAAAACGCAAGGAAAGCGGGCGCTAGTCGGAAGGGCACCTGCTCTAGCGAAAAATAGATAACTGTTCGAGAGCCGGTCGATCCTTCAAGGCTTAATAAGACTCGGGTGTCGACTAAGCTCCACCCCCTACGTTCCTGCAGAGATTCTATCGTCACCCGATCAATAACCCTGTACCAATCAATCAGGAAGTCAACATCTCGCCTTGACACACCGATACCATGCCGCTCGGTACTAAAAATTGAGGGGGACTCATATATTCAACTACTACATATCAACTATGCCCTGCAAATCCACCCGCGACTTTGCAGGTGCAAAGATGTCATAAGCGATAAAATGGCCCTTTCGCGTTCGGCTACTCCGCGAAGCACCCAACAGATGGGGTGACTAGGGAAACCTTCCCCATAAGAGCAATCCGTCAGGGGGTAAACTTTAATAGTCGTCTAATAGAGCTATCTCAGAGCCTTAGTGTGACGTCACTCATGCCATTTACCTATAGAACCAAAGTGGTACCGAACATGGCCGCCCAGTGCCAAAGCTAAGCCTCTGACGTATTACCTAGGCACTAACGTCACAACTGAGACAGCACTAAAGGGATAGTTCCCCCTATTCCCCCGTTTTGGTGGGTGCTTCGCGGAGTAGACTAACGCGTAAGGGCCATGAAGGAAACCTATTTGATGGTATCATGAATTTATTCATTTAACATGAATATACATCTGCATTGACTAGTTAAACTACATATTCAGGGATGGGAGGGGCTTAGTTTGAGTGACGTCAGAGAATTTCCGGCGGTTTGTTTTAAACCTAAAGCTCTTGTCATGCGAAAGGCTAATTATGCTTGTAAATTGATCAACTACTGCATTAATTTTACCTCCAACAGCAGGGAAAAAACCCAGCAAGATCAGTTCTCACCATTTCAGATGTTGGCATTTAATTTTCAACTGTTTCATTTTCTTTATGGCCAAGGCTTAGCACTTTATCAACAGTTTTCAGTTTTAGATTAGGAAAAACATTGCACGCACTTAATATAATATCCTTTTAAAGATCAATATCACCTTCGGACATCGTTTTGAGATATTTATTCACGTATCGGCAATCATTTTTAATATTCAGTTGACGCAGTTTGGTAACCTAACCGAAAATTGTATCCCTCATACAATTTTGTTAAACTGGTCGTCTGCTGTTCGAACTTCCAGGTGTCTCGATTTTGATTGGCTACCGCGATGACGTTAAACGCGTTTGTAATAGAAAGGTCCCTCCCATCCCTGAATAACATGATAGAAAGGCTAATGATACACATATATATTCATGTTAATGAATAAATTCATGATGGTATCTTCTATAATATTACAGATAGATACCTAATATATTATTTTATACGTTCTTTAATATAACAAGGCGACCCAAGGGCTCGTAATAGAAGCCACATCGTACGAGTGAATAGCCCCTCTATACCTACCCTAATGAGTGGATAACCCCTCTATACCTTACCCTAATGAGTGAATAACGCTATCTTTGACAATGCTTAAATGATTTACCGTGCATAAAATCAGAGTGAATAGCCCCTCGATGCCCTAGCCTAAACAGTAATAAAAACTTCTGCCCGGTCGGTAAAAATTTATTTAATATGCTTTTGCCTCTCCAACCGCGAAGTTATATCTCCTGGCCTCGGTTAAGATCATGACTCCTAGTTGAAGAGATAGAGACAAGCGATTTTAGGCTGGCAAGTAAAAGGTCCGCGGTTCGATTCTCCGTGGAGGAAGAAAAGTTAAAAAAATTATTTCTTCCCTGTATTAAGTTTAAAACTCCACCTGTGAACTGCAACGTTAACTAAAAAGAAAACTATTTTCTCTCGACGTTCAAAAATGACGATCGAAAAATTTGATACTGCCAAAGGCAGGACTGTGACACCCCTACTACTACTACTATTACTACTACTAAAAGAACAACAGGGCAGGTCAAACTAAGAGCCTCATCGTAGATGTACATCATACGATGTGGCTAAAAATCGTTCACATGAAAAATATGGAGCCAGCGCCACCTAGAAGTGATTTTTCGAAGTATTATTTAAACATTACTACTGAAATTTTTTTACTTCAGTAATAATTATAGTGTGACAGGAACGGAAAACGTGAGTGAGCACCCCTAGGATGCGCAACCTTTAACAGTGGTATCACAGTGAATAGCACCTCGATGCCCCAAGAAAAATTATAACCCTCTAATCCTTACTTCAATAAATTTACTTAAGTTATAATTGTAATATCTGGTGCCCCAAGCTAGTACCTTCTTTTAAACCTCTTCTCGATTTATGGAGAAATAGACGTAACTTCTAGTAATAAACACTACCTTTCCAAATATAACATCGGTATATAGTTCCTTTTTCTTTTTAAAAATCCCCTCGATTTCTTTGAATTTTGAAATCGGGGGTGAGATGAAAAGCGTGAAACCCTTATTGTTGACGGGTGACAGGAATTTTAAAGGGAGTATTAAACCTTCCATTTAAATTAAGCCAATACTAAATTCCTCTCTCTCTCTCTCTAGCTTTAAATATATCGAGCAAACGTAAACCACATTTCACAAAGCTTCACCTTACCTGTACAATTAAATGCATGCTTGCACTTACTATTATAATCCCCATCCTTTTAAAATAAACGAACGAAAAATATCACCTCACCACAGTTCTCTCACATTCACTCTCCCTTCAATGTCGAACGAAACGTTTTATACTGCCAAAGCAATAAAATAACCATTTCTTCGGTTAGCTCTGACTAATATTTCTTTGGGTAACTCTGACCACATTCCAAATCGCGAAAAACTACTACCACGACCACGACCACCACCACCACCACCACCACCACCACCACACCCACACCCACAGGCTCGCGGGACAAACTAATAACCTCATCGTATATATACGATGTGGCTGAAAAGAAGAAAGTTTCATCTTGAACAATAAATTTAAGACAGAATAAGCAATACCGTGTAAAAACCTCACGCTATTGCGATATACTTGATGTGGATACTGGATACTTACAATCTGTTGATGGCATAGCAATAATGTGTACAGATTGACAAGTTGTACGAAAAGGGAAATACGAGATAATCTTCAGCTACTGGCTTAGAAAGCTGTAACTTTTGGATTGTACTGTAATCCTCTTTGTCCATTAGAAGAAAAGGCAGCAATATAGTAATCAAATAATCATTCAGGAATAATATTTCATTATTTCGCAACTTCTTATATAGATCAGCATCCGTCATGGTTTGATCGTCGGTGCTCGTTTTTTCAAGTTTATCAAAAACGATTTTGAATTTACCATCACTTTGCGCCTAGATAACGTTAAAAAAGTGAGCAGGTACAAGATGTAAGCATTCTTTAAAACAAGGGCAAAAATCATTTTGCAATACTCCGTGTGGTTTCCAATGTGCTAAGGTTGTTACAGCACCCAACAATGATCTAATGCTACACAGTGGCTCGCATACACAATAAAATTAGGAAGAGCGCCACATAAACTTGAGGAACGCCTGCCCATTTTAATACTCGCGGAATACAGTGAGCACGACACCATAAGGTACAATTTCAAGTTTAGCATACAATTTTTCTCTTTCCGTAAATCAACACAATCGTAAGTAAACCCTTGAAGTAACAATTTTCACAATTTCGTTGGCCAAAAAACTAAATCCATAAACTTACTGGTAGGCCCTATATTAAAGGTTTTCACGATGTACTTCGAAAGCAACCACACCGGGACTAATCGCCTTCCAGTGATGGAAGGATACGAAACCGCTTCTAGGGTGGTAAAACTGGTGGGTCAGGGACAATATATACTCATACTGGAATAGAAAACAATGGAGAATTCTTCATTTAAAGTATGAGTTTAAAAATGATTCTACATTTCTTCAAACTCTTATAAGATACGTTTCGAAATTCCTCTTCACTTAACTTCAATACCATCCTTGTGCCACGATTTTTGAACTATCAAAGCTGACACTTTAACCAGTCCCCTATTGATTAATCCATGAAATACCTATTCCCGTGCATAACACTAACTAACCAACTAAATAACTGGTTATCAGTCCATAACTCCGTTGGTTATTACATAGCTTAAATGTACAAAAATATGTAAATACGTGCTATTATTTACCATTGAAAGAAGAGACATTTTTTCAGGACTATCATCCAAAATTATAAGGGTGTATTGCTGATCATCACTAAGGTCCTCAAATGTTGTAATGGTGTTGTAATCAAGGTCGCAATAATTGGATTTCATTGATGGCAATAGTTGAAGATTTATAAGGGTCACGAATAACAGCCAAATAGCAACTATTTTCAAATTTCCTGGCATGCTTTTCGTCGGAATCGCTGACAAATTGGTAAAACGAATTTAAATGGAAAATGTTGTATGATAAGGGCCACGTTTACAAGTTATGATAGGTGTAATTCAAGGATGAAATTTTAAATTTAAATAAGATGATGTAAGAAAATGCTAATTTAATTAGTGGGTCTTCCGTAAAACACTAATTATAACTACCGTATAGTGCAAAATGTCATGGAACATTTTCGATTTAAAATCGCCCATAGAACCCACTGTTTTATCGTAAAACACGTCCTACATATTCCTTAGTTGGCTGTCAACGTCGGAAAAATATGGTTGCCCGACGAAAATTTTAAATGAGGTGTTAACCTTAAAAAATTCAGGAAGTATTTATGATTTAAAGGAGAAAAGCAATAAATTTGAGAGTTCTATTGGCTTAAAAGCCCTTTCAAATGATTTGAGTAACATAACACTAACAATCACTCACCCTTAAGGAAGAATAGAAAAAAGAGGTTCCATGTGTTGATCATCATGTTTCGGAATAGGACGGACTTTTTCAATCTCCGATATGTGTGAAAGGCAGAAAGAGCAGTCATCAATGCGGATGATAGCATTAGTAACGCTATTATTAAAGCTGCAACCTGTTAAAAATTTATTTGTATAAAAAATATTATTATTTCTATAAGTAGGAGACTTCTCTAGTCCTCATCGTGCTTCATCACTAAAGGAATGATTGTTCTCGTGCGATAAATTGCGGTGGACAAGTTTAGGCCAACTCCGTAAGAAAATTATTCTTAGAAATAACACTTTATCCGGAAACACACCCTCAATAACTTTTTACATCTCCGAGTGAGCTCACAAAGAGGTATTACATTGGACGTGTCTGGGTGTGTGTGTCTGCCACGTGTTCGCAGTTCACAGAAAGCATTATTGGCTTCTATTCTATTAACATCGTTAGGGTTAAGATATACGGAGTGATCGGCTAGGGTTACGAACAAAGTTTAACCTCCCAATGGCAGGGGTTCCGCTAAAGGTTCAAGAAATTACGGGTTTTTCGTAACATTATATATATATACCCTAAATTTCCAAAAATTCTTAAAGAGGCATACGCGAGAACTCAAACGTCAACAATAACTATGAATAAAATGATTTTAGGAACAAAGTTCCTTAAAACGACTTAACTAGAGTTAAAGTAAATTACTGACGATTAAAATAATATCAATTTGTTTAATTATTTAAGAGAAACCTTTTAATTTTGTCTCGAATCGGAGAGGTTTAATTTGGTTTCCCAACTTGTTTTATTGTAATTTAGTCATTATTTTTTCTCTTCGCTTCATAATTTGAAATAATCGGTAATAAAATGAAACTTACATAACCATCGAAAGAAAACAAATCTGTTGAAGCGACAGATTTTGGACTAGGACTTCCTGCTATCATCGTGAGAGCGGAAAACACGTATTGTGTAGAGAATGCATTGACGTTCCATCTTTTTCGGTACTCAAATAGAGACATCATGAACGGAAATAATAGAAAATCTGTCTCCTATATGATAAAAAGAATTAAATTGTGATGCGTTAATTCACACATTAAGATATTCATTCTTAAGTTCAAATAGGGAAAACGTTAAATAACTATTTTAATTTTTTTGTTTGACTTTCAACAAATCGAGTAATATATCGTAAATAGAGTATCATTTCTACTATTACAAGTTAAATATTTTTTGTCAGAACTGTCGAGTCTTTGCCACTCATATTTGATCTAATTTGGCCGGTTTAGCGAAGTAAATACATGACATCTTGTCATTTCATTCTTCATCAGCATACAATTTTCTAATTACCTGCGGCAATTCGTCTTCATATTTAAAGAGGAGAATCTCTTCTTTGGTGACAGTCTCAAATTCAAAACTGGAAATAAAATTCTAACATAATGAGATTGAAAAAATTTGAAGACCTATATCCTGGAATATTCACGAAAAAAGCGAGTCTTGCGCTGCCTCAAGCGGATTTTTTAAAATAGATTATACACGTTACAAAACAAATTACTGGCAGAAAGGTAATTTTATTTAATTTTTTCTCCAAAATTTTAATCGAAAATGTACCATTTTTTTAAAAACTACGGTAACTAAGATTACATCTTCGTTTGTGGGGTCGGTTACCAGCAGGATTTCTAAAACTTTACTATGCGAAATAAATTTAATTTAGCCGCGTCATCTTTGCATTAGACATTTTTTCAGATTCTGTATGCTAGAAAAGGAGAATAATTCCCAACCAGCTAGTCTGTATTACCAGGGATAGATTAAATTTCAGAAGTAGGAATGGGGAACGGTTAGTATTTACTTCAGTCCCACTCATAGCCCAGTATAGAGCCCCTCCCCTCAACACGTAAGGAAAATTTTAAATTATCTTATTGGCTCACTTAAACTACGTTTTGATGACGTTGCTGACGGACGGCGAAAAATACGTAATTCCTTTTTACCTCTGTCGCTATGACCCGTCTCTTCTTTCATACCCCTCCGTCTCGTGGAAGGGGGTCCTGGACTTTGGCGCGCGTCCAGATTACTCTGTTCTCCATTCCTACTTCTAAAATTAAATTTATCTCTGGTATTACTATTACTTTTACCGTTTAAAAGCAGCAAAAGTAAAAAAAAACCTCTAAAATAAACGCCACATGAGTCTGTGAGTTTAAAATGGCGTTATTTTGTAATTTCAGGTTCAGCATAAAAAATAAGAAGCGATAAATCCAATCTCAATAAACCCTAGTTATCTTCAGGTAAATAGACTTATACAGTTAATTAGGAGCCTAATTCATGTGAATATGAAAAGTATTCTTACCTTACATTAAGCTTATTTTCCATTAAATTCGTTATTTCGCGTTTTATTTTACTTTGGGATTCAATTATATCCATTTCCTAATTGATTTTAAGAGAAAAATAACAAATTAGGCCTACAGTCTCTGCTAACATTTTATGAAAATTGATACATTACTAAATGCCCGTAAATGTACTTTAAAATTTTTGAAGGTAACTTAATTGTGTACCTAAGTACCCTGATAGGTATTGCAGGACCTCGTGCAATACAGTTCAATGGATTCGTTATTTATATCTTGGGTTATATAGTAGGGTAGAGTTGAAATTATCATACTTTTAACCTAGCCTTCGTACTTCAAAATTATATTATTTGCTACAATATACTATAATATTTTAAATTAAACCATTTTGATTTAATTATTAAAATTCCCTTAACTTAAAGAAATATTTTCTTTATTACATTTCAAATTTGCTATAATTGTCTTCAGATATAGGGTTTATATTTGAAAGAGTGAAGTACATTTTTAATATTATCTTTAATTCAATGTGCACTAAATATTTCAAAATACTCGTATATATATTTGAGAAAATGGTTTGTTTGTAAATTTTTTTTTATGGACAGTGTTGTCACAGTGAATTCCTCAAGGTTGGGTTAGGGAACCCCTAGCATAGGATGTCCTATTCTAGACCGTAACTTAGCATAGTTTTAACTGAATTTAAAGTTGTTAAAAATTAGTTTCTTAAAAACTACATGCAGATATTTCATTCGGCTGTGCACGAGGTAAAGAGTGTCTATAAAGACAGAAAACTCTGGTTACCGGTCCTTTAAATCAACCGGGCTTAGGCCTAACTAGTTTAATTATAATCAAGTTATCAATAGTCACCTGTAAGTAGCCTATTTTAAGATGGTGAAAGCCAATGCATAAATTATTGCTAGATTAAATAAAAGTATATTTTACTAAAAAGGTAAATATATAATTACATCTTTTCTAATGTGGCTGATTAAAAAACCGCTTACTTGAGGTGGTCCATTTTGTTTATAATCATTTGAACGATACCGCCTTGGTTCCTATCATTGAAACTAAATTTATAGAGCTAATATATAATTTCAATACAGACTCTTTCGTGAGTTAAACAGTTAACTACACAGCACGCAACCATAAGTGGTCTAGAACTTTAGATTCACTATCGCAGACTGGCAAATTAATAATAATTGCGAGTCAGGACCTGAGCATGACTATATACGTAGTTAATCGACCTGCAATCCCCACTATGTATAGAAATACATACGCACACAGTTTAGAACTGCGTTGTTTAAGTATTGGATTCTATTATATTACTTGGCTTTAAAACGATTATGGAAAGCCATTTTCGGTCAACTTGGTATATATATAGTTCATCGATCTGCGAACTTCGCGTTGTGTAAAAATACACAGGGTGTTTCTGATAATATAAAGGGTGTCAGATTGAGTGCAAAGTGTCAAAGAACATGTGGTCTGAAACATTTAGTTTATGAGGTACGTGCCTGAACACATTTGGCCCCTAAAGCAAGGAAATTGGCACGAAGGGGGAGTATGATTATCAGCTTGCCCATCTTGTTTACACAATTTCAGTAGCCTCCAATTTTAGAAGGTTAACGAGCCTTTATCTAGCAGAAGTGTACATTTAAGGGTAGAATTATGGTTAAGCTGGTAATGTAAATGTAGTTGAAGTACTTTTCATTCCAGAGATCACGCCGGCCACGCAACTGGTACTGAGATGTTCCGGTTTGACTCTATTTGATTTCTATCTTTGCGGTCATCTCAAGGACATGCTGTACAAGAGTGAAGTCCTTGATGTGGACGACTTGTGGAGACTAATAATTGAAGGGTGTGAAACCTTTTAACACACTTAGAGCTCGGCATTTTCTATCCATTACCCACAAATTGGTGGATAACCGATTATTTATAAACAAAGTTGTGGACATAATCCGATTTAACATTAAAGTTCTGTGTATAATTTTCGAGTATGGATAAAGATAAAATAACGTGGATAATGGATAGATAATGCCGAGCTCTAAAGACACTTATTAACATATCCAACAATCTTTCGAAAGACGGGTACAAATGTGTATTAATACCGACGGTGGACATTTTAAACAGTAATACTTAACCACGATGTTAATTTGGTAGAAATAAAAGAGACATTAACTGCATGGAAACTCTTGTGCTGTTACACTTTGAACTACTTTTAGGAACTTTTTTACCTTTAAAAGTACATTTCTGCTAGATGAAGGCTCATAAACGTTCTTAGATTGGAGGCAATTTAAATTGTCCAACCAAGGATGGGCACTCAGATAGGTCTTTCTCCACATGTGTGCCAATTTCCTTGTTTTAGGGGCCAATGTTTGGGGGCCCGTACCACCGAAACAAAATGTTTCAGACACATTGTTTTTTGAGACTTTTAACTCAGTCTGTCCTAAAGAACGCTTCGTTTAATTTATGACATGCTTATCAGAAACACGCTGTATACACACACACTTAAGAACTTGGTTGCTTGAGCATCAGAAATTCATAATATACTTTTATTTTTATTACTGGGCTTTAAAACGATTATGCGAAGCCTTTGTTGGTCAGCTTGGTAAATATACTTAATAAATATTCGTAAGCCAGATATAGGTTAGTGTAAGCTGCGGAATGTAGATTAAATTTAGCCCTAGCTTTTTCTGCGCCTCCCTTATACACTCTTTTCTTTGGTTTTTTTGATTTTTCAGGGCTCGACATTTCGATACGTTTGGAAAATTTAAAAGTACAAAATAACGCTATTACGCTAACCACTAAATGTCTGCATTATTATGGCTTTGAAAACGAAAACCGAAAGAAACAAGACGGCCCAAGGGCTCGTAATAGTAGCCATATCGTACGAGTGAATAGCCCCTCTATACCCTACCCTAATGAGTGGATAACCCCTCTATACCTTACCCTAATGAGTGAATAGCGCTATCTTTTACAATGCTTAAATGATTTACCGTGCATAAAATCAGAGTGAATAGCCCCTCGATTCCCCACTCTAAACAGTGATTAAATTATAACCGTATAAATTTACTTATGCTGTAATTCTAATATTCCGGCGAATCGAAGAACAGATAGTTTTTAGTGATAATCCCCTCGATGAGTTTACAACATAGACTTATGCCGATGCACACTTATCGCATCTTATAAATTTCTAACAAGGACTTATGCCCAGAAACTTTTGAAAGAGAAAGTTTAGTTATAGTGATTACGCATTTTAGTGATTATCCCCTCGAATTACCTTTAGCAATGCTAAAATGATCAAACGCATAACGCTCATTTAACACTATGTTAGCTCTATCTAAACCCACATTTGAATTAACCGCCAAAACGTTCCAGTCAAACATAACATAGATGACGATAGCTACCAAACGAGAACGAAACACATGAGGAGCGCGGTAGAAAAATCGTTATGTATTTAATTAGCACATACATAAAAAGAAAATAAATATAAAAACCCCAAACATACAAATTCATAAGTATCCGACCCCACAGATAAAAATTCAAAAGTTTCCGACCCCACAGATTAAGAGGTACCCCACCCCATATCACCCCGACATTTTAGAGATAAAAATAAATAATAAAAAACTCGGAGTTCATATCAAGTCTCTATGGTTTAGTGGTTAGAACGTTTGTCTACTACCCCAGCGACCCGGGTTCTATTCCCGGGTCTGACCTGAAAAAATTTTAATTATAATTAAATCTCTAACCGAGCCCAGTAACCCCTATGGGTGGGTTGTGGTAATATAAAGTTCCTTTTAAGCTAAAATCTGACGATAACGAAGCGACAACCCCGGCCACTACTACTACTACTACTACTACTACTACGACGGCTCGGGTCAAACTAAGAGCCTATCGTATACTACGATATGGCTAAAAATATTTTTGCTTCTCAACGCAGTGACTCATGCCACGTGCACTAGCCACTTTCTTCCCCGTTCCTCATAAAGCCTTTCATAATGTTTTGAAACTTTTCTCTCTGTGGCTGTATTGGCGTGGGCCGTGGGACGGTGGGAACCAATTTTTACGATTGTAAATTTGTAAAGAGCGGCTTATCTTTCGCCTAGGCTGCTAATATCATATAGAAAAAATACAAGTCCAATGGCTTGCATTGCCTTTCAAGTTCATAAACTCCTTCTTGAGGCTTCTTCCCCCAATTTCCTATCTTTTTGTTTTCAAACTGTTTTTGAATTGATTCAAAATAAAAATTACCTAACAATTAGTACTAAGACATTTAGATCAACGCCACGGCCAGTCGGCGTGACCGACCGACCGGCCCCCAAACCCTTATTTTGCCTCCGGCCCCGTGGGATATTGCCCACCAGCCCCCGTGGCCAGTCCGCCCCTGTTCACACATACGACAGAATTCAGACCAAAAAGGGCGGTGGCACGAGTTGGAATTGGGACTCGGAGCCAGATGAACTTAGGCCTTGACCTGATTTTCCCTTGATGGTATCTTAATTAGGAAGTTTACTTCTACCAAATTAAGGTCAAAGATTCAAATCAAAGGTTTATTACATGCAATAGCGACTCGCGATCAAATCCGTTTAGAGAGTTCAGACTCAAAAGTTCATAACATGCAAATGTGGCAATGGCGACTGGCGATTTAAAAAAAAAACCCTCAAAGGGGCGATAAAAAACTCCCTTATTATGACATCGACAGAAGCTTCATCCCGAAACGAATTATGATTGGTTATGAAAATAATTTAACGTCGGCCTTTGCATCAAAAAGAGAACACCAATTCTGTCCGACCCAAAGCTGTTTCGGTCGCGTTCTGCGCAAGATGTTTTGCCGCAGAGGTACTTACGCAGTGTTTCCGTCGGGTTTTCGGTCAAGTGGGAACTAAGCTTAAACCATAGAAATAAATGACCTCATCAACATACACCCATTTCTTACAATATACTGTACAAAACACGAAAGTAAAGCGTGCATGATTTTAAACTTTAGAATCTCTCAGGCAGAAAAATAGATTAATAGAATTCGGGCCTGTCTGATGACTAAAGTTCTGCTAAGTTCATCGATCGAAATGTTGCTAACGTTACCGAAAATTATCTGAAAATACTGAATGCATTTTATTACATTAAAATAATGAATGAACTTAGACGAGCAAGAAAACCGTACACTGTTTAGAAGGTAAACAACTAAAAATAACATAAAATACAACAGTCCATAGGATCAGACGATTAACGTAGGCTGGTCCGCTTATCGTTTGAGGTTTTACAGCCTCTAACGCGGCTGCACGAAACGTGAAAATAAGTGAATATTGTCAAATTTCAAAAACCAATGCACGCAAAATATATTTCACTGTTAATATTAATATCAACAAATATACATGCATTAAAACAGCGTATATATCGATTTATATAAGGCTTGAAGCATGGATGCGTATGAATTCTTCCTACTATGGATTTCCAACTCATACCTGCTTAATCAGGCTAAGACAGTTATTTCTAACGTTCTGCTTAACAAGAAGCTAGATGTAGGTGTCACGTGATAACGCTTAAGCGAATAATAGGCACACACAAAAAAAGTTTCTCAATCGTGTTGTTTAAAAAATATTAGAGCAAGAGGTTTGTTATTCTTTACAGTCGACTTTTTTAAATTTTGGTGATTATTAATTACCGTTGAAATTTCTCTTTTCAATGAAAAAGCACCTGCGAAAGCGTAATTTGCTTTTAGAGCGCGGGAAACGAAAGTGGCTACAAGTGGGGAGCTAGAAAAGATTTTCTACCTTCTATGAAAACGAAGCTTTAATAGAGAGTTTAAGCATCCCCTAAACGCGTACGTGTAGCTACCTTCCACAGTGCATTAGACCAATGCATTGTCAAAGGTGGCTACACGTACGCGTATAGGGGATGCTTAAACTCTCTATTTTTCCGGAGCCTCCGGGATATCTAGGCCCATGCATGTAGCGAAGCAAGAATATTTTTTTGACTAATTTAGTTCGACGTGTTTTCCCGCTTGGTGGCGCTTTCAGCACCGAAAAATAAACAAGTTCAGCCTCATGACCCCGTCGACTGCTACAATATTAGGGCAAGGTATAGACGTAGAGCGGTGAAGCCGAGGTCGCGGATAGTTAAAAAATGTTTTTGAAAATTTCCGAAGACCTTTATTAAACAATCATTCCAAAGAAGTAAAGGATAAAAATGTTAAGGTTAAAAAATGAAAGGTTTTGAAGGGGTAAAAAAATCCTCTAATGGTATATGAAAACTGTGAATTAGCAACTTCAAGAAGTTTTGCTTTACTAAAAAACAACGATGTTAAAATCTCATAATTACTTTTTTGTCCATACAATCTAACCAGAAGTTTATGACTTCTTATCCTGGGAAGTATTGGACTCTAACCATAGCCGGAACCATCTCTGTTAGCTAACTTCTTATTAGGTCCGATCACCGCGCCACCTACGGCATTTCCTTCATTTTGAGCTGGCAGGTTGATTTGCGCGCCAGCAGCGGGCAAGTAACGAAACTTTAAGATGTGTCCTGTGGTTTGAGGTAACGAATCAGAAACGGTGACAAGAACAGCTGTTAATAGAGTTTGCTAGAAATTCCGGTCAAACTAGTATAGTGTGGGCAAGGAGGAGGAATGTTGTAAAGGAGTGGTCTACGCACGTTGTAAAAAGAGAGAGAATTCTCGCAGATTCCGGGTTAGAGCTCCGAGACCTAACCGAGGCTCTTTTTTTTTCAGGTGCATGCTCGATTTTTTTCTCCGGACCGTCGGCCGCTAAAATTTACTCTCGCGTGAGTCGCGACGGCGCGAGTCCTTAGGCTTAGAAATTTGAAACTTGGTTTTTTCTCTCTCTAACGTCAGTTATGACGTACTTGCGCACCGCTGATGCGTAGTAGCTGCTAGTCGGCCTCGGGTAGATCTCTCTCTCCAGACCGCTAAATGGAGACCTCTCCGTAATACCTTTGGCCACTCCTCTACATTCCTCCTCCCTGGTGTGGGGTCCTAGACCCACGGATTGTATAATGGATTTTCATAGAGTTCTAGCCAGACGGCTTTTCAACGATTGGCGCTGAAGAAGTTTTGAACACGCCCCACAGTTTGAGTGCCACAGCCTCTCGGTGTGGGATTTTTTTCAGTACATTAGATAGTTTTCCTAGTGAATAGGAAACTTTCGACCCTCTTTTACGATTGCCATAGGCAATTTTGACTAGCAGGGATGGATACTATATTAAGCCTTAGTGTCCAATACTTCCCAGGATAAGAAGTCATTAACTTCTGATCTAACCAATAGATTCAATAAAAAGTGAATAGCCCCTAAAAAAATTACGTTAATTTAAAGGTGAAACCTTTCTCTTTCATAAAAGTTTTATAATTGGCCCCTAAAATGTCATCGATAATTTATGGAAGACCCCGGTCGCAACGGCCATTAAAGCGCCACCTCGTACACACAAAGGGTAAAAATATTTTCTCTATGAAACTGGATATTTCCCAACGTAAAAATCGAAATGCATGGGCCTAGATATCCCGGAGGCTCCGATTTTTCTTTAAGTTCTACATGGTTCTGCTCTGATAAATAAAACTGGATATATTAAGGATCTGAGACTTTTGACGTATGAAGGGTGACATTCCATAGCATCAGAAACCACTATTTGAAGTGTTTTATTATTGTCGAACATTAATCGTTTCGCCCAAATGCGAATTTCATAGAAAGCGTGGGTTTAACAAATAATTAAATCTCTTTTTTTTCTGGTCTGAAATCCACTTTCCAAGGAGAGTAATATTTCAATTTATGTGACATAATTAAACTGTACAGTTATTGAACATTTGGGACGACGTTTCACTCCCCTCGAAGGCTTACAATTCAAATGCTTAAATATGTACTCCAATAAAAGTAAAATGGTCGAGCATAGATATCCGTAAACAATAATTAACATCATAACTTTCAGGTCATCAAATGAAACTGGTTTTTCTTCCGAAGATGGCTTTTCTACTACACAGTGGCTAAACTTGGCAAAGGCTAGTTAAGTCAAGGGCAGGAACCAATGGGACCTAGTGCATTAGGTCTGGTTGGTTTGTGCCTTTGGCAAGGTAAAATTCGTGTCCAGAAGATTAGCCAGCATGCTAGGGGTGACAATTTAAATAGAACCAGATATATTGATGATCAGGTTTTAAATGCAAAGGATCTGAGACTTTGGTTATGGGACCGTCCATAAACTACGTCACACTCTTATGGGGGGAGGGGGTTTCTAAATTTGTGACGGTCCGTGACAATGGGGAGGGAGGGGTTCTTCGATGCATGACGTCACATTTAGCATTGATTTTGTTACGAAGTCAGTAAGAGGCCGATTGGCTCTCTTATGTTATAGAAGAAGAATGACAACATTCCATAGTCCACCGTTACAATAATTTACCAAAATTGTTATTCCATCATCACTTAAATAATAGAAAATTTAAGCAATTATCTACTATTTACACCTTTATATAGCCAATTTTAATAGCGCATTTAAAATAAACAGCGTAAACTCTCTTATGTCTCTGTTTATTCGCCCCTATTATTTGTGAGGATGAATCAAATCCCACTGCCGATTGAAATGATTTCGATTCTTTGGCTTTTCTAAATCTCAAGCTCGATTAGTCTGTTTACGGTGACAGTGTCGAAACCTAAAATTGTGCCCCTTTAACTAAGCTTTATGAAACTTTTTTGAAGCTTATAAAAAGCACATAAAGACATTAAAATTCTAAAGGTCAATCAGAGGGAAAAAGCTTAAAACGGAAGAGAACTTGAATTTTCAGCCGAGCAAAATATTTCTGAGAGGGCGGCATATCACTCAAGAAATTAATCAAATTAAATTTGTAAATTAAGACAAATCATAGTGCGGAGGGGGGGGGGTTAAAGAAATGTGACGTGGTTTTTAGGGGAGGGGTCTGAGAAAAGCGTGACGAAGCGTGATCTGGGGAACGGGGGGGGGGAGGTCAGAAAAAGCTTTTTTTCGCGTGACGTAGTTTATGGACGGTCCCTATGTGAATAGCCCTTTTAAAAAGTCCCCTATAGTCCTATACAAAATATGTAGCCGGGGGAAAAAGCAGAGATGGAAGGCATTTTTCCCTTCCTAATTTCTGCGCGCGCACCCGTGAAACGTCATTTTTAGAAACGCCTATTGGAACATTACATGACATCAAAAACCAGATCTTGAAATTTCTTTTTCATGCCGACTATTATATCATTGTTTCGTCATAACTGGGAATCGCATAGAACGCCTGGGTTTAATAGATAATTAAATCTCTTCTTTCTCTGGTCTGAAATCCACTCTTCATTTCACTTTCCAAGGAGGTTGATATTTCATAATTAGTGACATTACTGTATTGGATAGTTATTAAACATTTGGGGCGACGTTTCACTCCCATCACAGGCTTACGATTCAAACGCTTAAATATGTACTCCAATAAAAGTGAAATGGTCGAGCATAGATATCCGTAAACAATAATTAACATCATAACTTTCATGTCATCAAATGAAACTGGTTTTTCTTCTGATTGCGGAGCTCGCCAAAGGATTTCGTTCATGATAAAATATTCCTTCTTCTTAAAAGCGTCGAAGAACTTGGTTTCAAAAGAGGTCATAATGCTAAAAATAATTCATTAATTAGTTAAAAGGAAACTTTACGATAATGTATTTTACATTATATTCGAAGGAACTTTTAAAATAATGAATGAATCAATTTACACCACCTTTCGATCTGCAATATTAACGAAGATAATAGTAATTAAGTTCACTTAAAGGAAGGTTGAAGTGGAAAATCAAGTGATTTTTTATCGATTCTTCTTCTAATTTTAAGACCAGTCTGCACAGTGAAACATTCAGAAAATACTTCCGAATGATTTTAAAATTCAAATTAGGTTCCGATTTTAAGAATAATTTGAAGTATCCCCCTCCAACCAATCGCGTAACGTCCTGCCTTTTTGTTAACAAAATTCTCGTGGCACGCTCCATGTCTCGCACCCGAGGGGGCAGACACTTGAGAACTCTGGTGTACAATATGTCTTGAACTCAATGTACTGTCAAAGCTGAACTCAGAGTTCCGAAGGCTTTGAACTCAATGCACTGTCAAAGCTGAACTCTTTTGAACTCAGGTGTACACAGATATCCCGAGCGTCTACCCCCTCGCTCGCGCCACGAATGTCACGTCGCGCGCCTAATTTTATCAAATCTTGTGATAAATTTCATTCAACACGGAACGTGGCACGAGAATTTTATTAATAAAAAGGCAGGACGTTACGCGATTGGTCGGAGGGGGATACTTCAAATTATTCTTAAAATCGGAACCTAATTTGAATTTTAAGATCATTCGGAAGTATTTTCTGAATGTTTCACTATGCAGACTGGCTTTATAATTAGAAGAAGAATCGATAAAAAATCACTTGATTTTCCACTTCACCCTCTCTTTAATTAACTGCGTTTTCGCGTTTGGATACTCCACGAAGGAAAATGGTGACTTGGGGAACTAAACCATTCCCCATAAGAGGAGTCCGTCAGGTGGTACCATTGAGCACGATTATGATGTGATACTAGACGTTCAATGGACCATTTCTATGTAAATAAATCCGCTTTAAATTTGGCGCCTGCGATATAGTAATTTTATATCCTGAGAGTGCGCAGAAACGGAAATGTTTCAACCATGAACGCTGGATCTTTAAAGGGACTTGTAAACGGGATAGATTTTTCTCTACAGCACGCTTGCTTTGCAAAAAAATAAATAAAAGAAAACGGGTACGGCGAAGGTCGTTTAAATTTCTTTTTATGAAGAACCACAAAAGACCGATTGGCCTTGAGCGTTCTTAAATTCACAGCCCCCATCCCTTCCCCCGATGCTATGCTAGAGAGGACTCGGTTTGTACAGTGGAAGTAGGGCGTTTTTCGGTCCCTTTAGAGATCCAGTGTTCATGATGTCCCGATACGTCGAAAGGTCTATAGATATAGTTTCTCCTATTCCCCGGTCTGGCGTGGCCTTCGCGGAGTAGCAGGCCATTAAACTTAAATACTGGTATCTTCTTTAATATTGAAGATGGAAACACGGTTCGAATTGAAACATTCATTATTTTACACGTTCTTTCGAAGACAAAATAATCAACACTGTGCAAAAACATGATATTTATTATAGGTTTTTCCCATAGATTCAGTTCTAAAACTTTTGAATTTAAATCATTTTTGAGCGGTGGAGTGTTTGTTTGGCCCTTCACACGAGAAAAAGAAGAAAATATTTTGATATTGTTGGAGAATTATGCTATAATTTGGGTGACAGAAAATAGTTTAAAGGTTAGCAAAGAATACAGATGGTGATTCAAGGAACGGTTCAGAGATGAATTTCTTTTTCTTCCTGATTCGATAGAGCTTATAAAATTATGAATATCAATTTAAACTTTTCATGCACGATTTAATGAACACTGTCAAGCTCTTTAAATCTTTCCAAAGCATAAAAGGCATCCCGGGTTATTACATTTCTTCCTCTTTCATATAGGAGGGAGGTAATGTTGATATTGCTCTATGCATATGATTGTGGATACTTACAATCTGTTGACGGAATCAATTAAATGTGTACAGATTGACAAGTTGTACGAAAAGGGTAACACAAGATAGTCTTCCGCTAGTGGCTTTGAAAGCTGCAACTTTTGGATTGTACCGTAATCCTCTTTGTCCGTAAAAAGAAAAGGCAACAATATGGTAATCAAATAATCATTCAGGAATAATATATCATTGTTTCGCAACGTCGTATAAAGATCAGTATCAATCATAGTTTCATCATCAATGAAGGTTTTTTCAAGTTTATCAAAAACACTTTTGAAATTACCATCACTTTGGGCCTAGATAACATTAAAAACGTGTGACGTGTGAACGAATGATAGCATTCTTTAAAATGAACTAGTTCTTCAGCAAATACGCAACGATTCAATGTAAGAAAAAATTATCGAAATGCGTGCTATTATTTACCATGGAAAGTAGAGACATTTTTTCGGGACTATCTTCCAAAATCATAAGAGTGTATTGCCGATCATCACTCAAGTCCTCAAATGTTGTAAGGATATCGTAAGAAAGGTCGCAATAATTGGACTTCATGGATGGCAATAGTTGAAGATTTATAATGGTGACGAATAGAAGCCAAAATGCAACTATTTTCAAGTTGCCTGACATGCTTTTCGTTGGAATCGCTAACAAGATTGCCAAATGAATTTAAAAATTTTTAGCTCTACGAAAAATGATATCTAGCTAATTATTTATCATTTGAAACACATAAGTTACTTATAAATTCGTGCTGAACATTATTTTAGGTTAATATCATGATCAATGACATTTTTACATTTTACTCTTAGGACCAAAATATAGTGTTTCGACTCTAAAATGTTCTGTGGGAAGGCCACTGCTTACAGATTAAGATTGGTTTCTTTTACAGATTACTTTTTTAATTTAAATAATATAATTATAGATACTACGATTTAATTAAGAGGTTATTCATAAAACACTTTAACCATAACTCGTTTTTTTTTGTGTCCCTTAGGGCAAACTGTCATGGAACATTTTCAATTCAAAATCGCCCATTGTACTTCGGTCCTATCACTCTTTAAGAACACCGTTTTTTTTTGCAAATGAGAGTAATGGTACAGATTCCCAAACACGAAACTTCAGAAAACATATGGTTCCTCGTTTTTGAACAATAACCAGCTGAGGAAACAATGTATCGACGAAAATTTTAAATGAGGGGTTAAGCTTGACAAAATTTAAGGTGGAAAGTAGGATACAGAAATAAATGTGAGAGCTCTATTGATATAAAAACACCTAATAATGAACTGAATATTATATAATATAGCACTAAAAATCACTCACCCTTGAGAAAGAATAGAAAAAATAAGTTCCACGTGTTGATGATCATGTTTCGGAACAGGACGGTCATTTTCAATCTCCGATATGCCTTAAGGGCAGACGAAGCCGTCATCAATGCGGAAGATAATATTAGTAACGATATTATTCCAGCTGTAACCTGTCAAGTGACGAAATTATAATTAATTTTTGGTATAATGAATATTGAAATAAGAAGGACACTTCGATAGTCCTCTTCCTACTTCATGGTTAAACGAATGTTTGACCGCATGTGAAAAAAATTATTTTTGGAAATCATGCGTTATTCGGGAACACATTGAATAGCGTTTTTGAATGAGAGTTGTAATTAACTCATTATTTTTTTCGCTTCATAATTTGAGACGATCACTAATAAAATAACACTTACGTAAGTATCGAAAGAAACCAAATCTGTTGAAGCGACAGATTTTGGAGCGGGAGTTCCGGCTATCATCGTCAGAGCGGTAAACACGTAAGACGTAGAAAATGCATTGACGTTCCATCTTTTGCGATTCTCAAATAGAGACATCATGAACGCAAACAGTAGAATATCCGTCTCCTATTTGATAACAACATGTTAATTCTGATTCGTTAATTCATACAATAAGTGCATCTAGGTTAGAGCCTCTGATAAACGGTGTTCCGAAAATACAGGTTCTTAAGTTGAAATAACCCAAGCGTTCAATAACTATTTATAATTATTTGGTGACTTTGAACGAATCGAACCAAATATCGAAAAATGTTTCATATTTATCACACGTTAAATATTTTTAATCAGAGCTTTTGAGTAGTTTTATTTCTTCTATAATTTGATTGCTTTCGCAAAGCATGATGATATCTTATCATTTTAGAATAAACATTTTCTAATTACCTTCGGCAATTCGTCTTCATATTTAAAGAGGAGCACCTCATCTTTGGTGAAAGTCTCAAATTCGAAACTGAAATCCAAATATTAACAAAATAAGGTTTAAAAATTTGAAGGCCAATCTTTCTGGTGAAATAATCACGAACAAATAGAGCCTTGCTTAGATTAAACTTTTGCGCTGCCTCAAGAGGGTTTAGTATTGTTTTTAAATATATTTATTTGCTAATGTATTTATATATATTGATTTGCTAATGTATTTATATATATTGATTTGCTAATGTATTTATATATATTGATTTGCTAATGTATTTATATATATTGATTTGCTAATGTATTTATATATATTGATTTGCTAATGTATTTATATACATTGATTTGCTAATGTATTTATATACATTGATTTGCTAATGTATTTAAATATATTGATTTGCTAATGTATTTAAATATATTGATTTGCTAATGTATTTAAATATATTGATTTGCTAATGTATTTAAATATATTGATTTGCTAATGTATTTAAATATATTGATTTGCTAATGTATTTAAATATGTTGATTTGCTAATGTATTTAAATATATTGATTTGCTAATGTATTTAAATATATTGATTTGCTAATGTATTTAAATATATTGATTTGCTAATGTATTTAAATATATTGATTTGCTAATGTATTTAAATATATTGATTTGCTAATGTATTTAAATATATTGATTTGCTAATGTATTTAAATATATTGATTTGCTAATGTATTTAAATATATTGATTTGCTAATGTATTTAAATATATTGATTTGCTAATGTATTTAAATATATTGATTTGCTAATGTATTTAAATATATTGATTTGCTAATGTATTTAAATATATTGATTTGCTAATGTATTTAAATATATTGATTTGCTAATGTATTTAAATATATTGATTTGCTAATGTATTTAAATATATTGATTTGCTAATGTATTTAAATATATTGATTTGCTAATGTATTTAAATATATTGATTTGCTAATGTATTTAAATATATTGATTTGCTAATGTATTTAAATATATTGATTTGCTAATGTATTTAAATATATTGATTTGCTAATGTATTTAAATATATTGATTTGCTATTGTATTTAAATATATTGATTTGCTATTGTATTTAAATATATTGATTTGCTATTGTATTTAAATATTTTGATTTAATAACGTATTTAGATATATTGATTTAATAACGTATTTAGATATATTGATTTAATAACGTATTTAAATATATTGATTTAATAACGTATTTAAATATATTGATTTAATAACGTATTTAAATATATTGATTTACTAACGTATTTAAATATATTGATTTACTAACGTATTTAAATAAATTGATTTACTAACGTATTTAAATAAATTGATTTACTAACGTATTTAAATAAATTGATTTACTATTGTATTTAAATATATTGATTTACTAACGTATTTAAATATATTGATTTACTAACGTATTTAAATATATTGATTTGCTAACGTATTTAAATATATTGATTTGCTAACGTATTTAAATATATTGATTTGCTAACGTATTTAAATATATTGATTTGCTAATGTATTTAAATATATTGATTTGCTAATGTATTTAAATATATTGATTTGCTAATGTATTTAAATATATTGATTTGCTAATGTATTTAAATATATTGATTTGCTAATGTATTTAAATATATTGATTTGCTAATGTATTTAAATATATTGATTTGCTAATGTATTTAAATATATTGATTTGCTAATGTATTTAAATATATTGATTTTCTAATGTATTTAAATATATTGATTTGCTAATGTATTTAAATATATTGATTTGCTAATGTATTTAAATATATTGATTTGCTAATGTATTTAAATATATTGATTTGCTAATGTATTTAAATATATTGATTTGCTAATGTATTTAAATATATTGATTTGCTAATGTATTTAAATATATTGATTTGCTAATGTATTTAAATATATTGATTTGCTAATGTATTTAAATATATTGATTTGCTAATGTATTTAAATATATTGATTTGCTAATGTATTTAAATATATTGATTTGCTAATGTATTTAAATATATTGATTTGCTAATGTATTTAAATATATTGATTTGCTAATGTATTTATATATATTGATTTGCTAATGTATTTATATATATTGATTTGCTAATGTATTTATATATATTGATTTGCTAATGTATTTAAATATATTGATTTGCTAATGTATTTAAATATATTGATTTGCTAATGTATTTAAATATATTGATTTGCTATTGTATTTAAATATATTGATTTGCTATTGTATTTAAATATATTGATTTGCTATTGTATTTAAATATATTGATTTGCTATTGTATTTAAATATATTGATTTGCTATTGTATTTAAATATATTGATTTAATAACGTATTTAAATATATTGATTTAATAACGTATTTAAATATATTGATTTAATAACGTATTTAAATATATTGATTTAATAACGTATTTAAATATATTGATTTACTAACGTATTTAAATAAATTGATTTACTAACGTATTTAAATAAATTGATTTACTATTGTATTTAAATATATTGATTTACTAACGTATTTAAATATATTGATTTACTAACGTATTTAAATATATTGATTTACTAACGTATTTAAATATATTGATTTACTAACGTATTTAAATATATTGATTTGCTAACGTATTTAAATATATTGATTTGCTAACGTATTTAAATATATTGATTTGCTAACGTATTTAAATATATTGATTTGCTAACGTATTTAAATATATTGATTTGCTAACGTATTTAAATATATTGATTTGCTAATGTATTTAAATATATTGATTTGCTAATGTATTTAAATATATTGATTTGCTAATGTATTTAAATATATTGATTTGCTAATGTATTTAAATATATTGATTTGCTAATGTATTTAAATATATTGATTTGCTATTGTATTTAAATATATTGATTTGCTATTGTATTTAAATATATTGATTTGCTATTGTATTTAAATATATTGATTTGCTAACGTATTTAAATATATTGATTTGCTAACGTATTTAAATATATTGATTTGCTAACGTATTTAAATATATTGATTTGCTAACGTATTTAAATATATTGATTTGCTAACGTATTTAAATATATTGATTTGCTAACGTATTTAAATATATTGATTTACTAACGTATTTAAATATATTGATTTACTAACGTATTTAAATATATTGATTTACTAACGTATTTAAATATATTGATTTACTAACGTATTTAAATATATTGATTTACTAACGTATTTAAATATATTGATTTACTAACGTATTTAAATATATTGATTTACTAACGTATTTAAATATATTGATTTACTAACGTATTTAAATATATTGATTTACTAACGTATTTAAATATATTGATTTACTAACGTATTTAAATATATTGATTTACTAACGTATTTAAATATATTGATTTACTAACGTATTTAAATATATTGATTTACTAACGTATTTAAATATATTGATTTACTAACGTATTTAAATATATTGATTTACTAACGTATTTAAATATATTGATTTACTAACGTATTTAAATATATTGATTTACTAACGTATTTAAATATATTGATTTACTAACGTATTTAAATATATTGATTTACTAACGTATTTAAATATATTGATTTACTAACGTATTTAAATATATTGATTTACTAACGTATTTAAATATATTGATTTACTAACGTATTTAAATATATTGATTTACTAACGTATTTAAATATATTGATTTACTAACGTATTTAAATATATTGATTTACTAACGTATTTAAATATATTGATTTACTAACGTATTTAAATATATTGATTTACTAACGTATTTAAATATATTGATTTACTAACGTATTTAAATATATTGATTTACTAACGTATTTAAATATATTGATTTACTAACGTATTTAAATATATTGATTTACTAACGTATTTAAATATATTGATTTACTAACGTATTTAAATATATTGATTTACTAACGTA
Organism: Phalangium opilio; assembly: GCF_054372755.1. NCBI lineage: Eukaryota > Metazoa > Arthropoda > Arachnida > Opiliones > Phalangiidae > Phalangium > Phalangium opilio. The sequence goes on from NW_028324218.1 coordinate 10,658,317, forward strand.
TTTAAATATATTGATTTACTAACGTATTTAAATATATTGATTTACTAACGTATTTAAATATATTGATTTACTAACGTATTTAAATATATTGATTTACTAACGTATTTAAATATATTGATTTACTAACGTATTTAAATATATTGATTTACTAACGTATTTAAATATATTGATTTACTAACGTATTTAAATATATTGATTTACTAACGTATTTAAATATATTGATTTACTAACGTATTTAAATATATTGATTTACTAACGTTTTTAAATATATTGATTTAGTAATGTATTTAAATATATTGATTTACTAATGTATTCAAATATATTTATTTACTTAGACAAATGAATTTAAAGTATTGATTTACTTATGTAATTTACTAATGTATTTTAATATAGATTTACGGACGTGATTTAAATACATTGATTTACTAACGTATTTTAAATATAAGTGAAAAGACTGGTACACTTAATTAAGAGCCTATGTCTGTAAGTGTTACATAAGTATAAAATTATTCTTACCTTAGCTTAAGAGTATTTTCCACAAATTTCGTAATTTCATTTTTTATATTACTTTGGGATTCAATAATATCCATTTCCTAATTTATAAAAAAAAATTGCAGTCTATGCTAACTTTTAAAGAAAATTGATACATTACTACATGTGTGTAACTACTTTCAAATTTCTAAAGGTGAACTTAATTATGTTCTTACTAAATTATATTTGTTTTATTTATTATAATTCCCTTAGCTTGTGAAAATGTGTCTGTTTATACATTAAGTTATATTTATAATAATTGCCTTTTTGAAACATTTTTTTAGAAGTGCTTTGGTTGAGTTCCTCAAGATTGGGTTAGCGAACCCCTAGCATAGAATGCCCTATTCTAGACCGTGACAGTTTAGGTTTATTAAAAACCCCTAAATTAGCATATTTTAATTTAATTTATAAGTTGTTAAAAATTTGTTTCAAATTATCTACATTCAGATATTTCTTAACGGTCGGGGTAAAGAGGGTCTATAAAAACTTTTCCATTAATGAACCGGGCAACGGCGAGCAGCTTATCTTGATTCGTTATAATAAAGTTAGCAATATTTACCTGCAAGTAGCCTATTTTAACATGGCGAATGTCATTGCAAAAAGTATTGCTAGATTAAGTAAAAATATATGTTACAGCTTTCCTAATGTGCCTGATTATAAACGCTTACTTGAGGTTCTCCATTTCGTTTATGTTCATTTGAACGTTACCGGTTTGGATTCTTTATATAGGGTATTCACAGAAATACTAAATTTATGGCTTGTATCATATTTATATACACACCATTTCGTGCAAAATACTGTTATCTATAACGCACGAAACCGTACTTGGTTTAGAACTTTGTATTCACTATCCAGATTAGCAATTAATAACAATTTCAAGCCAGAGACTGGCGACAGACCTTTTGCTTTTCTTAGTTAATCGATCTGCGGGCTGCGACCTGTATGAAAATATGCAGAGACACAGATGAGAACTGCGTTGGTTGAGTATCAGAACCTATTACTTAGCTTTAAAAGGTTTATGCGAAGCCATTGTTGGTCAACTATAGGTACAGTCATAAGTTTATCATGCCTCTAAGTACACAAATATGGGTTACAACTGGGCATCTTCCTCAGGCTACTGTGACGTCAGAACTCGTATAGCGCTAAGATCCGAAGAGAGAAAATTTTGAAATTTCTGTCGCGGTGCAGCCACCAAGCGGTCGAGACGATTACTAAATGGGTCGAGATTTTTACGTTTCGTATAGGCAGGCATTTGGGGGGGGGAACGAATTTTACTTAAGCAACCCCAAATCCCTCTCTCTCTCCCGTGAGATAGAGGCGGTTTCAGTCCTGAAACATTCTAAAAGGGATAAAAGAAACGCTAGGCTAGGCAGTACAATTTTGTATTGAAGTTGAGGTGATAAATGATATGGAGAGATTATAGGGTTTCATTAAAGGGAGCCAGACAAACACTATTGCCATAGGAGTAGCAGCCATTTCTCTACTTAGAGGCATGATAAACTTATGGTACAGTCCTTGCGTTGAAGGAGCAACTCATGCCTGCTGAATCGCACCCTTTGTTCCTTAAACACGGAATTATAGTACGCGCGATTTGAAACTTCCGATTCTCTCAGGTAGAAAAACTAATTGAAAGTATTAGTGCCTGTCTAATGACTAAAGTTGTGTACCCCACTAAGCAAGTTCATCGAGAGAAATGTTCATTTGAACGCTACCGAAAATATTCTGGGAATACCGTTCGTATTTACCCATATGAATTATAAATATAACGATTCTCCTTAAACGTGCAAGAAAACCATACACCGTTTAGAACTCAAGATAATTGTAAGCCAAAGGTAAAAATAGGATAATAAGTCCAAACCAGGACCAGCCGACTAAAGCCGCTCATCGATTTAAAGCCTCTATATAACGCGATTGCACGATATGTGAAAATAAGTAAATATTTTCAAATAGCGAAAAATATATGACGTTAAAGCCAATGCACGCAAAATTTACTTCACGGTGGATATTAATATCTATAATTATACATACAATAAAACTGAATATTGGCCTAGTTTGCCTACAAGAATCTGCAATTATTTATATTACCGAGCTCTAAATGATTGTACCAACCCAAAGCATGGGCAGCTTTTATATTTAGCCATTACATAAATTATGTAACTGAGAAAATCGATTTCTTATACCACTTTAAGGCTTGAAACATGGATGTGTTTAAATTCTACGTACGATGAATTCCCAACTCATACCAAGGCATTTCACTTAGACTCATGTTGATGAGAAAATAAGTATGACTTTTAACCCCCGATCCTCGAGTGAGACGGAAATACGTAATTTGTCTCTATGTCTGCGTATGGGCGAAATTTTAAACTCACCACACAGGATTTTCCGAAGAGCAATAATTCCTTTTCCCCGCGTGAAGTAGATACTTCCGACTCAATTTAGAGCCACCTTACATCTGCTTGTGTACCGTAATTCAAAATTGAAGCTTTTGGGCCATGTTCGGAATGCATAATAAGTTAGCCTATTCTCTCACATGGCGTGAATTACAAATATAATGTAGAGAAGAAATAATGTATTGAGGATCACAAGTTTAAAGCCGCATTTTCATAAATGTTTATTAGCGTGAAACAATAGCGTTAGAGCTCAAGCTACTAGCTTTGGTAGACGCGACAAACTGAAACAAGTTCCTATCTTGCTGATCAGCATGAATCCGTTCTCGGCTGAGGTAGATATTTCTAGCGTCCCGCAGGGGTCAAGTAATAAAGTTTTAGCAAATAATAAGAACTACAAAAAAGAAAAATGTTTTTTTGCACGTGATTTTCTTTTTTTATTTTAGAGCAAGAGGGTTTTTTATTCTGTACTGTCGACAATAGAATAGATGATTATAAAGGCCTGTTCAGACTGACACATTTTGCGAGTTCGCATCTTCGCTTTGCTTGTTTGCAAGATCGCGCTACTGTCCACATTGGATTTTCGCTACTTTGCGTCCTCACCTCGCGAACATACAAATTTCTTGAGACAAGGCCAAGAATTTCGCGCCTTCGCGAGAAAAGCACCAATCACAGACGAGAAGAAGGCTGGGGCGATTAGTTCCGATTTTCTCTTTGGACAACGTCGCCATCGACAGGCAGATGGCGCAATGATTGCTCAAACTTTATTGGCTCTCAGAATGGGAAAAGCAAAATTTTTGCGAGCATCAGGACAGAAGTGCAAATGTTTTTCGTGATCTGTTGCGAAAATGCGAATAGACGATGGCGCGAACACGCGAGCGCGAGTTCAATGTGGACAAAGCTTTAATTACCATAAAAATTTCGGCCTTCAATGAAAAAACACCAGCAAGAACTATTAAAACGAAGCTTAAGGCATTAGATATTTTTGCTTAAGCTATACATGGTTCTAACCGATTTATTGATAATCAGGTTTTAAATGCAAAGTAACTGAGATTTTCGTAATGTGAATTTGGACATTTCATAGCATCAAAACCCAGTCCTTGACATGCATTCTCCATGTCGAATCATCATTGTTTCTCCATAATCGCAAATTTCACAAAAGCGTGTGTTTAATAGATAATTAAATCTCTTATTTTTCTGGTTCGAAATCCACTCTTCATTTCACTTTCCAAGGAGGTTGATATTTCATATTTTATGACATTATTGTAATGAACAGTTATTGAACGTTTTGGACGACGTTTCACTCCCCTCGCAGGCTTACAATTCAACAGCTTAATTATGTATTCCAATAAAAGCGAAATGGTTAAGCACAGATATCCGTAAACCATAATTAACATGATAACTTTCAGGTCATCAAATGAAACTGATCTTTCTTCAGATTGCGGTGCTCGCCAAAGGATTTCGTTCATGATAAAATATTCCTTCTTCTTAAAAGCGTCATAGAAATTGGTCTCAAAAGAGGTCATAATGCTGAAAAGAATCTATTGATTACTTAAAAGGAAACTTCACGATAATGTATTTTACCTAATATTCGAACGAACGTGTAAAATAATGAATGTATCAATTAGAACCACGTTTCGATCTGCAATATTAAAGAAGACACAAGCAATTAAGTTCCCTTAATGGCCCTTACGCGTTTGGCTACTCCATCAAACTTGGTGTCAAGGGGAACTATCCCCATAATTCAGGGTTCAAAAAAAAACCTGGGTTTTTCAGGGTTTCATTGGGTATTTGTGCTTTTTTGGGTCTTTTATCTTTAGCAGCATGGTAGAAATTGTCATTCAAAAGTAACTGCTTACTAAAAAAAAAGTCTTAAAATGTTTCATAAAAAAATAATGAATAATAATAAATGATACTTTTGAAGCTCAAACAACAAATATCTTAAAAATGAAATTAGCATTCAATTCATATTCCTCTTAATTGAAGATCTTAGTGATGCGTTTTATCAGAAGTATGATGAGACTAGAAGTGAAGGGCTCTAGCATTGATAGTAGATCCTGGCACTAGTGAACAAATTTGAGGATTTTATGCCGCTTCCCACGCGCCTACACTAGAGAGAAAAAAATTGGTCGAGTTCCAAAAACATTTCCTACCCCCTTCCCCTCAACCTAAAGCGGCGGAACACGGACGCGGGCGCTTGAATCTAGTTCGGCCGTCTACCGCCACGAGCGTCTCACGTTTTGGAGGGAAAATTCAGAAACCGCTACTAGAGGGCCAACCGTTCTAGTGTTATCAAGAATATTCACTTTCGCCGAGTAAAGAATTTGGTTACCTCGATACTTCTGGTCTCATCTCACTTCTGGTTTTATTAAGTGAACCCTTCTATAATTGCAATATATCAGGGGGTCACCGTAGTAGTCAGCCAATAGAGCTATCTCAGAAGTCTTAATGTGAGTCACCCATGCTTTTTTCCCATAGAACCAAAGCGGTACCAAAAGTGGCCGCCCACTGCCAAGACTAAGCCTATGACGTTTTACCTAGGCACTGACGTCACAGCTGAGATAGCTCTATAGGAATAATTCCACTGGCATAGTCTGGTGTGTGCTTCGCGGAGTAGCCGAAGCATCAGGGCCATTAAGGAGACCTTTTTGCCGGTATGTTCATTAATATTGCGGTTCCATTTGATATACTTATTAGTTTATACGTTCTTTCGAATAAAAAGAAGAAAATTTTATCTTAAATTATACCTTTTAAACAAAAAAAGCTACACCTTGCTAAAACATCACGCTGTTGCGGTACATTTAAAGTGGATACTGGATACTTACAATCTGTTGATGGTATTGCAGTAATGTGTACAGACTGACAAGTTGTACGAAAAGGGTAATACGAGATAATCTTCCGCTACTGGCTTTGAAAGCTGCAACTTTTGGATTGTACCGTAAGCCTCTTTGTCCGTAAAAAGAAAAGGCAGTAATATGGTAATCAAATAATCATTCAGGAATAATATATCATTGTTTCGCAACGTCGTATAAAGATTAGTGTCAATCATAGTTTCATCGTCAATGCTTAATTTTTCTAGTTTATCAAAAACACTTTTGAATTTACCATCACTTTGTGCCTAGATAACATTGAAAACAGTGTGCCGTGTGAACGTTATTATTGAGGTATATGTTCTATTATTTACCATGGAAAGTAGAGACATTTTTTCGGGACTATTTTCCAAAATCATTAGGGTGTATTGGCGACCATCACTCAGGTCCTCAAATGATGTAACAGTGTCGTAAGAAAGGTCGCAATAATTTGATTTCATCGATGGCAATAGTTGAAGATTTACAAGCGTCACGAATAGAATCCAAATAGCAACTATTTTTAAATTTCCTGACATGCTTTTCTTTGGAATCGCTGACAAAATTGACAAATGAGTTTTAAAATTTTTCACTTTATAAGTTCCTTATAAATTCATGTTCAAGATAATTTTAGGTTCAATATCATGGTAAATGACATTATTTTGATATTTCACTTTTAGGATGGAAATACGGTGGTTCTATGGGCGATTTTGAGTCAAAAATATTCTATGACAAAGGCCACGTTTACAAGTTATGACTGGTGTATTTCATAGATGACCTTTACAATTTAAATAAGATATTGAAAGAAAGTGCTAATTTTATTAAGTTGTCATCCGTAAAAAACTCTAATCATATAGTTCGTTTATTGTGTCCCTGGAGTGATCTGGAACATTTTCGACTCAATATCGTCCACAGAACCCATTGTACTTATCAATATTTATGAAACAACCTTTATTTTGCAATAGTAAAGATATAAATTTTAGGCAAATGACAGTAATGGTACAGATTCATTGCCCAACTATAAAACTTCGAAGTTTTAAATTTAACGTCGAAGTCTAATCGTAAAACACGCACTACTTCCTTAGTTGGCTGTCAACTTCGGCAAACAAATGGTTCTTCGTTTTTGAACCGTAACCAGTTAAAGGGAGGGTGAAGTAGAAAATCAAGTGATTTTTTATCGATTCTTCTACCAATTTTAAGACCAGTCTGCATAGTGAAACATTCAGGAAATACTTCCGTATGATTTTAAAATTCAAATTAGGTTCCGATTTTGAGGATAATTTGAAACAAGGACTTCCGACCAATCGCGTAACGCCCTGTCTTTTTGTTAACAAAATTCTCGTGGCACGTTCCATGTCGAATGAAATTTATCACGATATTTGATAAAATTAGGCGCGCGACGTGACAATCGTGGCGCGAGACATGGAGCGTGCCACGAGAATTTTGTTAACAAAAAGGCAAGGCGTTACGCGATTGGTCGGAGGACTTTCTCTAAAATTTTCCTTAAAATCTGAACCTTATTTGAATTTTAAAATCATTCGGATGTATTTCCTGAATGTTTCACTATGCAGACTGGTCTTATAATTAGTAGAAGAATCGATAAAAAATCACTTGATTTTCTACTTCACCCTCCCTTTAAGGAAACCCATGTACTGATGGAAATTTTAAATGCTTGACAAAATTTATGGTGGAAAGTACGAAAACAAATAAATGTGAGAGCTCTATCAATATAAAAACACTTCCTAATGAACTGAATGTAATAGCACTAAAATCACTCGCCCTTGAGAAAGAATAGAAAAAATAGGTTCCACGTGTTGATCATCATGTTTCGGAATAGAACGGACGTTTTCAATCTCCGATATGTGTGAAAGGCAGAAAGAGCAGTCATCAATGCGGAAGATAATATTAGTAATGATATTATTCCAGCTGTAACCTGTCAAGTGACGAAATTATAATTCATTTTTCGTATAATCTAGATCTATATGAATCAAATTCCTGACTGACTGACTGACTAACTGACTGATAATCAATGCCTAGCCCAACCCACTTGCCCTGAAAATTTGCAGGAACGTTACTCATAAGTAAAAGGCTCGTAATAAGAAAGATTTTTCCAATCCGCCGCCATCTTAATAAGTGGTGCCCCGAAATGTAAAAAAATATTCTCTTTTTTAAACTATAGACGGGCTGAATGGTCTTTTGGGTTCGATTTGTTGCCATCTTTTTAAATGGCGGCCAGAAATTTAAAAACCCTTCTTTATGGAATATTGTCCCGACGGGCTGACGGGGCAAGGCCGACAGGGGCGTCGGAAGCCGGGGGCAGGGTGGGCTCAAGCCCCCTCGATTTTTGAACCTGGGGGGCTGAGCCCCCTCCGAATTTAGGCCAAAAAAAGTATAAATAATATAAATGTTAATAATACCAGTAAAAATAAATATATTTTAAAATATTATATTATTCAGCCGTGATTAGGTGATCCCCGTGGCTCAAAAACAAAAAAGGCATAAATTTCCCACCTCTCGACAAGTGCTAGGCCCCGGGCGAAAAATATTTTTGTCACTCTCGAGAGAGTTAGGCCTATAATAGACCCTCCACTGCCAAGACAATGAACAACCCCCCTTTCCTAAATAGGCCCGATCCACAATGCGGATAGAGTAGCTTTAACTTGCTTTTTCTCAAAATCTCAATAGGGGCTATTCACAAATGTTCTAAGGCAAAAATCATCCAATTTCGACACAATTTGAGCAAAGAGAATATACCAAGAGGAGCAGAAACTTTGTAAATAGGGACCGGCTCTGAATTTGGAGAAACTAGTTCCGGTTGTTCACGTGACCGTGTCGTCTACTTAAAAATTACCTTTTGTACGTCAACGGTCAACCCAGAGATCAACCCTTTGCCACCACCAAAAATTAGCAGCCGATATAATTTATCCAATAACATTGTCCAAAATGTCAAAGAACAAAATCTGTTCTTGAGTGGTTAACGAAACGAACTGATTTAACAAATATTTCAAGTAATAAAGACAACCAAAGTATTGAATTATTATTATTGGGGAGAGGGGGCTCACGTCCTTGCACCGATGCCAGAGGCATATTGTGCACCCTCATATTCAGGCCTTGAAGAGACCTGTGGCCGCAGTGTAGCGTAGAATTCGTTCCACCGTTATGGAAGAGACCCGCTAGGGCTCCACAGTATGTGAATCGAAGTGTTCTAATCTGAGTGAGGCGAAGTAATCGCACTCGCACAGTATGTGAGAAGGAGTTTCTTCCTTCTCCCGGCACGACCGGCAGAGAGGGTCGTCAGCAAGGCCCATCAGATGCAGGTGTCTATTTAGCCGACAGTGTCTGGTCAAAAGACCGGTGGCCAGCCAAATATCCATCTGCTGAGCGCAATAAGGTCCCTAGCCATAGACCTGCAGGGGCCATTGACAAACTGTTTCGTCTGTCTCTGGCCCTCACCCTCCACATTATGCCAGAGCTTATTTTGAACGACAGTCAACCTGTCATGCAGTCTCCGTGTAGCGTATGGGGACGACCGGTGCCGGTCCCAAGAACTTGGCCTTTGCCCCTTTTTAGCAAACCTATCGGCTTGCTCATTGCCATGATGTCCGCTATGCCCCGGCGCCCAGTACAACTGGACCCTGTTGCGGGACGCCAGTCGCGCAAGCAGATCAAGACAACTGCGCACCAGTTGAGAAGTTATCTGACACTGGTTCAGCGCTTTCAAGGCGGCCTGACTATCAGAGTAAATTCTCACAGTCCCCCCCGAAAGAAAGGCTGCATATAGTGCTTGCTCAAAGTGAATTTTAATTTATTCGATATTAACTGCAAGTAATTTTCTACCTGTAAACGGATTATAATTACCGTGCGTAATACTTGACTATGCATATAAGTTTCTCTTTTTAAAAATGACTAATGGGTCAATAAGTGAAACTTAAAACCAGTAGAATTTACCCAGCTTACATCAAAACGAAATTTATAATTGCATTTTTTTGATTGTGTACGTGAATAAGGACATCCCTGATTTCATGTCCACCTTTGTTTCAAACTTTCCCATTATTCAAGGATTTTTCTCAAACACACATAAGGTCAGCTAAAATTCTCAGCCCCCCTAGGTTCAAAAACGTTCCGACACCCCTGAAGGCCGAGTGCCTTCGCTCCTATGGTGCTACAAAAATATTTGTCATCAGTAAAATCTACCCATTCTTTATATCATTTTAATGGAAGTTCTAATTACACGCGTGCGACGCCGCGGGTAACAGCTAGTAATATCTAGGAGGATATTATAAATTCAATTAGTAAGACACTTTGCTACACTGTTAAAAATAAAGGTATTTTCAAGGTACTATAAAATACCTCCGCGACCTTTTTAGTACCCATGAACGTATTCTATTAGTTGTCTCACATTGCGGGTATTAAATGATTTCGAAAGAGGTATTTTGGAAATATAAGGTATATAATGAAACCTTTTAGAGTTTATGCGCTTCTGGTGGTATTTTATCGTACCCTGGAAGTAGAAAAAGACTTAACAGACTTCTTTAGAGGGATTTTTTAGCTCCGGCGTGCTGATTTTAACCAACACTAATAAAGTAAAATACATGATATAATACTTCTAGCCCAATTTCTCTAACACTAAATGTTTACTTCACCAGTAGCACTAGTAATGGCAGCGTAGAAGAAATCTCTATTGGAATATTATATATAAACACAAAGAATAGGTTCGGTAGGGTAGAATAGGGTTGTGGTTTTCTACCCGAGATTTCAATTTCAATATCGAGTTTCCTAGCTAGTGGTTTTTCTTAAATATTTAATTACATATAATTAATATTAATTATTTTCTTTGACAGCTATGTACACTAGCATACGTTACATCATTTAAAGGCAGTACAATTATGATATAAGGCATACATAGTTAATATAAAGGTTTGAATCCGAGCTTACGCCTTCAGTCGCCATTCAGAAAATATCCATGTATATGTGACACTGAATTACCTTTACACTATAACAATATCACACCTTCCTTAACAAGGGGATGCTAAATTTAGTATCGGTTGATCCCTCGCTTACTATGCGAACTCTCACGACACCGCAAGCCTACGGCACAGACACTTAAAGGCGAGATGGAAGGCAAAATTTTACCCTTATCCCGTAAGCCCACAACACAGACACTAAAGGTTGAGATGGAATGCAAATTTTACTCTCGTGTCTTTCCGTCTCTTTTACACCGAAGTGGTGTAATGCTTACCATGTCTGAAAATGATTCAAGCCCGCGGTAATTAAGGAAAAGTTTACCAGTTTTAAATGTGCCGCAAATAATTTTGATAGCGCGAACGTTTGTGGGTTTTATTTGACACCTAATTCGGTAGCACAAAATACCTTTAAAAGTATATTTTCGAACCTTTTTGAGTGTTAACAGGTACCCTTTTCGGTATAAAGGAGTACCTTTCACAATTTGAAAGTTTTATTGCGACCTTTTTTTGAGGTTTAAATGATTCCCATTACGGGATCACAAAATACCATGTAGTCCTCAAAAGTACCTTCTTCAAGAGGTATTTCAGAGTACCCTTACACAACGGTATTTTGTAGTACCTTTATAGGTACGTCTGGGGATGCATCGAAAAATACCTTTAAAGGTACTAGACAGTACGGTTATTTTTTACAGTGTAGTGCCACCAGAAATAAAATGAGTCCTCATCCTACTTCATTTATAAAGGAAGTTTTGTTCCCCATGTGATAGCTTACGGTTTGGCCTAAAATGGGATGGACAAGTTTAGGGCAACTCCGTAAGAACATTACACTTTTTGACTACTGAGAAAATTATTTTTGGAAATCATGATTTATTCGGAAAAACACATTCAATAATGTTCTTCGCTTCATAATTTGAACGGATCAGTAATAAAGTAAAACTTACGTAAGTATCGAAAGAAACCAAATCTTTTGAAGCGACAGATTTTGGACTAGGACTTCCTGCTATCATTGTGAGAGCGGAAAACACGTAAGACGTAGAAAATGCATTGACGTTCCATCTTTTTCGATTCTCAAATAGAGACATCATGATCGGAAACATCAGAATATCCGTCTCCTATTTGATAAAAAACATGTCAATTCAGAACCTGTAATTCATATATAAAATTTATCTGAGAAACGGTGTTCCGAAAATACAGCTGCTTAACCAAAATTTAAATAACTATATTTATACTTTGTTAACTTTGAACGAATTGAATAAAATATCATAAAAAGAGTTTCATTAGCCTATTACATGTTAAATACTTTTGTCCCAATTTGGCAGCTTTCGCGAAGCCAATATATGACATCAGGGATAGATTTAATTTTAGAAGTAGGAATGGAGAACGGTTAGTATTTATTTCAGTGCGACTCATAGCCCAGTATAGGGCGAGGGGGTAGACGCTCTGGATATCTGTGTACACCTGAGTTCAAAAGAGTTCAGCTTTGACAGTGCATTGAGTTCAAAGCCTTTGGAATTGACAGTTCAGCTTTGACAGTACATTGACTTCAAGACATATTGTATACCTGAGTTCTCAAGGGTCTACCCCCCTCGGTATAGAGCCCATCCCTCCAACACGTAACGAAATTGGCTCATTTAAACTACGTTTTGATGACGTTGCTGACAGTAATATGTAATTCCTTTTTACCTCTGTCGCTATGACCCGCCTCTTCTTTCATACCCCTCCGTCCCTTAGAAGGGGGTCCGGGACTTTGACGCGCGTCCAGATTACTCTGTTCTCCATTCCTACTTCTAAAATTGAATCTATCCCCGATGACACCTTGTCATTTCATGTTTTTTATTAGTGTGCAATTTTCTAATTACCCTCGGCAATTCGTCTTCATATTTAAAGAGTAATAACTCCTCTTTGGTGAAACTCTCAAATTCGAAACTGGAAATCAAATTTTAACAAAATGTGTTTGAAAAAATTGGAAGATCTTTATCCTGGAATAATCACGAACAAAGCTAGTCTTTCCAGGGGATTTTTCAAAATAGACTATATACACGTTAAAAAATTACCGACAGGGGGGTAATTAGACGGCCCTTGGCAAACATTTTCTTTACTCGCGTCACCTTTGCATTTGAAATATTTCAGATTCTGCATGCTACAAAAGGAGAAAAATACCCAGCCAGCTAGTTGGTATTACTTTTACAGCTCTAAAGGTACCAAAAGTAAAAAAAAACTGTGTAAGATAAACACCACGTGCGAATTTTGTTATTTCCGGCCCGTTTAGCATAAAAAATAAGCAGCATCAAATCCAATCTAAATAAACTCTAATATCTATATGTAAATAGACTGGTACACTTAATTACGAGCCTATGTCTGTAAGTGTCAAGTAATTAACAAAACTATTCTTACCTTACATTAAGCTTATTTTCCATTAAATTCGCAACTTCATGTTTTATTTTAATTTGGGATTCAACTATATCCATTTCCTAATGTATTTTAAGAGTAAAATATAAAATTAGTCTATTCCAACTTTTAATGAAAATTGATACATTACTACACATGCGTAACTCAATTATTTTATTCGCTAAAATATAGTATAATATTTTAAACTAAACCAGATTGCTTTTTTTATACATTGTTAGTTACATTTTTATAAATGCCTTTATATAGGGTTTACATTTGAAAGAATAAAGTTTATTTCCAAATAATTTTTTTTCAATGTGCACTAAATATTTAAAATTCTTATATATATATGAGAAAATGGTTTGTTTGTAAATTTGTTCTTTATGGACAGTTACATTTCGTTAACGAAAATTGACCAAACTGCATCGTAAACGAATTTGGCCAAACTGCATCGTAAACGAATTTGGCCAAACTGCATCGTAAACGAATTTGGCCAAACTGCATCGTAAACGAATTTGGCCAAACTGCATCGTAAACGAATTTGGCCAAACTGCATCGTAAACGAATTTGGCCAAACTGCATCGTAAACGAATTTGGCCAAACTGCATCGTAAACGAATTTGACCAAACTGCATCGTAAACGAATTTGACCAAACTGCATCGTAAACGAATTTGACCAAACTGCATCGTAAACGAATTTGACCAAACTGCATCGTAAACGAATTTGACCAAACTGCATCGTAAACGAATTTGACCAAACTGCATCGTAAACGAATTTGACCAAACTGCATCGTAAACGAATTTGACCAAACTGCATCGTAAACGAATTTGACCAAACTGCATCGTAAACGAATTTGACCAAACTGCATCGTAAACGAATTTGACCAAACTGCATCGTAAACGAATTTGACCAAACTGCATCGTAAACGAATTTGACCAAACTGCATCGTAAACGAATTTGACCAAACTGCATCGTAAACGAATTTGACCAAACTGCATCGTAAACGAATTTGACCAAACTGCATCGTAAACGAATTTGACCAAACTGCATCGTAAACGAATTTGACCAAACTGCATCGTAAACGAATTTGACCAAACTGCATCGTAAACGAATTTGACCAAACTGCATCGTAAACGAATTTGACCAAACTGCATCGTAAACGAATTTGACCAAACTGCATCGTAAACGAATTTGACCAAACTGCATCGTAAACGAATTTGACCAAACTGCATCGTAAACGAATTTGACCAAACTGCATCGTAAACGAATTTGGCCAAACTGCATCGTAAACGAATTTGGCCAAACTGCATCGTAAATGAATTTGGCCAAACTGCATCGTAAACGAATTTGACCAAACTGCATCGTAAACGAATTTGACCAAACTGCATCGTAAACGAATTTCACCAAACTGAATCGTAAACGACTTTCACCAAACTGCATCGTAAACGAATTTGACCAAACTGCATCGTAAACGAATTTGACCAAACTGCATCGTAAACGAATTTGACCAAACTGCATCGTAAACGAATTTGACCAAACTGCATCGTAAACGAATTTGACCAAATTGCATCGTAAACGAATTTGACCAAATTGCATCGTAAACGAATTTGACCAAATTGCATCGTAAACGAATTTGACCAAATTGCATCGTAAACGAAGTTTAATTGCATTTAAAGTTGTTAAAAATTAGTTTCTAAAAAACTAAATGCAGTTGTTTTATTCGTGTGGGGGAGGGGGGGGGTAAAAAGTGTCTATAAAGACAAGACACTTCATGGTTTCCAGTCCCTTAAATCAACAAGTCAAAGTCGGGTAGCTGCTTATCTATTGTTTGATTATAATAAAGTTAACATTATTTACCTGCAAGTAGCCTATTTTAAGGTGGCGAAGGCCATTGCAAAAAGTATTGCTAGTTTAAGTGAAAGTATATTTTACGTCAAACAGCTTTTCTAATCTTGCTGATTATAAACCCTTACTTGAGGTTGTCCATTTCGTTTATAAACATTTGAACGATACCGCCTTGCAGGTTCCTTTTACCGAAACTAAATATATATATAGAGCTTTATAAAATTTCAATACAGACTCATTCGTGCATTAAACATTTAACTTCAAAGCACGCAACCATTAGTGGTTTAGAACTCTTGATTCACTATTGCAGCCTGGCAAATTAATAGAAATTTCAAGCCAGGGCCCTGCGACAAACGTTCTGTTCTACGTAGTTAATGGGTCTGCAAATCTCGCTTTTTATAAAAAATATATACACGCACAGTTTGGAACTGCCTTGTTAAAGTATTTGAATATATAATTTTACTGGGTTTTAAAACCATTATGGAAAACCATTTTCGGTCAACTTGGTAAATGTAGTTCATCGATCTGCAGTCTGCAGCCTCTTAGCCATTGCCCAAAACACGTAAGGAAGTTTAACCTTAGAAATAAAATACGTCAACACCATAAACCCATATGAAATCGACACTTTGCAAATAGTTCGATAACTGTAGTGTTTAAGGACGAAAAGCAGTTTTCCATCCACAATAGCGATGTCCTTGAAGGAGTCACGTTTCAAATTGTTTTCCATCCAGAGGGCTTTGTCGTTGAAGGAATAGGTTGAAGTGTGATGGTGTAACCATTGCTATCGATTCATCATAACACCGACACTAGAACTTGCTGTTTGGAACGACCCAAAGATTGTGGCGGAAACGTTCAGCGTGACGTCGATTGAAACGTTTGTTGGATTTTAAAATTAAGAATTTCAAAAAGCATTCCATAACAAGGGTTATCACCGCCAAGGATTGTCCAATTAAAAATATGACAGCGACCGCTTTCATGTCTGCAAAAGACACTGGTTTCTCTTCGTACGGAGGAGGGTGCCATAGCATTTCGTTCAAGACGTACTTTTCCGTTCGCATGTAAGTACTCAGAAACATCGTTTCAAAGTTATTTCTGACACTAATAATAATTCAAAAATCAGAAGTAAATAGATTATAAACAAGAAGTTAATATCTCCCCGGCATGGGCGCGTTATGAAAGTTGAGATTCCCGCTCCTATTCCGCGGCAGCGCACAAATGGCGTAGCACCTAGCGAACCACTTGACATGTACCTAACGTATCTAGTGTCGCGCCGCTCAGACAAAGTAGTGCGGGTTGTTGAAGGTTTAATCGACGCGCATGCGTTCTAAAGGTAATTTCAATCAGCTGTCTGCTGTGATTCTGTGACAGTATAGCCTAGGCCTAGTACAAAATCTGTGAAGACTACATGTGATTGCCTATGAATCATCATAAAATAGTAATATGAAAAATGGATAAGGAATATGATTATGACGAATTCGTGAAACAAAAAGATGAACGTAAAACAATACTACAATATTGGGAGAGCCAAGGACGTTTGAAAACTTTTGTTTGCAACATGATGGAAGAGTATGCGGTATTATGGTATTATTCGTAGGGTTCAGATAAAAATTGCACTGGGTCGATACCGAAGGCGAAACTATAATCGTTTTTACGCGGCATACCATAATTCGCACTACTACGGCTACCAATGATATTGCCCTAAATTTACTCCCATGATGCTCAGTAATTTGTACTGCTTTCCAATATCTCTTGTCGCTTCTATGACGTCATGCAAACATCCTATTGGTTACAAGCAAGCCACGTGATACTCGATACTCATTTTACATAGCATGCAGGCGGGAAGGTATGAGTGACTTAAAGCTATTAACTTTTTGATATCTATTTACTTTTGCAAAAATTAATAAAGCAAACCTTTTTAGCTGACTTGAATATCCATAGCTATTTCACCAGGAATGTATGGAGGGGCTGGAATGGCTAAGGGGGCTCTCGTTGTACCCTTGATGGTGGCAACATTTTTATTTTGAGAAGTGTAGCTTCTCCCCCTACGCCTGTTTAGCTGTCTACCGAAGGCGAAAAATGTCATGACTCGTTAAAAAGCCATGGCAGAAGTGACCTTTCAGATTTTTTAAAGTTAAATGTGCTGATTCGCCGCCGTTCGCGTTCATATTCGATTCTCTCAGCCTAGGCAGAGGACCTAGGGTAGAGGGTGGAGAATTATAGCCAACAAGTTTTTTGGCAGCCAATGAATGAATGAAAATAATTTATGTGGTAAATGCGATTTTTACG
This sequence comes from Phalangium opilio, assembly GCF_054372755.1. NCBI lineage: Eukaryota > Metazoa > Arthropoda > Arachnida > Opiliones > Phalangiidae > Phalangium > Phalangium opilio. Next base: position 10,675,564 of record NW_028324218.1, read on the forward strand.
TCAGGCTATGACGTCACTATCGAAAATTAAGCCACGCCAGTTGTTTCCAAGATCATTTCACACCGATTAGGATTTGACCTTAGCCATTCCAACCCCTCCATACATCCCTGATTTCACTATATGGTCTGGGGAATGTTTTTTAAATTACAACCAAAGCAGAAACGGTTGATCGCCACAGCCAGTTAGCGTTAATTAAAAATGGACCGTTATGTAAGGACGTTTCAAAAACTATATTTTGAACCAGGAATACATAGATTTCTTTTTCTTGGAATCTTTAAGCACCCATACTCCATCTAATTGAAGATAATGGGAAGGGCTTAACATAGGGGCTTAAAACATCGTTAAACTGCTAGCTCCTCCTTCCTCACGTCTCATTGGTTATTCGAAAGTTATAATATGTTATTGATAACTTTGTTGTGGCGCGCAAAGATAGTAAGATACTTCGATATCACGATCTAAGTTCAAATACATTATATATGGCCTGTTAAAGATTCCAATTTGAAAAAATTCCTGCTTGAACTAATAGTGTTACTATTTCCAGGAGTAGAGATTGGGAAATGACATGTTACTGTAAGCGTGAAACGACTCGGTTGATAGATTCAACGGAAATGTCAATGCCATTCTACACGCACTGATAATACTACTAAATTCAAGCATGCTCATTAGTGATCAATTTGATGAAAAATAAGCTTGATAGTACCAGTCCCTACATATCGGATTGTACATTCCTTCAATGAGTCATTTTCCTATAAATCGATAAGGCTAAAGAACATCCAACTAAAATTAAATGCATGCGAAAAGAACGTGAACGAACGTCTGTGTTGACCCTGACCTATTTGTTAATGTAACGACGGATATGTATAAATACTAACGTATTATGGATTCCCAACTTCCCCAAAAAGCTGGCCACCAAATATACTATACACTCGCGGATGTGAGGTGGCTCCAAATTGAGTTGGAAGTACCTGGGTCACGTACGGAAAAGGAAATATACCTCTCCGGAGACTCCTAGTCCTGAGCTGTGACTTTGAGATTTAGCTCATGCGCAGAACGAAAAAAATATGAATTTCCCTCTCACCTGCAAAATTGTGTGAGAGGGGCTAAAAGTTTGAGTTTGTCTCTGCTGATCGGGCGCCTAAGCGAAGTGACATGTAAAAGGTAAGAGATGGGAGTCCATAATAAACTCGTCTTTATGCGTATCCATGATGTAATTATGCTCAGTCTTAATCAGGTGCAATTGATAGTATTCCAACTGTATTTATTTTTAAAGTGTGTATTGTATAGCTGTAAGATGGCACTTTTTGCTTAAGTCTTACTCATTTAGCGACATCTGTCATGATCTCACCAAAATTATGGATAAAAAATATGGAAAATACGGCTGCAAGGCAGTGCTATTACTGTATTACTCACTAGCTATCTAAGCTTTCTCTCTCTTTAGCACACAGGGAAAAATTGTACGAGAGAGCAAAAACTTGATAATCTTCAGAAATGGGATGTGAGAGTTGCCATTTTGCCACTTTGGAATACAGGTAGTCAACTTTAAAAAATTCTCCGAATGCCAAAAGGATAATGATATCACTTAGAAATAAAACCTCTCTGTTCGAAAGAGACGAATATATTTCTGTGCTGGCCATTTCCACGGGATTGAGATATTCAATATTCAATTTAGAAAAGACGCGATTAAATTTTTCATCGTGTATAGCCTGCAAAATATTGTACGCAATGATTAAATTACAAAACTATATTTCAATTTCGTAGGGACTGTTACCCTCCTCCCATTCTCAAAGAAGGGATACGGTATGTGAAATGAAGAGTTCATAGGTATCACGGGTTAAGGGGCTCTCCATTTAGCGGCCTTAAGAGAGATATCTACCCAAGATCAGGGAAGATGTCTTATGAGGGGAGATTCGGAGTCAGACAAAATAGTCCCCAGCTCATAAAAAGGTACTGTGCCGTTCCACGGTTACCATTATTACTGCTACCCTCACACGGAAAGAGCACGTATGTGCGCTCAAACCTCCTTGCTCTTGCCTCATGAGCTTGCTTACAATTTTGAATATTGCTCGTTTCCCACAAGGATCACATAACGTGCGCCTTTACCAACGCCTTGCGCGTCGAAGTTGCGCGCAATTGCCGCGGTATCTGGCTAGAGTTTTTACCACATCCTTTTAAGAAACGAGTCTCCCCTCGTATACATCCTCCTTGCCGAGACAGAGTAGTAGCTACTGTGCATCAGCGGTGCGCAATCTCGTCATCCACGAGAATTTAAATTTGGCAGGCGCGATTGGAAAACTATATTTCTTATAGGACCGTCTTGGAGCACACTAGCGCTAACTTTCAACTCTAACTTTACCGAGCTCGGAGACGTCTCCAATTCCCACACATTCTCCCTGCTCTATGGAAAGCGTGACCGCCTGGTAAACACGTTTTTAATTATTAATACTCAAATAGTTTTATTAACTCTAGAATTAGTCGTTGCTATCATTCAAGGTTATGTGCTTATCATCCTAACCTCACTATACACAACAGAAGTTCACTAATAATGTAATTAATGAAAAATCCACCCTATAGATCAAAGTCCTTGACCACTAACAGCAGCTGTAGGAGCTCTCTTCATAAATTCAGGAACTATTAGTTCAATCCATATCAAATCTCCTATTTTAATAATCATTGGTTTATTTTCTAATCATTGTAACAAGCTACCAATGATGGCGAGATATCCACTGAGAAGCCACTTTTCAAGGAAACCATACCACCAAAGTTATTATTGGGCTACAACGAGGAATAATTCTATTCATTATCACAGAAGTATTTATTTGTGCAATTTTTCTGAGCTTTTTTCACAGAAAACTGTCACCCAATCTAGAAATTGGATTAATATGACCCTCTAAAGGAATTGAACCTTTAATTGACCAACCGTATATACTTTTCCTCACCAAATTTTGCAAAAGCCTTTCTTCTGGGATTCCTTTCAAGATCTTGAATGTGCAAGGTGGTCCGTTAGCGATATCTTCAAATCGTGGTATCGTGTCATAGGTCGTGACGCAATATTTAGACTTCATCGATGGTAATAATTGAGTGTTAATCAAAGCGACCATTATAATCCAGCATCCAAGTACAATATCAGTAATATAATTAACAATTGGTATTGCTAGGAAAAAAGGGGAAATTAAAAGTTAGCCTCCAAAATGAATGGAAATTATACAATATGAGAGACAGTTTCTATCTGTTGGAAACGCTCCGACAGGAAATACTTTGCAAAATATGACTAGTTACTTCTGTAACAGAGACTTTTAACATCAACAAATTTACTTTTGGGGGAGCCAACCGAGGAGATATAAGGGTAATCAACAATAGCCCCGTAATTCCATTCATGGTTAAAATTTACATGTATAAAGTGTAAAGAAACGTCATATGGCAGGATAGTTATAAAAATAGTGTAAACAATCTTACGTTTAAGTAAGAAAAGGAAGAGAAGATCCCAAACGGTTTTTAAGAATTGTAGCCCCGTTCTGACGTTAATACCTAAACTTTTGCGTAGTTGAAAATTTGAGAGCCTAGAAGCAAAAAAAGTATGAATTCAATAGAAATCAGTTAGGCGTCCCGAAGAAATTATTGGCATGGAAAAAGAAGGGTGTAATGGAATGGTGAGGTGAATAGGCAGACGGCTACGCGAAATGTAGGGTCACGTGGGAAAACTCCTCTCCTCTCGGCACTAGCTGTAACTCGATTACTGCTCTGCGCAATATTGGCGCGCAAGCAGAGAGAGGGATACACGTTTAGATCCGCTCTCTCCCGCCTCTACTACTGCGCAGAAGCTTTCAACGTTGGTGATAAACTCGGGAAGGAGGGGATGAAAAGGGGGAAGTTACAATTTTTAAACGCGCTCTCTTTAACACTATAGGACCCTTCCATACACCCTTCTTCTTCCATGTTATTGGTATAGGGAGCTGCCAGTGAGGTGTGGCTCAAAATGGCTCCTCCCCTTTCCACAAAAATGGCGGCAAACTTCACAGAGTGAAAGGCTAGTTGGGGAAGGCTAAGTGAGGGTCTTTGAGCAGGTGACGAAAGCGTTACACCGTCGGCGGCGAGCCCACCCAGGAGAAGGTCCATGACAGGGAACGAATAAGACAGCAGAGGGCTCGTGACAAATGGGAATGTCCCACCGAGCACTGAAGTGCCATACGGTCCACGAATACATCCGCGAGGGTTGCCAGTAGCGGGGATCACGCCTAAGGAACACCCGTCGATGGCGAGGCGGCCCGAGGGTAACGTTCGCAGACCGGAGCAAGAAAAAGGGAATGGGGAGTATATTTAGGTGAACTGCATCATCCAACATCTTTTTAACGCAAAAAATTACCGTCACGGTTGTCTACGGCCATAGAGAGGACAAGATAGTCTACCTATGAACAAAGTACGCGCTCCCGGAAATGATATGTGATTATCACCTCATAATTGTTGTCAGTTTTGCTTTTGATAACTTGTTTTGGAATATGTCAAGTAACCCAGCGACAGCCATTTTCCTTGCGAATTATAAGAACATTTTACCAGAAGTAAAGAGCTCTAACATTGGTAGTAGATCCTGGCACTAGTGAAAAAATTTGAGGATTTTATACCGCTTCCATCGCGCCTACACTAGAGAGAAAAAAATTTGTCGAGTTCCAAAAACTTTCCTACCCCTTCCCCTCAACCTAAAGCCGCGGAAAACGGACGCGGGTGCTTGAATCTAGTTCGGCCGTCTACCACCGCGAGCGTCTCACGTTTTGGAGGGAAAACTCAGAAACCGCCGCCAGAGGGCCAATCGTTGGTGTGTTATCAAGAATTTTCACTTTCGCCAAGTGAAGAATTTAGTTAGCTCAGTACTTCTAGCCCCTTGTCCTACTTCTGATTTTACTTACATTGTAGAAACCGATGTCAGTAATGCCGTAAAAAAGAGTGATATTAAAATACTAACAAGAACCTGTAAAAATTAACATGTATATCAGTTTCATGGAAATAAATGTAGCTAGAAGAAAAAATAATTCCGGTTATTTTATTACGACCCTGAATATATGTATTTTGTTTCAGACTTAAGTAAATGTTTCACAAAGTATTCTTACATAAGAGTCAGCGGAGAAGATTTGCCCAGAAGTGACGGCTCTCTGATCTGGTGGACCAGTCAACATAAGAACGGAACTTTGTAACAGGGGATATGAAAAGGCGTTGACACCATTCCTGTTGCGCTTTCCCATCAAAGACATCATCACTGGATAAACAATCGCTATAATTCCCTGAGAAATACAATTTGAAGACAAAATTTTTAAAAAAGAGTCGAAAAATATCAATTAAATATGAACAATTCCATTTAAAAATACGATATTCTTATGTACTCCTCATTTCTAGTATATCTAGAAAATTAGGGGAAAATACGTACATCACTGAATTCGCCATCAACTGGAAGGTTTAGAAGATAGTCTGTTTCCATAACGACGTAGTTAACACTATAAATATAAGTATTAAATGTATCACTAATTTCGTTCTCTCTAATACCAGGAAGTAATGGTTTAAGAACTTATCTATAAAGTCTACCACCTCACGTTGATTGCGGGCATTAAATATTATTCTTCGTAACGTGTGACATTTTCATGTGTGCCACTCCGCCATTGAAGCATATGTGCACTAAACAAGGCTAAAAATAATTTTGCAATACTCCGTGTGGTTTCCAAAGTGGTAAGACTGCACATCACCCAACAATGATCTAATATATACAGTGACTAAATACACTATAAAGTTACGAATCGTGCCACATAAACTTAAGAAATGTCTTCCCAAATCAATAATCGTGGGATACAGCGACCAAGACGCTATAAGGTGCCGTTTATAGTTTGACCAGAAGTAAGATAAGGGACTAGAAGTACTGAGCTAGCCAAATTCTTCACTTGGCGAAAGTGAATATTCTTGATAACACACCAACGGTTGGCCCTCTGGTAGCGGTTTCTGAATTTTCCCTCCAAAACGTGAGACGCTCGTGGCGGTAGACGGCCGAACTAGATTCAAGCACCCGCGTCCCTATTTCGCGGCTTTAGGATGGGGGGAGGGGGATAGGAAATTTTTTGGAACTCGACCAATTTTTTTCTCTCTGGGGTAGGCGCGATGGAAGCGGCATAAAATCCTCAAATTTGTTCACTAGTGCCAGGATCTACAACCAATGCTAGAGCCCTTTACTTCTAGTCTCATCTTACTTCTGTTCTGACATACATTTTTCCCTTTTTCTCAAATCTTAGAAAATAGTAAACTTGCTAAGAAAATGTGTCTTTGGCCTATCTATTCTTTCCCAAGGTTTAGGTGATTTATAGCCGCAGTAGCTTGGGGTGCTATACCCTTTCTCTCTTGAAGCTGGCCATATAATTAGCCACGGTTATATGTGGAAGAATTGCAACACCGTTTAGAAAACCGTAGTTGCTAGAGTCTCGTCTATACATGCATATGTGCACAAAAACTTTTTCTGAAGTCGTAAACTGGTGAAAGTCAGGGACTATATATTATCTTACGGGACAACCAAACAATGCTAAATTCTTCATTTCCAGTAAGAGTTTAAAATTGATTCTGCATTTTTACAAACTCTTATGTGATACGTTTCACAATTCCTTTAAAAAAAAACCGTTCTCATGCCACGATTTTTGAACTATCAAAGCTTTCACTTTAACCACTTCACTTTACGTCTGAATTACCCACGGAATCGCGTGCACTGCTTATTCGCGTACATTCGACGGAATCACTAAATAACTAACTGAGTATCAGAACGCAACTCCGTTGTAATTACACAACCACACGTGGTAAATAAAAAAGGGAAGCAACGAGAGAAAAATCTTGTAGAGATCAATGTTTAGCATTTGCTAGTATCTTTTACGAGTTTTATCAGAAGGGGATAATGGAAGAAGGATGCCACTCTGTATCATCTTAATACATTAGTTCTGTAACGTCTTTCTTCTCAGGCTCACCCTTTTTGTTTGCTCTCCCGCTCATCAAACTACAGATGGGCATCGCACCGTAAGGTGAATTCTATAACTGTTTGGTACTAAATCCTCGGCAATCAACTACCTATCCTCGTCTTGGGGTGAGACAAAAATCCACAAGTGCGTCTTGCCAATAGTTTAACGCAAATAGACTAATGAGGGAACTATTTATCGCGTATGTGATTCGGTTTAGTAACCTTGCTCCAAATGTTCCGATGTTGGGAAGAATGACGTTACACTTACCCCGGTTTGTGGTACACTTCTCTCGAAGAGTAGTATTATATACTTCTGGTTTTATGTGTTAAACCCTTACACTAGTGCAATTAAAAATGAAATCTTTTCTGGCATTGGCGGACACCATCTTGCTATTCTCGACAAATAATTTATTAAACCATTACTTTCGAGAACCTTGATCGATTGATAATTAAATGAAAGTGCTGTGCGAGTGCTCGATCGATAAGATTGTCTGAGACTAGAAAATGTTTCGAGTATTAAACCTAGGCTTGATAAACACTCGAACCTACTTTGGATGGCCTATAACTCTGGTTTTATGTGTTAAACCCTTACACTAGTGCAATTAAAAATGAAATCTTTTCTGGCATTGGCGGACACCATCTTGCTATTCTCGACAAATAATTTATTAAACCATTACTTTCGAGAACCTTGATCGATTGATAATTAAATGAAAGTGCTGTGCGAGTGCTCGATCGATAAGATTGTCTGAGACTAGAAAATGTTTCGAGTATTAAACCTAGGCTTGATAAACACTCGAACCTACTTTGGATGGCCTATAACTCTGTAAATGGAATTAAGTAGTTATAAAAATTAAACAAAGTCACAGTTATTGGTTATTAGTAAAAGAACGTTTGTGCTGATAGGGTATTTTAGATCATAATAATAGTAGGCCTATAATGTAGTAGGATAGTGGCTCCTACATGGTTGAATAGTGGAAGTAAAAGTAATAAAAAATACAGTTAAAGGGGCTTTGACTATTATTTTTGTGCAAAGTTGATCTTATAGAAATTTTTGTTTGGTACTTGGCCCTCGAAGTATAACAATGGCTAGAAGCATAAGTGGATCATATTACAGCTCCCTATAAGTACTGGACGTAGGTTATGCTTTTGTAAACAGCGTTTTCTTCCAAGACATCCAAGCCTGCCATCTATAGCTCAGTTTTACAAGTATAGTTTGCCCTTTAACCCGGATCTGGAGTTTCTTTAGACTACGGAAGTTCCGGTTGATGGTAGCCTAATGGCTGTCAGACCGCCGTCAGTGTTGTGATTAGAGTGAAGCTTGTTATCGGGCTATAATTTTGATTTTGAATGGCTTATGTTTCTTTGCTAATTAGGAAAAACGTCTAGGATCAATGTAACTAATTACAATCGTCGCATGCCCAAATGAAAGACACATCTGAACACAATTTATATGTGATATTAAAATCACATAACCCTAAGCGACTAAAACGTTTTGTAAAACTGAAAAATATTGACCAGCATCTTTCGCAAACGGAAAACGTTAAAGCATTGAAAACATTTGTCAGACTTAAAAAAGGAAAACAAATTTCTATGTCGACGCACATAACCTATAATTCGTAATAAATCGGTCCAACTATCCCCGCTAAAAACCTATAAATCGGTGGAAACTCAGTGCTGTATTGGGGATGCATTAAAAATGTTCTAGCATGATGAATTTTATTTTGAACATTTGAATTCATATTAATTTCCTTTTCAACACAAGCGTTTAGAAATTGAGCGAAATACCTATAGACCGCCAATTATTTTTTAAAATCGTAAAAACAAAGTGGACTTCTAGTATTATATTTTCAACGCAACACTATGTATGGAACAACTTGTTTCCTTCCGCGCTCTTCTCTCCAAACCTTTTCTCGTTGGCTACTACGTACTTCTGTTTTCTTGGCCCGCTTTTTAAAAATTTCTTTCGCGCCAAAATCATTCCTCTGGTTTAGTTCACAAATTCGCCGCTGCGTTTCGCATATACCCTCTTCCCTTCAGCGCTGGGAGACAATGCTGATGCACAGCGATGTTATATCGTCCAGTACTTCTAGGGAGCTGTAATATGATCTACTTCTGCTAGAAGTGGATTAGGTGATAAATTAGTTCAACTATATTCTGAAGATATTAGTGAGGAATTAATTTGTCAAATTAAAAAGAACAATACTATAATACCGTCTGGTTATTGTTTAATGTAGTTTATGCGCAAAATTACTCTAAATGTCTACTATGAGAGAGATAAATGAACAAAAACGGTGGAAATACTAGAAAATAAATTCCCAATTACTCGATAAATATTCGAAAGAAATTTTTCAATTACTCGATAATAGATTCGAGTCGGCTCGATACTCGATCATAGAAATTTTTAATACTCGATAATCGATCCGAGTCGGCTCGATACTCGATCATAGAAATTTTTAATACTCGATAATCGATCCGAGTCGGCTCGATACTCGATCATAGAAATTTTTTATACTCGATAATCGATTCGAGACGGCTCGATACTCGATATAGAGATTTTTAATACTCGAGACTTGACTCGAAACACCAAATTCAAGGCTCGCACAGCCCTAGTAACTGACCTGGCGTTATGGGCTCGCTGAACATATCCTGATATATCTTCTTTAAGTTTTCTCATTGACTCTAACACATCCATTTCCTAAATGTTTCATCTTGTTACTGACAGTTTTGATTAAGAACATATGGTAAATCCTCGATATTCTAAATATTCTAAAAACATTGTGCACAGTCGTTCTGAGTTGCACGAGAACAGGAAAAAAACCTCATGAAAAACACAGCATTGGAAACGCCTATCATTAAAATTTCTCCAAATGTTTCTTAGCTCGAATTTCATTTTATAGCACTAAAAAGGCCATGCAGTTGACACGGCTTGTGTATTATAGTTCAGCAGTAGAGCTTTAAGTCGGTAATTTACTGGTTTATGATTCTGATTTCAAATTTACCGATTTATTCTACACTGCATGAAAAGAAACATCGATATTAGACCAGTAGGGAGGTTTTTTAAACTGTATTTTTGGTCCTTTAGTGCATCTCGGACACTCGTAGAACAAAAACTTATAAGCAATATCTCCTAAATCTAAATTTCATTTCACTGCAAATAATTAAGAAAACATATTTACTGCTAAAACTCCGAGTTTTATATTGCTTCCTTCTCCGTACATTTGTGTACAACTAAAAAGTTGTCATTTATAATTCAAATTATTACCTAATAAAACATTCTGAGGATAATAAATAAATTGCCTACCTTTCTGCAGACAACATACTTCACTTGAGATGTTCCAAAGGTATCTGAATTCAATGTACGAGTATACAGGCTGTTGCAAGGTGGCTAATCAAAAGAAACTAAACCGAATTGAAATGATATTAAAAACAAATATGAAACAAATTCTTGTAGTAGTACTTAACGAAAAAGATTTTATTTATTTTGTACTGTAATGTAGGGCTAAGCTTAGTTTTTAATTGCTATAAACCCAATAATATTTATTTTTGTATGAGGTCAATACAAAGGGAACTTTTGACTTGCTATCATTGACACATAGAGAAGGCAGTGGAAAATACCAAGGGAACAGGGGCTGGCAGAAACATTATGGAGATGGAGGAGGAAAATACAAGGGGAAAGGGGGCAGGCTGTCACATTATAGAGAAGGCAGAGGAAAATACAAAGGGAACAGGGGCAGGCTGTCACATTATAGAGAAGGCAGAGGAAAATACAAAGGGAACAGGGGCAGGCTGTCACATTATAGAGAAGGCAGAGGAAAATACAAAGGGAACAGGGGCAGGCTGTCACATTATAGAGAAGGCAGAGGAAACACAAAGGGAGCAGGGGCAGGCTGTCACATTATAGAGAAGGCAGTGGAAAACACAAAGGGAACAGGGGCAGGCTGTCACATTATAGAGAAGGCAGAGGAAAACACAAAGGGAACAGGGGCAGGCTGTCACATTATAGAGAAGGCAGAGGAAAACACAAAGGGAACAGGGGCAGGCTGTCACATTATAGAGAAGGCAGAGGAAAACACAAAGGGAACAGGGGCAGCCTGTCACATTATAGAGAAGGCAGAGGAAAATACAAAGGGAAAAGGGGCAGCCTGTCACATTATAGAGAAGGCAGAGGAAAATACAAAGGGAACAGGGGCAGCCTGTCACATTATAGAGAAGGCAGAGGAAAACACAAAGGGAACAGGGGCAGCCTGTCACATTATAGAGAAGGTAGAGGAAAATACAAAGGGAACAGGGGCAGCCTGTCACATTATAGAGAAGGCAGAGGAAAACACAAAGGGAACAGGGGCAGGCTGTCACATTATAGAGAAGGCAGAGGAAAATACAAAGGGAACAGGGGCAGACTGACACATTATAGAGAAGGTAGAGGAAAATACAAATGGAACAGGGGCAGGCTGTCACATTATAGAGAAGGCAGAGGAAAATACAAAGGGAACTAGTTGCTGAAGGCTCTACTTAAAGTTTATCGATCTGTAGTCTCTACAGTAAGGTATTGACATACGGTAAAAACAAAGTCACCACTATACATTCATATATAAAATTATTGTGGGAAAAGTTTTCGTTTTTATTGAAAATAGTTCAAAACCAAAAATATTTTTTATGAATTTCGCTTACCCAAGGTTCTCCATGTTCAACCAAACGCTACCGAAAATGTTCTGGAAATGAGGTATTTAACATACAAAAATATATATAGGTATTTATATATTATATACTATATAATTATATTATACGCGCATGAAAACTTACACCGTTTAGAACTACAGATAATTATACTGGTAAACGACCAGTCGACCACGTCCGCTCATCGATTTGCACCCTATATATTAAGCCTTGCATGAAACGTTAAAATCATATATTATTTTATTATTTCCTCGGAAGTTTCTGCAGGTTTAAAATTTTATAATGAAGTTTTGTTTGAAATTTGGCGAACTGTTCTTATTGAAGGATCAAATACAACGGGATCTGGGTTCTACCCGTTGGTTGTTTCTGAAGTTGAAATCCTTGACCGTTGATAGCCTCTACAAAATACTACTATTTCTACATTTCAGGTTATCTAAACCCCTAAAATGAATTAAAAAAACCTTCTTACGGTAGAGCCTGTGCCATTTCTCTTGTGTCCTTATTTAATCGACACAATTTCACACATATCATTAATAAACCTTTGAAAAACTGAACTGCATTGAATCCGCTAATACGATGCCTTGGACTAAGATGTTGCGGGTGGCGTCCCAATTTAGTTATTATAAATAAAAGTAAAAATTTAATTATATTTCTAGAATTCTGACTACTTATATACAATTTCATAGTCGTCTAGTAAAGTAAATTAGAATTAGCTTGCAGCTTGATTTTAAGCCTTTCCGAGTGGCGCTTGTCTAGGAGAGGTTATGTTTCCGACGTAACTGTCTGTCAGTCTGTCTGTCTATTAGTACAATCCAGGCAACAGCGTTTACAGTTTGCAAATCGGAGCAAATGTATTCGCCATTTCCTGATCAGAGTCACGGCTCACAACATCAATCTGTTCACATTGGCTTCTAATACCACCATATTCTTGTCTACTCCTCTACTGTATACTCTCTACATTCACAACTGGGTTGACGTTTAAACAATATCCTTCCGGTCTACCTCAATGTGAGTCAATGATATTCTTAGTTTGCCAGAATGACTATTAATGTTAGACAATATGAAAGCTGATATATCTCTAGTCTAGAGATGTGAGTCGGTAATTTACCGTCCGTAAATTACCGGTAATTTACCAAATACCGCGTAAATTACCGTTTTATATCTTACCGTAATTTTACAATGGTAATTTACCGGTAAATTACGGCGGTAAATTACCGTGGTAAATTACCAAACATTTTTATTACGCCTTAAAACTTCATTTTACACTTAAACGATCAATTATTTCTGTGTTTACTTTCAAAATGACTCACTAGGCGCTACTCGCTAGCCAGTACTTACAAAGTTGCACTACAAATTAGTCTTTTAATAAATCTTTAATTAGAAATCAGATTAGAAAGGCCACGGCTGCCGTCTTGGTAGCAAAAGCCGCAAATACGTGTAAAGCAGTCAAGATAGTGATCACAATTAAACGTTGTTTAAAGTAATGGATTGTAAGTACAGGGAAATATAAATTACCAAAAATTACCGGCTGAACGGTAATTTTTGTGTTCCCTAAATTTCAATCGGTAAATTACCGGTAATTTATCGGTAATTTACCCGGTAAATTACCGTTTTTAAAAATTACGGTAATTTCACATCTCTACTCTAGTCACAATAAAGGGTAGTCATTCCCGGTCTACAAAACCCATACAGATATTAACGTTGAAGATATTTGGGTACCATGATTCTTATTAGCTGTATGTTTTGCTTACCTTATTACTCAACATTCCGAAAGAATACACTATAAGTTCCTTACAAAACACTAACTTGTTCAAAAATGACTACTGCAACCGAGGGGTCGGTCATTCATGAAATCCCGTACGCTACTCGTGAAATCCAACTTAAGAAATCCGAAATCAATGCTGATTTCGAAAGCAAATAAAAAATCCGAAATCAGCAACGAAATCACAAAATCAGTAAAGAAATCATTAAATCAGTAAAGAAATCATTAAATCAGTAAAAAAATCAGAAAATCAAGAAAGAATTCACGAAATCAGAAGCGAAATCACGAAATCAGTAAGGAAATCTCGCGAAAACCCTCAAAATCCAACGATATCAAGGGAAATATCGGAAAATCCGTCGAAATCACGGTAATAATAGCAAAATCCGTCGAAATCACGGTAATAATAGCAAAATCCGACGGAATCAGGGAAAAAATCTCAAAATTCGACGAAATCCATTGGATTTTATCGAATTCTGAAATCAAACAAAATCCGACGAAATCAAACCAAATCCGATGAAATCCGACGAAATCAAACGAAATCCGACGAAATCAAACGAAATCCGAAGAAATCAAACGAAATCCGAAGAAATCAAACGAAATCCGAAGAAATCAAACGAAATCCGAAGAAATCAAACGAAATCCGAAGAAATCAAATTGCATTTCGAAATCCCGTACACTTTTTCCAAAACGTCGGACCCCTCGACTGCAACTCACTTGTATCCTAGAGTTTAAAATTCAAATTTCAGTGTTGTTGCAAATACAATAAGTCTAGGTTTTGTGAATGAAATGATTCCGAAATTTGCAACGATTCTTAAACTTCTGTAAAGAAATATTCTTAAAAAAGGATATTTTTAAGAATATTTTTGTTAGGAAAGAAGGAAATTACCTGTTTCGCAAGCAATCTTAATATTTGTGAAATATTTGCTATTTTTAACTATGGTTAAAGAATCTGTAAATCTCTTCTAATACAGTGACGTTCACAACAGCCGATTCAGTCGCTAAATATAAAATATTTCATAACCACTCGGAGTAACTAGTGGCTAACTTTTGCCTTGTTGCAAAGACCGAGGGATTATGCGTTGTACAGTTTGTTAATATTTTTATATATTACTTCCTATCCCTTCGTACCACAATTCTTTCTTACACACTGTTTTTAATTAAACTATTTTGCGAAGAAACACGATTAAATATTGATGAACGACTAGACTTATTCTTAACACGTGTGTAGATATAATTACGTTGAACATAAAATAGGAGGTTCTTAATATTGATCATTTTCAAAATATGAGAACAGAAATATATAAATTATATATAATGGCTAAATATAATAGCAACAGATCGATGTAAGTGGTTAGTTTGCCGTTCAGGGCTTGGTATAATCGTTTTTAAGTCCCGTAATATAATTGCAGTTTGCGTATGTGTGAACAAACCACTAAAAGTGCAACGATTTGTCACTATATTTAGCCATAAAAATATGAAGTTGAGGTTAAAGAATCGAAGGGTAGCCCTGCATCGATGTATTTCAAAACTTTCAGGCCTAAGACATATGGCAGCTTATACAAAATAGGTCAAATTATAGTCACAGCTTAATTCAGGACAGAGACGGACACCTTACAGAAAATAATTTTCATGAGGGCACTGAACATATTTTCAAAATTAAATGCTAATTAAGATTAAAATTACATTTAAAGCTACAGCACAGGGAACTAGGGGCTGGCTGACACATTTTGGAGACGGTAGAGAAAAATACAAAGGAAACCAGGTGCTGGGTAGATAAGGCAGAGGAAAATACAAAGGCAACCAGGTGCTGGGTAGATAAGGCAGAGGAAAATACAAAGGCAACCAGGTGCAAGATGGATAAGGCAGTGGAAAATACAAAGGCAACCAGGTGCAAGATGGATAAGGCAGTGGAAAATACAAAGGCAACCAGGTGCAAGATAGATAAGGCAGTGGAAAATACAAAGGCAACCAGGTGCAAGATAGATAAGGCAGTGGAAAATACAAAGGCAACTAGGTGCTAGATAGATAAGGCAGTGGAAAATACAAAGGGAACCAGGTGCTAGATAGAGAAGGCAGAGGAAAATACAAAGGGAACCAGGTGCTGGGTAGATAAGGCAGAGGAAAATACAAAGGCAACCAGGTGCTGGGTAGATAAGGCAGAGGAAAATACAAAGGCAACCAGGTGCAAGATGGATAAGGCAGTGGAAAATACAAAGGCAACCAGGTGCAAGATGGATAAGGCAGTGGAAAATACAAAGGCAACCAGGTGCAAGATAGATAAGGCAGTGGAAAATACAAAGGCAACCAGGTGCAAGATAGATAAGGCAGTGGAAAATACAAAGGCAACTAGGTGCTAGATAGATAAGGCAGTGGAAAATACAAAGGGAACCAGGTGCTAGATAGAGAAGGCAGAGGAAAATACAAAGGGAACCAGGTGCTAGATAGAGAAGGCAGAGGAAAATACAAAGAGAACCAGGTGCTAGATAGAGAAGGCAGAGAAAAATACAAAGAGAACCAGGTGCTAGATAGAGAAGGCAGAGGAAAATACAAAGGGAACTAGGTGCTAGATAGAGAAGGCAGAGGAAAATACAAAGGGAACTAGGTGCTAGATAGAGAAGGCAGAGGAAAATACAAAGGGAACTAGGTGCTAGATAGAGAAGGCAGAGGAAAATACAAAGGGAACTAGGTGCTAGATAGAGAAGGCAGAGGAAAATACAAAGGGAACTAGGTGCTAGATAGATAGGGCAGAGGAAAATACAAAGAGAACCAGGTGCTAGATAGAGAAGGCAGAGGAAAATACAAAGGGAACTAGGTGCTAGATAGAGAAGGCAGAGGAAAATACAAAGGGAACTAGGTGCTAGATAGAGAAGGCAGAGGAAAATACAAAGGGAACTAGGTGCTAGATAGAGAAGGCAGAGGAAAATACAAAGGGAACTAGGTGCTAGATAGAGAAGGCAGAGGAAAATACAAAGGGAACTAGGTGCTAGATAGATAAGGCAGAGGAAAATACAAAGGGAACCAGGTGCTAGATGGATAAGGCAGTGGAAAATACAAAGGGAACTAGGTGCTAGATAGAGAAGGCAGAGGAAAATACAAAGGGAACTAGGTGCTAGATAGAGAAGGCAGAGGAAAATACAAAGGGAACTAGGTGCTAGATAGAGAAGGCAGAGGAAAATACAAAGGGAACTAGGTGCTAGATAGAGAAGGCAGAGGAAAATACAAAGGGAACTAGGTGCTAGATAGAGAAGGCAGAGGAAAATACAAAGGGAACTAGGTGCTAGATAGATAAGGCAGAGGAAAATACAAAGGGAACCAGGTGCTAGATGGATAAGGCAGTGGAAAATACAAAGGGAACTAGGTGCTAGATAGAGAACTAGGTGCTAGATAGAGAAGGCAGAGGAAAATACAAAGGGAACTAGGTGCTAGATAGAGAAGGCAGAGGAAAATACAAAGGGAACTAGGTGCTAGATTGAGAAGGCAGAGGAAAATACAAAGGGGAAATAGGTGCTAGATAGAGAAGGCAGAGGAAAATACAAAGGGAACTAGGTGCTAGATAGAGAAGGCAGAGGAAAATACAAAGGGGAACTAGGTGCTAGATAGAGAAGGCAGAGGAAAATACAAAGGGAACTAGGTGCTAGATAGAGAAGGCAGAGGAAAATACAAAGGAAACTAGGTGCTAGATAGAGAAGGCAGAGGAAAATACAAAGGGAACTAGGTGCTAGATAGAGAAGGCAGAGGAAAATACAAAGGGAACTAGGTGCTAGATAGAGAACTAGGTGCTAGATAGAGAACTAGGTGCTAGATAGAGAAGGCAGAGGAAAATACAAAGGGAACTAGGTGCTAGATAGAGAACTAGGTGCTAGATAGAGAACTAGGTGCTAGATAGAGAAGGCAGAGGAAAATACAAAGGGAACTAGGTGCTAGATAGAGAAGGCAGAGGAAAATACAAAGGGAACTAGGTGCTAGATAGAGAAGGCAGAGGAAAATACAAAGGGAACTAGGTGCTAGATAGAGAACTAGGTGCTAGATAGAGAAGGCAGAGGAAAATACAAAGGGAACTAGGTGCTAGATAGAGAACTAGGTGCTAGATAGAGAAGGCAGAGGAAAATACAAAGGGAACTAGGTGCTAGATAGAGAAGGCAGAGGAAAATACAAAGGGAACTAGGTGCTAGATAGAGAAGGCAGAGGAAAATACAAAGGGGAAATAGGTGCTAGATAGAGAAGGCAGAGGAAAATACTAAGGGAACCAGGTGCTAGATAGAGAAGGCAGAGGAAAATACAAAGGGAACTAGGTGCTGGATAGAGAAGGCAGAGGAAAATACAAAGGGAACTAGGTGCTAGATAGAGAAAGAAGAGCAAAATACAAAGGGAACTAGGTGCTAGATAGAGAAGGCAGAGGAAAATACAAAGGGAACTAGGTGCTAGATAGATAAGGCAGAGGAAAATACAAAGGGAACCAGGTGCTAGATGGATAAGGCAGTGGAAAATACAAAGGGAACTAGGTGCTAGATAGAGAACTAGGTGCTAGATAGAGAAGGCAGAGGAAAATACAAAGGGAACTAGGTGCTAGATAGAGAAGGCAGAGGAAAATACAAAGGGAACTAGGTGCTAGATTGAGAAGGCAGAGGAAAATACAAAGGGGAAATAGGTGCTAGATAGAGAAGGCAGAGGAAAATACAAAGGGAACTAGGTGCTAGATAGAGAAGGCAGAGGAAAATACAAAGGGGAACTAGGTGCTAGATAGAGAAGGCAGAGGAAAATACAAAGGGAACTAGGTGCTAGATAGAGAAGGCAGAGGAAAATACAAAGGAAACTAGGTGCTAGATAGAGAAGGCAGAGGAAAATACAAAGGGAACTAGGTGCTAGATAGAGAAGGCAGAGGAAAATACAAAGGGAACTAGGTGCTAGATAGAGAACTAGGTGCTAGATAGAGAAGGCAGAGGAAAATACAAAGGGAACTAGGTGCTAGATAGAGAACTAGGTGCTACATAGAGAACTAGGTGCTAGATAGAGAAGGCAGAGGAAAATACAAAGGGAACTAGGTGCTAGATAGAGAAGGCAGAGGAAAATACAAAGGGAACTAGGTGCTAGATAGAGAAGGCAGAGGAAAATACAAAGGGAACTAGGTGCTAGATAGAGAACTAGGTGCTAGATAGAGAAGGTAGAGGAAAATACAAAGGGAACTAGGTGCTAGATAGAGAACTAGGTGCTAGATAGAGAAGGCAGAGGAAAATACAAAGGGAACTAGGTGCTAGATAGAGAAGGCAGAGGAAAATACAATGGGAACTAGGTGCTAGATAGAGAAGGCAGAGGAAAATACAAAGGGGAAATAGGTGCTAGATAGAGAAGGCAGAGGAAAATACTAAGGGAACCAGGTGCTAGATAGAGAAGGCAGAGGAAAATACAAAGGGAACTAGGTGCTGGATAGAGAAGGCAGAGGAAAATACAAAGGGAACTAGGTGCTAGATAGAGAAGGCAGAGCAAAATACAAAGGGAACTAGGTGCTAGATAGAGAAGGCAGAGGAAAATACAAAGGGAACTAGGTGCTAGATAGAGAAGGCAGAGGAAAATACAAAGGGAACTAGGTGCTAGATAGAGAAGGCAGAGGAAACTACAAAGGGAACTAAGTGCTAGATAGAGAACTAGGTGCTAGATAGAGAAGGCAGAGGAAAATACAAAGGGAACTAAGTGCTAGATAGAGAACTAGGTGCTAGATAGAGAAGGCAGAGGAAAATACAAAGGGAACTAGGTGCTAGATAGAGAACTAGGTGCTAGATAGAGAAGGCAGAGGAAAATACAAAGGGAACTAGGTGCTAGATAGAGAAGGCAGAGGAAAATACAAAGGGAACTAGGTGCTAGATAGAGAAGGCAGAGGAAAATACAAAGGGATCTAGGTGCCAGATAGAGAAGGCAGAGGAAAATACAAAGGGGAAATAGGTGCTAGATAGAGAAGGCAGAGGAAAATACAAAGGAAAAATAGGTGCTAGATAGAGAAGGCAGAGGAAAATACAAAGGGAACTAGGTGCTGTAACTGTATAACTTAGTTATAGTGACGTCATCCGTTGGTAGTATAGGGGTTTTCCACAGAGGGAGGTGTTGGTCTGATCTTTTCCACACTGTATATATATAGTTCAGATTGGTCATAACAGTATTATAGACCCTTGGGAAATACAATAGACCCTTTATTTATATCTTGGAGGGGAGAGTGGAATGGAGTAGAATGCTTTGGTCCCATTGAACCGAATTCCCATTCGACAGAAGGGGTTTTTTTTGGGGTCCCATTCGACCGAACGTAGCCAAAGGTGCGGTTTTATTATAGTCCCATTGGACCGAAATTCTATTGAACTGGAAGAAGACATACTGTGCGGTTTTGCATTAAATATATTTTTAATTTCACAACTTATTATTGTTAAAATAAATGTGAGTTGAAAATGTATTACTGTACTTATTTTAACTACGTTTTAATTACGGCGAACCTCACCTACCCTAGCCTAACCTAACCTAACCTAACCTAACCAAACGTAACCTAACCTAACCTAACCAAACGTAACCTAACCTAACCTAACCAAACGTAGCCTAACCTAACCTAACCAAACGTAACCTAACCTAACCTAACCAAACGTAACCTAACCTAACCTAACCTAACCCAACCCAACCTTGTTTGGAGGTAAAAAGATTATTTATATGGTATTAAAAGCCCGCCTCTTACCACGAACAATTTATTAGCAATAATAGAAATATTTTGGAAAAGATGTCAGATAATTAATTGGAGAATATTTTGGAAAAGGTGGCAGCTAATTAATAGGAGAATATTTTGGAAAAAGTGGCAGCTAATTAATAGGAAAATCTTTTGGAAAAGGTGGCAGCTAATTAATAGGAGAATATTTTTGAAAAGGTGGTAGCTAATTAAAAGGAGAATATTTTGGAAAATGTGGCAGCTAATTAGTAGGAGAATGTTTTGGAAAAGGTTGCAGCTAATTAATAGGAGAATATTTTGGAAAAGGTGGCAGCTAATTAATAGGAGAATGTTTTGGAAAAGGTGGTAGCTAATTAAAAGGAGAATATTTTGGAGAAGGTGGTAGCTAGTTAAAAGGAGAATATTTTGGAAAATGTGGTAGCTAATTAGTAAGAGAATGTTTTGGAAAAGGTTGCAGCTAATTAATAGGAGAATATTTTGAAAAAGGTGGCAGCTAATTAATAGGAAAATCTTTTGGAAAAGGTGGCAGCTAATTAATAGGAGAATGTTTTGGAAAAGGTGGTAGCTATTTAAAGGGATAATATTTTGGAAAAGATGGCAGCTAATTAAAAGGAGCATATTTTGGAAAAGGTGTCAACGAATTATTGGAACCAAACCAAACCAAACCTAAACTAACCTAAGCTAACCTAACCTAACCTAACCTAACCTAACCTATGCTAACCTAACCTAACCTATGCTAACCTAACTTAACCTAACCTAACCTAACCTAATCTAACCTAACCTAACCTAACCAAAATATTAAAATTTTAATTTAAAATTTAAAGACTACCATTAAGACTGTACTTCATTTTAAGCACAATTTGTTTATTAATTCTATATATCTCTTGCCTTGAAAGGAATGAAAGTGAGCGTTTAAATAAGTATCACGAAACATTTACTTTTAATATTATTAACATACCTTTCGCAGACTCGAACCAACAACCTATCGCTTTGCAGTCCAACATCGTATCCACTACACCACCGAATCGCTGACGGTTACAGTGTTTCAAGTTATATTCATGTATTTTTTAGGGGCATATTCGGACGATTGGGATTTCGGTCCATCGGGAATATAGCCATTGGGCTGGAAATCTAAAATCATTGCGGGATATTCGGTCGAATGGGATTTCGGTCCATTGGGAATTCGGTTGAAAGGAACGATACCAGTAGAATGACCATACCTTTAACCTTTTCTACGTACTTCTAAATTATATTATTCGATACAATATATTCTAATATTTTGAACTAAACCAGTTTGCTTTACTTATTATAATTCCCTTATCTTGTACGAATGTGTCCTTTTATATATTGTAAGTTACATTTGTTACACTTGTCTTTAGAAATAGGGTTTATATTTGAAAGAGTAAAGTTTATTTTTAAATCGATTATGCGAAGCCATTGTTGGTCAGCTTTGTAAATATATATCATCGATTTGCAGGCTGCAGCCTCTAAGCCATTGCACAAAACATGGGAGTGAGTTAATATTGTTTACCATAGAAGTAAAAGACGTCAACACCATACACCATTTCTTACTATATATGAAACCGACACTGGGCTTATAGTTCGATAACTATAGTGTTTAAGAATTAAAAGCTGTTTTCCATCCACAATAGCGATGTCCTTGAAGAATGTCACATTTTAAGCTCCGAATTATTATCATACCTGAGACATCAGAACATGGTAATTGAAACATTGTTTTCCATTCAAATAGGGTTGCGATTGATGGAATAGGTTGAAGTGTATTAGGTTTCAGAATTACTATCGATTCAGAATAACACCGACACTAGAACTTGCTATTTCGAACGACCCAGATATTGTGGCGGAAACGTTTAGTGTGACGTCGTCGATTTGAACGTTTATTGGGTTTTAAAATTAAGATTTTCAAAATTGCTTCCATGACAAGGGTAATCACCGCCAAGGATTGTCCAATTAAAAATATGATAGTGACCGTTTGCATGTCCTCAAAAGACACTGGTTTCTCTTCATACTGAGGAGGGTGCCATAGCATTTCGTTCAAGACGTACTTTTCCGTTCGCATGTAAGCAGTCAGAAACATCGTTTCAAAGTTATTTCTGACACTAATCAAAATGTAAAAAAATAAATAAAGCAAAAGTAATTAGCTGAGTCACTTGAATATCAAGATATTTCACTATATGGTTTAAGGAATGTTTCTTTAAATTACAACCAGGGATAGACGTAATTTGAGAAGCAAGGGTAAACAGTTCAATTGATGATATTCCAACTGTTTTATTTTTAAAGTGTGTACTCTGTAGCGGCAGGGATAGATTTAATTTTAGAAGTAGGAATGAAGAACAGAGTAATCTGGGCGCGCGTCAAAGTGCCGGATCCCCTTCCCCGGGACTTGGGGTATGAAAGAAGAGGCGGGTCATAGCGACAGAGGTAAAAAGGAACGTCATCAAAACATAGTTTAAGTGAGCCAATAAGATAATTCAAACTTTTCGTTACGTGTTGGAGGGAGGGGCTCTATAATGGGCTATGAGTCGGACTGAAGTAAATACTAACCGTTCTCCATTCCTACTTCTAAATTTAAATCTATCCCTGGCATTACGAAAAGGTAACATAGCACTTTTGGCTTAATTCTTACTATAGCGACATCTGTCACAATCTCACGAAATTCATGAATAAAGATAATATGGCAAAATTGGGCTGTACGGCAGTGATATTACAGTATTACTCAGTTACTCACTAGTAATCGAAGATTTCTCTCTCTCTAGCACACATGGAAAAATTGTACGAGAGAGCAAGGACTTGATAATCTTCAGAAATGGGATGCGAGAGTTGCCATTTTGCCACTTTGGAATACAGGTAGTCTCCTTTAAAAAACTCTCCGAATGCCAAAAGGATAATTATATCACTTAGAACGAAAACCTCTCTGTTCGAAAGAGACGAATTCTAGGAGAGCGGTCGCTCTCTTAGATAAGACTTGATACTCCCTCTAATGCTAAAGGAGGGTTCTTTGATTGGCTGTAACTTTTTTCGTATTGTGTTTGCCGCTTTGAAATTTTGCCAGTGAACTAAAATTTGGGCCCTACTTTTGTGGTTAAAATTTCAAAGAGATCCAACTAATAGTTAATTCTATAATGAAAAAAGTTGTTAAGGGTGGTTTTAGAATCCATAAAATTATTAAGACATTTGGTGAAAGATACTATATTGTTCCATAGAGATAACATGGGATTTTTTTGAAAAATGACCTTAATTGCGATCGTGTATAAAGAAAACTATTCATTCGTTACGTTTGGGAACCATCTTAAATGAAAGATAACAGTCCATAGATGTGCCTTTTCTTAGTTTCATTAAGATAAATTAAGTTTAAGTATTGATTTTTATCATTATTAACACATACTTTGACTTACGTTGTTTTGGGTATTGGAATTACGGCGTTTTACCACTGTAAGAGACACGCATTTTAGCCCTAATTTTTTATGTTGGACTTACGGCGTTTTTGTTGTGATGCACTTCGTCAGAGGGATATTATCAAGAAAAACATGGCGTTTGAGCTCTTGTAGGTGCTTTGCCCGGGTTCTTGTGGGTTCTTGTGGGTACTTGTGGGTACTTGTGGGTTCTTGTGGGTACTTGTGGGTTCTTGTGGGTACTTGTGGGTGCTTGTAGGTACTTGTGGGTGCTTGTAGGTACTTGTGGGTACTTGTGGGTGCTTGTAGGTACTTGTGGGTACTTGTGGGTGCTTGTAGGTACTTGTGGGTGCTTGTAGGTACTTGTGGAACATGTGGGTTCTTGTGGGTACATGTGGGTTCTTGTGGGTACATGTGGGTACTTGTAGGTACTTGTGGGTTCTTGAGGGTGCTTGTAGGTACTTGTGGGTTCTTGAGGGTGCTTGTAGGTACTTGTGGGTTCTTGTGGGTGCTTGTAGGTACTTGTGGGTTCTTGTGGGTACTTGTGGGTTCTTGTGGGTGCTTGTAGGTACTTGTGTGTTCTTGTGGGTACTTGTGGGTGCTTGTAGGTACTTGTGGGTGGTTGTAGGTGCTTGTGGATACTTGTAGGTACTTGTGGGTGATTGTAGGTGCTTGTGGATACTTGTAGGTACTTGTGGGTGATTGTAGGTACTTGTGGATACTTGTAGGTACTTGTGGGTGATTGTAGGTACTTGTGGATACTTGTAGGTACTTGTGGGTGATTGTAGGTACTTGTGGATACTTGTAGGTACTTGTGGGTGATTGTAGGTACTTGTGGATACTTGTAGGTACTTGTGGGTGATTGTAGGTACTTGTGGGTGCTTGTAGGTACTTGTGGGTGCTTTTAGGTACTTGTGGGTGCTTGTAGGTACTTGTGGGTACTAGTAGGTACTTGTGGGTACTTGTGGGTGCTTGTAGGTACTTGTGGGTGCTTGTGGGTACTTTTGGGTAGATGCTTTGCCCGGGTGCTTGTAGGTGCTTGTGGGTAGGTGGAATTTTTAGGGGGGCGCCTCGCGTTTCAATAAATGATTGTAAAAAATGTATTATTCTAATTACAATAAGAATACAAACTTTTAATGATTTACGTTTTATTTTCGAAGTATCATTATAAATAAATGTCTGATTGAGCTAAAGTTATGGTCCCCTTTATATATGTTTCTGCTTAGTGCAGATTTTGAAAATGTAAAACAGTTTCTTAACATTCTTAATTAAAATGAAGACTGAAGGAACAGATATTAATCAAAAATGTCTTGATTAGAATCAAGACCTAAAAAGTATCGATAAGACTGAGGTTATCACTTGTCTGAATGATCAGATATTAATTTTTCTTTTTAATTGAAACTTAAATGCATGCTTAAGAAAAAACAACGTTCCATTACCGTTTTCCGTTGAAATAAATTATTTTACTGGTAATCAATTTCAAAAATTTACTTATCTCGGCTTTTCGACCACAATTCCATTCCCCGAAAACATTTTATCATTACATTAATTACTTTTGGGAGATAACGTGTCAAAAAAACCTTGAAAACAATAAAAAGCTGTAATAGCGGTCTGTTTAGCCATGACAACAACCTTTTAAAAGTTACCAGGGAAAATTGATGTAAACTGAAGTTGAAATTTCATCATGTGCGACCTGCGGCCCAGAAACTCTCCCATAGTCCCAGTGTGTGTAGAACATAATTTTTTCGCTGTTATCTGCCAAAATAGATCTTTCTAGGTAGTGCCGCCTCCTCACTTGAATTTTACATGATATATTAAGGTTTGAACGAACAAAATTCTAGATTACTATTTTCACTACCATGTCCCTCTGCTACCTTGAAGCAAACTTTCCTCTCTTTTTGCTGCTCATTACCGGTGCCATTCTCTTGACTTTCTGTTCGTTATAACTACTATGATGTTACTGTCCCTATTGAATTTGGCGCCATTGGTTTTAGAATAATTATAATGTTCCACTGCGAAGAGTGCCGGTCACGAATGGGGATGTAACGTCTTTAGGAACCTTTTAAAACGCAAAACCATACACGTACTCTCCCAAAAGTAATTAATGTAATGATAAAATGTTTTCGGGGAATGGAATTGTGGTCGAAAAGCCGAGATAAGTAAATTTTTGAAATTGATTACCAGTAAAATAATTTATTTCAACGGAAAACGGTAATGGAACGTTGTTTTTTCTTAAGCATGCATTTAAGTTTCAATTAAAAAGAAAAATTAATATCTGATCCTTCAGACAAGTGATACCCTCAGTCTTATCGATACTTTTTAGGTCTTGATTCTAATCAAGACATTTTTGATTAATAGATTTCTGTGTCGGCTATATCAATGGGATTAAGATATTTTATCTTCATTTTAGAAAAGACATGATTAAAGTTCTCATCGTATATAGCCTGCAAAATATGGTACGCAATGATTAAATTACAAAACTATATTTCAATTTCGTAGGGACTGATACCCTGGGTGATTCTTTTTCCCATTCTCATAGCAGGGATGAGGCATGGGAGGATGGGAGGGCGATAGGAAACTGATCTTGTTTAGGACCGTCTCAGAGCACACTAGCAACTCTGAAGGCGCGTTTATAAGCGAGCGAGAAAGGGTATGAAGCCAAAACGACATCGTCGTGAATGGAAAAGTTTGGGACGTCAGCGTACTCTAGATAGTTCATGTTTATGAAGGCGCTGGGACTTGCGAGAGCCGATTGACATAATTATATATAAAAAATTACAACTACTCAATCGCAGCAATCTCGCAATGTCTGAAACAGTAGCTGAGTAGAAGAATGGCAGACGATATATTTATGTTGGTGTTTTTTTAGGATAAATGGAAACACATGACCCGAACCGAGATCTGAAGCCTAAATACACGGGCGAGAAGATCAAAGCTGCTTTGATGCGTTGAACGAGCGCTTTCAGCTAGCATCTTCTACCTATCCTTGTAGAAAACTGGCTCTAAAATCTTCGTAAACGGTCACACGAATGCCGACGCCGCGAGCACAAAATTAAAGTTTCAAATATAAGTTTCTGATTATCGTTCGCTTATAAACGTACCTTGACTTTATCGAGCTGGCAGACGTCTCCCATTCCCACACATCGTAGTGTTGGACACTACAAAGCGTGAGCCCCGGTAAATACGTGACGTGATAATTCGTGTATCGCCAACACCCACATTATTAACCCACCCGTATATACTTTTCCTCACCATATTTTGTAAGAGCCTTTCTTCTGGGGTTCCTTCGATGAGTTTGAATGTGCAAGGTGGACCATCAGCGATATCTTCAAATCGTGGTATCGTGTCATAGGACGTGACGCAAAATTTAGACTTCATCGACGGCAATAATTGAATGTTAATCAAAGCGACCAATATAAACCAGCACCCAAGTACAACATTAGTAATATTATTACGAATTTCTATTGCTAAGAGAAAAAAAGGGAAATTAAAAATTAGCCTTCCAAATGAATGCAAATTATAATATGAAAGACAGTTTCTATCTGTTGGAAACGCTTCGACAGGAAATAGTTTGTAAAAGTTGATTAGTTACTTTTGTAACAGTGACTTTTAACATCAATAAATTTTATTATTGGGGGAGCCAACCGAGGGTATAAGTAATGCAACGGCAATTAAGAATAGCGCCGCAATTCCATTCATGGTTAAAATTTACATAAATAAGATATAAAAGAAACGTAATATGACAAGATAACGAACTACAGTTATAAAAAATAGAGTAAACAATCTTACGTTTAAGTAAGAAAAGGAAGATAAGATCCCAAACGGTTTTTAAGAATTGTAGCCCCGTTCTCACGTTGATACCTAAACGTTTTCGTAGTTGAGAATTTGAGAGCCTAGAGACAAAAAAAGCGTGAATTCAATAGAAGTCAGTCAGGTGTTCAGAAGAAAGTATTGGCAGTATTTCCATTGCAGTTTTTGGAAGGGAAGTTTGGTGTCATGTTACAAGTACGAACGCCCATAAATCTCCTGTCGTCGGAACTGATGAGCTAGTGCACATGTTCTGAGTTATTCAGACAACATTGCACCAGCCGTATCAGCGCACACCCCCAATTGTCTTTATTCTTGTACCGAATGATATCTGCTTAACACCGTCGGCGGCGTGTCCACCTATAGTCTGTCAAACGAAAGAAGAGCCCTGAGAAATTTGTCCAAATTGGTGTCGCCACCATCGACCCCATAGTACTTTATAAACTTGTTTTGTTTTGTCAATAGTCGTCTGTAATATAGTCTGCTATGAACAGATAGGCTTAATCGCAATAGAACCAATACATTTTGCAATATATATTTAATATGTTTGTTTCATGGTTTTTTACGATCATCGAGTATTAAAGAATATAAAACAAAATTAACGACAAGACACCAGTTTTATCTTTGTTGAACTAGCATTGCAATATATTTTAATGACATAAGTTAAAGTACTTGTCCATAAGCCTAAGTAGTTCAGCATCAAAGCGTCTTCAGTCCACGTCTTCATCAGAGTCTTCGCTGTCTTCTTGCATATTAATTTTAAGAGGTTCAATTGTGGTTTCGATGATGGAATCTTTTTCCCAATACTCATGCATTATATTCTCGACGTGAACTTTATGAAATAATAAAGCGTCACAAGTCCAGAACCCTGAAGTACGAAATTGACGAGGTTGCTAAAAGTAGAGGTCACACGGTAGTGAGGATTCCACAGTACCATTGCCAGTTTAACCCGATTGAACTAATATGGGCACAAGTAGAACGACGTTGCGAAGCAGAATTCTGGTTTGAAACTCTCGACGGTCAAAGATGCAACATTGAGGGCCATTGAACGTGTGACACCAGAGAATTGGCGTAAGGCAATAGAGCACGTCGAGAATATAATGCATGAGTATTGGGAAAAAGATCCCATCATCGAACTACATATGGACAAGTACTTTAACTTATGCCATTAAAATATATTACAATGCTAGTTCAACAAAGATAAAACTGGTGCCTTGTCGTTAATTTTGTTTTATATTCTTTAATACTCGATGATCGTAAAAAACCATGAAACATAAACATATTAAATATATATTGCAAAATGTATTGGTTCTATTGCGATTAAGCCTATCTGTTTATAGCAGACTATATTACAGACGACTATTGACCAAACAAAACAAGTTGATAAAGTACTATGGGGTCGATGGTGGCGACACCAATTTGGACAAATTTCTCAGGGCTCTTCTTTCGTTTGACAGACTATAGGAGTAGGACGGTTACAGGAATGATTTAGGTGGCAGAAGGCCCGTGAGGAAGGGGGATGTCCTACCGAGTACAGCAGGGCCACAAGGTTCAGGAGTATATCCGTGCCTCTCAGAGGGTTGCCAGTTGATGGGAATACGCCTAGGCAACACCTGTCGAGGGGGACAGGGCCCGAGGATAACGTTCGCGGCCCGGAGGAAGGAACATGGAATGGGAAGTATATTTAGGAAAACTACATTTTGAATCATCCAACATATTTAACCAATCTTATCGCGCAAAATTGACTTCACGGTTGTCTACGGCCATGAAGAGAGAGGACAAGACAGTGAGTCCAGCTCCGCTTCAACGTGTTCCCGTAAGTGATATTTTGTTTTCACATCGGCTCCAAGGCCTAGCAAAAAAACTACCAGCCTAGTCTTGTTTTTGTGATTATCACATCATAATTCTTGTTAGAATTGCTTTTGATAACTTATTATGGGACATGTCAAGTAACCCAGCGACAGTCATTAATGTCATTTTCCTTTACGAATTATAAATATAATTTACTTACATTGTAGAAACCGATGTTAGTAATGCCGTAAAAAAGAGTGATATTAAAATACTAACAAGAACCTGTAAAAATTAACATGTATATCAGTTTGAGTGAAATAAATGTAGCTAGAGGAAAAAAATTCAGGTTATTGTATTACGACCCTGAATATATGCATTTTGTTTCAGACTTCAGTGAATGTTTCACAAAGTATTCTTACATAAGAGTCGGCAGCAAAGATTTGCCCAGAAGTGACGGCTTTCTGATCTGGTGGACCAGTCAACATAAGAACGGAGCTTTGTATAAGGGGATATGAAAAGGCGTTGACACCATTCCTGTTGCGCTTTCCCATCAAAGACATCATCAATGGATAAATAATCGCTATAATTCCCTGAGATAAAATTTCAAGACAAAAATTATAAAGCGTCGGAAAATCTCAATTAAACATTGCTAGGGATAGATTTTATTTTAGAAGCAGGAATGGAGAGCGGTTAGAATTTACTTCAGTCCGACTCATAGACCACCCAGTATAGAGCCCCTCCCTCCAACACGTAACGAAAAGTTTAAATTATCTTATTGGCTCACTTAAACTACGTTTTGATGACGATGTTGAGGGGAACGGCGAAAAATACGTAATTCCTTTTACCTCTTTCGCTATGACCCGCCTCTTCATTCATACCCCTCGTCCCGTGAAGGGGGGTCCGGAACTTTGACGCGCGCCCAGATTACTCTGTTCTCCATTCTTGCTTCTAAAATTAAATCTATCCCTGACATAACAAACTCGTACTTCTTTGAATTCGCCATCAACTGGAAGGCCTAGAAGATACTCTCTTTCCAAAACGACATAGTCAACGCTATAAAGTTGAATATCACAAAACGTTTAAAATTATTGCTAATTTCGTTCTCTGTAACCAAGAAGTAATGGTTTAAGGAGTTATCTACGTCACCTAGAATACCGGAACTAAATACTATTCTTTTTTTCACGTGTGCTTCTCCGCCATAGAAGCATATGTGCATTAAATAAGGGAAGCGACGAAAGATATGTCTTGTAGAGATCGAGGTTTCGTATGTATTACTGCTTGTGTCTTCTACGCGTTCACTGGTTATAACCCCTTAACTAACACTATTCAAATTGAAATCTATTTCTGTGGATGGTGGACACCATCTTGCTATTCTCGACAAAGAAA
Organism: Phalangium opilio; assembly: GCF_054372755.1. NCBI lineage: Eukaryota > Metazoa > Arthropoda > Arachnida > Opiliones > Phalangiidae > Phalangium > Phalangium opilio. The sequence continues at coordinate 10,706,061 of NW_028324218.1, forward strand.
TTATTAAACCATTACTTTCGGGAACCAGGAACCTTGAGAGATTGATAATTAAAAGGGTAACTGACCTGACGTTATAGACTCGCTGCACATATCTTGATACATCTTCTTTAACGTTTCTCATTGACTCTAATATATCCATTTCCTAAATGTTTTATCTTGTTATTGACAGTTTTTTATTTAAAACATATGGAGGAATTCCCAATATTCTATGAAATTTGGCAAAGTCATGTTGTTCAATCTTGTTAATCACAGTTTTGATTAAGAAAATATGGAGGAATCCACAATATTCTATGAAATTGTGCACAGTCTTGCACCTCTCTCTTTATCGTTTTATGTGTATATAAAGGTCAAAGTTCACGGTATTGGAAAAGCCTATCATTTAAATCTTCTCAAAATGTTTCTTAGCTCTGATCTAATTTTAAAGCACTAAAAAATGTCCAGTTGATACAGTTTGTGTATTAAGGTATGTCTACATGATTCATTCTTTGCACAACTTAATGATCAAATCATGGCAGAATTCAACCCTCTGATAGTTATTCAGTATTTTATTCCATTTATACAAAATTAACATAGAAATATATTTATTATATAGAGTATAAGTAAAAACAATGAAAATATGGGTAGATTGGCGCCCTTTTGATCTGTGTAAAACATAATGACTCAATCACGTGATTCAAGACCTTTTCTGACTGGATACAGAGCCGTGAGTGATGCGAAAATGTTTGAAAAATGGATGATTGGTTATCGGTCTAGCGTGCAAACGAATTATTTGTTGTGTGTGGATATACAGCATAACTTGCGAACGAAGCTAAAAATAAATATACCGCAGTGTGGACAGACCTTTATAGTTCAGCAGTAGAGCTTTTAGTCAGTAATTTATCGATTTATGTATACTCTAATTTAATTATTACCGATTCATTTTACTCGTGCATGAAAAGAAACATCGATATTAGACCAGTAGGGAGGTTTACAAACTATTTCCGGTCCTACGGTTCATCTAGGATGACGGTCGTTGAATAAAACTTAAAAGCAATGCCATATCTCCTCCTCTGACAAATCTAAATTTTACTTCACTGCAAATAATTATGAAAACATATTTACCTCTAAAACTCCGAGTTTTACACCATTTCCATCTCCAAACATTTGTTTACAACTTAAAAATCATCATTTATAATTCAAATTATTACCCGATAAAATATTTTGAGCGTAATAAAAAAAATTGCCTACCTTTCTTCAGACAACATATTTCGCTATAGAAGTGGCAAATGTATCCGAATTTAATGTACGCGTATACAGGAAGTTTCAGAGTGGCTACTCAAAAGACACTAAACCAAATTGAAATGATATTAAAAAATATGAAAAAAAAAATTCTTAACGAAAAAGATTTTACTTATTTTTTTACTGAAATGTAAGGCAAAGGTTAGTCTATAATTTATATTTAATTGATATAAACCCAATCTTATTTTGCTCTAGTTTTTCTAGTTTGTAAATGAATACATTTACCGCTTATTTCCCGGAAATACGGTATTTACCAGAATGAAATGATTTTTTTGCAATTAGTAATAGTAGGGTGTTTCTGATAAGTCTGTCATGACTCATAATTTAAAGGGTGTGTTCTTTGGGTAAAACTGAGAGAAAAGTGTCGAAGTACATGGGGTCTATAACATTTAGTTTCGGAGGTACGGGCCCGCAAACATTGGCCCCTAATTAAGGGTTACGTTGCAAGATTAAAATTTGTTATAAATTTGTCTCATAAAACTATTCAAATATCTGTTGTCGACCAAGATTAAATCGCATCAATTTAACGTCACTAACGCTAAGCCTTACCTTTTAATACATTAAAATTAGTCTATATTAAGTCTCATAATACGTCTACTAAATCAAGAGGAGAACCAATTCTTTTAAGGTGTCTAAAGCCAGGAAGTGATATTTAGTTTATTAGGGAGAAGCTATAAATTCGCCTTATTTCCAGCTTTATCTCCAGTCCAAACGTAGGTCCGAAGTTAATCCCCGCCTCTAAATTACAAACAGCATCTCATTGGTTCTTTAAAACTCACGTCAGCGCGACGTGAATGACGAAAATTACGTATTTTCCGACTGAGGAGAGGCGAAATAGCCCGGCCTCCTTTTACGTCCCCCCTTGTATTTTGAGAGGGGGACTGGGACTATGAAGCGCGAATACTCAGGCATCTTATACCTACTTTCTAATAAACTAGATATCACTTCTTTTTAAAGCTAAGTCTTGTTTTCTAAGATTATAGGGCCTAATGTGTTAAAGAAGTTTCACCTCAAATGCCTTTTTTTAATCAAACCTAGTAAATTTGAATAAACGAGCCTTATAGCGTTTTCCTTTGGTCCTCGCAAGGAGCAATAAAAATGGTAGTAGTAGTTTCCAGCTTCGTTAAAGACTGTTTTTGAAGAATAGGATCTCCTATTCTCCATGGGAGCGCTCCGCGAGGACCCAAAGGAAAACGCTATTAGAAGACGTCTTAATTTTCTGTACTTATTCAAGACTAGAACGACTCCCCTTAGCGTCATACATTCCGCGATTAAAATGTCTTCAAGGGATCTTATTGCGCATTTCAAATATCTATTCTTAAGCCTGGAACAAGTACCTTTAAGGTCTCAAGAGCTAAGCGTTATTGGCTGCGGATATTAATACAAATACATTCGCACACATATTGTTTTGAATTGCGTAGTTTGCCTACCTGAATCTAAAATTATTATTATTACAGAACTTAAAACGATTATAGCTAAGCGCTATTCCCAATATATTTCACTTTGGAAATTAATATAAATACATTAGCACACACATTGTGTTGAATTGCGTAGTTTGCCTACCAGAATCTACAATTATTATTATTATAGAGCTTAAAATGATTATAGCTAAGCGCTATCCCTCCCCAATATATTTAACTTTGGAAATTAATATAAATAAATTCGCACACACATGGTTTAGAACTGCGTAGTTTGCCTACCAGAATCTACACTCAGTATTATTACAGAGCTTAAAACGATTATGACAAATATAAGGCGGTAAACTAACTAATTGAAGTCCATCGATCTGTAGCCATTACATTTAACCATTACACAAACTATGAAGTTGAAGTAAATATAGTCCAAGGGTAGCCATGCGTCGATTTCTTTCACCATTTTCTGGCTTGAAACATGTGGCTGCTTATGCGAAATAGGGCAAATTGTACATGTTATAGCTTATTGGGAACAGAGATGGTCACCACACTGAACCACATGTTCGTTGATGGTGGTGCACATATTTTCAATACTAAGTGTTAAATTGGCATTTAAAGTTGCAGTAAAGGGATCTAGAGGCTGGATGACATGTTATAGAGAAGGCAGGGGCAAATACAAAGGGAACAGGGGCAGGCTGACACATTATAGAGAAGGTAGAGGAAAATACAAAGGGAACAGGGGCAGGCTGTCACATTATAGAGAAGGTAGAGGAAAATAGAAAGGGAACAGGGGAAGGCTGTCACATTATAGAGAAGACAGAGGAAAATACAAAGGGAACTAGAGGCTTGCTGATACATTAAGCCTGGTTTTCACCGACCAAATTTCGCGGAACCGGTAAAAAAATTCAGCATAATTTTGCGGATAATTCCTCAAAAAAAGTTTCACTGAAAATTTTAATACGAAAGAGCGTGAGGATACCAAGGCTTACCAATCATTTTGAAAATGCACCAATAGAATCGATTTTCTTACTCTTCGTTGACTGTCTTTGTAAAAACGCGCATTTTTATCATGATATAAATAAGGATGAAACCAAATTTCTTAAACAAACGTTAACTATGTATTTTTAGAAACTTAAATCGACAACACTCACAACAGAAACGTCTTCATTTAAAAAAAATGGCGTCGAAAAAAAAGGCCTTTCGCGAGCTGACCAAAACCAAGCCTATGACGTCACGCATTCGTCCATTCCTATTGACCACCGCTTTCCTTTCCGTAAAAATTTGCGGAAAAATAGAAAACCAATTCCGCGCTTGCCGCCAAAAAAACAAGAGAATTTGCGGCTAGTGTATTTTCCCGCGTTTTTGGGCCAGAAAAGGCAGAGGTCAATACAAATGGAAGTTGACTGACACAATATGGAGAATACAGGGGCAAATAAAAGGGAACTAGGTGCTGGTTAGAGGAGTCAGAGGAAAAAAAACTGGAAAACTATTAGAGAGATTTGAAATGATTATTACGTGCCTCCAAAGTTCTGCTCTACTTAAATTTTATTGACCTACAGCCTCTATATTAGGTTTTTAAACAAACATAAAGAAAATAATGGAAAACAGCACAACCAAGGTCACCACTATACATTCATATATGCAAATATTGTGGCCTGGGAAAATCCTTCATGTTAGTGAAAATAGTTCAAAACAAATTTTTTTTTTTTGATAAATTTCACTTACCCAATGTTGTCCTAGTTCAACTGAACGCTACCGAAAATGTTCTGGAAACGCAGTATTTAACCTACAAATATATATATATATATATATATAAATATTTTTATATTATATACTGTTCTTTAATCGTGCAGGAAAATCATACACGGTTTAAGACTACAGATAATTATAATGGCGAACGACCAGTTGACTACGTCCGGTCATCGATTAGCTGCCTTTATATGAAGTCCTTCATGAAACGTTACATAGGAAATAATTAAACCCACAAAAATAACAGGGACTGTAAAGAAGTCGGCGGACCGTTCCATTTTTTATTTATTTATTTATTTTTGAAAAAGGCACCTGCCCCTCCTCTTAAATATTCCAAGAAGAAATGTATGTTTTCCTGGTTGTACAGTGTGTTAATATTTTTATACGTTACTTCTTATCCCTTAGGACCACAAATATTTCTTATTTACACTCTGTTTTTAATTAAACTAGGCCTATGATTAAATATTGATGAATGACTAAATTTAGTCTTAACACGTGTGTAGATTTAATTAATTTGACATAAAGTAGGAGTTTCTTAATATTGATGATTTTCTTAATATGAGAACAGAATTTTCTGATTTGGAGGATATTTAGGGTGAGAGGTCAGAACTACGGTGGGTTATATTGTCAAAAATGTTCTATGACATTTTTGCCCAAAAGGTCACAGTAAATAAGTCATGACTAGTGTATTTAAAGGATAACCAATAAAATTTAAGTAAGAAACTTAAAGACAATGCTTATTTAATTCAGGGATCATCCATAAATTGAAAATGGTGGGTTTAGTTCAAAATGCCACAGAACATTGTCGATTCAAAATCGCCCATAAAACCTTTTTGGAACACCCTGTACTTCGGTCCTAAAGTTAAATAAACTTTGATTTGATACTTAGAAATCGTACGGTAATTCTTAGCCAAATATTATAGCCAAAATTAAATTTAACTTTATAGCAGTCTAATAGCGAGCATAAATTAACACGCTCTCCGCAAATCTGTAAGAACGGAGAACCCAGCCAATATAAAACTCTACAGTACAGTACAGAGAGGTAATATTTTGTTTGCCCAACTAGTTTGAACCTTATTTTTCGTTTAAAGTACAAACTTTCAGCTCTTATATGATTGTTAAAATGTTAATTTGGATTTAATTTAACTTACAGCTTTGCAACCAAATGATTTAATGAGTAACACTAACTTATTAGAAAGAAAAATTAACGGTAATCGTTAATTTTAAATCCAAATTTCTCAACTGGTGTTAACGAAAATTAGTCTTTAATTAACTTACAGCTTTATTTAAAAAAATTAAATTTGTATGACTATAACGTTTTCGAAAGAAAAAATAACGGTAACCGTTAATTTTAAATCAAAATTTCTCAATCGATGCTAACGAAATTTAGCCTAAACACTAATCTGAATAAAAATTAAACAGCATCGCATTAAAATCATTAAATTTCCACCACCGTAAATTCCCTTGCATGTACAAGTGGTGTTATCTCTAATTCTAAATACAGAGCATGGCTCCAACATAAATACATGTTTTACCTGCAACCAGCTATACTAAAACTGTGAAGGGGTGTTCACACTAAGCCACTGGCTTATTTACAGGTGGGTTCCTTTACAATGCATAGAGGGGTGGTGGCTAGCCCCTATGCTGCGAGGCGAAAGCGATAACCGCTACGCCACCCCAACTAGTACTACAGTGTCCTGTGATAACTTCCCAATAGGCTAAATTAGGAGCCTCAATTTAAGTGGGGCAACTCTTGCACATTAATTTAAAAAATGGTTTAATTAAAATTTCCAATAATTATTCTAATTTTAAAACTGTTCTACCTTTCCGACCATCAAAACATAATTACCACCTGATAAAACCTTTCTGTTCCACTGAGTGGAAGCTTTTAAGAGGTCCACCAAAATACCGTAGGGTTATAATATTTTGGAATAAAATAAGAAAAATTCTCTTACTCGAGGCTTTCATTTTGTTGTTCATTTGAGCGCTAACTTTGGCTTTAAATGCGAAACCGAAAAGAAATATACAGCTATTATTACATTCTCTTACTCGAAGTTTTCGTGTTTAATGTTCATTTGAGCACTAAGATTGGCTAGAAATGCGAAACCGAAATTAAATGTTTAGCATTATATATATACACGCAAACTTTAATTATATAACGGGACTTAAAAACGATTATTCCTAGCCGTAAGAAGTAAACTAAGCACTTAAATTTCATCGACCTAGAGCCATTATATGTAGTTATTACACAAATTTTGAAGTTAAGGTACACATTGCCCAAGGGTAGCCATCCATCGATTTCTTTCAAAACTTCCAGGCCTGAAACATAAGGCTGCTTACGCGAAATAGGGCAAAATTTTCCTTCTTATAGCTTATTGTGAAAAGAGACGGACACCATACAAAAAACATATTTTTGTTGAGGGCACTGAACATATTTTCAATAGGCGATTTTAAAAATGACGTTTCACGGGTGCGCGCGCAGAAATTAGGGAGGGAAAAATGCCTTCCATCTCTGCTTTTTCCCCCGGCTACATATTTTGTATAGGGGACTTTTTGAAAAGGCTTATTTACAATTCTAAGATTTAAATTTGCATTTCAAGCTACAGACAGATTATAGAGAAGACAGGGGCAATGGTTCTGGATAGATAAGGCAGAGGAAAAAACAAAGGAAACTAGGTGCTAGATAGAGAAGGCAGAGGAAAATACAAAGGGCACTACGTTCTAGATAGAGACGGTAGAGGAAAATACAAAGGGAACTACGTTCTAGATAGAGACGGCAGAGAAAAATACAAAGGGAACTAGGTGCTAGATAGAGACGGCAGAGGAAAATACAAAGGGAACTAGGTGCTAGATAGAGACGGCAGAGGAAAATACAAAGGGAACTAGGTGCTAGATAGAGACGGCAGAGGAAAATACAAAGGGAACTGGGTGCTAGATAGAGACGGCAGAGGAAAATACAAAGGGAACTGGGTGCTAGATAGAGACGGCAGAGGAAAATACAAAGGGAACTAGGTGCTAGATAGAGACGGCAGAGGAAAATGCAAAGGGAACTAGGTGCTAGATAGAGACGGCAGAGGAAAATACAAAGGGAACTGGGTGCTAGATAGAGACGGCAGAGGAAAATACAAAGGGAACTGGGTGCTAGATAGAGACGGCAGAGGAAAATACAAAGGGAACTAGGTGCTAGATAGAGACGGCAGAGGAAAATACAAAGGGAACTAGGTGCTAGATAGAGACGGCAGAGGAAAATACAAAGGGAACTAGGTGCTAGATAGAGACGGCAGAGGAAAATACAAAGGGAACTAGGTGCTAGATAGAGACGGCAGAGGAAAATACAAAGGGAACTAGGTGCTAGGTAGAGAAGGCAGAGGAAAATACAAAGGGAACTAGGTGCTAGATAGAGACGGCAGAGGAAAATACAAAGGGAACTAGGTGCTAGATAGAGACGGCAGAGGAAAATACAAAGGAAACTAGGTGCTAGATAGAGACGGCAGAGGAAAATACAAAGGGAACTAGGTGCTAGATAGAGACGGCAGAGGAAAATACAAAGGGAACTAGGTGCTAGGTAGAGAAGGCAGAGGAAAATACAAAGGGAACTAGGTGTTAGATAGAGAAGGCAGAGGAAAATACAAAGGGAACTACGTTCTAGATAGAGTCGGCAGAGGAAAATACAAAGGGAACTAGGTGCTGGATAGAGAAGGCAGAGGAAAATACGAAGGGAACTAGATACTGGATAGAGAAGGCAGAGGAAAGTACAAAGGGAACTAGGTACTGGATAGAGAAGGCAGAGTAAAGTACAAAGGGAACTAGGTACTGGATAGAGAAGGCAGAGGAAAGTACAAAGGGAACTAGGTACTGGATAGAGAAGGCAGAGGAAAGTTCAAGACAGATGATGAAGAGGGATTGACATGTAAGTCATGCGAATTTGGCCTTAAAAATTCTCCATAATGTCAATTGCTCGCGCATTACACACAATGCGTGGTTTTAATAGACAATTAAATCTCTTCTATTTCTCGCTGAATTGTACTCTTCACTTCACTTTCCAATGAAGTTGAAATTTGGATTGTTGTGACGTTAGAGTACTGGACACTTATTAAACGTTTCGGACGACGTTTCACTCCTCTCGCAGGCTTACAATCCAACTGCTTAATTACGTACTCTAATAAAAGTGAAATGGTCGAGCATAGATATCCGAAAACAAGGATTAACATCATAACTTTAAGGTCATCAATTGAAACCGGTCTTTCTTCCGATGGCAGAGATCGCCAAAGGATTTCGTTCATGATAAAATATTCCTTTTTCGTAAAAGCCTCGAAGAACTTGGTCTCAAAATTAGTCATAAGACTGAAAAATAATTCAATAATTAGTTAATACCAAATACTCTACACCTCGCAAAAACCAAAGGCTATTCATTAATGATTTTACTATCTCCTCCATTCATAGACTTTTATAAGCCAATTCAAAAGTTTATAAATTTTGGCCAATTGTATAAGCCTTGCACAAAGCGTTTTCGCACGGTAGGAGGGTTTCTTTTTTGCCATTGCTTCCCATATGAAGCAGAAAGAAATGCAAATGTGAATGATTACTTTTTGTTCAAAGTCTACATATCTCCCAAAATATACATAGGGTGGCAGTAATTAGGGATTTTCTGGTTTTGGATTTAAACCGATTATATTATTAAGCAAAAAGGTCCAGAAGATTATTCAAGAGAAAAGTCATGCTAAAATTAATTCTACCTTTAAATCAAGGGAAAATATAAAATAGCGAATATTCAATTAAATTATAGCCATCTCTTTATAATGAATAATAGCAACAAAGGCACCCGACGCTGGCAGTCGGTAATGTACATTTTCATTGCAACAAATTAACATATTCATGCAAAAGTTGAAAGTAAATCCCCATTAAAAATAAAACACAATGCATGTGTAATGAACACTTCCAACCCCAAATTAATCTTTCTTTTTCAGACCGGAGGTAATTTTGATAATGTGGTATTGTCGTGGATATTTACTATCTGTTGACGGAATTGCAAATTTGTGGACAAATTGATAAGCTGTACGAGAAGGGTACTACGTGATAATCTTCAGCTACTGGCTTAGAAAGCTGCAACTTTTGGATCGTACTGTAATCCTTTTTGTCCATAAGAAGGAAAGGCAATAATATCTTAATGTAATAATCATTCAGGAATATGATTTCATTGTTTCTCAACGCCAAATAAAGATCAATATCGATGATATTTTGACCGTCAATGCTCTTCTTCCCAATTTTATCAAACATTATTTTGAAAGTACCATCCCTATGCGCCTAGATATACCTTAAATGGAAAAAATGCGTTTAACTGGGAGTATTATATTCCAGCTTAATCCATGGATTAAGTGTGTGGAAAATTGTTAAAATATTTGTGTTATTCACCATGGAAACTAGAGACTTTTCTTCGGGACTATCATTCCAAATAAGAAGAGTGTATTGCCGATCAACTTTCAGGCTCTCAAATGTTGTAAGGATGTCGTAAGAAAGATCGCAAAAAGTGGATTTCATGGCTGGCAATAGTTGAAGAGTTATTGTGGTCACGAATATCAACCAGATAGTAACTATTTTTAAATTGCCTGTAATGCTTTTTGATAGAATCGCTATGAAAAATACAAAATAGTTTTCAAAAATGGCTTGGTCTTGGTTTTATTTTATTTGATATGAGGTTTTAATATTTTAATAATAAAACCAATGGGAGCATTTATGCCATGAATACAATTGGCAGATCTGTCGGTTTAAAAACGCTTCCTAATGGTTTGTATAAAATAAATCTAAAAATTACTCACCCTTAAGAAAGAATAGAAAAATAGGTTCCACATGTTGATCATCATGTTTCGGAATAAGTCGCACTTTTTCAATCTTTGATATGTCTGAAGAGCAGAAGAAGCCGTCATCAATGCGGAAGATAATAGTAGCAACACTATTATACCAGATGTAACCTGTGAGTTATAAATAAATTTTTTTTTCTCTTGCCAACACAATTTTAATTGACCTATTATAAAAACAAAACAAACGTAAGCATCGAAAGAAAACAGATCTGTTGAACTGACAGATTTGGGATCAAGTGTTCCCGTGATCATAGTGAGAGCGGAAAACACGTAAGTCGTGGAAAAGGCATTGATGTTACATCTTTTTCGATTTTCAAATAGGGACATCATGAACGAAAAAAGTAAAATATCCGTCTCCTATGGAAAAATGTTGTTTTGTTTTATACCTCTGAATTGGCAGTTTGAAATAGGGTTAGGCCTAAATTGGAACAACCTGTAAGTGGATGCAACAACATTACATGGGGCTTCAATGTTACCAGCTCACCAAAGTCCTTTTGTTTCAAACCTTATCTAACGTCTTTGGATCCACATATTGGATGTTCCATCTTATGAGAACAATTTGGTCAAACACCCGACTATTTTACCCTGAATTTCGAAAAGTCTTAACATCAAGGGAATCAGGCCTAAAGCCTGTGAGAAATGGTATAACAAAATTAAGCAGAACGGAATAAATCGTTAAAACTATTTTTTAATTATTTGGTTTCTAGCAACGATTTATATCAATTATAACATCCAAGGCTTTATTTTGAAATTACACCTTGGAAGGGTCAAGCCTGTTTATGACCAAGTTTGGCCTTTTTCATGCATGTATACGTTTTTTATTAGTACCCGAGGCAATTCTTCTTCATATTTAAAAAGGAGCAGCTCATCGCTACTGAAACTCACATATTCGTAACTAGAATTGAACATATATTATATACGTTTGATCAGAAATTTATAAGATCATGAATGAATCATATACTAGCTCCCTATAAGTTACTCAGCCACACTAGCCTAATGCCTGCTCCAGCATTTTCTTCCCGCCAAAAACGTGTTACCTATATGCGAACCCAAGTGAGACAAAATAACACTACTCTCGGCGCTTACGTATTTCCGGTAAAAAAGGGATCAACCAATGAAACTTTGAACTGGAAGGTTATTAGTATAAGCAGACGACGTTTTAAAAATGTTGTGATTGTAATGCCTGTGACGATTCTTCAGAAACGGTTAATAGGCAACACTGTTGAAACTGACGTTTCCTTATTTTCAGTGGATACTTCACTTGATTTGGGTTTTACAGAAACTAACAAATTTATAACTGGTATATTTTGCGTACTAAGTGTATCATGCTGTGTCGCCCTATCCATGGTCTGTTTACTCTCATCTCTCTTCACCGGTAACGAAATATCTGGCGTATCTAGCCGTTTTTCCGCAATATTGATACCAAAGACATATTAAAATTTAAAAATATCCCTAAATTAATTTAAAATTAGTCTCTTAAATTCGTTAACGAAGAACTTAACTCCGACACGCGCTTTACCTTGCCTAATATTTCTATAAGCAGACGATAAAGTTCACGATACATTAATTTCAAAGCCCTAAGAGAGGGCGCCGTCTACTATCACTTTCACCCGTCTCCCCTCCTCTCGACTATTCGGAAGAAAATGTTGAGTAACTTATAGGGAGCTAGTATATGATTCACTCATGATAAGATGTGTTCCTTAAGTATGACACTACCTATACTTCGTAATGCTAGAGACTTACAGCTCGAGCTAGTTCGAGAAAATTTACTACACTCGGTTTGCATTCCATCTCCCTATTTAATCTGCACTAAGCCTTTGACAGCGCCTCACCTGGAGTCGCTTTACGAGAATATATGACATTTCACCTACCTCACTTCTTCACAAGCTCTTAGCTAACTTATGGAACATATCTTATGAACTTATCCTAATAGCTTATAGCAGTTTTTTTTATTTTACATTTCTGCCCACCTTTCAAAATGGTGGTGAGAAAAACTGCCAAATCATTATGTAACCTATCCTACCTTATGTTAAGCGATTTTTCCATGAATTCTGTAATGGCATCTTTGATTTTACTTTGAGATTCGATTAAATCCATTTCCTATTTCAATATATGATCAAAAAACTCAAGGGAATGTTCAAAGAGGTAGTTCATGTGAAGAAATATGGAACACCCTATGTCCCCTAACTAAACTTTCACAATTTAGGTTTTCTGGAACTCATACAGCTAATAGGAATCATTGTGCCCCCTTATCTCCCATATTAATTTCTATACGGGTTTCGTGGGCCGAGCTTGAGAAGTTATTATCAGTTACTAGTCACAATTCTGTAATTCCATTATTTGTCAGCAACGCGAGTTTCTAGGTGCAAAAAAGCTGTGTGTAATACTGGGTATACTTAGTTATGGCTAAGATAATTTTTTTCCCATGCGAATCTCCAAGGGATCTTTTTTAACTTTACTCCAAAATCCACGTGTTTTATAAAAATATAACCAACTCTAATCCCCACAAAATTAACCACTTTTGATCTTGAAGTTAGGTTACCCCTCTTTTAAAGGTACGCCATTACTGAATGCCACCCGAGACACTGAATAGTGACAAAAACATCCCTCCAGCGGAGTCCAGCCTCTCTAGTGTTCTTAGGGTACAATGTATTATTAGTACTTAAAATGGGCGTAACAGGCATGTAGAACAATTCCCATATTATTGTTTTGATCTCTTTTAGAGTCATAATTAATTCTATGGAAATTTTGAATCTCTGATCAAGGGCCTTAATATAAGTATCGCAATTTGCAAATTTTAATTACTAAGTACAAGTAGCAATTACCATCCAAACGATATTATTCTATACAAGAGATACAATTTTCTTTTAATTAACCTTCTTTACGATAGTACAATTTTATTTATTTTTCTCTTAATAGCCCATTGGTTTGATTCCAGAAAAGAAGCAAACACCACTGGGGTTATTTAACTCGCACCAAGAATCACCGCTAGTTGGCTCTTGGAGCGAGGGAAATAACCTAAGAATGAGACCTGTGTTGATATCTTTGTAATTAATGGAATGCTCTATTAAATATAGGGTTTGCATTTAAATTAGTAAACCATTTTCAAGCAAGTATTGGTTCAAAGTAAATTACTGAAGCATTAAATATTTCAATTTCAATATTTACCTGTACGTACCCTACTTTAATAGGGCGAATAGTATTGCAATACGTAATGCTAGATTAAAAAAATATAAATATTAATTCAAAGAAAAATATGTTACAGCTTTCTAAAATGCTCGATTGAGAATAGCAGGGAGGAGGAATGTTGTAAAGGAGTGGTCTACGCACGTTGTAAAAAGAGAGAGAATTCTCGCAGATTCCGGGTTAGAGCTCTGAGACCTAACCGAGGCTCTTTTTTTTTCAGGCGCATGCGCGATTTTTTTCTCAGGACCGTCGGCCGCCAAAATTTACTCTCGCGTGAGTCGCGACGGCGCGAGTCGTTAGGCTTAGAAATTTGAAACTTGGTTTTTTTCTCTCTCTAACGTCAGTGATGACGTACTTGCGCACCGCTGATGCGTAGTAGCTACTAGTCGGCCTCGGGTAGATCTCTCTCTCTCTCCAGACCGCTAAATGGAGACCCCTCCGTAATACCTTTGGCCACTCCTCTACATTCCTCCTCCCTGGAGAATAGTGAGCATTAAAGCCTGCATACACCTGTCATTAATTTTCGATTTAGAGGTTTCGCTTCATCGACAGTAAACCATAGGTTAATATTATATTTTCATACCCATGATTTACATATATAAATCATAGTATGACGAATGATACGAGGGTTTCGCAACCCGGATATTTTTATAAATTAGCACGTAGGCTCTTTTGGTATGCCACGTTCAATAATGTGGACTGTTATTTGCTGTATTTAATTAAATATATTTTAAGTTAATCTATATCCCTAAAATTAACTAAATGTTTGACTGTGAGAACCTAAACCTTCTGTTTTGCGTCATTGTTCTATCAGTACAAATTTGCAACTGTCTTATGAAATAATAAAATTACAAGAACTGAATGGTTCTACCAAAAGCTTAATTGCTGCATTACATTACGGTTTTTTTAATTGCCCTTAAAAAAGTATTTAATGATACATTTCCGCTTACTTTAGGCTTTCCATTTCATTCATCTTAATCTTAACCAAAACGCTACCGCAACGTTTCTGGAAATACCATATTCATGCTTAAAGCTTTAATATAATGATTTTTGCCTAAACACGCAAGAAAACCGTACATCGTTTAGACCTATATAATATTTTACGACTTATGTAGAAAGGTTTAACAATTCAGACTTTTAAAATTATTACGGCACGCCTACTAAAGTTCTACTTTAAATATCCCAGGGAGGAGATAACAAGATGGCCCAAGGGCTGGGCCTTAATAGTAATTTTACACGGCTCACGTGACCCCCCGTATAGTTGATCTCCAATAAATCGTACAACTAAAAACATTTCTGAAACGCAATCGTGTATCCCCTTAATTTCTAATAACGTCACATTTCAAATAATATTAATGAAACTAAATTGTGCACCCCACTAAAGTATAATTTTTCAAAACCATACGAATCAAATAATGTATCTAAAACCAAATCCTGGATCCCCTAAACCAGAAATCACTATGACCGTAAACCGTCCCCTCTATTTTACGAAACCTAACCTAACCTAACCTAACCATTCAGCATAATCTCTGATGTATCACGCGCATGGTGCCGTTTCTTAAATTTTAACGGAATAAAATTCCGTGTAAAATTAAAAAAGTGCAGTAGTGCACGAAAATTATCATCTTGTTTCCCTTCACTCAAAAAAGCCCGCGAGATTTAAACTACCTTTCTTTCCTCTCTCTCCGAGCGGGATGCCCCCTCTCCCTCTTCCCCCTCTCACTAATATACCAGGCAGGCAGTTCTCTCTCTACGCGGAGCTTCGTATCGCCACCGCGTACGCTAGCGATCTCTCTCTCTCATCGTAAGCGTACGTTTCGCGGACGCGACCGGTTTCCCTCTCTCTCTCATCGTAAGCGTTCGTTTCGCGGACGCGTCCGGGACAGGGACAGGGACAGGGACAGGGACAGGGACAGGGGTTTTGGTGCCGTTTCTTAAATTTTACCGTAATTAAAATTACGTGTAAAATTAAAAAGGGAGACGTATTGTGTGGTGAACTAGTAGTCTACACCGCGAGCGTAGCCTCCCAAAATGCGGGAAAGGACGATTTAATTGGTTCCTTCTTGTCACGTGGGTTACTGATTGTAATGGACTAGAATTTTTCCAGGGACACAAGATTTTGATTCCTCTCATCAACACAAAAAGTTGTACTTTGAAAATTAACAACGGACGTTTGTTCGATCGTTTATTCACTGGCCTAGTACAAGGCAGTTTGTACATGGACGGTGAGTTATGGAGAACCAGAATTCGCTAGACTTTAACAGTACAAATCTTTCTCCCTCGAACAACAATCAGCTCGAGGTAGGTTAGGCACGTGGTTTTGGGAAAAAATGTCAAGATCGTTGGTACCACTTTATATTTGAACCTTTTCATGCTCTCTTCAACCCTTAGCATCTTATAAACGCTCACCATTATGATATTTTTGGTGACCTTGTACGAGGATATCGCGTGATCAGTATGTAGGGCTAATAAATCCGTGTGCACCCACGAATCTGCCCACGTGGTAAGTTCAAACCAAGTTCTTACTTCATCCCCCATCTCTAATGTTGTGGGAGTTAAGAATTAAGATTGCCAGTCTTATATGCACTTAAAATAGTCTCCTTTTCTGCTTCTCTCTGCTCAAAGTAAGTTTATCGATCCACAAAACAGGAAATAACAGTTATATACAGGGTGTTTCTGATAAGTCTGCCATAAATCAAGGGGCGTGTTCTTTGGGTCAAACTGAGTGGAAAGTGTCAAAGAACATGGGGTGTACAAGAATTTGCAACGAAGATATGGCCCCCCAAACATTGGCCCCTAAAACAAGAAAATATTCGAATATGTAGACTAAAACAAATTCAGCCTTATCAACTTGTTTAGAAATAATGAGACAATTTCAATAGTTTCCCTCTAACATCGTTATTGAACTTTCACCTGGCAGAAGTGTATTAAATGAGTAGAAGTATGCCTACTCTAGTAAAGTAAATTCAAAGTATCATGGTACCTTTCGGTTGGTATTACTTTTATTCTTAACAAGTTAACATGGACGTTACAGGTATTGTTCAAAATGTCCACCAACGGCGTTAAGACAAACATGAACCCGTCTTTCGAAAGATTCTTGGACATGTTGGAAGATTCCTGGCATGTTCCTGATTGTTTGACAACCTTCAATAATTCGTCTTCGCAAGTCTTCCTCATCACGGACTTCATTCTTGTACACGATGTCAAAAAAATCTTTGAGATGACCCCAAAGACTTTTTAGCAAACCACCGTTTATTGTTTACGTTTGTGAATAAAAAACAATGCTGACAGTCATGACGCAAACGTAAAAACTACACGGTGGTTTGCTATAAAGTAACGCGATGTTGTTGATAACGTCACAGTATCACTTCGAACGAACGTGTGGTAGTACAGTATGGCGTATACCAATGCAGAATATGCAGACATGCATCTCATGTATGGACTGGCGCAGGGCAATTCAGTGGAAGCACAGCGGCGATACCAGGAACAATTTCCGCAACGACGCATACCAAATCGTCGTACGTTCGAGGCTGTTGACAGGCGCTTGAGGGACATCGGACAAGTTCAACCCAACAACGTTCGAGAGCGAGACATTCCAGAAGACATGGAGGAAATCGAGGAAGACGTCCTTGCCATGTTCGATGAGGACCCCTCGACAAGTACCAGACAAGTTGGACGACAATTACATGTTAATCACGTTTTGGTCTGGCGAATTCTCCGCGGACATCAGTTTCACCCGTATCATATTCAAAAGGTGCAAGCTCTTAACCCGGCAGATTATCCAAGACGCATCGACTTTTGCGAGTGGTTTTTGGCCAGAGTAGAGGACAATCAATTTCCACGGGTCCTTTTAGTAACCGACGAGGCACATTTTTCCCGGGATGGAATTCTGAACTATCACAACCACCACGAATGGCGCCAATTAAACCCACACGCAACTAGTGTTAGAAGTCACCAACAGCAATTTTCTTTAAACGTATGGTGCGGCATTGTCGGTAATCATTTACTAGGTCCGCATTTTCTTCCACCCAGACTAAATGGTGAAGCATATCTCACGTTCTTAAGAGACACTTTACCTGAACTACTCGAGGACATACCGTTAGCATTACTTCGTGACATGTGGTTTATGCACAACGGGGCACCCCCACATTTCAGCCGTGCAGTTAGAGAACATCTTAATGCTACGTTTAATTTGAGGTGGATTGGGCGTGGAGGACCAGTTGCGTGGCCAGCCAGATCTCCGGATTTAAATCCGTGCGATTTCTATCTTTGGGGTCATCTCAAAGACATCGTGTACAAGAATGAAGTCCGTGATGAGGAAGACTTGCGAAGACGAATTATTGAAGGTTGTCAAACAACCAGGAACATGCCAGGAATCTTCCAACATGTCCAAGAATCTTTCGAAAGACGGGTTCATGTTTGTCTTAACGCCGTTGGTGGACATTTTGAACAATACCTGTAACGTCCATGTTAACTTGTTAAGAATAAAAGTAATACCAACCGAAAGGTACCATGATACTTTGAATCTACTTTACTAGAGTAGGCATACTTCTACTCATTTAATACACTTCTGCCAGGTGAAAGTTCAATAACGATGTTAGAGGGAAACTATTGAAATTGTCTCATATTTCTAAACAAGTTGATAAGGCTGAATTGGTTTTAGTCTACATTTTCGAATATTTTCTTGTTTTAGGGGCCAATGTTTGGGGGGCCATATCTTCGTTGCAAATTCTTGTACACCCCATGTTCTTTGACACTTTCCACTCAGTTTGACCCAAAGAACACGCCCCTTGATTTATGGCAGACTTATCAGAAAAACCCTGTATATATTCAAACATCAGAACCAAAAGACGTCCTTGGCCATAAATGCATGTCTAAAATATATACACTTATGCGGACTGTCCAAAACTGATCTTATTGTTCATGTAATTGAAACTTTGTGAGACTGTTTTGAAATTCACACTATACTGAACACATATCGTTGTAGTGTTTAAGAATGAATTTTTTTCTATCCAGAGAACGATGTTGTTGAAGGACCAGGTTGAAGTGTATTACGTTTCACTATTGCACAGACATTAGACCTTTTTGCTAGTTGAAATGATCCAAATATTGTGGAACAAACGTGTTGCATGTCGTCGTCGACTGAAACTTTTAGCGGATTTAAAAATTAAGAATTCCAAAATTCCTTCCATGACAAGGGTAAGCACCGCTAAGGATTGTCCAATTAAAAATATGATAGTGACCGTTTTCATGTCCGCAAATGACACCGGTTTCTCTTCGTACTGAGGAGGGTGCCATAGCATTTCGTTCAAGACGTACTTTTCCGTTCGCATGTAAGTACTCAGAAACATCGTTTCAAAGTTATTTCTGACACTAATCGTTGTTTAAATAAATAAATAAAGAAAGAAAGAAACAAAATTTATAAGATTATTCAAACGGTAAACGGTCGTAAGTGCAGTCGGAGCCTCCGAGATATCTAGGCCCATGCATGTCGATTTTTACGTGGGGAAATATCCAGTTTCATATTGTGTACGAGGTGGCGCTTTAATGACCGTTGCGACCGGGGTCTTCCATAAATTATCGATGACATTTTAGGGGCCATTTATAAAACTTTTATGAAAGAGAAAGGTTTCACCTTTAAATTAACGTAATTTTTTAGGGGCTATTCACTTTTTATTGAATCTATAGGTTAGATTGTATGGACAAAAAAGTAATTATGAGATTTTAACATCGTTGTTTTTTAGTAAAACAAATCTTCTTGAAGTTCCTAATTCACAGTTTTCATATACCATTAGAGGATTTTTTACCCCTTCAAAACCTTTAATTTTTTTAACCTTAACATTTTTATCCTTTACTTCTTTGGAATGATTGTTTAATAAAGGTCTTCGGAAATTTTCAAAAACATTTTTTAACTATCCGCGACCTCGGCTTCACCGCTCTACGTCTATACCTTGCCCTAATATTGTAGCAGTCGACGGGGTCATGAGGCTGAACTTGTTTATTTTACGGTGCTGAAAGCGCAACCAAGCGGGAAAACACGGCGAACTAAATTAGTCAAAAAAATATTCTCGCTTCGCTAGATGCATGGGCCTAGATATCTCGGAGGCTCCGATACAACCCACTCACTAGTAATCAAAGTCGTCTTTCAGTTTTGAACACATGGAAAAATTGTACGAGAGAGCAAGGACTTGATAATCTTCAGAAATGGGATGTGAGAGTTGCCATTTTTCCACTTTGGAATACAGGTAGTCAACTTTAAAAAATTCTCCGAATGCCAAAAGGATAATGATATCACTTAGAAAGAAAACATCTTTATTCGAAAGAGACGAATATATTTCTGTGTCCGCTATATCCTCGGGTTCGAGATATTCTCTCTTAATCTTAGAAAAGACGCGATTAAAGTTTTCATCGTGCATAGCCTGCAAAATATTGTTTACAATGATTAAATGACAATACAACATTTTAATTTTGAAGTGACTGTGACTGTCTCGTAGGATGAGGTATGGGAAATGGTTAGTTCAAAGGTAGTACGGGTTGAGGGGTCTCCATATTTAGCGGTCAAAAGAAAGAAAGAAAGAAAGAGAGAGAGAAACTGACTACCAGCTACTTCTCATCAGCGGTACACAATTTCAGTAGTAAAGACTCCCCAGATATGCAGCATCCAAGTTGGCCGCCGCCACCAAGAGGGCCGTCATGTGACGTCATAAAAAATCCAAGATGGTGACCATGACGTAATAACAAACTCAAACCAAAACTTTTCGAGCTAAATTTAAAACTCACTCAAAAATTCCCGAACGCGCGAGTGAGTTTAAATTTGTGGTTTAAGCTTTGGCTTGAGTATGTGATGACGTCATGGTCGCCATATTGGATTTTTTGACGACGTCATATGCATACGGCATATCTGCATAGTCTTTACTACTAATTTCATATCATCCTCGAAAATAAAATTTTGGCAAGCAACGAAAAAATAGAAATGGCGCACGCGCGTGTGAGGAAACCGATCTTGTTTAAGTTGTTTTGGACCGTCTCAAAGCGCACTAGCGGTAACCCCCAACTCTTTGACTTTATCAAGCTCATAGACGGCTCCCATCCCTACGCATCTTCCCTGCTCGTAGTGTTGGACTCTATTCAAACAAAGCGTAAGCCCCCGGGAAACACGTGACATGATAGTTAATTTAGAGCCACCACCCACCCTTATATACTATTCCTCACCAAATTTTGCAAGAGCCTTTCTTCTGGAATTCCTTTGAAGAGCTTGAATGTGCAAGGTGGTCCATCAGCGATATCTTCAAATCGTGGTATCGTGTCATAGGACGTGACGCAAAATTTAGACTTCATCGACGGCAATAATTGAATGTTAATCAAAGTGACCAATATAAACCAGCAACCAAGCACAACATTAGTCCTATTATTTACTATTGCGATTGCTAGGGAAAAAAATAGAAATTAAAAGTTAGCATTCAAAATTAATACAAATTCGGTTTTATTAATAACTGTGATAATTAACTTACGTTTAGACAAGAAAAGAAAAAAGAGATCCCAGATGGTTTCTAAAAACAGTTTCTTCTTCTGAAGATTGAATCGTCCTTTCTTTTTCCAATGAAATTTTAAGAGCCTAAAAAAACACGAATTTTCCAATCAAATCATTTCAGAAAAATGTCTAATTTTCTGTCCCCCTGCATGGCCATCACTGCTAACTCCCCCCTCGAAAATGGTGAATATGATTCAACATCTAATGTACACTCCTTGAAAATGGTGAATATAATTCAACATCAAATGTGCACCACTTGAAAATGGTGAATATAATTCAACATCAAATGTGCACCACTTGAAAATGGTGAATATAATTCAACATCAAATGTGCACCACTTAAAAATGGTGAATATAATTCAACATCAAATGTGCACCACTTGACAATGGTGAATATAATTCAACATCAAATGTGCACCACTTGACAATGGTGAATATAATTCAACATCAAATGTGCACCACTTGACAATGGTGAATATAATTCAACATCAAATGTGCACCACTTGACAATGGTGAATATAATTCAACATCAAATGTGCACCACTTGACAATGGTGAATATAATTCAACATCAAATGTGCACCACTTGACAATGGTGAATATAATTCAACATCAAATGTGCACCACTTGACAATGGTGAATATAATTCAACATCAAATGTGCACCACTTGACAATGGTGAATATAATTCAACATCAAATGTGCACCACTTGACAATGGTGAATATAATTCAACATCAAATGTGCACCACTAGACAATGGTGAATATAATTCAACATCAAATCAAATGTGCACCCCTTGACAATGGTGAATATAATTCAACATCAAATGTACACCCCTTGACAATGGTAAATATAATTCAACATCAAATGTACACCCCTTGACAATGGTAAATATAATTCAACATCAAATGTACACCCCTTGACAATGGTAAATATAATTCAACATCAAATGTACACCCCTTGACAATGGTAAATATAATTCAACATCAAATGTACACCCCTTGGCAATGGTAAATATAATTCAACATCAAATGTACACCCCTTGGCAATGGTAAATATAATTCAACATCAAATGTACACCCCTTGGCAATGGTAAATATAATTCAACATCAAATGTACACCCCTTGGCAATGGTAAATATAATTCACCATCAAATGTATACCCCTTGCAAAT
Organism: Phalangium opilio; assembly: GCF_054372755.1. Lineage (NCBI taxonomy): Eukaryota > Metazoa > Arthropoda > Arachnida > Opiliones > Phalangiidae > Phalangium > Phalangium opilio. The sequence continues at coordinate 10,728,246 of NW_028324218.1, forward strand.
GGTGAATATAATTCACCATCAAATGTATACCCCTTGCAAATGGTGAATATAATTCACCATCAAATGTATACCCCTTGCAAATGGTGAATATATTTCAACATCAAATGTATACCCCTTGCAAATGGTGAATATATTTCAACATCAAATGTGTACCCCTTGAAACATCAAATGTATTCCTCAAAAATAGTTTGTTCTCTTGTAATTCAAAGGGAATTAATACGTAAAGTATGACATTTTAACAATAAAATGTTTAATGAAAGAACTTTCGTGTTTCGTTGTCATATCTTTAAAATTGAAAATTATAATATCTGGACCTTCAGCCAGTTCATTTATACAAATTAGGTTTTTCTTATTTATGTCTTTCCCTCAAAAAACATTTGTGGCGGAAAATAGCCAGTGACTGCCATTTTTAATTTGTAGCTGCATTTTACGAAACCATACGATGAAATTTTACTTACATTGTTGAAATCAATAATGTTAACGCTGTAAGCAAAAGTGACGTAACAACACCAGTAAAAACCTGTAAAAATGTTTTTATATTATTTTCATGAAACTTGTGATTAAATGAATGATGATATTAGGAAAATTAATATTGTTATATATACTTCAGGTGCAATCTAACACAATACGGTCCTAACTCTATGCAGTTTTGTTCAGTGAAGATCATGTTTCACAAAGAATTCTTACGTATGAGTCGGCGGAGAAGATTTGCGTCGAAGTGACAGCTCTCTGATCCGGTGGGCCCGTCAACATAAGAACGGAGCTATGTAACAGAGGATATGAAAAGGCGTTGACGCCATTCCTGTTGCGCTTTCCCATCAAAGACATCATCAATGGATAAATAATCGCTACAACTCCCTGTGATATATTATTTCAAGACAAATAAAACACCCTATGGAATCTGACCACTTCCAAAAAGAGATTCCATATTCGTAACACCAGAAGAAAATAGGGGAAGTGGGTAGCTTGGGCAACTTCGCGCCATTTCCCTCCCCGTGGGGGTGAAGAGAGATAGGATTTTTACGCGCATTAACACACGAGTGACGTAATTCTGTGGACAGTACGGTCCTACGCCTTCCAACTGACTAGAGGCGTCTGCTAGAGGCAGTGAGGCACTCAGGCAGAATGGCAGAGGCTGGAATCGAGTGGTAAGTACTAAATTCATAACTTATTTTAAAATATGTCTTTATTTTTAAATACAATGGTATTTCTAAGTTCCAGGGAAAAAATTAACTTGTCCGAAGTTTTAAACTGTGATAGGGAAGAGTTCAAAGTAATAAAGTTGTATCCAAGTTGTTGTAGTTTGATTTTTAACATTGGGATTGGTTTGGGTAGATCTTGCTTTTCCTTTCAACACAGCCTGAGTTTTCTTATCGGTAGTTTCCTTGTACGTTAAATCACACTGCGTACTCTTAACGACATTCATTTTATTAAATAACCGAATTTTCGTCCTTAATTAAACCAATATCCGCATTAACCCGTTGCATGACGTAACCCTAACTCAAACTGAAGCACAGCAGAAATATAAGCAGACTACACAAGTTAGTTCCACAGTTCGCTACATGGTGGCGTTCGCAATGAAATCTGGTACTATTTTATGCTTCGCGCCGATTGGCCAGATTCAAATTTTAAGGGTGGTAGGGGAATCGACCATTGTAAGTGAGAATCACTGGACGACTTGTATGGCTCAAGGCTACGGCTACCCACTTCCCCTATTTTCTTCTGGTAACACCTGACAGAAGTGTACCGCAAAGCGGGGTATCATAAGACGACTCTTTCCAACATCCCTTAACATTTAGAGCAAGGATACTAAACTGAATCACATATTCGTTAAATAGTTCCCTCATCATTACTCTATTAGCGCTTAACTATTAGTCAAGACATATGCGCTTGTGGATTTTTGTCCCACGTCAAGACAATCAAGGTTTGTGGGTTAGTACCAAACAGTTATAGAATTCACCCTAGCACGGTGCGATGCCCACCTAAAGATTGATGAGCAGGAGAGCAAACAAAAATGCTCCCTTGCCTGGGAAGAATCATGTTACATAATTAAAGGGTACAGAGTGTCATCTTTCTTCTATTATCCCCTTCTGGTAACACTTATGTTGTTTGAAAAATGGAATTTCTATCTGGAAAAATATGCCACGAGAATACGTACTTCTTTGAATTCACCTTCAACTGGAAGGCCAAGAAGATATTCCCTTTCCAAAACAACGTATTCAACGCTATAAGGTACAGTAACACAAGCACGCGATAAATTATGGTACATTTCGGACTCTCTACTACCAGGAAGTAATGGTTTGAGAACTCATCAGTAAAATGCGATTCTTCAAGTAGATTGCGATATTTAAATTAGTAACATTTTCCCGGGGCTTTTCCGCGATGGAAAAATATATTCATTAAAATAACGAAAGTTTGAAGAAATGTCGCGTCAGGCCTAAGTTTTTCGTATGAATTACTTAATTTAAACTTATTTTAAAGCTATACTCCGGGCTAGAATTTATATTTTTAATCGAAATAGCATAGAAAATAATGAATGTATCAATTAGAACCATGTTTCTATCTACAATATTAAAGAATTTATGTGCCATTGAGTTTCCGTAATGAGCACTACACGTTAGGCTTACCCGCGAAGCACTGGAAAGCACCCGTATTAGATGCCTAGTACTACCTGATGATTTTTCCACTAGGGGTACTTCCCAGTGCTTCACATTTAACCTAACGTTTAGTGCCCATTACAGAAACTTAATTGCTCGCACCTTCTTTAATATTGTAGATAGAAACATGGTTCTAATTAGTGTATTCATATTTTTATACGCTCTTTTAATCAAATTGTATCCCTTTAAGTGTTTCCAAGAGCAAACACTGATAACAAATATGACTCTAAAGGAAAACATTGTCGTCGTCTCCTGAATTTTTTTTTATTAATTAGAAATTAATAAAGCGATTTGTTAAAAATTAAAATCGCATCAAACTTTTAGAATGAAATTTTTTTGTTGCATTATTAAATTTGTGGTTGTGGGACACCAATAAGTGATATCTAGTTTATTAGGGAGAAGGTATATGATGCCTAAGTATTTGCGCGCCATAGTCCCAGTCCCCCTTTCAAAATACAAGGGGGAACCGTAAAAGGAGGCCGGGCTATTTCGTCTCTCCTCAGTCGGAAAATACGTAATTTTTGTCATTCGCGTCGCGCTGACGCGAGTTTTCAAGAACCAATGAGATGCTGTATGTAATTTAGAGGCGGGGATTAACTCCGGACCTACGTTTGAACTGAAAATAATAAACTAGATATCACTTCTTGGGGCACCTTTATACTCGTTAGGAAAGTTTTAAACCATTACTTCCAGGAGCGTCGATTAATAAATAAATAAATGGATAACTGACCTAACGTTAAAGACACGCTGAAAATATCTAGTTACATCTTCTTTAACGTTTCTCATTGACTGTAATACGTCCATTTCCTAATAAGATTTTGTCAAATTTTTTACTTTAAATCACTCTCTTTTCTTCTACCATAAATTGCGTGAATTTAAAAGATACTGAAATGTGAAGCAAAACTAATTTAATCGTTTAATATCTCGGCGTAATAAACTCCAATTTCAATAAATTGTTTCTTATTTATAATGTCAGCTTGTAGCATTAAAACGCCAACGATTGAGCTACCTCATCTAACATGCTACTTCTATATAGAGATTTGACAAAACTTGATGTTTTTTTTTCACTAATCATTAAGACTTTTCTGCATGATCCTGTGCAGCAAAACACACCCTATTTGTTTAAACGTAAAGTTCATGATACCCAACATTAGGCCTTAATCGAAAGGTCTGGTTTAAATATATGAAATCGATAATAAAAACATTTAACAACAAGATATTTGCCCATAAGCACAAAGCAGCTTAGACAGTACAACCTTGTTTTCATGCACCAATAGCATAAAGGAAATAATGCAGTGTCTCCCCATCTAAAAACGTCATCAGAGTGCAAAATATTTATTATGATATATTTACATTTAAAACTCCCAGTTTCATCACATTGCTTGATCCAAACGTTTCTTTACAACTAAAAAAAAATTAAATTGTACGTTATTTTATAACCCTTCATAGTCTTAAAATATTTATTACCTTTCCTCTGACAACATTTTTCCAATTTGGCAATACCAACCAAAAGTATCCCAATATAAGGAAAACGTATATTACATTTTACACTAAATGATCATCGCTTATTTTCTGTAAATAAGGTATTTAGCGTTATGAAGTTGATTGCAATAAGCTATATTCATAATTGTTTATATGCATATTGGAATAAGCATTAATATAAAGCGAGTCCTTCGTTATACACGCAATATTTGTCGTTGTGTAAAAAAATGTATACAGGGTGGAAATTTTCAGCGTCGATACTTTACCAAACGCGTTACCGTTATGCAGGGAAATGTGTAAGGGATTTACAGGCGCTTGTGTCGTCACTAATTTTAAATATAGGGCTGGATTAGATTTAACAACCTAACTATTCAAGTTCTGCCTTTTCCAAGTTTTAACCTTTGGCATTCTTTAAAGACCATTAAATTTTTGTGTTACGATATTTGATGTAACAGAATTAATACCACCTAATTAAGAAAGGTGTTGCGTTTTATCATTCGATTACTCTACAAGCACCTTACCAGGGATAGATTTAATTTTAGATGTAGGAATGGCGAACGGTTAGTCTTTACTTCAGTGCTTCTCATAGCCCAGTAAAGATCCCCTCCCCCTAACACGTAATGAAAAGTTTAAATTATCTTATTGGCTCTCTTAAACTACGTTATGATGACGTTGCTGACGGGGACGGCAAAAAATACGCAATTCCTTTTTACCTCTGTCGCTATGACCCGCCTCTTCTTTCATATTCCTCCGTCTCGTGGAATGCGCGCGTTCAGATTACTCTATTCTCCATTCCAACTTCTAAAATTAAATCTATCCCTGACCTTACACTGTAACATTTTCTTTCCACAACTACCACAACACCTATCGTTATGAGGAGTATCTCTGCTTGTCGCTGGCAAAGGTTTCCACCCTATATGAGTGAATAAGTAGTTGATTGATACCTTTTGCCCAGGAGGCCAGGCTAATTGATACTGCATTTTGTCAGCCAAGTAACCCGACCTCCTTGTGCAAACGGTATCAATCCTCCTAGTCTGGAAACTGTGTATATTTTCATTTGTTTATCCATATATACTGTCTATACATTGCCAGCCGTTTGAGTACCCGAATCTGCACTTATTTGCATTACGGAACTTTTTGCCATGAAAGGGTCTGTCGGCTAATTAAGTAAAGTTTATCCGCGGTTTGTATACACATAAAACTTGAAACTTGTTTCCCCTCCCAATTTCATTTGAGTGCATGCATACATAAAGTTCTTGAGGTCGATTTTAGTCTGTTTCATTTCCCCAACCCAGGTATATTAGATATTTTCAGCGGGATTCAAAGGGAGAGGGAAATTGTGGAAGCTTTATCGGCGTATCATGCGCAGTAGGGTCTACCAGATTTCTAGTTTTTACTAACATTCAAGGCTAAATCAGTGATGATGGGGGGGGGGTACGAAATCTAAGATAAATATGTGGCGCGCCTACTGTGGAATGGCTTGGGTCCGGTGGGACTCAAAAAATATGGGAGTTATAGTTGGAATACGACTTCAATATGTCCTTGAAAGGGGAAAAACAAGACGGAGCGTGCCTCAGGCGCCTTGGAATGTAAAGCTGCTCATCTCTCTTAAAACATTTAATTATCAACCAATGGTTTTGGTCAGGTCAGGGATAGTTTTAATTTTAGAAGCAGTAATAGAGAACAGTTAGTATTTACTTCAGTCCGACTCATATTTCAGTATAGAGCCCCTGCCTCCAACACGTAACGAAAAGTTTAAATTATCTTATTGGCTCACTTAAACTACGTTTTGATGACGTTGCTGACGGGGACGGCGAAAAATACGTAATTCCGCTTTACCTCTGTCGCTATGGCCCGCCTCTTTTTTCATACCTCTCCGTCCCGTGGAAGTAGGTCCGGGACTTTGACGTGCGCGCCCAGACTACTCTGTTCTCCATTCCTACTTCTAAAATTAAATCCATCCCTGGTTCTACCAATGGTTTTGGTGAGGTGAAAAAATTAAAATCGACAAGGGATTTTCTTTTACTCCGTCAATGACTTACTTGACTCTGATCTGTATGAAGGAAATACGGGAAAAAATATTCTAAAAGGACCAAAAGTTTTCTCCTGTATTGATTAATAACTTTATAGTATCCAAAACTTTACATCTAAAAATGAAATACATGAAAAATGAATTTTTAAATCCCCAAATAACACCATAAACGCTGGATTTATTGAGTTATTAAAGAAACCAGCGAGAATTTTTGAATATTTGAGCTGCTTTGTAATTTTGTAATAATACTGGGAGTTTAACCTTTCGACTTTTGGGCGGTTTAAGATATTAAACCCTGGACTTGATGATATTGTTTTGTAAAACTTGAATAATAAGGCAAATCATTTTCTTAAAATACATTTTAACCATAAAATATTGCGTACCCTTTTTCCGACAACATTCATTCTTCCAATTTAGGAGTACTGTACCAAAAGCTATAATTCGAATATGTAGTTGCGAGTACACTAGTCTTAATGACCACGTGTATTTAATTTCACCGCTTATGTTCCATAAAATACGTCTGCGTACCATTAGTTTAATGAAGGTTGTTCATTATATAAGAAATATATTTCGTTGTTTACTTAACCAGTTGGGAAAACCAAAATATTACCTCTCCGAGTCAAGAGAAGGATTACCTTACCTATGAAAATGTTGATAAGGAACTGCAAAAGTTGAAATTACCTAGCATAATTACTCAAACATTATTCAAAGCAATAATCACAACTAGTTTTCGTGTTAACACTATCCTCTCTTAATACCTCAACGGTATTCTTAGATTATAAATGTTTGTCAATACCAAATCTAGTTTATCTCTAGCCGCACGAAAAGAATGAAATCTCCGAAGCTATAACTCGATTACTCGAATACTCGAATACTCGATTACTATCTATATCTATATAAATGAATGTCCTGACTGACTGACAGACTGACTGATAATTAACGCCCAGCCCAAACCGCTTGCCCTAGAAGGCTGAAAATTTGCAGGAACGTTACTCATAAGTAGTAGGCGCGTACTAAGAAAGATTTTTCCAATCCGCCTCCATCTTAACAAATGGCGCCCAGAAATGTAAAAAGTCTTCTCTACGCAACAAAGTCCGCGCGTTTCAACCGATTTCGCAAATATTTAGTACACTGGTTTCCTTTAACCTATAGACGGGTTAAATGGTTTTTGGGTTCGATTTTCTGCCATCTTTTTAAATGGCGGCCAGAAATTTAAAAACCCTTCTTTATGGAACTATGTCCGCATGAAAAGTAATAAAAAACGTCCCGACGGGCTGACGGACAACGCCTTCACTCCTATAGTCTGTCAAACGAAAGAAGAGCCCTGAGAAATTTGTCCAAATTGGTGTCGCCACCATCGACCCCATAGTACTTTATCAACTTGTTTTGTTTTGTCAATAGTCGTCTGTAATATAGTCTGCTATATACAGATACTTTAACTTATGTCATTAAAATATTTTGCAATGCTAGTTCAACAAAGATAAAACTGGTGTCTTGTCGTTAATTTTGTTTTATATTCTTTAATACTCGATGATCGTAAAAACCATGAAACATAAACGTATTAAATATATATTGCAAAATCTATTGGTTCTATTGCGATTAAGCCTATCTGTAATCTGTATATAGCAGACTATATTACAGACGACTATTGACAAAACAAAACAAGTTGATAAAGTACTATGGGGTCGATGGTGGCGACACCAATTTGGACAAATTTCTCAGGGCTCTTCTTTCGTTTGACAGACTATAGGGTTCTACAAAAATATTAGCAGAAGGGGATAATTGAAGAAGGATGACACTCTGTATCCTCTTAATGTTATAGTTATGTAACGTCATTCTTTCCAGGCTCACCCGTTTAGTTTGCTTTCCCGCTCATCAAACTACAAATGGGCATCGCACCATAAGGTGAATTCTTTAACTGTTTGGCACTAAATCCCCAGCAATCATCTCACAAACCTCGTCTTGACGTAGGACAAAAATGCACAAGCGCGTCTTGCCAAATATTTAAACGCTAATAGAGTAATGATGAGGGAACTATTTATCGCGTATGTGATTCGGTTTAGTTACCTTGCTCTAAATGTTCCTACGTTGGGAAGAGTGACGTTACACTTACCCCGCTTTGTGGTACATTTCTCTCTAAGAGAAGTATTATATACTTCTGATATTAGTCATGGGTAAATTCTACTCATTCTTTGCATTATTTTGATGGAAGTTCTTATTACACTGGAGCGACGCCGCGGGTAACAGCTAGTTTAACCCTAAAATACGATGATCTAGTTGCCATCGTGACACTTGATGAACCTAATACTAATAATCTAAATGTGTATTTAACCTCCGGCTAATTCTGAACCGGAAATTTCGCTTCATAGCGGACACGAAAATCTAAACACAAACTTTAATTCATCTCATCTGAGTGTTTACTTTTTCCGTCCACTACGAGCAAATACAAGGTACTTGTCCATCATTCCCGATAACTTCAGTAATATTTGCATTAATATTATGAAATATAATGAGTTCCTTATTAGTAGATATCCCTACGTTTAAAGAACTTTCACTAGGGCTTTCATTCAACTGATTATCTTTCGTTGGAACATGATCAACTGGACGCGTGGTAATACCAACATTAGGTGTCCAAGAACTTGTTCCTATATAAAACGTCAAGAGCTGCTAACACTCTTCTCGTTTCGGGACCGAACTTCTTTGTCCGTATTACTTCCGTTGCGCAACGTTTTGGGATATCCTCTTTCGTCAAATAATTGTCTTCCTCCATTTTAATAAATCCTACAATACTCACAAAATAAACGGACACTCATATTTTCCTCAATTCTTCAACTTTCACAAATATTGATTCACCAGTAGTTAACTGATAGCTTACTGCCTCCAAAATTATATAAAAATAAATCCAGTAGATTAAAAAAGGTCCGTTTACAACTAGGGGCGTATCACATCAATCAAGAAGCGATATCAAGTTTACTAGGGAGAAGGTAAAAGATGCCTAAGGATTCGCACCTATAGTCCCAATCCCCCTTTCAAAATGCAAGTGGAGATGTAAAAGGAGGCCCGTCGGAAAATACTTAATTTTCGTCATTCGCGTTGCGCTGACGTGAGTTTTCAAGAACCAATGAGATATGCTGGTTGTAATTTAGAGGCGGGGATAAACTCCGGACCTATGTTTGGACTGGAGATAAAGCTAGAAATGTGACGAATTTGTACCTTCTCCCTAGTAAACTAGATATCGCTTCTTAACCTCAACTGTATCTTCTTAAAAAATATACATTGACTGCTAGCATATTTAGTCTCCTAGATTTATCCGGTTTTCCATTAGCATTTTCAATGGAGAAATTTTCTTGGAGTGAGAAGCAAAATTCTTTTAAATCCCATTAAATGCATCTATGTCTAATTTAATACTTTTCCATGGTGGCAGATTTCTAGCAGAAAATGGAAAACGGCATTTATGATAAGCGGCTGCTGTTTAATTTCCAATAAACATTATCTCCGGAGAGTAAAAAATATATATTTTTGCAACTACGGGGCGTACCAAGACAATTACTCTTAAAAAATGTTCAAAGATTCCAGCATAATTACTTCATTTGATCTTACTACAGCCAAAAGTTCATATGATATGTCCCATAACTTTGTCACTGGTTACTGAGAGTTTTTCATAAAGTGACGTAGGTGAAACGTCTTAGATTCTCATAAAGTGACGTAGGTGAAACGTCTTAGATTCTCATAAAGTGACGTAGGTGAAACGTCTTAGATTCTCATAAAGTGACGTAGGTGAAACGTCTTAGATTCTCATAAAGTGACGTAGGTGAAACGTCTTAGATTCTCATAAAGTGACGTAGGTGAAACGTCTTAGATTCTCATAAAGTGACGTAGGTGAAACGTCTTAGATTCTCATAAAGCGACGCCTGGTGAAGCGTTGTCAAAGGCTTAGTAAAGACACTAAATATTGTAAGATGAACTACAAAACAGAGTGTAGTCAATTCTCGCTTGTCGTTCTCCAACTAGCTCTCAGTAAATCTCTAGCATTGCGAAGTATTAGGTTGTGTCACACTTATGGAATATATCTTTTAAACTTATGCTACAGCTATATTATCTCTAGATATACAAGTAGATTGACCGAGGAGTAGAAGTTTAAAATAAGAAATATGAAATTCTTTTGCTTATGTTAAACAGCTTAGATTGAGCTAATCAAACGAAAAACGTCGCTTGGAATTTATATTTCATCGACTTCACTTCTCTGTTTTAATTAACAGTTTCCTTACGTGATTTACATTGCATTTTAAGAGAGTAATGTGTTCATTCCTCGTTCAGGGTGCAACGCACACAGACAGACAGACACGTTCAGCGGAACGCCTCCCTGTGACTTAATCGTCACTCGGAGAGGTAAAAATATATAAAGAGAGCTTTACTGTTATAAGGAAAACCGAGTAAGGAGTTTGTAGGCACTTCAAAAGGCATTGCGTCTAGCACTTGCAAACCCCTTACCCTTGAGAAGTATCTTTGTGCGTGCATATACAATTAACTTGGTCGTTTGAGAACCCACTTCTGCACTTATTAAATTACCATAAGCAGATAATCTTCTTTAAGTGTCCATCATTAGGTCTTTGGTGGAACGTCCCCTGCACCCTTTCAGCGCCTAAGAGAAATCGGGCTCCAAAAATAAAGAGATTTTTCTTTCCCAGGCTAAGCTAAGTAGGGAGTTTTTTTTCTCTCGCTATCTCCATAACTACGTTTCTCATCCCGAAAAACGCTCTACTTTTCCACCCTTTACTGATGTTTTTAGGTTTAGAATAAAATTTAAGGCAAAAGACGAACAAGTTTTTTACCATGGTTTTTCAGCAATCATTCTTGACATTTCGATAAAGAAAATCTCGGTACGAAAACCTCGCCGGAATCGAATAGAAGTTTATACATCACCTCTCGCGTGTTATACTAAGAGTATGCTAATGGAAATGTTTGCACGACGGTATTGTCTCATATAATATAATAACAGGTTGGGGTGAGACGGATTATAGGCAGCAGGGGGACAGACAAGTCTCCTGTAGATCCCATTTAGCAGAAGTTGTTGTGTTTCTTAATTAACTACTTAATAAGAACACATTTAAAGTTACTAAAACGTCAGTTTAATTTGATGCATATTAGCACGCGTCCGAGATAACAACTAATCGGCATAGAGCCGACGCAGGGTTGTTCCTTCGACTTTTGGAAAGGTGCTTTCCCCAATAGTAAAATGTGCTGATCCAATGGAAGTTTTTTTCAAAATGTGCCTTTCCCCCCCTGGGGGTAGGAAAATTTCCGTCCCCCCCCCAACGAAAGGCTTTTGGCGCCACCTAGTGGCGGAATTTTCGTCCCATAGACGCTAATGTTAAAAATGAAATTTGAAAATGTGCTTTAAACAGGCCAAATGTGCTTTCGGTGCTGAAGATCTTAAAATGTGCCGAAAAGGCACAATTGTGCCACTTAGAACAACACTGAGCCGACGATCCGTTTATATAATACAAGACTGGGTTCAATACAGTTCAGTTCAATTTACAATTAGAGATATAACGTTGGAGGCGCAATGCCAGTTATACAACATCCTTCCTACAAATTTTTAAAATATACATTTCACAGTTATTTATTTTTTTGTTATACAATTTATAAATTCAGTCTATCAATTTGTTTTATAACTCGGCCACTCCTCGTCTTGGGAATAAGCAGTTGTTGTTGTTGCGTCACAGGACCAGCCGTCGTACGTCGTCGTGGTTTAGTTACAGGCCCGGGTATCGGGAGTTTCTGTGGTTGTACGTCTTCCGGCTCTTGCAACTGCGGTGGTCGTATTTGTGGTAGGTCTTCCGGCTCTTGCAACTGCGGTGGTCGTATTTGTGGTAGGTCTTCCGGCTCTTGCAACTGCGGTGGTCGTATTTGTGGTAGGTCTTCCGGCTCTTGCAACTGCGGCAGTCGTACATCTTCCGTTTCTTGTATATGCATCGATCGGGTATCGTGAGAATCCCGTTCCTCTGCGATTGAGGTAGGATTTTCCGTATCTTTAGTACTCATTGGCGTGAGCACATTGGCATGCGTTGTCGGGCTGAACCTGGGGTAACTGAGAACTTGGTTTTTCGGTAATGTCGTTGGTTGTATCGGTAGTAAATGAAACCGATTTCTTCGTAGTTCCCCATTCGGAGTCCTGACGATGTAGGATCTGGGTTCCGGGGCTTTACTCTGGATGACACCTTGCTGCCTGACGTCAGTTACCCATATGCTGTCTCCTTTGTTTAGGGGTTTGAGGTCCCTTGTCTTGTGTCGTTGATCGTAGTCCTTTTTCTGGTTGATGCGACGTTGATCTTCACGTTGACGTACTATCTTACTAGATGGGATTCTGGGGCGAAGTTCCGTATCTAATATGGGCAGCGTGGATCGTAGCTTGCGGCCCATTAGGAGTTCGGCGGGACTAAATACATTAGCCAGGGGTGTCGATCGATACGAGAGCAGAGCTAAATGAGGATCTTCGCTCTTCTTTAGTGTTTGTTTAACGACTTTGACAGCCGCTTCGACAAAGCCGTTACTCTGAGGATAGCAGGGGCTTGAAGTTATGTTGGTGAATCCATATTCTTCAGCAAACCGACGAAATTCTGATGTCGGCGTCTTGCTAAATTGCGGGCCATTATCGCTTCTAACGACTTCCGGGATACCGTGAGTTGCGAAAATGGACTTCATGTGATTTATGATGGCGGCGGTGCTCAAGTTCGTCAATTTCCGTATCTCGAAGAAACGGGAATACATGTCAGTAACCAGCAAGTACCAAGTTCCATGTAAATAGAAAAGATCTGTGGCCAGAATTTTCCAAGGTCGATCCGGAAAATCTGATGGACATAAAGGTTCATGTCGGTTGGCGGATTCTCTCGTACATGTTGCGCATTGCTTGACCTTATCTTCTACGTACTTTGATAGGCCGGGCCACCATACCGTCGTGCTTGCCCTGGCTCTGCTTTTTGTGATGCCTTGGTGTCCTTCGTGGATTTTAGCCAGGATGTCTTGACGCAGCAACGATGGAATAATGAGGCGGGACCCTTTTAGTAGCAATCCTCGGTGAATTGAAATATCATGACGGTGGGGAAAGTATTTATCGAGGTCATGGGCATGCGAACGGGATTTTGGCCACCCATGTTCTATGTAGTGCGCTAATGTCTTGCAAGTCTGGTCTTCGTTTTGCGCTATTCGGAGGTCCCTCAGCCGTTCGTCCGAGATGGGTACATGCGATGTTATTAATTGTATGTGAGCTGTTATTTCATCTTCCAGGTCACCGCCCTCGTCGCCCCTTATTGGTCCCCGCGATAATGTATCTGCGATAATGAGGTCCCTTCCAGGAGTGTAATATATCTCGTAGTTATATCGCATTAAACGGATTCGCATGCGTTGGAGCCGTGGAGACAAATCCTCTAAGGATTTAGTTTGCATAATAGGAACGAGCGGCTTGTGGTCCGTTTCAATATGAATCTTAATGCCCACGATAAAATCTTCGAATCTGGCACAGGCCCAGGTTATCGCCAAGGCCTCTTTCTCGATTTGAGCATAGCGTTGTTCAGTTGGAGTCATGGTCTTAGAGGCGTAGGCTATAACTCTTAGTTGTCCATCGTCCTGTACTTGCTGTAAAACTGCTCCAAGGCCATAGGACGAGGCGTCGGCGGAAACGATGGTCTTCCTTTTTGGGTCATATGTTGCCAAAACGGGATGTCGGGACAGAATTCGTTTGATGTCTTCAAACGCTTGCTGTTGAGGTACGTCCCAGGTCCATGTGGTTTTTGTGCTCAGTAGAGACGTCAACGGCCGTGCTATCTCTGCCATTGATGGGATAAACTTGCTCACGTAATTAGTCATACCCAGAAATCTCCTTAGATCTGTTACATCCTGTGGTGTTTTGATGTGGATAATAGCCTTAATCTTGTCCTCATCGGGGTGTATGCCGTTGGTGTCGATTATATGCCCAACAAATTTGACTTTGGAGACCGAGAATTCGCATTTGGCCGGATTAAGGGTTATACCAGCTTTATCGAGTTGGCACAAGATTCTTCGTAGATTTTCGTCATGTTCGGCCTGTGTACTCCCATACACTAGTATGTCGTCTTGTAAATTTACGTTCCCTCTGAGGCCTTCCAGGGCAATGCAGATCTGCCTTTGGAAATGTTCCGAAGCGGAGCTTAGTCCAAATGGTAACCGATTAAAATAGAACCGTCCGAATGGCGTGATGAACGTTGTTAATAAGGCGGACTCCTCCTCCAGTGGGACCTGCCAATAACCGCTATTGGCGTCGAGCTTAGAAAATATTTTCGCACCGGCTAACTGTCCGAGTAGATGATCGACGGAAGGCAGTTGGAACCGTTCTCGTCTGATGAATTTGTTCAGGTGGGTTAAATCAACGCATATCCTCAGGTTCGGGCGTTTGGTAATTGTATCCTCAGTCATTTTGGCCAGTAATGTCTCTTCTTTCTTCTTGACGACGACCATGGGAGCACACCAATCAGTTGGTTTGTCAATTTTGGATATCACACCTTTCTGAACCATATGATCTAGCTCGCGTTTCACCGCGTCCATCAATGGGATTGGAACTCTGCGAGGTGTTGTGAGTGAGAAAGGCCTGGCATCTGGTACGAGCGATATCTTGTACGGAGTCTTCATTTTGCCCAATCCATTGAAGAGGTTTGGGAACTCCTTTATTGGATCCAATGGTGTGTTAATTGAAGTTTCAATGTCTCCAACCATGGTGATCAATGAAAGGTCCTCGCTAGCCCTGAGACCGAGGAGCGGGACTTGCAAATCATGCACGACGTAAAGGTCATCCTGGATGATGGTACACCCATAACGGAAGGACACTCGTATCTTTCCGGCGGTTCTTAGGAGAGTTTTACCAGGTCCATAGAGGCGTTTCTTGGAATCCAGTAACTTGATGTTTTTGAATTTAGAATGATATAGGATGGTGGGGATGACATTGACATCTGCTCCCGTGTCGATTTTAAATCTGACTGGAAGGTCGTTGATATGGACAGTGATCATCCATCTATGTTGTCTTGATGTGGTCTGAGTCTCCTGAAGGATCGGATCGGCGATAGATCCGATAAAGAAATCGTTGGACATACAATCTGCTGTCTGAATGTGGGTGACATCTGCTTCTTCCATTCTCTCAACTTGGTTTATGTTGCGCCTCTGGCAAACTTGTGCGTAGCGGCCCATTTTCTCACATTCGAAGCATCGTACATTTTTGGCTGGGCATTTCTCCCGTGGATGGTCGGGAATGGCTCCGCAACGAGGGCAGCGATTGGTACTTTTAGGGCAGCGATTGGTACTTTTAGAGCGGAACTCTTGAGAAGGTTTCTTATACTGAAGGTCTGACGCAGGACGTCTTCCGTTAAAACGTGTAGGCCTTTGAGGCCTGTAGTTGGAAGTTCCGATGCTGTCGACGTGTGGAAGTGTATTGAGGCTGTTGAAGCTGTTCAAATCCCTTTGTTCACGTTGTCTGTCTTCCATGCTGCGTACGCGTTGGATGGCTTGCTCCAAAGTGAGGGCAGGATCATCTTGAAGGCGTTCAGACAATGCTTTATCTCGAATTCCAACGACTATACGGTCCCGGATTAATTCGTCCCTCAGGGTTCCGTACTGACAATGCTCGGCCAAGGCATATAACTGCGTAATGAAGTCGTCGGCACTTTCTGCTTCTCGTTGGGCACGAGAGTTGAATTTTGCTCGATCGTAGATGGTATTTCGCCGGATGATGAAATGACTAGTGAATTTGTCGCTTACAGTCTTAAACTCTTTTTGGTGCGCAGATGTGAGGCCAAAAGAATTAAAAATGGCCTCGGCTTGTTCTCCCATAAGGTAGATCAACGCATTAACTTGTTCTTCTTCTCCCTTAGTATTGAGGCCTGATGCAAGGCGAAAACGTTCAAAACGGCGCAGCCATTTAGACCAATCACTGGGACAGGAAAAGTTGAACGGCTCAGGGGTAGACACATGAAACGCTGTTGACGCCATAATGGGGACGGAAATCACGCGAGAGAAACCAAACTGTAGCGGGAAACGCGCGAAACGCGACGTAAACCGTAAGCCTCGGCACGAGGAAAAAAAACACAACGCGACTCACTATAAACGAGGGAACGGGCGAAAAAGCGAAGCAACTTCTGACACCATGTTGTGTTTCTTAATTAACTACTTAATAAGAACACATTTAAAGTTACTAAAACGTCAGTTTAATTTGATGCATATTAGCACGCGTCCGAGATAACAACTAATCGGCATAGAGCCGACGATCCGTTTATATAATACAAGACTGGGTTCAATACAGTTCAGTTCAATTTACAATTAGAGATATAACGTTGGAGGCGCAATGCCAGTTATACAACAGAAGTGAGATGAGACCAGAAGTACTGAGCTAACAAAATTCTTCACTAGGCGAAAGTGAATATTCTTGATAACACACCAACGGTTGGAACTCTATTAGCGGTTTCTGAATTTTCCCTCCAAAACGTGAGACGCTCGTGGCGGTAGACAGCCCAACTAGATTCAAGTACAGGCGTCCTTGTTCCGCGGCTTTAGTTCGAGGAGAAGGGGGTAGGAAATGTTTTGGAACTCGACCAAATTTTTTTCTCTGTAGTGTAGGCGCGATTGAAGCGGCATAAAATCCTCAAATTTGTTCACTAGTGCCAG
Source organism: Phalangium opilio (assembly GCF_054372755.1). NCBI lineage: Eukaryota > Metazoa > Arthropoda > Arachnida > Opiliones > Phalangiidae > Phalangium > Phalangium opilio. Next base: position 10,745,103 of record NW_028324218.1, read on the forward strand.
GATCTATTACCAATGCTAGAGCCCTTCACTTCGAGCCTCATCTCACTTCTGCATTTAGACATGTAAATTTAATGGTAGATTATTAGTTTATGGTATTACAGAGTATCGGCATGCACAACGTAGTCTAGTCTCCCTCCCTCCCAATGGCAATTATCTTTATTAACGTATGTGTCTGTATATATTTATATATAAACAACTCAAAAAGCACCAAGCGTTTTCCTCCGTCTTTATTTGGGCACGTATAAAATACGTGAAAATTAAACCAACTCTAAAAGCCACAAAAGTGTTCAAATAACCTGAAAACTACTTTCCTTGATTAACGGAGGCAGGATTAAACACTATCTATAAACGAATAAAATCCCTGAGGTGGATGTCAGTCCATCTGTGTTTTTTTTCCAATGGTTTTGAAGGGTGTTAGAAATTCAAAAATGGCTTTACTGGGACGCCAAAAATCATGGGTAAAATCGGTAGACCCCCAAAGCTCTGCTCCTAACTAACTCTGACCTGTATGAAGAAAATACCGAGGGGTTATAGTCACTTGAAAAATCAGGTGTATAAAACTGAATAAATCGATTACTTGATTTCTAGACTTCTTAGAAAATCATCAGTAATCAAAATCATTCTTGTGGGTAATCAAAGGTAATCAGAAATATACGATAATCACTCGAAATCACGTGAAATCTTGAGAAAATCAGAAATCATCACGTGATTTACTAGTAATCTCTTGTAAACACTTCGGTAATCACACCTTTCGAGAAATAATCACACGTAATCAATCGAGGAACTCGAAAATCCAAAATAAAAATCGTAATCGGTTGAAAGAGAAATAATCACTGCATTCATCGAAGTTCACGGGATTCACCAAAAAATCACCGGAATTCAAACAGAAATCACAAGTAATCTGCATCAATAACTTGAAATTAGTGTAAAGATTATAGAAATCGCACCGAAAATAATCGTAATCACCGAAATCAAGGAATTTGTTCAGTAATCATAGGAATTCACGTAAAAATTCAGAAACCAGTAATCAGGTGTACAAAATTTTGGTGAATGACTAGCCCCTTGGAAAATACCTGAAAATAAAACCCACTCTAATAACCCCACAAGTTTTTTCCCAGTCTAGACTCTGGTGACTGGTATACCTTAGGCGCGAAACGTTCTTGGATTCATATAAGTCAACAGCGAATTGAAAATATCTTTTATAAAGAGTCTTCCAACATTTAAACTAATTACTGCATTTGAATTGAGGTTTATTAATAATCATTACGTTTATTTATTTAACCCTTTCAACTAAACACTATCTCCATTGACTGTATATGTATATAAACATTCAATACCTTTTTTGTCTATGAAACTCTTGAGTTTCGTAATATTGTTTAATTAAGAACTTAGAAATCATATTTTATAATACACGTTTAAATGTTATGGTATAAATTTTCAGCCTTAAGAAAAAATGTATTGCTTACCTTTCCTCTGACAAAACACTTCTAATCTAGAAGTACCATATAATGCAACTGCATTTACGGTACAACTACATTTAATTAAGAACAAACAATTATGAGGAGAGAAATTAGCCTAGCAACTTGAGCTTTATTAAATGAGAGAAATTGCTCCGGTGCTTATTGATTTTCAAATATAAAACTCTCTAATTTTCTCTGAAGACCGACAATTATACTGTTGCTAACGCGTATATGAGTATACAGTTGAACCGTAGAAACTTTAGAAAGTAACGTGAGGTACCGTTATGTACTAGCGCCATGAAGCGGGTATCTTGGACTAGACCAGAAGTCCATTAAATTAGCTAATTTAATGGACTTCTGACTAGGCTTATTATTACAAAGTAAAATAAGCTTTTAAAATTATTTCCTAATGACCCGGAAATTAAATTTTTTACAACACGACGATCGAGCGTTTAGATAATTACCTTGTGACATATATTTATTTTTAGTTCTTACTGTGAAATCGTGCACTTTTCGAGAAGCACGAACAGTTGACCTTCACTTCAATAGACCTTTGAACATGGATAAAAGCAAATGTTGGCTCCTGTAGCACCGCTAGCATTTAGGCTAATCTTCCGGACACCGATTTAACCTTGCTAAAGGCTTGGACCAATCAGAACTCAACCATGAAGGCGGAGCTAAAACTAACCATTGCTAAACTTACTGACAATAATCTGAAAAAATCCTTAAACCCAAAAATGTTTCCATTAATTGACTCTGGCCTGTATGAAGGATGTACGTGAAAATTGATCTATTTATTACCTAACCACACTGCTAAAAAGGGAATGAGCTTGTTAGCTCAAAACCACAAAAAAATTAATTATAAACAGTCGTCCAATTTTTGAATAACAATGTTAATTGAAAAGAGTTTCGAATGTGAACATTGCCAAAAGTTCCAAAGACTCGATAGTTTCCTAAGTGCATCTTGGGTGAGGTGTATTTTGAAATACACTTAAATTGTCGTTTAACTACAGAAAAATCAATGAAAACCACCCCTTAGAAGTAGCTTGCTTTCAAAAACATATAACGATACTTGAAATAGCGGAATACTTATCCGTCGACACTTTCAATAGACCATTTCAGAGAAACCAACACACATGGGCGAGGCTGCCATTGGAGTATAAGTAACGCAGAGATCAATACAGGCGGGAAGTTAGACAACTCGCACTGCATCTAGCGGTGCTTCTTGGCGAGAGGGAGATGACCCCAATGGTGGCCTCGCCCCTACATGTTGGTTTCTCTGTATGTAATTTCCGAACTGGTCTATTTCGAAAGTTTACATTCCCTGGTTTTAATTGGCCTCCATAGCAACCGTGCTTAATGATGTGTTTAACCACGAATTAGGTAGGCCTATATATTTCAAACTACAATTATGCTATGTTCACACTTGCACGGGAGTCGGTTGACAACTCGTTTGCACAACTAGTTTTGAAACAGTCTTTATTAATGGTTCATCAGACTCGGTTCACGCATTAAGATGCTTCTGTTGGTGTTGTCTGCTAAGGTCGGTGAAAATAACCTCACCAATTGGCTGAACGTTTCAGATATAGCAATTTTTCTTTAATTATTTTTATTTTTTTAATCCTTGATCACTATTTAATCCAATCAACTGATTTTACTGTTAATCAATCTATTACATTTAAATAAATTAAAAAAATTACATATCTACGCTTTTTCAAGAACAATTCCATTTTCCGAAAACACATTATCATGAAATTAATTATTTTGAAAGGATTTAGTGTCGATATTCAATAACTTGTAGTGCAAGTACCAGTACAATCACAAGTACAAATACAAGCACCAGTACAAGTACAAATACAAGCACCAGTACAAGTACAAATACAAGCACCAGTACAAGTACAAATACAAGCACTAGTACAAGTACAAATACAAGCACCAGTACAAGTACAAATACAAGCACCAGTACAAGTACAAATACAAGCACTAGTACAAGTACAAATACAAGCACCAGTACAAGTACAAAACAAGCACCAGTACAAGTACAAATACAAGCACCAGTGCAATTACCAGTACACGTACAAATATAAGTACCTGTGTAGAATACCCCTAAAAACTAGAAACTAGCCTACAAAGCCGCTTGAAGTTGGTTCGTTGGAAGCGTTTTGAATCGCTTCGAACCGGTTTCTCATGTAAGTGTGAACATGGCTTTACTTCACTCACGGTTCAATTGACTAGCGAAATACAGTAGACGAATGTTTTTCCGTAAATGTGTTTTCAACTGTAAACAAGCGCGCAGTCAATTAAATGTCATGCAGTGTACACCATAATGTTTTTTTCAGGGTGGCTAAACTATTCAAGTTCAATATATTTTATTTGTTAGTATGTAGTTGTTGGCTAACATTAGGCCTGGATCTTTTGAGTTGTTCTCCATATTTGTGGGAGTTAAACTATTATAAATAATTTTATATTTAGAATAATCAAAGGGGGGAGCAAAAGGCTTGACTGGAATATTTTCGCTTTCAAAATTTTCCATTGAAATTCAGGTTTTTCTTAGCCCTCTTATTGGCTGAAATATGGTGAACCGGATATTATTATGAAAATAAAACAAATAAATAAAATAGAAAAGCGAGAACTCCTAAAATGCCTTGCCAATTAAGCTGCCAACTTCAACTTAGTATACTGGTTCCCAATTATCTCTATATCCTTTAGATGGGTTTTATGGCCTTTGGTTTGACGGTCTGACTAAACACCGGGTGTCTTTATGGCTGGTTTAATATAAATTTAAATTTAATTCTAACTCCCCTCCATTCATTCCTGATTCTATCAATATTAATAAAACAATACATAGTTTTCAGACTAGGAGGATTGATACATTTTCACCAGGAGACCAGACTAATTGGTACTGGACTTTGTCCGCTAAGTATATAGCCTGGTCTCCTGGTGTGAATGGTATCATGTTCCACTAAAGAAATTTAATTCGATTGGCTCAACCACGCTTTATATTCCACTTTTAAAATTATAAGGTGGCGCAGATAGTAAACAAAAAATAGTTTATGGACAATGTTAGAAGAAAAATCCATTCGCGTGACAAGTACTATGATATTGTTTTCTTTCCATATATCCATAAAGTTTATGATTCTGAACCACGCTTTATAGTTTCCGGTGGCAGCTGTGACACTCGAAATATTACTCAAGTGCTCGAAAAATTAAGTAAACAGACAGTATACTGTAAAATTCAATTCAGTTTCGACCGTGTTTTGACGTAATTCAGCCACAAAAATATTTTCAAATGGAGAACGTTTTTAAGTAAGTTATTGATACCAAATTTCACATAACAAACGGGCCTATCCTTTCATTTTAGTTTAAAAACACGTCAATCTTTAATTAACTCGCGAGTGACGATGACGTCACGGAGATTTATTACAATGGACGTGTCTGTGTGTGTGTCTGTCTTCGTGAGTGTGTCTGTCACCGCGTTCGCAGTTAGCAAATCATAGAAATCGTGTTCACAATATCCAGACCGCGTTCGCAGTAAGAAATTGACTTATACTCCATTATCATCATTTGGTTAAGAAATACGCGGCGATCGGATAGGGTTACGAGTAACGTCTAGCGTCCTGATGGCAGGGCTTCCACCAAATGTTCACGCAATTGCGGCTTTTCTTATTATTTACTGTGAATGAATCCCTTATTTACCCTAAATTTACAAAAATTGGGAAAAAAGGTGTACGCTAGAAGTCAAACGTTAACAATAGCCATGTTTAAAATGATTTTATTAAAACGACTTAACTAGAATTAAGGAAAATTACTGACGTTTAAAATAATGAATGCCAATTATATTTATTTAATTATTTAAGAAGAACCACTTGACTCGGAGAGGTTTTTTGGGTTTACCAACTTGTTTTAACATTTAAATTTCCCTGTGATTATCTAATAGTATTCCTACTTCAGGGGAGGGAAGGGTTAATTCGGGGGTATCGAGAATTTCCTGTGTAATTAATTTAACAGAAGAAAAAACTATTAAATGAACAAGTTACATGCGACCAGAAGTAGGATGGGGGCTAGAAGTAAAGGCCTGTAGCATTGGCTTAGCTCCGTCATGCGCAGTCCTGAGAGAAAAATTTATTGAGTTACAAAATTTTTGACTGCGTCTCCTAGGACTTCCACTTCTATTACTTTATTTATGTAACATGATTCTTCCTAGGCTCATCCTTTTGTTTTATTTCCCGCTCATCAAACGTCAGATTGGCATCGCACCGTGGGGTGAATTCTGTAACTGTTTGGTACTAAATTCTCAGAAATCAACCCACAAACCTTGATTCTTGACGTGGGACAAAAGTCCACAAGCGCATTGCGCCTTGGCAAATAGTTAATCGTTAATAGAGTAGTGATGAGGGATCTATTTATCGCGTATGTGATTCGGTTTAGTAACCGTGGTTCAAATATTATGATGTTGGGAAGAATCATGTTACAATTACCCTGCTTTGAGGTACGCTTCTCTCGAAGAGAAGTATTATATACTTCTGATATTACGTAATGTTTCTTTGTGTCAAATATAGAGATCGATGCATTCCGGAAACTCTTAAGATTGGCATGGCAGAAGTTTGTATACATTTAACAAAGAGGTCTTTCACATATTGATGATGATTTCCTAAATTTATATTGAAGGAATCACAAGTCATGGAATCCGCTATTAAAATACAGCGAGATGTCGAATTACTTTGCCGAAAATTTTTAAATGCAAGGTTGGTGGTTTCAGTAATTAAAACCAAGAAGGAATTTACTAAACAAGGCACAGGTGTGGAGATTTTACTCTTCTACTCTTACGCCGGTGTTAGTGGACAAGTAAGCATCACCCCTTCCATGTCCGTCATTGCTCTGTCCTTTCCCATTGGATGACGTGGGGATAGGTCATACAGACGCGAATGACGTATTCCGACTACAGGAAAAAAAACTCGAGCATAGTAAACAGAAAATGGAGGCTGCCAGGCCAGCGGTGCTGAAACGGTGCGCGAATGGTTTTTAATTGCCATTAATAAGTTAGTTAAGGGTTTTGAACCTATCTTGATGGATTTTGAGTATGTGTCCCTACGTGAAAATCGTTCGTTCTGTAATTGTTTCTAAATCGAATCAAGTGTACTATATTTATGATTTCGTGAGCTCCAAAACCCAAACCATGGATTAATGAAGAGGTAAAAGAGATAGTTGCTGGAAAACATAGAGTAAAATAAAATAATAAGTCCCCCCGTTTCCACCCTCTCCCCACCCATGAAATGAAGGGGGATTGCCGACTATCGCTCGAGCACCGGACGCTTTTTTAATACCTTCTTATAGTAAATCTCTTTTTGTTAAAACACGCTCAGCTAATCCATACGGATGACATAATTAATCAAACTAAAATTTTCACTTGAAACTTCGAAGCCGTTTTTAGCCACATCGTATGATGAAGATCTATGATGTGGGCCATAGTTTGACCTGCCCTAAAGAATGACAGACACCTAGTGGCAGGGAGGAGAGACTTGAGAGGGAGTAATAATGTGAATAGGCGGATTGGTTCGCTTCGCGGCTAAACTCGTCTGTCTCTGGCGCTGGCTCAGTCACTCTCCGCGGTGTCCGTGCGCATGCGTCAAATTTAAAAACGGGCTTTGAACTGGAAGTGGGAGCTGGCGGTAGTGTGGTAACCGACGCCTATCGCGCTTGCGCGTTAGCTAGAATCGAAGAAGAGAGAGATAAAAATACCTACCCTCTCCTTAATTCCCCTTCCATTTATATTACTGCTTCACTAACATTAGTCTAAAACTCCCTCTCCTGTTTCTGCTCCCTGCCTAGGGTTTCAAGGCAGAGTAACTTTATTGTCTTGGCTCTTTCTTGTTATCTAGCAGAGACTCCCGTTTATATACCAGTCATTTTTATACCCCTGTTGGGCGTCACAGGCCCC